>NC_136815.1:90647684-91247684 GCF_951394365.1 Tetrao urogallus
CTCTTTCTAATGCACCCCAGGATGCCATTGGCCCTCTTGGCCACAAGGGCACACTGCTGGCTCATGGCCGACCTGTCGTCCACCAAAAGAAGAAAAAACAATAACTGAAACTTCAACTTTCAAACATTACAATACTCTTGTTTGCTACCAATTTGGGATTTTTAAAAATATGGTTGATATTATTTCATTAATCATTGGAATTTGTTCTCCAAGTTACAGTGAATTTAGAAGAGTTTGTTTATGATACTTGAATTGTAAGTTTAAAAGGAATGCAGTGCATGTTTCATAATTAATTGAACAATTATGGAGAGGTCAAAGAAGTGATGATCCTTTAGTGCTGGGGTAAAAAGTGACAGATTCTCTGAAGGAGAAAGGCTCTTTACTTTTAGTTGAATTAGAGAATATGAACTGGGTTGCTGCTTATTTCACTGAAGCTACAAAGGCCATGGGGTATAGTATATACATGGCATGCATTTCTACATTACCAAAATAACTCCCATTAGCTTACTGGCTAAGAACAGTAAACTAACGTAATGATAAATAGCAAGATAAATATTTTCTAGGCACACAAAATAATTTGACACAGTAGTATCTAATAATTAACTACATCAATCTCCTTTTGCAAAAATCTGACATTTGGAGGACTTGATCAGAATTACTATTATAAAATTCTCAAAAGTACACATGATGTTTAATCTTTTTAGAATCAATTAATATATGGAAGAAGGTAACTTTACCAAGATTACTTTAGAGTGAAAACAAGAAAGATAGTGATTAGCACGTTAGCATCATGAAGCTGTATAACGGTCTCAGTAAAATTATGCAGTGGATCCAGATTTTGTCAGATTGGTGAATTTAGACTGTTTCCTACAAAGTTACACTTTTGGAGATACAGAAAACTAAACCACACAGCTGCGTAGTTGAGTAATTTGTTTAATCTGCTACATGATAACAAGAATCTACAAGTTAAGCAAGTAATTTGGAAAACCTTTTAAATGTTAAGTACTGTAGCTGCATCACCAAAATGCATTACTCTTTGGGAGCTGCTGGAGATTGTGTTTGTGCAACTAAGGATCAAATTTTACCACTGTTCATTTTTTTACTGTTCCAATTCTTTTTCATGATTGGTCTTCAGATGAGTTATATCTTCTCTCAGAGAACTGCAGCCCTGAAGTGAGGTGACACCAAAATCTGAGGTATGAATGTTTTATCATCAAGTATTATATATTGCAACAGAGTCATAAAAAGTGAAGAATAACACACAAAAATGCTGAAAATATTAAAGAGAAAATATTAAATATTAAAAACAGAAAAATTAGATCATAAGACTGCCCTAGCCACTGAATTTAGTCCACTAGTTTTAGAGTCATTGCATTTTGTACTTCCTGAATAAATTTACTATACACTGTCTTGGAGGTATTGTCTCGGTTACTTTTTACTGGTTAGGAGTATTCATATAATTTCATCTGAAAGCTCACAAGCTATTCTTTATTTTTTGTGAGTATAGTTCTTTAATAGTTTCATCTGAATACCCTATATAAGTTTGTTAAACTAAGCTTGTCCACACTCTCTTTTCACTAGTCACCTGACTGCTCCTTCTTTGAAAATAAGCTCAAATTAATCATTTTTTAACACTACTCATCAGGACATACACAGTCAAGGCTTTTATCAAAGCCTTTTAGACTGGCAACAGTACATCTTTATTCTCACTGAAATATAGAGCCTGAAACACACCAGAAAAATATTTGCTTTTAATGACAACATCATGGAAACTTTCAGAATACTCATTCTGAAATCAAAGTACTGCACTGAAGTCCTACTGTTTTCCACTGGTTTCCAATGAATGAGCTTACTCCTGACTTGTTGCCATTGCAGGTGATCGTGCCCTTCTGCTCTGCTCTTGTGAGACCCCACCTGGAATACTGCATCCAGTTCTGGGGCCTCCAACACAAGAAGGAGATGGAGATGTTGGAGCAGGTCCACAGGAGGGCTGTGACAATGGTCAGATGACTGAAATACTTCCCCATGAAGAGAGGCTGAAAGAGTTGGGGCTCTTCAACCTGGACTAGAGAAGGTTCTGAGGGGTCCTATAGCAGCCCTCCAGTACCTGAAGGGGCTCTACAAGAAAGGTGGAGAGGGATCTTTGCCAAGATCTTAACATAGCTTTTTCTAACTTGGGTGCTGTGGCTAGAGCACTTGCTGATGAAAACAGGCACAGAAGTCATTGAGCACCTAATTTTCTCTGTATCCCTCATGACAGGTTGCCAGTTTCCTTCTGGAGAGGGCTCACATCCTCCCTGACGTTTTTTTTTACCACTGATAAACCTATAGAATTTCTTGTTCCTCTTTGTGTCCCTGGCTAGATTTAATTCTATCTGGATTTTAGCTTTTCTAACCTGATCTGTGGCTGCTCAGATGTGTAGTTCTTCCAGGTAACCTGCTTCTTCCTGCTTCTTCTCCCTGTAGACTTTCTTTCTGAGCTTAAGTAAGCCCAGGAGATCCTTGCTGATCCATGGAGGCCTCATGGCATTCTTTCCTGCCTTCCTTTTTTTCAGGATGTGCTGTTTCTGTGCTTGGAGGAGACGGAGATGGTCTTTGAATACTGACCAGCTTTCTTGGGCCTCTCTTCCCTCCTGGGCTTTCTCCCGTGTCACCCTCCCACGCAGTTCCCTCAAGAGTTCAAAGTTTGCTTTCCTGAAGTCCAGAGTAGCAAGGTTGCTGTGCACCATCTTTGACAGCCTAAGGATTTTGATCTCCACCATTTCATGGTCACTACAGCCAAGGCTGCCCTTGGGCTTCACATTATTTATCAGTCAAAACGTAACTGATGACATTAAAATTTAACAGATGTAACTAACTGATGATAAAGATTTAAAAGATTTAAAAGATTTGACTGATAAGATATTAAGATAAGAACCTATTTATAAAAAAAAAAAAGCAATATATTTAGTTCTCACTTTAATCAGTGTGAATAGATTTATAACAGTTGTAGGCTGCGGGAAAGAGGAGAACCAAAAGTGATTCAGTGGAAGTAAATTGTTTATCAATCCTCTCTAAACTAAATTCTACAGGCACTCCCAGGAACTGACTTATAAGGCATCATAAAAACCTGCAGGCTGCTCAAAGTTATAACAGGAGTTGGAAAATAAAATTCAAACAAAAGTCTTGCAGTAAACACATTTTGTACCACGTGAGGGAAAAAAAACCCATAAAATTATACTTCTACTCTGTGCTCCCTAATATTCCATCTTTTCTGTTATTTCTACAAAAAATTGGTCATTGTAGAATCTTTCTATGTAGCAGTACTATATATGAAAGGTGTGGAAGTGCAGGAAAGGCTTTATCAAATGCAACCTAATAAGGGTAGTGAAGAACTAGAACAGGATTTCCTGAGAGGTGGTGAAAGCCCTGTTCCTGAAGACATTCAAGATCAGGCTGGACCACACTCTAAGCAACCTGATTTAGCTGCAGATGTCCACATTTATTGCAGAGGAGTTGGATTAGATGATCTTTAATGGTTTCTTCAAACTGAAACAATTCTATGATTTTATTATCCTAGTGTTCTTGTACTCCACAGAAGGCATCAGGCATGTACCACTGTCAGGGAACCATGTATTCGTTCAGTTTGAAGCACTGTGATTTTCTGTATATTTAGTGTGATATTCTGTGCATTCAGATATTATATCATATTTAACTCCAGTATTAGTGCTCATCTGTAACATTTTATATCAAACTTCATGACCTAGAAAATAATTTAAAAAAGAAAAAGAAGATAAACACCATTAACCTCATTATTGGCGAGGTTTCTGAAATAGATTTCCAAAAGGTCAGAAGATATCTTAATTAGAATGCAGTTGTGTATGAACAATTAAAAAAAAAATTAAAATCAGCAGCAGCAATTGAGTTTAGACAGTAATAGGGGTCTATATAAGCAAGAAACATTTTATAAAATAAGAAAGCATTTAGCTTGGATAGTTGCTAAAAAATAAAAAGACAGGGTTTGAATTCACAGAACAGAGAATTCAGTGGTTTTATTATTTGCCAGAAATGTGGCACCCATGAATATCAACTGAACTCTTTCTTGATCTGGAATTATAGTTATAGAGTGAGTGAATTTTTACTTTTTTTTTTTTTAGTTTTGAATTTCCTACAACTCCTAACATTCCACACTATCTTAATATTTTCCTATTCTGTGGTAGGAAAGAGAAGAGGTTCTGTCTTATTCCCTGCTATTTTATAATGCGTAGTTATAATACACCTTCTTCATTTCACTCTTAAATTATATAATTCTTTCCACCTGTTCTTCAAATTCAATTATTATTTAAGCAGTCCTTCCAGTCCTTTATTCAATCCATTCTTCGGTGTTTGCTTTCAGATTAACTTTGCATTGCATCACTGAAGTTAGGACCATAATGACGTTTGCTTTCTGTATTCAAAGGAAAGACACAAGCAGTCCATAGGAAAACTTGGGCATTCCAATATAAAAATGAGTGTCTGGACTTGTATTAGTTTACTTTTCTCGTACTGCAAGTAGAGTGATGGGCATCTCCTTTCATAATGCAGTTGTCTCAGTGATGCTCTTATTTAATGAAAAGAATGTGGACAGAATTACAGATATTAGTAAAGTACTATCTTATTTAGAATAAGATAATTCTAAGCAAGATTCTTATTTAGAATAAGGTAGCTCTTTCAAGCTGCAAGCTTGTTTTCTACTCTCTTCCATAATCCATAATCAGAGCTCTATATTTTCAGCAAAATAATTTATATTGATCAACAGTGGCTTTCATTGTATCTTAGCCCCTTTGAATCTCCTCACAATTTCATCTCCCTGAGTAGGGAGTATGCTGTTACTTGTATACTTTTTAAAGTATTAAATTGGAAGTTACTACATTTTAAATTTAAATACCTTTGAAATCAAAGTGTCTTCAAACAATTTCTCTTATGGAGATAGATTTTTCAATCCACTGTGATCAAGAAAAAGGAATCAGCTGAAAACTTGTTTTCAGATGCAGTATTTGCAAAGGCTAAAATCCCTTCAGTTTCACAGTTTCATGAAAATGGTTAGTATGTTCAGTTGAACTTGTGAGAATATCTCATTTAACATCCAGTATAACATTGCTTTAGTTTTCAAACTAAACTATAATAATCAGTAAACTCTAATCTTGGCAATGTAACAAATGCAACAAGAACAAAGCCACTTCTAAGGTTGTTCTTCCTTACAGCTATGAGTAACTTCCCATATATCAAACACAAAGCTTAATATAGTTTCGGTCATTTTTCTCCCTCTTGGCGGTCTCTATAAGTTATATTCCTTTAGGAAATTGAATACAATTACTACTACCAGACATATTAGAGGAGTAGGGATTACACAATCAGCAAAGAGATCTCTTTAGTTGTTGAATTTTTTTATTTTTTATTTTTTTTTCACACGTTTTCGCTTGGAATATTTGAAAAGAGAGGAACAACAGAATGTATGGTGCTTGTCTTCTGAAGTAACCACTGTGCCTGATAGAATTGTAGAGTCATTGAATCACTAAAGTTGGAAAAAACCTCTCAAAACTCTCACCCCATCATCAGCACACCCACTCAACCATGTCCCTGAGTGCCACATCTATAGAATCATAGATGATGGAAACGCTTCTTTACAGAAAGTGTTGTTAAGCACTGGAACAGGCTCCCCAGGGAGGTGGTTGAGTCGCCATCCCTGGATGTATTTAAAAACCATTTGGATGTGGTGCCCAGGGACGTGATTTAGGGGCGGCTTGTCAGAGTGAGGGTAGGATGGTTAGGTCGTGGTTGGACTTGATATCTTTAAGATCTTTCCAACCGGAGTGATTCTATGATGAAGTCTTTCTTTCCTGGAAGCAGATAGACATTTGCCTGTTGATGGGAAATATTGTGTAAATTCTTCATACTGAGCCTAGGGCCACATGTCTAGCTTGTATTTCATGTTTTGATGCATCCTCCTAATGTTATCTTACTGACAATCTGTGATCTTCTTTCACAGATTCTTATAATTGGATTGGATCTCTCGTCTCACAGTATCAAATAGACAAAATAATGGAAACCAAAGCTAGAATAGAGGCAAAAATGACATTAATATATAGTCTTTTCTTCTTTTTTTTTCCTCTCACATTCCTTCTTTTTCACTGTAAAATTGATGGTGATTATCTAGTTACTACAGTTCATCACTGGAAGGATACAAAAGTGTTTGTATTTGGAGAAAATTTGATTGGAGAGAAAAATAACCAAAATTCCCTTTGCTTTTTTTTTTTTTCTTTCTGTTGTTGTTGTTGTTGGAATGCTACTTTCTCAGGTGTATAAAATGGAAGGTGCAAAGCTGCGTGTCTGATGAATCCTAACATTACAGCAGACTCTCTTAGGATGCAAGAAATCATATTTTGTGTATTAAAGTAAGGATAAGACTTTTTAAGATGAAGTAGATGTTCGGACATTTACAATGAGGAGACTGCTTCAAATTGGATGGCTTTAATTCTCTTCCTATTTACATTATTTTTTCTCCCCTGTATCTTCAAATGTTTTGAAAGAGTGTGGGCCTTCATGCTGCTGAACGCTGTAGGAAAATGCCTTCCTACTGAAATTTTTGCTTATTAATTTCTTATCAGCTTACCATCACCATCCTAACTTTTCCCTCCATTTTACATCCGACCACAGTTTTGAGGAGATACCGCAGAACGCCTGCTTCCCCAGAGACATAACTGAAAAGGAATTTATGGTTGTGTCAGAAACTGAAACTCAGTTGCTTTTGTTTGCATTAAGCTATTAAGCATCATGGACTTCCTCTTCTCAATCTTTGCTTCATATGGAGTGTGATTAAGGAGATAAAAAAGAGACATTCATAATGAAAGCAAGATAATTGAGCTGTCTCATTAACACATCTGGTGGAATTTTGTAAATAGTTTACTTTTTTTTTTTTTTTATTTCCCATCTGGTTTAGTCACAATCATGAAGTCTTGTCTACTATACACTTTGTTGTTCAGACTACTTTTAGTAGCCACTCCTACAATAGTTCAAACAGGATAACTGAGCACCATGGTTCATTCACAGCTCTTGCTGACAGATGTTTCTGAACAGAAAAAAAATAGCAAGTACACAATTTCTGAACAAGAATATTCCTATTTTGCTAAACAGCAGGACAGAATCTATAGTAGAAGGATTAAAGCAACAAAAGAAAGTACTTCACATCACCTTTAATTTTTTTTTTAAATTGAGAGTACAGTCATCAGAATTCTGAGCCATATCAGGAGACACAGAAATTGCTAACAGTGCTAAAATGTATGTGCGGGGAGTGTTCATATAAGTTTTGCTATTCCAACTTCTTGTAACCAAGTAAGAGCTCAAATTATTACAACCTAATTCCATGTATTTTTTAATACATCTGTAGATGGATATTATGACATATTCGAACTGGACCAAGGTTTTGTCCAAAATGACTTAAAATGAAGTGATTTAGCTCAGACTTAAAGTAGGTTGATCTCAGTGTTTGTATACAATGAAAGCTGTTAATCTTTAGGTGATAGTGTAAGAGTGTCTTGTCATATGTAGGGTACAGAGGGAATCTGCAGCTAGGACAGAGAAATATTTTCTGAAACAGTAGTGCAGATGCATAGGAATACCAGTCAATTATTCCCTTTCCTATTACTTTACCCCTGTCTGTACAGGACTATATGGTGCAGACAATAGAACACCAATCTGTGTTACAAGTAGGGAGTCCATTTACTCAGTCCTTCCACCTATTTAACCTCTAATCCATATGTTTGAATCCAGAATCACTCATCGATAAGGAAATGTGAATCACTTGTATAGAACATATATGGGTACCTTTAAACTATGCCCAGGAGGAAAAATGCAGTATTTCTTAAAGATCCCTGAATTCTTATCCAGATCCCTGAATTGGTAAATGCACATGCAGTATGCTCTTTCAATATGTGCCAGTAATTTCACATACATGTAGACACTCTCCCCTGTGACAGAATTATTAGCAAACAATTAATGAGCCAGCAGTGTGCTCTTGCAGCTCAGAAAGCAAATGGCATCTTGGGCTCCATCAGAAGAGGGGTGGCCAGCAGGGACAGGGAACTGATCATCCCCCTCTACTCTGCTCTTGTGAGGCCCCATCTGCAGTGCTGTGTGCAGGTCTGGAGCCCCAGTACAAGAAAGACAGAGAGCTGTTGGAGAGCGTCCAGAGGACAGCGATGAAGATAATCAGGGGACTGGAGCACCTCCCCTGCAAAGACAGGCTGAGGGAGCTAGGCTTGTTCAGCCTGGAGAAAAGAAGGCTGCGGGATGACCTCACTGCGGCCTTTCAATACCTAAAGGGAGCCTACAAACAGGAGGGGAATCAACTCTTTGAAAGGGTAGATAATGGCAGGACAAGGGGAAATGGTTTGAAGTTAAGGGAGGGAAGATTTAGGTTGGATGTCAGGGAGAAGTTCTTTGCTATGAGAGTGGTGAGGTGCTGGAACAGCTGCCCAGAGAGGCTGTGGATTCTCCGTCCATCCCTGGAGGTGTTCAAGGCCAGGTTGGATGGGGCCCTGGATAGCCTGGGCTGGTATTAAATGGGGAGGTTGGTGGCCCTGCATGTGGCAGTGGGTTGGAGATTCATGATCCTTGAGGTCCCTTACAACCCAGGCAGTTCTGTGATTCTGTGATTCTGTGATTCTGTGATTCTGTGAGCAGTAACTTTTTGTCTGGACTTCTGCTGGCATTTTTTCAAACCTGCACACACTGCTACAAGGCATGCTTACCTGTCATTCACTCTCTTTCATATTTGTGGACAGACTTCCAATATAGAGTATTTTCCAAGTGGGGATACTTAGTTGTTTAATTCTGACATCAAAGTGAGATAGACATGGGGAATATCACTAACAAGTCAAAAGAGTAGGAAATTGCTTTCCAGCTGTTGTAGTAGCTGACTCAGAAATGTTTCATATTTTTCTTCTTGAATTATCACCTATCTCCATACATAACAGTTTAAAACTCCATTATCTTGTGTATTACAAGACACAGGAGTTGTGATATTTCCAATGAGCTAGGGAGTTCTATGGACATAGCCTATCATTAACCAGGAAGAGCAAAGGGTCATTTCACAACCTTTGGCCATTTCCTAGGAATCATTCTGAATAAATTAACAAAAATATGCATGTCTGAAGTCTTAATAACTACTTCCAGAAAACTGGGCTGCTTTTTCTAGTATTAATTGTATCGATTTGTATCCCGTAAGTTCCTTAATTAATGATGACAGAAGATAAGTTATCTGAAATTTCCCCTACGTTTTCCCCTCAAGAAAAAAAGCTTATTATCTGTTCCAAAGGGTAACAACATAGCATGCTGGAGACATGCAAATTGAAAAATGTGGGGTATTCCATCAGATGTTGACCTCTACACTACTATCTCCAGTGAATGTCAGTTCAGGAGAGCCAGCAAATTGCTAGTGCCGCTGCAGATAGTAAGATGTAAGACTTCCTCATGACTGCTCCAAATGATCCAGTAGCCTGGAGATACAGAATTACCAGGATGAACTGAGAGCTGAACCAAGTGGGGAGCTTCTACGTACTTCCAAGAACATGTATAGACATATTTTGCACTGCAGAACCCGTGTGTTGCAGAAATGCAGCACTGAAGCCTTGAGAACATCATGGCAAAAAAAAGTCAGCTTTGCTTAATACCCCAAGTAACAACGAGTATTGGTAGAAAGTACATTATTTTAGAGCTCTACCTGGCCACATATAGTGCAAATCAAAAACTCCTGAAAGCATTTTTCCATATGTGTGATTTGATTAATAACAGTTCTATTTAAAGATCCTGAGATTTAGTACCATGTTCATATTAGCAGCTTATTTGAGAAAATACTGGAAAAGTCCAGATACAATAACATATTTAGCCTCCGCAGCTATATACATACAGGAAGCAAAGCAGGATTGAAAGGCCATCACCGTAGTCATGAATGCTCTAATGAATATACAGTCCCTCAGAAAAAAAGTCTGAACTTCTTCTGTAATCCACTGTATTTACTATCAGTTTGAATAAATCATAATATTCCTTACTGATGTTCAAAGCTCAGGGAAAGCAAAAACAGCAATAAAAATGGAGTGAAATTAAATGTCATCTGCATCTTTATGAAATTAGAGCCCTGGAAGCCTCAGCATTCCACTCACAAGAAAGTACAACGATGCAAACCCATTTCAGGAATATCTAAATACTGGTCAGCCTTTGCTTAGGATATCTACAAGGGAGAGCAGGGCCTCTAATATGTTCTCTCCCATTCAGTATCTTGATTGACAGTTAGACCAGAAAAAGAAGAAAGAATTTACTTCCAAAAGACAGACAGTACCCTGGGGCACAGCCCTAAGCAAAGGTTGGTGTTTAATCTTCATTACGGCAGTGGGAGTCATAGGAGGGACTGTGTCCCAGAGACACACCCCAGGGGCAGAAAACATATACATAATTTCCTCATTGCTTCAAGGGGATAATAATTTACTATTCCATCAACAGTGTTGGCCATCGTCTTGGAGAACTATGAAGTAAATTTTAGACTGTTGCTCCTTCATGTTTTCTTCCTGCCACCATGCTCTAAGATGGTTGTGGATGATAAGTAGTGAAAGAGTGTCTGTGAAGGTCTTTCCTTCTCAGTTCCTTTTGCAATTCCTAACCCACATAAATCACTGAAGAACCTGTTTGTTGTTTTTTTTTTTCTTCTGTAGAAACTCTGGCCTCCACAAGACCTCACACTTCCTTTTTTGTCCTCAATTCAACTTTTGTGCATAAATTAGATTTGCTGTATAGATTTTACCAAGCCATAAGCAAAAAAAAAAAAAACCCTGAAGGCAGTATTTAGTAGAGAAAAAAGGTGAGAAAATAATGTGTGGTGAGAAAAAAAGCATATTTGTTTTTCTTCTTTTATTTTTTTCATACAAAGAAGCTTGAAAGCAAAACTTTCTATGCTGAACTTTATTGTAGTTGTACATAGAGATTAGTTACAATTGTTTTTACTATCCTAAGAAAATTTTTGAAAAACAACAACAAAAAAAAGCATTATAAAATGTTTAAAAATAATTTTAAAATAGTTCATGTACTAAAAGGCTTCCTAAGTTTTTTACTTTCAGCTAACCAACACGTGAATTCTTCTGAGGGAAGAATATGATGAAGAAAAATTTGCTCAAATTTTACCAAAAAATGTGGTACCTGTGCTTCACATTATTTTTAATTAAGCTGTAATTACTTGGTATTTTTTCCTTCGCAATAGTTCAGATGCTCTTCTATCCCAAACATAAGATTAATCTTTTAAGAGTGGCTTCTGTAGCTTGTTCCTGATACTACTGAAGCACCTGCCACTATTTTTAGATTGTCTCACTCTTCTGAACTGTTTTGTGCACTAATTCCTATCTCAGTACATAACCGAACTTGCAGAATCTCTTCTTCAAGAAAATTTGGACCAAATAAAGTGGATGAGAAGATCCTCATTGCTTCCAGAGCTTCAGTCCTGTATCAAATTATGTTTAAGGAATACAATTTTTGAATAGTTTCCAAAATTCCAAAATGCGTATCCCATCTTGGTGTGTAGCTCCTTTTATGCCACAAGATGCTGGTTCATTATTGTAATTGTATGCAAGACTTGAGGGCTTTCTTGTTCTTTTTACTGCTCATACTTGTTCTTTTTCTTAGCTTACACAGTCTTTTGTTTCTTGGAAATAATTATGATGAACTTAATAGCAAAGAGCATGGAATGTGAAGTACAATATGGCAGGATGTGTTAAAGCTTTGGCATAGTAGTATACAATAAAAGACAATGTCTGATATTACACTTCGATATCTTGTGTACATTTGAGCTGGAACAGAGTCAGTTTATTTCATTGTAGTTTGTACGATGCTGTGTTTTCTATTTGTGATGAAAACGGTGTTGATAATAAGCTGATAATTCAATTCTTCCTGAAAGGCATTAACCAGCATCATGGCTTCTCTGTTTCTCATGTTGACCCACCTGTAAGTAGGCTGGACTGGAAGAACACGAAAAGCTAGGAGGTAGGGAGACATAGCTAGGACAGTTGACTCCAGGTGTCCAAAGAGATATTCCTTCCCACATCATGCTCCGTGGTAAAAGCTGGAGGAAAGGGGAATCGTGGCAAGGGTTTATTTGGAGTTATGATGTGAGCCTTCCAAAGTAGCTAGCCCTGCTTCTCTGGAAATGACTAAACATCCGCCTACAAATAGGAAGTAGAGAATGATTTCCTTATTTTGCTTTGCTTACATGCACAGCATTTGCTTTATTAAGCTATCTTTAACCCACAAGAATTCTCACTTTCACCTTTCTGAAGGGTGGGGGTGGGCTGTGTGTGAGCAAGGGCCTGTGAGGAGCACAGCTGCCTACCAGACCTAAACCACAATTGTCTTTTTTGGTACCAAACATGGAGATCAAAGGGTTCAAAACTGATTGGACTGTGCTAGTCTGAATTTGTAGCTGCTGGAGATGTTTAGCAATAAACTCACAGGATCCTGAGCTTACCATGTGGTTTTCTTGCCTTACTGTACATTACTGCTTTTTAGTAGTTGCTTTTTATTGTACTGTTTACTTAATTCCTTATCATTCTATCTTGCTTGAAAAAATTTTGTTCACAGCAGTAGCCAAGTACTTGGGCTAGAAGTTGGTCAAAGCACTGTTATTGTTCCTCTCCTGCAATGCTGGAAAAGGTGAAACACCAGTGTGAATTGTGTTCCAGTGTTGAAGGGACTGTGACTTGTAGATAAATCTGAGCAGGAGGAGATACGCCATGAAATATCTTTGGCCAAGGATAAACCTATACCACAACAGATATGCCTTTGAAGGGTGTGTGACTGATGGAAAAGGCCATGCCAGAGCAGGTATACCTTCGTTCAGACTTCTGTCTGTTAAAAAGTTCATCCTGCAGCCAGGGGCAAGCAAAGGAAATGTTAAATTCTATGGCCTGCTCCAAAGGATGTACTGTAACAGGAATTGCTCAAACTGACAGTGAACAAGCCCCACAACAAGGCATCATAATGGTACATAATGGTACATAAATATACATAAAGTCAGAACACAAGTCATGCACTTAATGAAGTCAATGCACATGTAGATGTTCTATGGACTTTTCACAGAGATGGACCATAGATTAAGGTAATGGTCTCTCTGTATAAAATAACATGAAGGGGAGGGTAGTTATGAGTTAGTGTGGGAATTCTGCATAAAATAAATGATAGAGGAAAAGGATTGGAGATCATATGGACTCTGTATGGAACAGAATTAATTTTCTTCATAGTATCTTTTATATCAGTATATTTTAAGATAGTTATGAAAACGACATTGATAACACAGCAGTGTTTTAGTTATTACACAAAGTCAAGTCCTCTGTTCTTCATGCTTCACCAGCATCGGACTGGGAGCATACAATAAGCGGGGAGTTCCAGGATATAAGAACCGCTTTGACCACATGGGGAAGTGCTCAGCATATGGGGGGGGGGGGAGGGGGGGGGGGGGAGAAGAAGAGTGAGAAACAAAGGAATGTATGGTGCTTGTCTTCCCAAGTAACCACTGTGCCTGAGAGAATTGTAAAATTGTTGAATCATTAAAGTTAGAAAAAACCTCTCAAAACTCTCAACCCATCATCACCATGACCACTCAACTGTGTCCTGACGGATAAAATCCTGATTTCCTGGAAGCGGATAGACATTTGTCTGTTGATGGGAAGTATTGTGTGAATTCTTCATTTTGCTTTACTTGTACACATAGATTTTATTTTACTTATTAGACTGCTTACAAGGGTAGGTGGTGATAGGACAAGGGGAATGGTTTTAAACTGATACAGGGGAGGCTTAGGTTGGATATTAGGAGGAAGTTTTTCCCCCAGAGGTGGTGAGGCACTGGCACAGGTTGCCCAAGGAGGCTGTGGATGCCCCATCCCTGCAGGCATTCAAGGCCAGGCTGGATGTGGCTCTGGGCAGCCTGAGCTGCTGGTTGGCGACCTGCACACAGCAGGGGGTTGGAACTGATGATCATTGTGCTCCTTTTCAACCCAGGCCATTCTATGATTCTATAATAAACAATCTAAGTATCTGAGTGATGTCTCTGTCTCTGCATTTATGCCTGTATTTTACTGAAGACAAACTATGAAGTCTCTAGAATGAAGTGTGTCTGTGACTGTTGAATCTGATGAGAATACTCAGACACAAGCTTTCCATAAAATGAGAAGTTAAACAACATTCTTACTTACATCTTCTGTGGAACTTTTGCATGCATTCTGGAAAAAGTTCTCAAGCATTATAACTTGAAAATCAAGATATAATGAGATAGTGGATTACCTAGACTGACTGAATACCTCAAAAAATAAGTTAAGACCAGATCAGTCTTGCTCCCTGCCCTAGACATTGCTTTTGAAATTAAAGACCTTATGCAGTGATGACTGTAGAAAGGGCATACCTGTGGTCTTGAAGCTATGTGCAATGCAGAAGCATCTCTCTGTCACTTAAATTAATACAGGCTGTGTGACAGGATACTGGTTGATCAGAGGCAAGGATTGAAAATACAGTGTACCTTAGGTAAAGCAGCTAAAATGATTTGGATCAATGGGCCAAGGTAAACCGTATGAGTTTCAAAAGGGCCAAGTGTCAGGTCCTGCATTTTCCTCACAACAACCCCAGGCAACCGTAGGCCTGGGGAGGAGTGGCTGCAAAGCTGCCTGACACCAAAGGGACCTTGGTGTGCTGATGGACAGTGGGCTGAATATGAGCCAGCAGTGTGCCCAGGTGGCCAAGAAGGCCAATGGCATCCTGGCTTGGATCAGGAATGGTGTGGTGAGCAGCACCAGGGAAGTCATCCTGCCCCTGGACTCGGCACTGGTGAGGCCTCACCTCGAGTACTGTGTTCAGTTTTGGGCACCTCAGTACAGAAAGGACACTGAGGTGCTGGAGCAGGTCCAAAGAAGGGCAACAAGGCTGGTGAAGGGCTTGGAGAATATGGCCTATGAGGACAGACTGAAGGAACTGGGGCTTCAAAGGAGGCTGAAGGGAGACCTTATTGCTCTCTTCCAATATCTGAAAGGTGCTTACAGTCAGAGCGGGGTTGGTCTCTTCCCACTGGTGACAGGTGACAGGATGAGGGGAAATGGCCTCAAGTTGCACCAGGGGAGGTTTAGGTTGGATATCAAGAAGAACATCTTTACAGAAGGGGTTGTTAAGCACTGGAATAGGCTCCCCAGGGAGGTGGTTGAGTCACATCCCTGGATGTGTTTAAAAACCATTTGGATGTGGTGCACAGGGACGTGATTCTCTGGCTGGGTGGACAGGGGGAGAGCAGTGGATGTAGCCTACCTTGATTTCAGCAAGGCGTTTGATACTGTCCCCCACAACATCCTTATAACAAAGCTGAGGAAGTGTGGAATAGATGAGTGGACAGTGAGATGGGTTGAGAACTGTCTGACTGGCAGAGCACAGAGGGTTGTTGGTGGTGGTGCAGAGTCCGGTTGGAGGCCTGTAACTAACGGTGTTCCTCAGGGGTCTGGTCTTGTTCAACATCTTCATCAGTGACCTTGATGAGGGGATAATGGCCACCCTCAGCAAGTTTGCTGATGATACGAAGTTGGGAGGATTGGCTGACACGCCTGAAGGCTGTGTTGCCATTCAGCAAGACTTGGATAGGCTGGAGAGCTGGGCAGAAAAAAACTGGATGAGGTTTAACAAAAGCAAGTGTAGAGTCTTGCATCTGGGGAGGAATAATTCCATGCACCAGTACAGGTTGGGGGATGAGCTGCTGGAGGGGAGCTCTGCGGAGAGGGACCTGGGTGTCCTGGTGGACGACAGGTGGGCCATGAGCCAGCAGTGTGCCCTTGTGGCCAAGAGGGCCAATGGCATCCTGGGGTGCATTAAAAAGAGCGTGTCCAGCAGGTCGAGGGAGGTGATCCTCCCCCTCTACTCTGCCCTGGTAAGGCCTCATCTGGAGCACTGCGTCCAGTTCTGGGCTCCCCAGTACAAAAAAGACAAGGATCTCTTGGAAAGAGTCCAGCGGAGGGCCACAAAGATGGTGAAGGGCCTGGAGCATCTCTGCTATGAGGAAAGGCTGAGTGAACTGGGTCTGTTCAGCCTTGAGAAAAGAAGACTGAGAGGGGACCTGATCCAGGTCTATAAATATCTAAGGTGTGGGGGGTAGAATGGCGAGGCCGGACTCTTTTCAGTGGTGAGTGGAGACAGGACAAGGGGAAACAGCCGGAAACTGCAGCATAGGAAGTTCTGCACCAATGTGCACAAGAACTTTACAGTGAGGTGACGGAGCGCTGGAACAGGCTGCCCAGGGAGGTGGTGGAGTTTCCTTCTCTGGAGATGTTCAAGACCTGCCTGGATGCCGACCTGTGCGACCTGCTGTAGGGAACCTGCTTTTGCAGGGGGTTGGACACGATGATCCCTGGAGCTCCCTTCCAACCCCTACAATTCTGTGATTCTGTGATTTAGGGGAGGGTTGTTAGAGTGAGGGTGGTATGGTTAGGTTGTGGTTGGACTTGATGATCTTGAAGCACTTCTCCATCCTGAGCAATTCTGTGATTCTGTGTTTCTATAGCAGCTAAAAAAAATTATTTAAAAGGAGAATTGGATTTACCTAATCTAAAAAATTGCAACACTACAGTCAGCTGTAAGAAGTAAATACCTTTGAAGTTTGACTTCAAGTTTCAAAGCAGTTATTCTGTTACACTCCACACTACTGGGGAGAGCTAAACTGTTAGGTGACCTAGTGACAGCAGAACTGTAAGACATCTAACAATCCCAGAAGATAAAAAGCATTTAAAAAAAAGCCACCATTGTTCTCGGTTTGCATGAAGTAAACACAAAAAAAGGTATGTAAACACAGAGAAAGGATTTCCCGCAAGCTATTCAAAGCATGTAAGTGAATCAAATTGAGCCAAAATAGCAAGATTGCTGGGATCTCTTAAAATGTAACACAAGGGGATGTGTCTGTGTCCATGTGTGCACGTGAGTGAGATGGTATTTCCTACATCTTTGTTGCTGCAGATGATATAACAGTGTTTGCACAACAGCAGTTTCCTGTTACTGATATTTAGGCATTTTCTATTTTAGAATCAGAGAATATCCTAAGTTAAAAGGGACCCATAACATCGTTGGGAACAACTCCTGGCTCCACGTAGGACCATCCAAAAATCAGACCGCATGTCTGAGGGCATTGCCAGATACTTGCTGACCTCCAGCAAGGTCAGTGCTGTGAGCACTTCCTCGAGGAGATCTTTGCAGTGCCCTGTCTCTCTCTCAGGGAAGAACCTTCTCCGGATATCCAGCCTGAACCTCCTGTCACAGCTTTGTGCCATTCCCTCGGGTTCTATCACTGGTCACTGAGTGAGGAGGTCGGTGCCTGCCCCCACATTCCTCCTTGTGAGGAGGATGTAAGTCACCATGAGGTCTGCCTTCAGTCTCTTCTAGGATGAACAAAACAAGGGACTTCAACTGCTCATAATACATCTTCCCCTTTGTAGGTATTGAACATTGAAATAGATTTGGTTTTATTACCTGAATCAATTGACTCCTCGAGGAGATTGTCGCAGTGCCCAGTCTAGAGACTATAGAGAAACTAAACATTGTAACTCTGATGTACTTCTCTGTTGCAACACTGTGAAAATGTGAGACTCACAAAGAAAAATATTAGTTTACTGATTAAGCAGAATTCTTTGGCTGCTTTTAGATTTTGCAAGGTGAGTTATTCAACTATTTCAAGTATTTTTATTTTAAATGAAATTATAATCATTTCTGTGGTGAAACAAAAAAGGAGGAATTTTCATTGCCCCTGAAAGAATGCAAGTCACTGGGCAGTGACCAGTCAATCCTATTCTCTTCAGGAGTTGGTATCACCAAGCTGTCTCAGCTGTTTCTTCGCTGATAAAGCGATCAATCTCAGTGCAACTGAGGCAAAAGTTCCTTCATTCTTTTTCACTAAATCTTTAACTTTTGTTAGGCGAGTTATTTTTGCTTGCATAAACTGATATGCACAGCCCTGGAAGTCAACATTGATCTGTAAACTATTTAAAATGAATTCTCTTTGCTTAAGAAACAACTGAAATCAGATAGGGAATAGGGAAGATTATGTTTGCAAAGACAGGAGGAACAAGGCAGTTGCTCTGGCATAAAAATCATTGGAAGTTCCTGTTCCAACCAAAAGAACCTCCAAAGATCTTGACAATGAAGGAGAAACGATACCAGTTTTATTCTGCATAATCATTTGACGGCACCTGACTATTTTTATGTGGCAGCACGTGGGCAGTGTGTTGTAAAGGACATAATATGCATATGTGTGATGTAAAGTACTGATTGCTTCCATCTACTGAAAAATACTATAACAGGATGCAGGAGACAATATGGGAAATGCAGATCCAGTAAAGCAGGTTTCACTGCCTCCCAATCAGTCATGGACCATATTTATCTGTCAGTCATGCAACGTAATGCTTTGGTATGTGAATGTCTCTTCTTCATATAAAATAAGATTACAGGAAAACTCTGGAAAACTTGGTAGAGATTTTTGCCGCTAAAGATTGATCATTAAATTTCTACACATTAGGGCCATCATGACATAAATAACCAGTATTTCTGTAGCACAAAAGTACTCAGAACTGACACGGAGTGATTTTTTTAAAGGGAAAAGAAAAAGAAGAAGGATGAACTTTTCAAGTTACTAAGAAGCAAACATTCTTATAGAATTCCTGCACCAAGGGTGGATTTTTAGCTCTCATTCTAACTAAATAATGTTTCGCACACAATCAGTCCATGGAATACAAGGAATTCTGTCTTTTCCAGAACATTATACTAGCTCACATGCTCCATAATGAGTACAATGTAAAATCCTTAGACAAATAAGTTCAGATGGGATCAGCATAAAAATTATGAATGATAAGATGTTCTCATTTTGATCATAAAGTAGTGGGGAGTATTCATATGTGGTGGTAAAATTATTATTATCTAAAACTCTGTTGTATGTTCTTCAGAACCCAATTTCAAAGCAGATTGAGTATGGTGTCCAATCAGTCATTTATCCCCTTTTGCAGCAAGGTATTATTTATACTCACAGCTGTTGTAAATACTCTCTTTTTACCTGTTAAGAAACCAGGAAACAGTATCTTCCAGTTTGTCCAAGATCTCTGTGCAGTTAATGCTGTTGTTTTATCAACCTTGCCTGCAGTACTTAATTCTGTTAATGTCCTCTCTTGTATTCCAGCAACTGCGATTTATTTTACAGTTGTGAATCTTTACTCTATTTTCTTCTCTATTCCCTTGCAACTTGATAGCCTATTTTCCTTGTCTTTCAGAACAAAAAGGATCAAAAATATGGGACTTGCAGAGAGAACCCTCCTTGTGCCTTTGTGCAGTTACCATGATCACCCTTCCAGCAGAAAGAAATGGACTCTATAGTGTTTGTACACACCTCAGCTGTAGCTCATTCTATTGCTGGTGTTTTTCTCACCTATGCCTGTATTCTGACTCAAGATCAATCTGCAAGTACCTATTCATGCTTTGCTTTTGATGTCACACAAAATTTTGGTCAGCTTACAGAGTAGCATGGGTTTCTTACCTCTGCAGATTCCAATATTAAGAACAGTTATTAAGTGGAAGCTCTTTCACAAGTCCTTCTATCCCCTTTAGTTGTTAAAAAGTTAGGCCTATGTTACTCCTTATGATGATACCACAGAAGGAAGTGACCAGACCACATTCTGTCAGGACCACAGACTTTTCTGGCCCTCAGGATATGGGTTTTGTTCTTATTTGTGTCTCTGGATCTGATTCATGTTCTCCTTCTGAATTTTTACTGTTGCAAAACAATGCACTTGCAATTGCAAAGGACTTTTGAATCCTCTATAGCTGCCAATTAAATCCAGGTTTGTTATGGCACTCTCCGAATGTCCACCTTCTATTTCACCCTACCTTGCTGCTGTGCAACACTGTGTTACACAGTTGTGAAACAGACTCCATCCAAGTGCCTATGTGTTCTTCCCTAGAATATGTATTTGTAATTTTTGACATATCAGGATGAGACAAGCTGAGGCTTACTCTTGCTAACATTCTGGTGCCACTGCAGCTGCCAAGAAACTCTTAAGAGAGCCTTAATACCTTGATTTGGTGTTTCTCTTACTTCATGTAGTGATTGAGTCATTTCATGAACCAAGTGATTAAGAATAATTACAAAGATTTAACTATTAGTCAGCATTTGCACTGCATCGACCATCCTCAATCCAGAGGTGCAGTAGAAAGAAGAAACTCTGACTTGGTATGGAAGTCAGCTAAAATATGAAAAAAAAAAGAACTGAAAAGGACAGAGGCACTGCTGCTAGCATTGATGCATACGTGAAGTATAGCAAATTGGAAACATCATCTCTCTCCTTATGAAATTCCAATATATCTTACTTATTCTACACCTGAAGCATTTCATAAACTTGACCTATGATTCAGTATTAAACGCTGTGGGGTCCTGATGAAACATGTAAGATCAGTCCATTCACAAGTAAAGGAAGCTCTTCCAGGTCGTGTCTGCAAGATGCCTCACCTTCTGAAACAAGGAGACTGGGTCAAGACGCCCCAAGATATACTAACAAAAGAACTCTCTCTATCCCAGGCCGAAAGCATCACATCAGGTACTTGTAATCATCAACTCTGCCATCACATATGATGTGCCACTGGGTGCATGCATCTCAGCTAACAAAACAATGCAGAGAAAAGTTCTGCCTTCACTAAACAGAACACAGATCTTGAATCCTAAACCTTATCTGAATCTGATTTTGTAATTTGGCTGTGGTCACAGACAAAGGCTAATTATTCAATCTCCAACCAAGCAAATATGACACATTTTGAATGCTTTATTTGATCAGTGGGTTTATTTTAAAATAGCATTTGAATTAGTTTCCATAGTTTACAGTCATCCAAGCTGAAGTTTTCTATACACTGTTAACACTTAAAATGAAGCTCTAACCCCTAACCAGAAAATTTTTAGACCACATTCTACACAGACAAGAAGCCTATAGAATGTGGAGAGTTAACTTTTCCTTAAACTTTCAAATCAGTTAGTTATTGCAGCAAGTCATAGAATTATAGAATCATAGAATCATGGAATCACAAGGCTGGAAAGGACCTACAAGATGGGAGAGCTGACCTCTGGTCAGGAGTCAAAGCTATTTGGCCTACCCTGTTATATTTACCTTCACCTTTTCCAAATGCAACTTATTGCAAGACATTGCCCACCAGTAACCCAACCTTGCTTCTGTCATGCTTACATGATTATTATCCTATTTCTCTTCCAAAGTAAATCTAGGTGGTTTGGAGTAAATTGTGATGAGGACAGGATGTTGTAGCAAATGCAAACAAAGCGGCGAGTAACTTGTGAATTAGGGTTACCTACAAAAGAGAGCAGTGGCCATGGACTCAAATACTACTTGCCAGTGGGCTGAAAGACAGCAGTGACATCACAGCAGAACTGTAGGATATCAAAATTCACTGTCTTAGAACAATGTGCTTAATTTGTCCTGTAGTTGTATGTATTGCCTCACATGTGTGAGGACTACCTCAATGCAAACAAACATGTGACAGGGGTTGTTTTATTGCCCTGGTAATTACTAATTAATTTGTCATACAAGAAGCTCAAACATTAAGACTGTCATAAGTGTCTCTATCCAAGAACAGCAGGAAAGCCCTTAGATACAAGTGCTGTTTGTTATATCTACATGTTGATAACCGCAAATGGATTTACATATCTGACATTCTCTAAATCAAAGAAGGCTATCAACTGTACAGATGTGTAGGCTTTTTATGCTATCCTCCAAAGATCACAAGCAGAAAATGCTATGTTGTTGTTCAATATTTGTGTAGAAAACTCACCTGCAGTAAGGAGAAACATAGAAAAGAACAAGACTTGTATAGTGGCACATCTGAAACACTGAAAGAAGATATATTACAGAGACATACTTTGTTACACAGTACTTGTATTCCTTAGAGGATTCCTTATTATTTTGGAGTCTTTGAACACATGATGACGATATAAAAAGAGAATACGTGGCCCAAAAGTATGAGAAGAAAAAGTCGACTCTTCTTTCTGACAAATAGCAACACCGCAAAATTAATACTGCTCATATAAAAATTTTGGACTAGGCTTTCAGGACATTGTGAACATTCAAGAGACTACCTTACTGTGTATTTCAAGAATGCTGTTTGCTCCCTGATCATCATTTGCTGCCTTTCCCCCTCCCCATCCTTTCTTCTTCATTACAGCTACAAGGCAAAAAGAGGAAAAAGTTTTCTTCTCGCATTCATCACCACTCCCTAGGTGTGACATAAAACCTCACAGTAAAAGCAGGTTGCCCAGTCAATGTGGAGTACAGAATGACCACTGCCATCCTGGCTCTCCCCGCAGATATTGTGAAGCCACATAATGACAATGTAGTAAGGAAAAGCAGAGAGCCATGCATGTTTTTTCACTCAAAGTAATCACTTGCGTGTTTCTTTCAAACAGTCACCTGGATGTCGTCCTTTTCAGAGAATAAAGAGTCCAGCAGGCAGAAGCGAGGAGATAAAACACCATGACAGGGGGCACATAGTGGAACACAGTAAGTTCACGTGTTTATATGCACTTGGAGAAATAGAAGTAGGTAAGTGATAACAAGTAGCATGCAGGAAAACTCAGTAACAGCCAGGGTGGTTGGAAACTCGCTTTGAATTCATGAAACAAGGAAGGGCTGGCATTAAGTTATTTAAATCTCCTTATTCACAAATACTAAAGCTATATTCTTTTGTATCAATTTCTCATTACTAGATTTTGAACCATACCTATGTTTGAGGTTGATGTTCAGTGTTTTTCAGTGTCTTCTGGTTCTCCATATCTCTGTTTGGGCTTCTGAGATTCATTATGCCAGCCAATCCTATGTTTGTGTTAATGAGACTACCAAGTTAGCAAGACAACATTCAGCTTTTCACAGAAATAGCAGACCATGGTAATTTTCATCCAAAAAGCACTAATTTAGCAAAGTCAGAACTCACTTTTATTTCTGCAACACAGGAAATCATCCCATACATTCCTCCATCTGCACACCAATCATGGTGCTTGCTTATAAAACTGCGTTAAACTAACACATATCATTCTGGTGAAAAAATGCTCTACTTTAAGCACCCCAGTATATTAAGCATGACAACACTTTATTCAGCAGGTGAAACATCACAGGCATAGCTTAGGTTTGTGAAGTCTTTATGATTAGGCATAACTGCATAAAAGACTTCAGACAAATGCTTATACAGCTCAATGACAGTTTGGTACTGCTCTCCCATCCAAAAATACACAAATTGATCTCAGGAGCTGTAGAGAGGTGTGCTGATGTAAAAAGTAAACTGAGAGCAAAATAACTGTAGTTAGTACAGTATATCTATGAAGCCAAGAAACTGCTGTATAGCCTCCAAATTTCATCTATAAGAAGTGCTATAGTCAAAAATCTTTCCTTTTTGAGTCCACTTTTCAGCTTGGAGGGTAGAATCATAGAAGCTTTATGAGTGCTTGAAGATGAAGTTTCATCTGAGCTTTTCATGTTTAATGATAAAAGAAGACTTGGTGTCACATACTCACTTCTGCTAATTCCCTGTCATAAAATTCAACAGATTCTTCATCAGCTAATGTCAGACAGTTAAGGTATCTGCAATGTAGGTACTTCCAGTAGCCTACCTTCAGGTAAATTTGTCATTAACCTCGGGTCACCCTCTTTTCTTGGTTTTATAATGTCACAATTCTGTGAAAAAAAAAAAAAAGGCTCAAAAGGAAGATATTCAGAAAGAATTTTATGTTCAAATATAGAAAACAAATGACGTGAAACATACAAAAGTATGTATGAATTATTTGTTAAGCCCATATATATACATATTTGGTATATTTGGTCATGACTGCTTTGTGTTTGTATATTGTAATACAGTGTTCATTTATCAGCCAATAAGTAACTACTGCCATCTATTGGAGAAATTACAAAACCATAGAAATTACACCGCCAGAAAAATAGAGCACAGTATTCTTTCCGGGGGGGGGGGGGGGGGGGGGGGGGAAGGGGGAAGCCCCTAATGGTCTATAACATACAAAACCTGTTTCAATAACAACATCAGCGGCTGTTACCTTGCATGTAGATTACTGATAGCTATAAACAAAACAAAATTTGTTCTGTTCAATTTCAGAACAGTTGATAAATGTTGTTTCTAAGATACCAAGAAATTGTAATCAACTGCACCTAACACATGGCTATGCCAACAGTACAGTGCTGCATATTACGTCTACTCTCCAACTTGACCTCTGACAGCTTTTTTCAACAGCAGATTCCATAGTACTTGGATATCTTTACGTTTGTCCAGCTACTGGTGTCCTAATACAGTTCAGTTATGTGGCATTGACTGCTCCCATTGAGTCTTGTTCCTGGGAACAACAACAGTGAACAAAGAATTCACAGCAGTCAGCCTCAGAATTTTTACTTCTTCACAATGCAGATGGTAGCATCAGCAGAGGCCCTGAAGATATGAATTAGTGCCCTTGAGGTTACAGCAGCTGAAGTACCAGATGACAGTGAGTGACCACTATCCTGTCCCCACTGTGTGGGCTGGCTGACATCAACCTTTTATTTCTCAGTGTGGAAACCAAAAGAAACAATTGCTCAAGAGGTTAAAAGAAATCACACGTTGACTTAAAACTCAGTAGAATTACAATCGATAGTGGCTTGGCAAAACTTGCAACTGGGCAGCCTGGTTTAGCATTAAACGTTGAGTTTGGTGGCCTGGTTTAGCATTAAACGTTGAGGTTGGTGGCCCTGCATGTGGCAGGGGGGTTGGAGATTCATGATCCTTGAGGTCCCTTCCAGCCCTGGCCATTCTGTGATTCTGTGATTCTGTGAAATCTCAAAGCAATTTAAAACTCAACAGAATTACAACAGAAAAATGCTCCACAAAACTTGTAGCAATATTCAACACCTGCAAGGATACTACCCTTATGTACCAGTAAGGAGTCAGGGACTGAAAAAAGAGAGACAGAAAGAAGAGGAAATAGATTCCCAGCCTTGAATCCAGTCAAAAGAGAGAGCGAGAGTCAAAAGAGAGAGAGAGAGAGAGACATGAAAAGGAGAAAAGGAAGTGACAAAGTAAAAAAGAATAGAGAAAAAGAAGACAGAAAAAGCAGATAAAAGATAACATCAGTTATCTTTTATTCACAGAATCTGTGAATTCTGTGGATTCTGTGAATCCTAGAATCCTAGAATCATAGAATGGCCTGGGTTGCAAAGGAGCACAATGCTCACCCAGTTCCAACCCCCTGCTGTGTGCAGGTCACCAACCAGCAGACCAGGCTGCCCAGAGCCACATCCAGCCTGGCCTTGAATGCCTGCAGGGATGGGGCATCCACAGCCTCCTTGGGCAACCTGTGCCAGTGCCTCACCACCCTCTGGGGGAAAAACTTCCTCCTCATATCCAACCTAAACCTCCCCTGTCTCAGTTTAAAACCATTCCCCTTGTCCTATCACTGGAGTTCTCAGGACATGAGTAGCATGGACCTGTTGGAGTGCATCCAGAGGAACACCTCCCGTTTGAGGACAGGGGCTGTTCATCATAGAAAAGGGAAGGCTCCAAGATGAACTGATAGTGGCTTTTCAGTATCTAAAGGGAAGATAAAGGAAAGAAGAGGACAGACTTTAGAAGTGTCTGTCGTGATGGGACCAGGGAAAATGGTTTCAAATCAAAATAGGGTAGATTTAGATTAGATATAAGGAAAAAGTCTTTTACAGTGAGGGTGGTGAGGGACTTGATTAGGCTCTGAGCAACATGGTCTAGCTGTGGATGTCTTATTTCATTGCAAGGGATTTGGACTAGATGACCTTTAGAGGTCCCTTCCAACTCTAAGAACTCTATAATTTTATGATTCTATAATTCTACACAATGAATTATCATAATTCATAATTCATGTCCTGGTGGATGACAGGTTGGCCATGAGCCAGCAGTGTGCCCTTGTGGCCAAAAAGGCCAATGGCTTACTGGGGTGCATTAAAAAGAGCGTGTCCAGCAGGTCGAGGGAGGTGATCCTCCCCCTCTACTCTGCCCTGGTGAGGCCTCATCTGGAGCACTGCGTCCAGTTCTGGGCTCCCCAGTACAAAAAAGACAGGGATCTCTTGGAAAGAGTCCAGCGGAGGGCCACAAAGATGGTGAAGGGCCTGGAGCATCTCTGCTATGAGGAAAGGCTGAGTGAACTGGGTCTGTTCAGCCTTGAGAAAAGAAGACTGAGAGGGGACCTGATCCAGGTCTATAAATATCTAAGGTGTGGGGGTAGAATGGCGAGGCCGGACTCTTTTCAGTGGTGAGTGGAGACAGGACAAGGGGAAACGGCTGGAAACTGCAGCATAGGAAGTTCCGCACAAACATGCGCAAGAACTTCTTTACAGTGAGGTGACGGAGCACTGGAACAGGCTGCCCAGGGAGGTGGTGGAGTCTCCTTCTCTGGAGATGTTCAAGACCTGCCTGGATGCCAACCTGTGCGACCTGGTGTAGGGAACCTGCTTTGGCAGGGGGGTTGGACTCGATGATCTCTGGAGTTCCCTTCCAACCCCTACAATTCTGTGATGCTGTGATTCTGTGTGATAAGTTTTGAGACTTCATTGGCTACAAAAAGATTTTAGATCTGAAGATCCAGTTTTCAGATTTTTCAGTGTGAAATAAGGTAAAAATACGGCCACTGATTCTAAAAGTGAGTTTCTACTCATAGAATCATAGAATACCCCAGAGTGGAAGGGACCCATAAGGATCATCAAGTCCAACTTCTGGCTTCACGCAGGACCACCCAAAAATCAGACCATATTACTGAAAGCATTGTCCAGATTCTTCCTGAACTCCAGCAGCTTGGTGCTGTGACGAGGAGAGCATGTTCCACATCTGAGTGACTGAAAGCATTTCAGGAGCTTGGCTACTCACCTGTACAAGAGCCATGTACAAGAGCTAAGCACCAAAAAGCAGGGGGGAAAAAGCAGCCAATGGTATAATAAATCCTTACCCACCAACAACAATCACTTTTATCATGTGAAAAGACATCAATTTTTCTTTGCAAAACAACCACTTCAACTCATGGACCATCACTTTTAAAAATAAAAATATGATTTTGCCATTTTTAAGTGTTTATAAGACCTTCAAGATCAAGTCCAACCACAACCTAACCATACTACCTTAACTCTAATAACCCACTGCTAAATTATGCCCCTGAGCACCACATCAAACAGTTTTAAAACACATCCAGGGATGTGACTCAACCAGCTCCCTGGGGATCTTATTCCAGTGCTTAACAACCCTTTCTGTAAAGAAGATTTTTCTGATATCCAATCTAAACCTCCCCTGGTGCAACTTGAGGCCATTTCCCCTCATCCTGTCACCTGTCACTAGTGGGAAGACACCAACCCCGCTCTCACTGCAACCACATTTCAGATATTGGAAGAGAGCAATAAGGTCTTCCCTCAGCCTCCTCTTCCTTAGACTGAACAGCCCCAGTTCCTTTAGTTGCTCCTCATAAGGCATATTCTCCAAGCCCTTCATATGCCTTAGAATCATAGAACGGCATGGGTTGAAAAGGACCACAATGATCATCTAGTTTTAATCCCCTGCTGTGTGCAGGGCTGTCAACCACTAGAACAGGTTGCCCAGAGCCACTTGTTGCCCTCCTTTGGACCTGCTCCAGCACCTCAGTGTCCTTTCTGTACTGAGCTGCCCCAAACTGAACACAGCACTCAAGCCGAGTCCAGGGGCAGGATGAGTTCCCTGGTGCTGCTCACCACACCATTCCTGATCCAAGCCAGGATGCCATTGGCCTTCTTGGCCACCTGGGCACACTGCTGGCTTGTATTCAGCCCACTGTCCATCAGCACACCAAGGTCCCTTTGGGTGTCAGGCAGCTTTGCAGCCACTCCTCCTCAGGCCTACGGTTGCCTGGGGTTGTTGTGAGGAAAATGCAGGACCTGACACTTGGCCCTTTTGAAAATCATACGATTTGGCCCATTGTTCCAGCCTATCCACGTCCCTCTGTAGTACCTTTCTCCCCTCTGGCAAATCAACACTCCCTTCCAACTTGGTGTCATATGTAAACTTACTGAAGGGTGCACTCAATCCCCACATTGAGATCATTAATAAAAATGTTGAATAGCAGTGGTCCTAATACCAAGCCCTGGGAGATTCCACTTGTGACTGGCCACCAATTGGCCACCAATTGGATTTAACCCCATTGACCACAACTCTTTGGGCCCAGTCATTCAGCCCTTGTTTCACCCAGTGGAGTGTATGCCCATCCAAACCGTGGGCAGCCAGGTCATCTGTGAAGATGCTGTGGGGGACAGTGTCAAAGGCTTTACTGAAGCCCAGGTAGACCACACTGATAGCCTTACCTTCATTGAGTAGGCGGATCACGTTGTCATAGAATGAAATCAGGTTTGTCAATCAGGATCTACCATTCATGAACCCATGCTGACTGGGCCTGATCTCCTGGTTGACTTTTTATTGATCCATATAACGTCTCCCAAGATTATCCATTCCATGACTTTCCCTGGCGCCGAGGTGAGACTGACAGGTCTGTAGGTACCAGAATCATCTTTCTGGCCTTTCTGAAGATGGGTGTCACATTTGCCAGTCTCCAGTCCCCAGGACATCCCCGGTTAGCCAGGACTGCTGAAGGATGATGGAGAGTGGCTTGGCAACCACATCTGCCAACTCCCTCAGTATTCTAGGGTACAAACCATCAGATTCCATGAACTTGTGAGTGTCCAGCTTTCAGAGCACGTCCAAAACCATCTCATCATGGATTATGCAGAGCCTGCTCTGTTCCCCATCCCTATCTGCCAGAGCAGGGGGCCGTGTTCCCAGGGAGTAACTACTCTTACTAAGACTGAGGCAAAGAAGACATTAAGTACCCCAGCCTTATCCTGATCCTTGGTCACCGAGTTCCCCTCCATGTCCAACAAGGGATGGAGATTCTCCTTTGCCCTCCTCTTACTGTTGATTTATTTATAGAAAAAATTATTGTTGTATTTCACCTTAGTGGCCAAGTTCAGTTCAACTGGGCTTTGGCCTAATTTTCTCCCTGCACAGCATCACTACATACTTGTAGTCCTCATAAGTTATTTGCTCCCTCTTCCAAAGATGATAAACTTTCTTTTTGTTCCCAAGTTCCAGCCAAATGTCTCTGTTCAGCCAGACCGTTCTCTTTCCCTGTCAGCTCATCTTCCATGACTAATAATGATTCAAGTCTGCCTTACTTTGTATTTTCCTTCTAGTTTTAAACAAGAATGAATAGGCCCTCAAAGACTTTGTACTTCTAGTTGGCCATGAACTAAAAACAGAGGGGAAGGAGAAAACAAGAAGTTCCACAATGACCTTTCTGAAAAAAAGAAAACAAAAGTAAACAAACAACCAAAAATTTCCCCTTCATTCATAAGTAGAAGTGAAGAACTACATAAAATTGTTGTACATTTCCTCATTTATTAGCTGATCCTGAAAGGTCTGGATTGTGTCTTCCACAACGGAACTCGTTTCAAACGCCATACAATGAAGGAAAAGGCTACTTTTCAATCTGAAACTATATGCTTCTCCACAAACGCATGATATTCCCTTTTATATCTCCATTCAGGGAGAAGATGAGTCTAGATTTTCTACAGGAAGCAAAAGTTCTTTCTATTCTCTTCAGGTTGATGCATCCAGAATAACTAAAAAGGTGGACACTTCTGAAGACTAACTCTACATTACTATCAAGTAGTATAAGAAAACATAATTCTTTGTGCTCCTAATCAATTCAGCTTTTGCGTGCTTTTTGATTCTTGTGTCCCTAAATAATCTACATTACCATAGGCAATAAACTACCTATAGACAAGATTGGGAACTACTTGTTTGCTGCTGACTTTATCCAGACCAGATGAAAAGCTATGATGAAAAGTTACCCTAATTAGTATCTTCTTGGGATTGATATTTTCTCTAAATGAGAAGTTATGATGGCACGATATGGATTATTTTGTTACTTATGAGTGCAATTAAGTTTTCACGTTATGATGGTAATAAAATAAAGATGTACAGATGTAAACTTTTTTTTTTTTTTTTTTTTTTTTTTTAATATATTTTTAATGTAGCAAGTGGCCACCATTTAGGTTGATCTAGATTTGTGTGAATCCATGCAAACTGGCAATATGATTTTACATCTGCAACCAGTACTGTAGCTGCTAACTTACATGTAACTCACTCAGTTGCTGGCAGCACAAGCACCACTGTGATCTGTGCCAGCTTTTGGCAATTACACATCAATATGCATGTATGTACACAGAACAGAGTTGCCTCAGTCAGGAACTGAATTTACTAAGACAGTACAGCTAGATCAAGGGCACGGCTCCACAAGTGTACAGACCAGCAACAAGCCCAGTATCCTTCAGTTTTCTTGTACTAGTTTATCCCTTACTACCTAAATAGCTGCCTTTGTTTTATTTCCATTTATCAGGGCTACTCCAAAAGTCTCCTATTTTATTACATGGGTCCACTAAATCAGATGTGGATGTTTGTGATACGGCAGTAGAAGCTGAACCTTCCTGATGACACTCTGTATATTTTTTTGCCATGCTGCAGATGGTAGCAGAGATGCAGTCCAACAAAAGATGTACGACATGGAAAAGCGTATGAAGCAAAAATGTGAGACTGACTTCGTCCACGCAGAAAAAATTGCCAAACGTTCATGAAAACCAAGCAGTGGATGTTAGCACAGTGAGGCAATGAGTGGTGTGATATAGCAGTGGCAACAGCAACAAGTGGATCGCCTCTGCTAGTGCAAATCTTTACGAGCACAGCAGGCTGGATCTTGTTCCTCTTTAGCCACAATGCCAATGACTAGCTTTATTACTAAAACTAGGAAAAGAAGTGGTACAAAAAAAACCCCAAAAATCTGCTAATAGTCAGAGAACTAGCTGTTCATGAATATATATTTTTAATTTATACATTCATTAGCAATTTGCTTAACATCTACACTGTAAAATAATTGTTGCAACAAAGTTTAACAGCAAGCATAATTTACTTCAAGAAAACCAGAAAACAATGTAGTAACACATTTATTGATCACTTTACCAACTAAAGATACAAATTTAAACAGTCAGTCAACAGCAGTAACATACTTTACGAGAACTCCTGCTTTAAAAAATGATGTTTACAGTATGGATTTCACTACAACTTCCCAAGCCAAGCTTTTACAGTGCTATTCAAATTGCTGTACTTCAACTCTTTTCCCAAGAACTTTGATAGTAACATTGGAGACAAAATAGATTTTCCTTTGTTAATACTCTCTTAGAATTTAATGAGACAACTCTGGAACGTTTAAAACATCCATAGCATTGTCATTGCTATGACACTCACACTGATAAAGTGATACATTTAATACTTCCTAAAATTAATAAACAGTGTAAAAATATATTGCATATATATATATAATTTGTTTCCCTTTCCTGAAAAAAAAAAAAAAAAAATTAGTACAAACTAGTAGTATATGATCCCCCTTCAAGTTTATTTGTTTTAAAGATCGAGTAGTAGTAATTTTAAATTAACAGAAACAAAGATATGGAAAGAGGGAATCAATGTTGTGATCCCACGAAACTTCTCGCCATGCTTATTAAGCATATTAACCCCGTTATAATGGTGGTTCTATTTTTGCTAATGTCAGAATTCTCGCAGTGACTGCAGTGGTGGTAAGATGTTGCCTAGTGTGCTTTGCACCAGACAGTGCCTGGACCCCTTTACAATATGGTTAAAAGTCTCTGCTTAGGATGTGTTTAGCCATTGCAGGTAAGATCAAGACACGCTTTGCTCAAATTGTTCATGTGCAATAATCACAAAAAGATTTCTCGACGTACAAGGGAGAAAAAAGTAAGCTTGCAAGATTAAATAATCTTGCAAAGTTTTTACCATGTTGAAAATTCCACAGAGAACAAAGTAGGCAGTACAGCTGACAGCTAATATTACAAATGTCAAATGTTGCAAATACTGCAGGTAGCAGCTTCCTAGGCTCTTTTGTTTTGTTTTGTTGGGGTTTTTTTTAGACCAAGATGAAAAAGAAATCAAAACAAGAGCAAGAAATAGTAAAATTCACTGAAGGCTTTTATCATGCTGGACAGTACTCCATGGAAAACTATGTCAAGATCTACCTCAATTATTTAACAATTAGGTTTTAATAAGTGCACCGGGTAAGCAAAGATGAAACTGTTTTGCCTCTTTGCTTTACAGTCAGATCCTAATGGCATGCACGTTCAAATTTGTGCAAATAAATTATTAAACCACCTAAACAAAAATAATAAGAAAAAAAATCGGGATAGCACGGACAGATAAATAATCTAGCAAAGGAATAAAGCATGATGTGGATAGATTAATAAACGGTTAATGACTGAAGAAAACCAACCCCAGAGATTCCAAAAATATAGTTCTGTATAAATATGTTCCTCTTGCAATATTTAAATCTGATACATAAATCCATGCAAAGAATAAATATCAACATATGAGGGGTGCTCTGAAAGTAATGCCTCCTATTTTAGTGCATGGGCCCACAACATCAGAGGTGGATGTTGGTGGTATGGCAGTAGAAGCTGCACATTCCCACCAACACTCCATTCCATTTTGCTTCTGTGCAACAGATGCAGCAGAGGGGCAGTCTGACAAAATGGCGTCTGGCATGGAAGTGTGGATGAAGCAAAGGTGTGTCACCGAATTCCTCCCTGCAGAAAAGATGGCAACCACTGGCATTCATCGATGCCTGCTGAGCGAACATGGAAATCAAAGAATGGATGTGAGAACAGTGAGGCAGTAGCAGCTGTGTTTCAGTGGATTGCCACTGCTGGCACAGAACTTTACAAGCACTGCATGCAGGCTCTTGTGCATGGCTGGTAAAAATGCATAGCTAACGGTGGTGACTATGCTGAAAAATAAATGCCTCATAGCTGAGAATTTACCAAATAGTGTTACTGAGCTCCTTGTACTTCTTGCAGTGTCCATGGAAACAAATAGGAGGCAGTACGTTCAGAGTGGCCTACGTACTTACCCAACATCAACTATTTCTCTGCTTCACAGAAAGACAAATTCCTTTGCATTAAAAGCATCTTCCCTGATCTAGTAATTTGCCAAAAGTTACATATTCTGAACTCAGCACAAATATAAACACAGACACATCTCTGCTGCATCCTGTAACTTGTTTTTGTTGATGACCTTGTCATTTCATGCACTACAGTGCTAACAAGTAGTCTGCCAACAGATTTACCTACAGTTTATGGGATAACTGCCCTTACACAAAGCCTTTATAAAGAGCTAGTATGTATTTAGGATAAATGTTACAGATATTCAGCATTTCACTTGTATTAATATTACTCTACTGAACACAGCACAGGCTGCATTATTTCACATTATTTAATTTCTTTGTTTAAAAATAACATTTGATCAAATGCAAGCATGCAGAAAAGCATCCAACATAAACTGGAGCTTAAAGTAATTCATCACTGTGGGTGCATATTACCACATAGATTGCCGCTCTTCCTTTCTCTTTTTTTTATTTTTATTTTTTATTTATTTATTTATTTATTTTGCATTTATCATCTACAGCATCCAGAGTAAAATGTAAAGAGGATGAAGTGTGAGTACAGTTTTAGGGCTTTATTTTAAATTAACTCGAATGCAACTTTATTCAAGTCTGTGACCTGTCCTGAACAATGTGTAATAAAAAATCTTGAATAAAAACATCTGAAGTCAAGTTGAAGTTACCATTACATGAATTACCTCAGAGCTTTACAAATGCTTTGTGCAAGCGCCATATGCTGTACACTAACTCATAAAAAGAGATGCTTTAAAAATATTTTTGAAAACTAAGTCATTGGATGCTTTACCCACAGTGGAATGTGGAAGGTACTTATTATCTTTCCAGGTCACATTAGCAAGTTGGGCTCTCCAGTGTCGATTTGTAGATATATTAAAAATATAATAATAATCCAAAACCAACAAGCCAAAAAGCCTCCTCTGTACTCTAGCCACTCATCCATCCCAAAATAATGCAAATACATGTGTGTGAGTATGATTACAAAGCAAAATTATTGTTACTTCTAAATAATTTTGGACTACCAGTACGTTATTTGTAAATCTGTCAAAAATACTCAGTAAATATGCTTGTTGTGTTTTTTTTTTTAATTATTATTTATTTACTATCAAGTTTGCTCTTGCCACAATCTGCCTACAGTGGGCAATCAATTATTTGGAATGAAACAACTAAACTGAAACATTTTCCAAGAACTATAAACAGTTACATCTTAAAACTTGTTTTGAATCCCATCATCTCTACTTGGATTTTGAAGAAATACAGCTAAGGTGATATAATAAAAACCACACACACACACACACAAAAAAAAATAAACCCCCAAGTACATATCAGTTATTTGTTCCTGAAAATACAAATTGATTAGACAGTAAAGATCTGGAGGATCTACCTGCAATATTCGTTAGCCTCCTGAAACATCGTAGCTGAGAAATTTTTTGAAACATTATTTTTGAGCTAAACAAGCAAGCATGAATGCAATGAATGGTCTGTCACTAGTTTTAGGACTCTGAAGACTTAAAAGGAACAGCTCAGTCTATCATTTCCAGCTTATATCTAGTTAGCCAAATGGGCACTTGGGTGCACAAAATTAGACACTCAATGTCCAAATGCTATTTTATGGGCAAAACTCCAAATATAGGAGGTACACACCCATGAATCATGTACCACTCCTGACTAAGAATTTCACACAAGTTTGAAATCTGCCATTATGTTTCAGGTATTTCATTTTCTAAAGGTTTACGCAAGGCTCGAGTCTACAAACACTGTAAGACAGAGTCCATCTCCTGCTCCAGTACTTATTGTACTTATTCAACTGATGACAAAAAACTTTGCACATACATAGTGAGTGTCAACTTACTTCTCAAAGTTGGGTTAAAGAAAAATACAGAGGGCATAATTTTAAGTGATCTCCTCGGAGCACTCAGAGGAACTACTGATTTATCCCTGGCTCTTTCCTACTTCCTAACAAGGGAAGAACTCTTCTTGTCACAACAAGTCTATGTCAGATTTACTGAAGAACACTTTCCTCCAGAAATAGAAAGGGAGTAGTTGTACGTGTTAAAACATAAAAACACTCCTAGATCCCTCCTTTCATGCTATGGAGATAGAATGGTAGCATTTCCAACTGGCCCTGAATAGCTCCAGTTGCAGGATTAGAGCTTGGCCCTTTAAGGTTTAGGACAGTGCCTACACAGTTTAATTATTTATCTGAATCTAGAAAGTATGTGTGCACAGAAACTTGTACAAGTCTCATGTATTACATTACCTACCATCAACTAACAGACAAAGAAAGAACGTAATAACCACACTACAAACAATGTACACAAAGCTGTAGTTATTTTAGTGCACACGCAAGGCTAGCAGTCAGTTTAAAGGATATGTACTAGGTGCAACACATTACATTTTATCTATCATGAGAGTAAATGGTTTGTTTCTTGGCCAGTGCTAACAGAGAATTCTTACTCACGGATGACAGGCGCATGCCCCCAGAATACATGCAATTTCTGTAAAGCTAGTTTATATTCCAAACAGCTGATACTTATCACACATGCAGACACAAATAATTGAAGTTTATTTTTAACTATGACAAGGCTTAAGAAAAAAAACTTTCTTAACTACAACTTCAAAGGTTTGGGTTTGGAGAAGGATACACAAGGACTCTCTTGATACCTCTCACTTGCAAGCCAAACTCTTAACTAGTCATATACTCTAGTTCTGGGTTATCAATGAATTCCATCTGCTATAAAAATTGTATTAATTGAGCAAACAAAGGGAAAACATGACTGAAATAAATAATACATGAACTTCATGATTCCAAAAAGTTATCAGAGGAAATTTTGATTGAGGTAATATCAGTAAAATACATTAAAAATATCATACTTTAATCAAAAATATCTTTGAAGGATAACCTCTATGCTAATGAAGAACAAGGTGTGACACATCAGTAGTTTGGAAATTACCCTTTCACTTTCCTAAAGTAAGAAAGTGGCCAATGTTCCACATTTCCTTTGGTCTTCCAAGTACTTTGTTACAATTATCAGAAATGTTCACACTGGACTGTTGAAACAACATATAACTCAATGTCTGCCTTTCAGTAATAATACTGTGATAGCTTTGATAGCCATATGAAGGACAGTAATTCTTGTTTCTGATTTTCCATACAGGTATGACTGTTGGAAAACTCTCAACAAGTAACTAAAGCACAAAGAATGAGTAGAGGAATTAGCAAACAAGAGCTAATAATAATAATTAAAAAAATTCTTCTGCACATTTTACTTAAGATTTCCCATAATATTACTCTTTTGCCTCAGTCAGGATTTGAATTTGTTGTTCTCAATCTGGTATAGGTAGTCTTATTAAGATTGCGAACTATTATAGTATCTAAGGCTTTAATTTTAAATAAACGGTATAATTTGAGTTTGTTCTTAAATACAGTTATCACGAAAAGCTGCCTGAACTTTTTGATCATGTTTATCTCAAAAGAATGTTCAGCAGTACTGAAAGCAAAATTATTAAGAATAGTAGGGTTTTATAGATGACATCACGTAAAAGAGTACTGCAGATGTGCTGCTGAAAATCAGACTGGAAAGTCTGAAGGAATGAATTTAGATGCCCAAAAAAAGGAGATGAGTGCAAACCTTATTAAGTACACGTCCTTACTTCAGGCATGTCATTTAGGTAGTCTAGAATAATGGTGCACAGGATGATGAGCATGCTCTACTGCACCTCTTGACCTCTCCTTTCCCATAATCTCTGAATTACAAGCTGTGCTTGCTGTCCTAACAGTGCAGGGAAGAGTCAATGAACAAATAAAATACACACTTGGCTTCATTTCCAAATAGGCCTGGAACATTAACAAACATGGCTAACATTCAAGCTATTATTTAGGCTTTTCACTACCCACCAAAATTAGTGAGAAAGTAAGAGCATAAATGGGTGGCTGAAGTTCTAATACACAGATATATATGATGCATCTATGATTCTATGGTTTTATGCTTTCATTCATAGCCTGCATCTTCTTTATCAAGTGTAGAGAGGAAAATGTTCACCGATTGCTACTTTTCCAGCCACAACTTCCTTTCTTCGCTGTCATATCAAATTTCTTTTCATGCATTTGATAGAGATTTAAAGCTATCCAACTGCGGTGAAGAAGAAAAAGTGTGTCCTTCAAAATAGAATACCATATGCTATCTGAAGCACCTTTTCAGGTCCTGATCCAAAACTTAATATATCACTGTATATATTGCACAAATTTGCATCAGGTCCATCCAAAGTGCTTTGTTCTTGCAGGAATTTCATACTGTAATATAAAGTTAAGCTCTAGCAGATTGCTGGCTAGTTCCATCAGCCTCTTCCAAGTATGCAGTTTTGTTCCATTTCAAGTGCCAGCTTGTATCTGTCCCCACTCCCAATTCTTTGGCATGCCTTCTACATCTTACGAGTGTGCCTATTTCGCTCATGCCACGGATTAGCAATTTAAAACCTAGTAAGTCTGTAAAACTTTTCTAACCTGTCATTCCTCCTTCTGCAGTAACATTTTGGTATCTGCATTTGTGTACTTTAGAAAGCCTATCACTTGTGCACCTTAGGTTAGGTATCACCTACTATTCTTGTCATGACAGCTAGCTAGCAACAAACAGCAAGATCAAAAACGTGTTGGAAGAGCTCTGCCATAGACCAGACCTCAGCTTTGATTCAAGCAGGGTCCAGATCTTTTCAGCTACCAATAAGTTAGGTCTCCGAGTCAACAGGAAGAACAGGGGCATTGATCATGCCTGTAACTTAGCTGAGGATTTATCAAGAGTTACAGACTTAGCCTCTTTACTTACAAAAAAAGCTACAGGCCTATCCCAGGGTGTTCCTGAGGTGCACAGGCATGAATGCTGTATCACAAAGAGGGTTCTCTGCAATTAGCCAGTCTATTGCCATGCTGGAAAAATTTAATCGTTGCTTGTATAACAATGTGCTATTTTCTTTTTTGGAGTGTGACAGGTAAGCAGTGCAACAAAGGAGTGTGTGCTCCTTCACTCCACTGAAACTTTTCTTCAGGAGCAATGAGTGAGTCAAGACGTCAAAAAGCTTCTCATCCTGAGCATCTTTAGATACGTCAAAAATCTTCCCAGATAAGTAGAGTCAATCATGGGAAAAAAATATTCAAATCCTTACAATAGCATGTGCTGAGTCTTCGGCAAACTTCCTTCCCTCCTCAAAACAAAAACCAAAACAAATTATAAACAAACAAAAAATCTTCAAGTTCATGAGGAAGTCCTTGTATTTGCACATTGCTGTTTGCGTTCAGGCTGATGCATGGGTTCAAAGGGTCATTGGAGGCTGAATTACAAGAAAGGCCAAATGTCAAAAAAACAAAACATGAACAGTTAGGGACTGAAAACCAGTGCACTTTCTGTATATAGGCCAAATACAGATTGTGACCTGCAAGAAATATGATGACACAGATCAGAGCTTATAACTCTGAAAGGCATGCTGATCAGAGTAGGAGAAAAACTGTAAACTTATCAGCCTTTATCCACAGTCAAAACATTAAAATCAGTGCATCTTTTTGAAAACAAGCAAAGCAAAACTACTAGAAGGTGTTTTTAAATACTCCAAAATATATCTTTTATAATTTTACAGACAGAGCAATACGTCAGAGTACTTGTTCACCTCTCACAGAAAATTGAACTGGCCTTTTCTCTCTTGTTTAACCAGTAATATGTATGCACACATATATGAAGACAAAAAAAAAAAAAAAAAAGGAGAAGAAGAAGAAGAGTGATTTTTATTCCTGTTAACTCGTTTTGGCAATCTGAGCCAGAGGCAGGTCACACCCAGCTGCCTGTACCTTAAATGTATGCAATTGTTTTTTCCATAGAAATATAAAGCTATTCCCATCAATAAAATCGCTCCCAAGTGAGGCAGCACAGAGAAACAAATCCTTCGGCTTCAGACAAAACTAACAGAACACATAGCCTGGGTATAGCGGTATATTTTTCTGTGTGATTAATTACAATTCATTATAATTAATTATGTGGATATTAATATTATATATTTCCTTAATACAAAAGGCCATAAACTTCCATTGCATGTGTTAGAGCTTAAAGGGGATATATGCCAATGCATGTGCACAACATCCACTTAATAGCAATCTGATTGGCAGTGTTTAGTCATATTCAAGGTTTTAAAGCATAATTAGTTCAAATTTGAGAACAGACTACAAAAAGACCTAGAAGACTTTCTTAGCAAGATCTTGTTCCTCACCCACCACGTTAGTACATTAGCTCCATCTAAATCCAGCCAGTCAGAAACACACTACAGTAAACACAATAACAATGCAGAAAGAATAGACACGAGGACAGTAAGGGTTGGTATTTGCCACCTCCTTCTGCTGACATAAATACATCAGAACCTGTATTGTCACAAAAATATGTTTTTCCTTTTTTTTTTCTTTTCAGTTTTCATAAATGGTGTATGAAATTTACAGATTAGCGCCTTATATAACACAACAACTTACTCCACAATAATACACTGTTGAATCTTTTAAGGAAAGTGCCAGATCCCATAAAAGACATTTTTTTAAAAGCCCCAGAACAGTAGTGAAATCAAACTGCCTAAGTAATGGCATACTTTTCAGAAATGCTGCTATGAAAGAACCTTTTTTCAGAGGGTTCTCTTCTACAACCTCAGAGCAACTGGATATTTAGGAATGTTTGAATTTTTTTTTATTTATTTTTTATTTTTTGCTCGGATTGACAAAGTGTGGCATAACAGCTCTTGACATTGCTTTTTTCTTTTCGTCTAAAGAGCTCAACAAAATGATGTCCTTTTTGTACTGGTACGTTTTCTTTTGCCAATATACGCATAAGGAATGTAATGAAGTGGTGCTACGCTGCAAGTTGCTCAGCAGATGTTAAAATCAGTTCCAGTTTCTGAAAAAAACTTCTTGAACACATAGTCTTAGCATTCACAATAACTGAAACACGTGGGACTCATCTATGTCATTCTTAAAAATATATTCTCTCTTTCCCTTTCTCCCCCTGTATTTTAAACCTTCAAGCCTTACTTGCTTCCTTGTACTTTATGATCATATGTGCCTGCATGCTTATAGCCAGATACATATCCTGAAGTATCAACCAGATCTTCTCGGCCAGCTTTGCCTTTTCCTTTCCCACTGGGATCAAACCTCTCTTTGTGAGAACCCGTGAATTTTGATGTATCTGTAAGGCGTGACACAGTTGGAGAAGAAATCGCTTTCTATGAGAAGAAAAAGACAAGAAAATACACATCAGAAATCAAGTACTCTCAAAACAGATACCGTTCACAGTAACGAGGCTACCAATGGAGAGTATGTAAATTTCTACACATTTCTAGCAAAATTAAGCAAAAATATTTATTGGCAATATATTTAACTACAATAAGCATACAGCCAAGAACAAAATAGCACAAGGAAAATTTTGGTGGAGACTTCCAACATGAGACACTTCCAATTAGTAACGAAGTTTCAAGTACCGAAGACATGAACACGCCAGAGGGAGCTGCCATGTTTAAAACCTGTTCACTCAACATCCAAGCACAAAGGCCCAGCTCCAGCAATTTAGAATGCTTTAGTTTCAGCAAAACAGTGTAACTAGAATTCCTTATTTCAAGAGACTGAAATTTATTCTAAGCTGTCGGGGTTAAGAGAGAAGTAACAAATAAGGAGGACTGAATGTCAGACTTTCTCCCGTGTTGTTTTGAGTAATACAAGAATACTTAAAATCAAAGTTTTGCTGTCACTGAGACAAAGACAACGTGAGTGCACAAATAAGGTATTTCACAGAACAGTATGGGAGCACACCACGTGCGTGCTTGAATTGGGAACAGTCACTTTGATCTTTAATTTACATTTTAAAATCAGAAGAGAAAGCATACTAAAAGAAAAGGGAAAAAAAGTTTTTTTATTCCAGTGAAAATGGTGCTAAGACGAATAAAGTAATACAATTTGGGTATCCTTGTTTGTGTTACCATATGTTAGGATGCATTTTATAGATAAAAGTGACACTGGCTTCCTTGAAGTGAAGTAAATGTGCTGGGAAACACCCTTCATCAAAAGCTTTCCTCCGCACCACCCCCATCTTCAGCCTAAATAAGTGTTCATTAAAACCTAAAGGCTCTCAAAGTAACACATAATTCTTCCACAGAATAACGTAGCTTGAATGTCTTGAAAAGCTAAACATAAAAACATCAGAGACTTGGAAAACACACACCAAGAGAACAGAATACGTAGATTAGCCTAGAACGAAAGCTGCAACTGAGTCTTGTTCACCACGAAAGCCACATATCCTCCACACCACTGAAATAAAAGCTGTTTTGAGGGAATTTGTCTGCCCACATGCATTACTTACGGAGAATCTCATACTATAAACTCCTGCTTTTCTCCCTCCTAACATGTACAATACTGCTGTGCTCTGCAGTGTTGCTTTTACATTATGTCTTGAGGGGAAAGATAACACAGAGGAGGAGTTCTGTCACTGAAAGAAAATGACTTCTGGAGCATATTTTTCTTAAAAAGCACTGCTCAATGACCTTTGGGAACTTCTGCTCGGTAGTTTGAGTGCACTATTTGCAGCTGTAGCCATTTTTCTGTATTGAAAACAGAGAGTAAGACTACGCCTATGAAGAAGTATTGCAAGAAAACATACAGCTTTCTCACACATATTGGCCTGCTAGCAACTTATAACCAGAAAACCCATGTTCACAGCTGAGCTAAGTAGGAAAAAAATTATGTTGTGATCAGTAACTGTGTTAAGCAGCTCAGCCAGGTAAAATGAAAATGCAATAGAATGTATAAGCTGAGACAACTCGAGTAGCAAGGTAAAAACTCCCGGCTCGGTGCCCAACAAAGAATTTGCTCTGCTTTCCTCAAAGTATTAGTAAATTGAACATGCAGGATACAGTTACAATGGAACTCTGCCCACTGGAGATTATTAGGAAAAAAAAACAAAAAACAAAAAACAAAAACAAATGAACACACTTCTGTAAGATTGTCTCCTTCATAATGCTGTTTCGTAGACTAGCTCTGAGACATGAAAACATTCTGTTATAATTTGTTCTTCACCTGCAACTCAAGCACTTTCTCGATGTTCAGCAATACAGTCAATTATAGAAAGGTGACTAAACAGCTCTATGCTTTAGCACCCCTATGACAAATCTTAAAAGAAAAAAAATCATGCTGGGACAATGGTTCTGACCTTTGTCTTCATATGTATTAACTGACATTTTAAAATACTGACATGTGCACGTGTGAGAAGAAAAAAAAATGTCAAAACTCTAAATAAAAGGTTCACTGACACCACGGAAGAAAATGAAACTGTTTTTGTCCAGAAAAAAAAAGAGAAAGGTTAAACCCTAAAGCCCCAGAAAAAGCAAAATCACAAATCCAGAGCAACAGCAACAGTGATGCCACATCATGTGCTCTTTCAGCCCAAGATGGATCAGAAGGCTTCCTATATCAGAGGAGTTACAATGCATTAAACAAGCATAAGAGCAATTGATGTGAAGTATGAAGACTTTCTCCAAGTTGCTTTTGAATGAGTAATTCCTGAAGTCTTTCCTAAATTAAATGTGAAAATCAGAGATAATAAACTGCCATAATAAACCTATGCTATTCACCTTGCTTCTCCCTTCTGTTCTCCTTTTGTGTTCCTGATGACGAATGCTTATACTAAAAGCAAAACATTCCTTCTCCTTTGGGTCACAAAAACATTAAACAGAAGGGCAGGGCTCAACTAAGCATCCTGCTTTTTTATTTTCAAAATTGACTTTGCCTCTGTAAATATGGAGTAGAACATACACAGTATAAAATGTTTCTCTTTTTACTATCATTTTTTTCATGAATGGCCTTTATGAACTCAGTGTGCACACCTTCCATTTTTTTGCAGGAACAAAAACATGACCAGCAGGTTGAGGGAGGTGACTGCACCTCTACTCTTCTCTCATGAGACCCCACCTGGAGTACTGCATCCAGTTCTGGGGCTCCCAATACAAGAAGGCATCCAGCACTTGAGGTAGGTCTAAACAAGGGCCATGAAGATCATTGGAGGGCTGGAGCTGCTCCCCTATAGGGACAGGGTGAGAGAATTGGTGGTCCTGAGCCTGGACAAGAGAAGGCTCCAGGGGGACCTTACAACAACCCTCCAGTATCTGAAGGGGACATAGAGGAAAGCTGGGAAGGAACTTTCTATAATGCCATGTTGCATAGGGGGAAATGGCTGTAAACTGGATGAGGGTATATTTAGACTAGATATATGGGAGAAACTCTTTACTGCGAAGGTACTGAGACATTGGGACAGGTTGCCCAGAGATCCTGTGGATGTCCCCACTCTGAAGGTGCTCAAGGCCATCCTGGATGGAGTTTTGAGCAACTGCCAAAATCCTCTGCCTATAGCAGGGGGGTTGGAACTAGATGATCTTAATGGTCCTTTCCAACCCAAACCTATGATTCCATGATTCTGTGATAAAATCAACCTGCACCTCCAAAAACTCTACAGAGACTAAGCTGGCAACCAAAGGGGAAAAAAAATGTAAAACCTATTTTCATTACTAATTCCAGTTGGGTATTGCAAGACAAAGAAAATAAAGGGAGTGAGGGAAATAGGGGAAAAGAAGCTGACCATCATCAGTGGGAGAAATACAAAAAATACTGTGACCAGCACAAAGAGCTAAATGAGGACAATTTCCACCTGAGCAAGTAAGCACTTCACCTTCTTTTCCACTGGGATTCACAGACAAATGATTCTGTCTCATCACATAGCAATTCTGCTCCTGATCACCAACTGCTGGAACTACTTACTATCTACAGTAAGTTACATAATCTAGTTATACTTTTCTAGAGGCAATAAACTACTTGGAGCAACTTCTCTTTTTCCATTTTGTGAGCTGACTGAAGCCTTCATTTTTCTTCTGCTCTGTCTGCACATAGAGTTCACCACAAAGTAGGCATACCACAAAAGATACACGTGTACATAAACATCTCACTTCTTCTTTTTAAAACTCTCATTACGAAAAAATGTTTTATTTTGCTCAACAAACTTAAGTATAATGAATGTGTAAACTGTTGGAACATCAAGCAAACCTGCCAGCATACTTCCCAAAATATCAACACTTTTGTTCTCCAAGACTGACCATTCTTCCATTCACTCACATAACTGTTTTCATTAACACAAGCCTGCAGTGTAACCTGTATTTTTACAGGTATTTTCCTGGGAAGCTGCTTTTTAACTGTATCTCCAAATTGGTGGAAGCACCCCAGATGAGTCAGGAATGGCATGCATAACCGCTCCCCATCCCTTTCAACTGAGTCTCCCCTCACACTACAGTCACACTGAGAAGATAACAGGCCATTGTCTCAGCAGAAGCTATAGAAAGTAAAAAGGAATTGTCTTTATACTAATTGATTCAGTGGTTTAAAATGATTGCATAGCTTTTGTTAGCAATTCACTACTCTTTCCCACCTTGCAGAGAAGGGCTGATTAAACAGCGAGGAATTTGGGAGTGTGTGCCATACAGGGAAGAGCTCAAGGAAGAGGGTTTGTTCAGCTGTAGTGGGTAGGAAGGAAGGAATAACCCTTCTGCTGTTTTCAACAGTGGAGTTACAGAATAAACAGTTTAAAAGTGCACAGTGGGACCAGTTTAAAAATGCACAGTAGGAAAAAGGAAAAATATCTTTTTAAAAAAGGGAAAAGAATAGATAAATGTCGTAATTTTGAATATGGGAAATTATAACTAGATGGGAATTTTTTCCACGTGGAAAAAAAATTCTTCACCACTAGGTGAAGGCTAAGCCTAGAAACCCCTTGCACAGAGAGATTTAGGGATTCTATGTCACTGGACGTTTTTGCAGCTTAAAATCATAAAACACAAAATGACCTAGGTTAGAAGAAAACTGCATTTGAGACTGGATGCAATGCAAGTCCTTACTAACAGCAAAGCTCAAAAGAAAGTTTCTGAGAGCTTGCTCAGAAACTACTACAGTTCAGTCACTGTATTATTTATTTGCTGGTAACATCCAGAAACTTTGTAAAGAATGACAACCAAGAAAAAAAACTTTTCAAAGGGAAGGTGGTTTTTTGCTGTCGTTTTTTGTTGTTTTATTTTTTTTCCAATATTTTTCCAATTTTCTTTTCCTTCCCTGTTTTCATGAACACATCAAACTTGAAAGAAAAAGCTAGATTTCACGGATGCTTCTTCCTCTCAGCACGCAAAAAGAACGCGATAACTAACTCATCACCGGACGTCCCTTGCATGTGGTACCACTTCCAGGAACAATTTCAGATCATTAAGACCAACAGTACTCTGACCTAACACCATCAATGGAAGGCGGTGTAATGCCTAGTTAAAAGGGGTAGATCATGTGTTGCACATTCAGCATTTAAAAATGACCCTTTCTTCTCCTCCCCAGTAATACTAGCTCTAGACTCCAGCTCTCAAGCATTTCAAGACCTACATACTTTGTACCATGGTGTTGCTACAGTTTTCTTTAGCAGCGGCTTTTCAGATGTTTAGATTAGATAGAAGTGCAATAAAGAAATCAACTGATAATAACAATAAATCTATAATCACATGCAGCTCACTGACAATGACGATCACTTTCAGAAACTCTACTTAACAGTTCAGTAGTAGCAGGCACACACTTTCCCTTCTCTAAATATAAAAGTTACTCATGTCTAACTATAGAACAATTAATACTTTAGACAAAAAGAGACCTCAGGGGAGAAAAAAAAAAAGTTGAAAGGCAAGCTATCTGCTCAGATAGCCTGTTCCATGCCCACGCTAATCATTATCAGATTTCTTACAATGCAGTCCAGGATCTTGATTTATTTAGATTCATCAATTCACAGAAAGATTTAGGTTGGAAGGAACATTTGCATACATATGAGCTTGTATCCAGTGCAAACTCTCACTCGCAGCAAAGCTTTAATGAGCTTGCTCAGAAACTTATCCAGTCAAGCTCTGAACACCTTCAAGGATGCAGATTCAGATTCCACAAGCTCTCCAGGGAACTTACTTCAGTATTTGGTTTACTTCAGTATTTGGCCATGTCTGGGGTAAAAACAACCACCACATCTAACTTTAAGAAGATCAAGTCAGAATGTACATCCTCCAGTCATGTGGCTAGAGACAGAAATATCATCTCCCCTTAGCCTTCTCCAAGCCGAACACACCAAGTTCTCTCCACTTCTCCTCATGCATTACAGGCTTCAGCCCGAGCATCGTGGTGGCTCTGCACTGGGCTTGTTCCAATGTATCAATCTCTTTCTTGCACCAGGGAGTCCCAGACTGGACGCATCACTTGAGATACAGTCTCACAGCTGCCAAATAAAAGGGTAGCATCATTTCAATGGATCAGCTGGCTATACTCTTGCTCAGGCAGCCTGGATGTGGCTACCCTTTCTTGCTGCACAAGTTCACTTGATACAAGGACTGTTGCTAACTCCTGTTCAACATCATGGCCACAAGATCCTCTCCTGAAAAGCTGCTTCAAGACCTGTGGACCCCTGGGCTACTGTCTTACATAGGATTAATTCATTGCAGGCCAAGGAAATTGCTTTTACTTATGCTGAACTACATGAGGCTTACCATCCGCCTGTTTCTACAGCCTGCCAAGGTTCCACTGAACGGAATCACTGACCTCTAGCATATTAACCACTCCTCCCAATTTGGAGTCTTTCACAAACTTGCCAAGAGAACACTCTGTCCCATCCATCTGCCTGGAGAGACACCACAAGCTGCTGCTGGCTGACAGCTGGACTGGGCACTACTGACTGCATCTCCAAGCCCAACAGACCAGCTATTTCCCTACTCATTTTAGGGCCACTTTATCTAGTCCGTACCTCCCCAGTTTGGTGATAACGAGCTGGCTCTGAGGTCTTACTGACATCAAAGTATACTATACTCCCTGTCCACAGCATTTATTAGATCCGCCACTTCTTTGCCCTTAGAAAGAATGGCCTTGCTGCACCAGCTGCTCCAAATCCTTTCCTTGCCCTTTGCATGTTTAGAAAGTGCTTTTGAGATAACTTGCTTCATAGCCTCCACAGGGACTGAAGTTATGGTGACTGGCCTGTAGGTACTTGGATAAAGTCACCTACTAGCCCTCTCTAAGGATGTATGTGATATTTGCCTTTTCCCAGTTATCGTGAACCTCTCCAGTTGCCATGGCCTTTTGAAGACAGCGGACAGCAGCTCTGCAATGACACTGGCCACCTCCTCCAGCACCCTTGTATGTAACCCATCTTGTCTGACAGACTTTTAAGGTCTAATTGCTGAACCAATTCCTAATTCCATCTTCTTCTACTGTGGTTACTATTTCAAGCCAGGGACCCATGAACCCCAAAAGGTTAGGCCCTACCAGTCAAAACTGAAGCAAAAAAAAAGCATTGAGCATCTCCATCTTTTCCATGTCCCTTGTCACTAGATCCCCATCCCCACCAATCAACACATGCTCTTACTTTTGCTAATGACACACTTAACAGAAAGTTCTTATTTGTTCTTCAGCGCTCTTTGCAGCCTCAGCTCCAGCTGAACTTCGGCTTACTTCATCATGTTCCCAATACATAATCCATATACATTATACAATACCATATAGCCTCTCCCTCCTTCCACCTTCTGTACACTTCCTTTCTTTGCGTGAGCTCAGTCACAATCTCCACATTCATCCATAAATAAGTGGTTGGAGAGTTGCAGCCAGAGTGTTTTTCAACAAATCTATGTTCAGGTGGAGGCAAGTGCCAAGTCATGTCCCTCAGGGGTCCATCTTGGGAGCAGGACTTTTCAACATCTTTATCAAAAACACAGGTAGTAGAATCGAGCAGTATGCCCTCAGTAGGCTTGCTGATGACACCAAGATAAGTGATGCAGTTGACACAACAGAAGGAATGGATGACATTCAATGGGAGCTGGACAAGCTTAAAAAGTGGTCCCACGTGAAAACTGAATGAGGTTCAACAAGGTCAAGTGAAAGGTGTTGCACCTGAGCTGGGGCAATCCCAGACGCGTTCAGGAAAAGTCACTGGGAGCAGCCCCACAGAGAAGGGCTTGGAATTCCTGTTGAACATATGCCAGCAGTGTGCAGCCACAGGCCAGAAGGCTCACTGTATCCTGGACTGCAGCAAAATAGGAGGGCTAACAGGACAAAGGAGGAAATTGTCCTCCCCCTACTCTGCCCTTTGAAAGTCCATTTGGAATACCACACACATTGCTGGGGCCTCCAGCACAAGATGTGGAGCTGCTGGAGTGGGACCAGAGGAGGACCACAAAGATGACCAGAGCAGTGGAGCTCCAGTGAACAAAGGCTGAAGCAGCTGGACTTGTTCAGCCTGAGGAAAAGACGACTCTAGGGAAGATCTCATTGCAGCCTTCTAATACTTAGAGGGAGCTCATAAAAAGGAGGGAGACTGATTTTTTAGATGGTCTTATAGTAATAGGACAAGAGCAAATGGTTTTAAACTAAAACAGGGGACATTTAAACTAGATACCAGGAGGAAGTTCTCTACTCAGAGACCAGTAAGGCACTGGAACACACTGCTCAGCAAAGCTGTAAATGCCAATCCCCTGACATGTGCAAAGTCAGGTTCATCTGCTCCCCAGGCAATATGATCAAGTGGGTAGTAACTGTCCAATGCAAGAGGTTTTGGAATTAGATGATCTTTGAGATCCCTTCCCACCTAAGACATTCTATAATTCTGTGTTATTAACTAATTCTTCTTTCTGGTTGTGCACTGCATATTCAACTGAGCATCTCCACAAATGGTTGATCACTGTCTCAATTCTTTTTTTTTTTTTTTTTTTTTTTTTTTTTTTTTTTTTTTTTTTCCATTTTAGAATAAGTCTTTTAGAGTGCCTACTCCCAGATATTTTGGCATGGCTGATAACGACTTTGAATGCCAAGGCATAGGCTTGTGAGGTTTTCTGCAGCTGCCTAAAGAAGGCTTTGTCTTTCTCCTCTGCTTGATCAGTAGGTCTGTAGTTCACACTACAACATCACCTGTGTTGGTCTGTTCTCTTCACACACAAGCACTCTACTCTTTTGTCATCTGACCTAAGCCAGATCCCCATGCAGTCAGGCTACGGCTTCATATTGAGCACAAGTCTTCTTCCCCTTTTTCCCAACCATCTTTTCTGAAGATCCTCCATTCATCCTTCATAACACTCTAGTCAGAAGAGCTTCCACTATGCTTCCAGAACTCCAATGACATCATAGTTCTGCAACTGTGGAAACTTATAATTTGTCCTGCTTGCTCTCCATGCTAGGTGCTTTCCTACACAGGTATCTGAGACATATCACAAGTTCTGCTTCATTTACAGAACAGTGAGACCATCCTCTGTCAAGTTTATTACTCAGGCACACCTGTTCTGACTCTTACAGCTTTGCTTCTTCAGGTTATGGTAACTCTACAGTTTATCACTCTCCTAAGTAGATGCATCTCCGCTGCCTGCAAGTAGCTATTAGTCTTTTCACCTTTTTGCAAGCACTAAATTCAGGATCAGCTGACACTGACAGGTATTGTTCACCCTCACCACTGTTCAGGGCATCATAACTACTCCGAAACTGGAAATCTGGAGGTGCAACAAATCCACAAGATTCTAAGAAGTCACAAGCCTTTGCCATCTTTACAGTCTCTCTCCATTTGCCTCAGTTTCCAAATGGAGACCAGAGGTGAGCAGTGTTCTTCAGGGATTAGTGCTGGGACCAGTGCTATTTAATATCTTTATGGGCAACATGGGCATAGGGATCATGTACACCCTCAGCAAGTTTGCTGAGCACATCAAGCTGAGTGGTGCGGTTGACTCCTTAGAGGGAAGGGATGCCATCCAGAAGAACCTGAACAGACTGGAGAGGTGTGACCATGCCAACCTCATGAAGTTCAACAAGAACGAGTGCAAGGTCTTGCACCTGAGTTAGAGCAATCCCAACCACAAATATGCACTGGGTGGAGAATGACTTGAGAGCAGCTCTGAGGAGAAAGATTTGGGGGTGTTAGTTGATGAAAGATTCTACATTAGCCAGCAACGTGCATATGCAGCCCAGAAGGCTAACTGTATCCTCGGTTGCACCAAAAGAAGTGTAACCAACAGGTTAAGGGAGGTGATTCTGCCCCTCTACTCTCCTCTCTGGAGTAGTGTCCAGTTCTGAGGTCCACAAGACATCAGGCTGTTGTAGTGAGTCTAGAGGAGGGCTACAAATATGATCAGAGGGCTGGAGCTGCTCCCCTACAGGGACAGGGTGAGAGAATTGGTGGTCTTAAGCCTGGACAAAAGAAGGCTCCAGGGGGATCTTACTAACAACCTTTTAGTACCTGAAGGGGGCTACAGGAAAGCCAGGGAGAAACCTTCTATAAGGGCACGTTGCAACAGGACAAGGAGAAATGGCTTTAAACTGGATGAGGGTATATATAGACTAGATATTAAGAAGAAGCTCTTTACTGTGAGTGGTGAGACACTGGGACAGGTTGCCCAGAGATCCTGTGGATGGCCCCTTCCTGAAGGTGTTCAAGGTTGTCCTGGGTGGAGCTTTGAGCAATCCAGTCTTGTGGGAGACGTCCCTGCCTGTAGCAGGGGAGGTTGGAAATAGATGATCTTAAAGGTCTCTTCCAGCCTAAACCATTCTATGACTTCAGTACCCAAGTGCTGAAATGCAGAAAACAAAGGAGTCAGAAGTGCATATTCATTTAGGCCTCACCATTCAGAGGAAATAAATATGCACAATTCAGAGGAGAACCCCTTGAAAGAAAAACAAGTTATTCTGATGAATTAAAACGACGCAAGGAGAAAAAGAAGGTCCATCATTAAGTATCAAAACTACCCCTTATTTCAAATGGAGCACAAGAGCAATAGGATGAAGTCCTGTAGAAACCTAACAAACTATACAACTCAAAAGGGATTTCTCCACTTGACATTTTCACTGCTCATTTGTGCAAAACCAGTTTCAGGAAAGATTATTTGCTGACTAAACTCAGGGAGACAACTAACTTTGAGCAGCTGAACTAGACTGAAAGGACTATTCAAGACCATAGTGAACAATCCAATATCTACTGAATCAAGTACAAAGTAAAAGCTTGTCCAACCTGAACATTTAGAAGGATAACCAAACCTATATACATCCGGTTTAAAACTTATTTTATTAATGTTAGTAGACTTATCAAAGTTTACATGCCAAAAAGAGAAAGACAACAAAACAAACAGAGAGCAAAGAAACCAAAGACTAGACCAAATGATAATTATTTCTGGATTTCTGGTTTTCTGGGATTAACGTGGTTGACTTTAAGTAAAAACAAAACAAAACAAAAATGACCTTAATTTTTCTTGGTATTTCATCATCAACTACCATCAACGTAGAACTGTTTAACGAGGTTCTGAATTTACTTTTTTATTTGGATACAGCACTCTTCATAAACATTTGTGTTTCAACCAGAGTAGAGCTCTCCTTGATTTTTTCTGATCACCACGTGGTACTACAACTCCCAGCAGAAGCAATGACAGTGCCATACACACCACAGCGCAATAATCACGCACTGCATAACCTTTGTTTTCACTCTGCTCAGTACAGCTGTTGCCCCCAGGCTCAGAGACACATTGACTTGGATTTGGACTGCAGAGGGAAGCAGGTGAGTATAAAGCTAGGAGAGAACAAAAGACAGCTAAAATAATCCATCCATTAGAACAGTAACATACCGTTACTCCAGATATAATTGGTGCTTTTCCTTCAATTAGTTTATATATTTCTTGAATTGCTTCCTCATCACTTTTTTCTTTAAATCGCTTCTTGGAGAGTTCCTGAAGAGCTTCTTTAAATTGTTCAAAACTAATAGTTCTAGAAGACTTTCCCCTGCCAAAACATACAGAAATTTAAAGAAATTATAAGAGAACACAACGAACACCCCAAGAATAGCAGAATATTCTTAGTTTACCACAGGGAATGAGAGAAAACCTAGCAGAAAAGAAAGAGCCATTTGCACCATTTCTCAGCTCACTAAAACATCACTTTCTTTTTTATAAACATCAGTAGGATAACACTGAAATAATCCCACAGGTGTCGGTTCAGAAATAAAGAGGAACTAGAGGAAAGACTAGCAAGCTATCAGAACATTTGTAGCTTAAAGCAAGACACTGATTGTCTGTAGATCTGTATCCATTCCATATCCATATCCAAATCCAAAAAAAGAACAGAAGCATCTTTGGTGAGTTTTGTTTTTGTTTTTTTAATTCCTTAGCTGTTAAGAGGATGGGACCAGCTCTTTTCAGTGGTGCCCAGCAACAGGACAAGGGGCAATGGGCACAAACTAGAACATATGATGCTCCATCTGAACACAAGGTATTAATATAATACCTTTAATTATATAAACTTCTTTACATCGAGGGTGATAAACCACTGGAACAAACTCCCCAGACAGGTTGTGAAGCTTCCCTTGGAGAGGCTCAGAACTTGCCTGGATGCTTTCCTATGCAGCCTACTGTAGGGAATCTGCTTTAGCAGGGAGGTTGGACTAGATGATCTCCAGAGGACCCTTCTAACCCCTATGATTCTGTGATTCTTTGAATAACAGTTCATGTCACTTTATTCACAGGTTCAACGTGTTCACAATTAAATTTGAAATAGCAATTGGTGTTACCCATGCTAGTGTACCATTAGAAAGCTTAAAAATCCTCTTATATCAGAGACAAATTGTGTAGTGATTAATTTACATACAGTCCTTGTTTGCCTTCTTACCATCACCTTCGTAAAACATTCACATTCATGGAAAAAAATACAACAGTCTTACAAAGCCCCCAGAAATTCAGAGCTGAAGATTTCCTGTTGTATTCACCAATGGGAAGCCCATATTCCCACACTAGTAAGTATTTGCTTAGGTTTTGTTCCAAAGGAAAGGATTTTGCTAAAACAACTTCTCCTATTTAGTAAATTACAGACTCCCTGATCTTCAAATGAATTTACACATTAAAATTTATGCATTACTTATAAGCTAAAATTCAGCAGGTCAAATAGAAAAATTTCCAAAAAGATGTTTTGACTGACACTAAAAATGGTACTAATTAAGGCTACAGCAGAGTAATAGATGATTTTTTGATTGCTTATGAAATAAGGAAACCCTTGAAGTCAAATCCATGTTGCTGGGAAGCATGCTACTACATCAGATTTGTTTGCAGCCTAAGCATTTATTTTATGTCAATTTGGACAGCATCTCTACCAAAAAAGCAAAAAAATAAAAAACCCCAGACAATCCTTTTAGCAGTGACAGCTGTTTATCAAGAAGTAAACGATGGATGCAAGCATAGAGAAAGCATGCACTGGCAACAGAAAAATCAAGCTTGAAAAACTACAAATTTAATTTAAATTCAACTGTCACAAAAAGTCACAGCCCAGAGAGAGTCAGATGTTTTTTCTTTCTTTTCTAATTTCATTTCAGACATACTCAGGGGTCAAATCACATTCAAACATGATATTGACTCCACTAACAAAAGGGAAAAGGAAGATTTCACAGTTTAAGATGCCAACAGTTCGGAAATAAATCCTATGTCAATTAACACAAAGTGAAGCCTCATCTTTTTCTTTTTTTTTAATAAAAAAGAAAAAATATTTATTTACAACAAAATGCCAGCCTTCGCACAACCCTTTATATAACAGTTCACTGCTGGTGGAGCTGTGTTGGAGATGAAAGACACATGTAGCAAACCCCTACTATCAGTACTACCAATTCTAGGCAAAAATAAACTGTATATTTTGATCAAATTCTGCTTTCTGCAAGCACTTGCCTGTTTCAAGTGAAGTCCGTTCTGGATTATCTCATGGAATTAGCTAGTAAAAGAACACAGTGACAGTGGAAACAAAGAATACAATCCAACGTTTCATTAATCAGAAAAAACACACTGCACACAGTGCAATTAACTGCTTGGAATTCATCCAGAACTCTCATTAATAGGATTAACATCCTTCTGATGATGATACATGTTCAAGAACTTCTAACTAGCTCAAGAGGTCAAGACTTTGTATTTGTGTACCTCTTATTTAGAAAAAGACTACATTGGCAATCACCACAAAGCTTCAGCACAAGGCCACATTAAGGCCCTTGTTCAGTAAAGATTCAAAGCCAAATCCACCACAAAGACCTTTCACGTGTAACTTTCTGTATCACAGATGTTACCTGGAAGTCAACGATCAGCACTGCTACAGCTTAACCTGGATCATCAATCAGGAACACCTTAGGAAACTCCCAGAAGTTAATTTTTATGCTCACAACGATTCCTTCCTAAAGGCACTCTATTCAGGTGTACTATTTTTGTTACCTTTTTGTTGCTTGTTTTGTTGCCTGCTCCCTCCCTACCTTCCTTTATAATCCCATTCACAGTTCTGGGGTTTGCACTTCAAAGGCAGAAGTTTTTGAAATGTAAAGGGCAGGGGAAGATAAAGCTCCGAAAGGAATGGAAAACATTAACAATAGAGGGCATGTGGAAAAAGAAAGCTTTCATGAAAACACAAGCATCATAAAAGTGGTCTCTGCAATGAAAAGTGAAAAATATGTACAAAAGGGAGACTAATAACATAATTTTTTTAAGCCTTGTGCTTAACTATGAGACAAAGACACCTTTAGGTATAGGAAGGATAAGCCACGGCATTCTATTCTAAGCTACACTTCCTATAACAAACAGAATTCTCCAAATGCATCACCCTTCACTGGAGGAAAGCATATCCATGGTACACATTAAATTTCTTTCTAACTGCCCCTACATTTGGGAACAGACCAATGGTATTAAGAAAAATGTCTGGAAGGTGCCCGTCATTCTCCCTTTCTTGATGGATCTCTCCACATGTGACACTAGATTCTGAAATAAAGTTTTAATTCCTCAGTTTGTTTTTGAGGTCCAGGTTCATATACCACGGAATCACAGAATGGCCTGGGTTGCAAAGGAGCACAATGCTCACCCAGTTCCAACCCCCTGCTGTGTGCAGGTCACCAACCAGCAGACCAGGCTGCCCAGAGCCACATCCAGCCTGGCCTTGAATGCCTGCAGGGATGGGGCATCCACAGCCTCCTTGGGCAACCTGTGCCAGTGCCTCACCACCCTCTGGGGGAAAAACTTCCTCCTCATATCCAACCTAAACCTCCCCTGTCTCAGTTTAAAACCATTCCCCTTGTCCTATCACTGTCCACCCTCACAAACAGCCGCTCCCTCTCCTGTCCGTTCAAGCACTGGAAGGCCACCATGAGGTCTTCAATAGGTTTTCATGGGCCCACTTCTCCAGCCTGTCAGGTCTCTCTGGATGGCTTCCCTTCCCTCCAGTGCATCGACTGTACCGCTCAGCTTGGTGTCTTATGTAAAACAATTATCAGTTCCAAGCCTGGACATCAATGTAACAAACATAAAATACAAAAGATCAAGCACCGGCCCAAAGCAAGTTGTAATAGCAAATGACACAATATTTATTTGGAAATGTTATTACTAACATTGTCACCGGATAACAAGATTAGTCCAGAGTAATGTGAGAATTTACTGCTGCAAATTAATACTTCTATACTATTCTACGTTATTTGGACCTGTATACTGTTTGAACTAACAAGTGACTACTAGATAATTACACTCCGTATAACCCACACACAAAATTCTCAACCAGTATCAGAAATCTATCTGCAGTAACACTATTTCAGTTAGCTGTTACTACAGCAGTCTCCAATTTAACAGTTTTCTGTCTAAATCTCTAATCTACAAAGTCATCCCATACCACTTGCTAATCATGTTTCATTTGTCTTAGATTCAAAAGGGGAAAGGATGGTGTAGAAACAGTGAAAGAAGCTTCTATTCTTGCTATCATGCCAGAAAGGACTACAGCAGTATAAACTAATTGGCACTGTTTAGTGTTGGCAGTTGTCACCTGACTAGAAAGTTTGGGTCTGTGGAATATGGAAAGTCTGACACAGGTCTGGAGGCAGCATAATTACAGATGGAAGTACAACAAATGTTTCTGAATAAACTCTTATTCAATGAATTTTGTTCCTAAGGTTTACTTACTCCAAATTCACCGACTTGCACGTGTCAGCCAATTCAGATGTCACTAAAAATGTGACCACATTCTCTCCTGTAAATCTGAGTACCTTCAATTTTGAATACTCCCCATACTTATGCCCTTCCCAAAGAAGATAAAAATGAAGGATTGCTCTGGTAACAGAATGCCCAAATGGCTTATCTGTCACAGTTTCTGACTTACTGGCATGGTAAGTTTAATTGGACAAGTTCTAATGTGCCACTCCTGCTCTCACATTCTTGTAAGTCATTCCTCCATTAAGAATTAATATCTAAATAATCCAAATTAATCATGTAATGGTATCGCATTCAATAGCAAGCTTTACAACTCCAGCCAAAAATCTTCATCAATAAACATCTACCAGAATTATTCCCTAAATCCTAACAAAACCAAATGTGTTGATAACATTCACAGCAGACTACAAGACATGCCTTTTCCTCAAATCTCTAGTGAATGTGAAAAATATAGTGAAATGATATGTATATGTGTGTATTCACATGATATGTGAAATGATATGAAAAATGATAGTGAAATTTCTAAGAAAACTCAGATTTCAAACTTGGGCTGAATCTGCTCTATCCTTAAATAGAAAAACAAATCTGAACTTAGAAACATGAGAAATGTGGCTGCTTAACAAACAACACTGTAATGAGAGAGATAAAGAAAAAGAAACATGCTTCTTGTTTATTTCTCTTGTATTAAATTAGAAAAAACAGATGGATCTTGTTCAATTTGTCAGCAGAAGTCTGCTAAAGTAAAACTCACTACAGCTGGAAACTCACTGATTTTCACGTGCCAACAGAATTTTCTATTTGCAAATACAACTACAGAGAGAGGGCAGAAGACACTGCCGTACAACTCCAGCAGGTTTTACGTACTGTAGTATTGAACAGCTTTAAAGAAAGGCAGCAGTAAAAGAACCAAGAGAAAATAAAACTTGAAGCATCACCCTGTATCAGGGACTCCCTCTGAATTAATGGGTAGAACCGGGATACTGAAATTGAACATCTGGATGATGACAGAAGCAGGATTCAACTGGCAAATTCTTAGGAAAGAAGATATCCTCCCAAAACATATCCTTGACAAAATGATCCTAGGAAGAATCTACAACAGAGATCTTCACCTAAGGTGGTGGGAATATTTGGAGTGGGGACATCTTTGAGCATACGGCTATTTAACAGAAATGAGTTCCCTTCAGAGAAAGATTAGAACCAAACAAACAAGATGTCAAGACAACTTTTACAATTTTTCTACAGATATAACCTGCTTGGTTCTAGCAACCTGGCCCAATCAGAAGTAAGGACCTAAAGTAAGGACCTAAACTGAACAGGTTCACTTATCCCACAGTCATAGGGCAATGCCATTATCATTTTATTATCAAGGACAGCAAAACAAGCATGGCACAGAAAAAATGCAGTGAGATGGATTCTTTGCAACACAGTGATAGCGACATACAACTGATAGAAATCTCTCTGAAATCAAGGGGAGGGCAACAAGGACAGAAGAATACATATTATTCATCCAGGAAGTGAACACGGTAGTACCAATTCACCTCCAGGTAATAGTTGTCTCACTAGAGAATGAGACAAGTATAATACATCTAGATCCTTCTAAATACATGAAGATGTGACAAAATGTGAAGTGCTTTAAAAATCTGAAGCAAGAGGGCTTCAGTAGTTCACTGCAGCACTAGTAGGTATCTTTGTCATCACTGGAAACACAATAGAACTTGTGGATTTAGATAAAAGCTATTTACTAAGACAGAAGGGGAAAGAAGGAAACATATGCAATGATAACTCTCTCTCTATATATATATATGCAATGCAATTTTTCACCACCCAATGACTGATGCCCAGCTAACAGTACAACTGCCTGCTGACCAACATCCCACCAGCACTGCAAGTCTTCACCAGCCACCAGCCACAATGCCCAGCAGCCCCAAGCATCAGCTGCCCCACAGATGTACAGCCTCCAGCGCAATTTCACATGGTATGGACTAATTCCTTTCCCAATTCAGGCCACCTGCTCTGGCTCTACCCCACAACCTGCTGTCACACCACATTAAAAGGCAGTGGCTCTTCCCTGCTGTGTGGCAGAGCCTGGCCCCAGGGGCATTCTCATCAGCAACAAACAAAACATCAGTGCACAATTAACAGTTCTGGCTGAAACCAGGACAATATTCACCTTTTATTCCATACCATTTACACCCAACATTTTATCGCACACCCTGATTAATTACACAGGTGTCACTGCTATAGTCTGTGGGCCACTCCTCTAAATTCTCCACAGAGTTCATTTTGTCCATGACCAGGGTTGCATCTGCTGTAACAGTCCAGAGCAGGAGAGATGATGTATGGTGCTGGTCTGACGCAAGTTCAAGTCAATTCTAGTTTGGAAAAAAAGGTAGGAATTCATTCTAGTTTAACCGAGGAGATTTTTGCTGTAACAATGTTGGTTATTGCCTCTTCTCAGTCAATATCAATACTTCTTGAGGTAAACACTGGACTTCCCCAACTTTATGCATAGTGATGAAGTGAAACCAGGACAAATGGGAATGAAGAGGGAGAGAGGAAAAAGAAAATTACTTGGCAAAAACATGCAGTAGGTAAAAGCTTCAAAAGGAAAACACTCTAAAACAAGTAAAAGAGATGAATAGAGATTAATGAATTCAAGGAGGACGAAATGAAGAAAAAAATGAAACAGAAAGTACATCTAATTGTAAAGATAGGGATTGGAAGAACAGACAAAATTAGCTAAAGAGAGTAATGGGTTGGGTTTTGGTTGGTTTTTTTTTTTTTTCAGTTTAAGAGAATAAAGATAGTGCTGCATCTGTCTATTTAAGGATACACATCTATGTAGATCTATGCAACAGCTAGCTACTAATAAAAAAATCTAAGCAAGTATTATACAAAGAAAAGAGATTTTCTGATTGTGAATCCTTGAACTCTACTCAAGGAATGCAGAAACTTTACCCACACAAAACAGACAAGTCTAAAACATACAAACTTCATCACAAACATACTATTATCCTTGACATGCTGTCTACTTCTAGGCAAGAATCTAATAAAAGATATAAAACCAACAGAGTTATTCAGGAACGTAAAAACCTATTATTTGCATACATGAAGGACAGGCACAGTTTGTCAGCGTGACTCAGGGGAAAGTTAACTGCCAAGGGACACAGACCAAGTGGTAGCAGAAGCAGCTTATCAAAGTACAGAATGATTCAGGATACAGCCTTAAAATAACAACAAACAAACCAAAAAGAAAAAAAGAGACACCCTAGAAACAGGTCTTGATCCCATATACTAGAAAACAAACTAGTGCTGAAGCAGGAAGACAGGGCCTAAGAATCGCCCTGCAGATATTCCAGTTTCTTATTCAGAGAGCTGAGTTTATTCAAAGCTCTCTTTCATTCTTGCCATCTTATGGATATTCACTATACTGAGAACACACCCATGGATCACAGAGGATGAAGGCAGAAACTTCTTAACTGCAACTGCATTGCCCTAGTATTTGAGAGCTGCCAGGGACATCTCTGGTCACATCTGAAATACGAAGATCCATGATGATGGTGTCACAGAGCTCATTAAGTCTGCCTCATAAAAGTAAAAGAAAGCAGTTCGAGACAGATGAATATTTAATTACAGTTATCAGTATCTAATGATTTCAGTCAACAATCTTCCCCAGACTACGACAAGCTTACACAACCTAGTGATAAGAAGCTCTTTCCTATTACAGCACATTCTCTTTTAAAGAGCAAAAGATTACATAGCCACTATAGCTTCAAAAGTTTCTTGCTATTAAGATTACATAGCCACTATAGCTTCAAAAGTTTCTTGCTATTGAAGTGTAGAGGCTTATGACAAAAGAATTACAGCTGACATAGCAAAGAATCAACATTATCTGTACTTCCTTTTAGAGTTGAGCAATGCACACATACTCATTGCCTGATGACTAAGGAAAAGTAGGAAACTGTACAAACCATCAGTCTCAAGCTCACCAACCATCCCATGTGAATGGACACACTCCTGTCACAGGAAAATAACAGCAGATAGGTTTACTTTGATTCAGACTCTGCTGTATTAAAATGTTTGATTAAAAGGGAGAGCAGTCTACATTCAGTGAAAATACGTTCCATAGAAGCACCTAGCCTAGCGTCAAGCAAGGGCACCAATCCACAGGCAAATATCCACTAAGTAACAGAGAATGCATTTGACTCCAAGCAAATAATCCAAATGAGTTAAACAAAACTAAGCATTGAATATAAAAGTAATATATACAAAAATAATGTAGTATTATTGAATACAAGAAGGATCACAAAGATTTCACATTAATAACAATTTTATGGAACTTCTGTCATATTATTTATTAACCTGAATTTAAGTACATGAAAATCAGAGATAAAAGATACCAAGGATGATGAACTGCATTGTTAGCACCAGCATCTTCTGGATTCTGGCTGACAGTAACCTTCTTTACTGCTGTCTCTTCATACGTAATGTTTATGTTTTGACTGCGCTGACATTCAAGTAAGATAAGTTACCTTTGACGAGAGCAGTCAACCAATTCCAAGAACACTGTGTGGCACTTCAAAGAGGAGAGGAAAAAAAACAAGACTCCAAAGCAGAAATCACATATTTAAAAGAAACAGTGCTATTGTTATTAATGAAACTCAACAGAGGAAGAAGTTTCTCACTAAGGACTAGATGGTGCATGATTATGTGATACCACATCTTATTTCATTGAGAAATAAATAAGAAATAGTCAAACAATTACACGAACTCAAAGCAAAATGGTATTATTAAATGACTTAACATTATAAGCTCGTAATTCATTAAGTCTCAAGACACGAGAGCTTAAATTAAGGTTTCATTAAGACCTTCAAAGTAAACCATCACGCAGGTAAAGAGAATAAGAACCCAATCTAACTCATTCTTGTGCAACAACAGTGAATATCCAAGATTCTTTCCTAGCAACATATCCAAATGCCTGTCTTCTCTCAATTTTTCCTTAAAATTTAATTAAAAGAAACTTTATTGTGCTACCAATTTTCCTGGAATATTTTCTTGTTTTCCTCAAGTTTTTGTGCTTTTTCAAGCAAAAAGCCTAGCTCCATCTTTTTACAAGGTCTAGCCTTACGAGAGGTTTTTAAAATTACCAGTAGGATCTTTATTTCTATAAAAACAGTATTTTTCAAGTGTTTGGCCAATTCACATGATGGCAAGGTGATGGGTGGGTGGGTGTTAGAGATGTGTTTTTAAATCACCACAAAATTCAAGTAAAATTACAATTGCAATTTGAACATTTTATTGTTCTTACTGTATTCCAGACATTCTTCCCTGTTTGCAAAGATGTCTTTGACAAAATTCCCACTCTAGTTCAGAAAATATTGCTCAGATTAAGCAAAAAAAAAAAAAACCTCACCAAATGAAGAAAATGAAAATAAAGGGAAAAGAACACAAAAAGCATGCTTTAATTCACATTCACCTGTTCATTCAGGCACTGCAGCTATTTTTTAAGTGATCATACCACCAAGATAAAATAAGTTTACTCACATTTCATGGTCAAGTAATTTGACAGACTTTGTTTTGTGCTTTTTTTTGTTTTTTTTTTTTTTGTTTTTGTTGTTGTTTGCTTTACACAGAAAAAGATATAGTTAATACTATACATTAAAGTTCTTCTTTTTAAAACATAATTGAAACATTAAACAACACAGGAAAATGATGCTATGGAAGCCAGAGCATCAGTCTCATCTAACCTGAGGTAGGCTTTGCCTTTAGAGCTTAATGACACAGGGTTTAAAAACCAACAGATTTTTATAAGCTTGTGCAAATTAGAAAATATCATTACCAGATAGCTATAAAACAGCAACACTCCAATTTTTAAAAGGATTTCATCATGTTAAATCTTATATAAGCATAAGAGCAATTTCTGATTCCAATGAAAGCACAAAACCAGTGAAATCTACTGAAGAGTAAGATATGCTCATGTAAGTAAGAGTGCATGGATGTTGGGTTGTTTTAACAAATCAGAAGACAGAAGCAGAAAACCTAGATATATATTTATTTGTAGATACATTTTTTGCTGGACATATGAGAGAATGGTAATACTGAAAATAAACAACTGGCTTTAACTGAAAGCATAAGCTCAGGCTTTGGGAATCATTGGCCATGGATAGAAAAAGAGAGGTGTGAAATCAAGAACAATACATCAGGTGGGGGGAAGAAAAACTAAATACAATGGCAGTCCATTTGCAGACGTCTTATGCAGAAAAACCCACGATGAACCTATCAGACATAATCAACTGCCCAGAGCTAACCCATATGCTTCAAGAAAGGAGGCTTCAGAGAGAAGGTATATACACAGTAGAAATACCCCAATTTCTCTCTCCAACAAAACAAGATAAATAACCTAAAATAAGGAAGGTCACATGAAAGCTCTGGGGAGAAGAACAAACCTGCCAACCTTCCCCACCATAGGAGTAATCCATTTAGATTTGAATTTCCATACATCTCCAATGTTCACAAACCTTCCCCACTCCCCAGTTCCCTCTTGTCTTCATGTGTTTTAAAACAGCAGTAAGTGACTTAAATTTACTAATGCAATTTTTCTGCATTGCCAGCAGCCATTCCCATTTTACAGAACAGAAATCAACGGAACAGGCAGACTGAGGCCAAAGAAGTCTCTCCAATTGTTTACAATTAAAGTAGAAGAATATTTTAACAGATATCCAACAGAAAATCATCTGAAAACAACTGCATTGTTTGAAAACAGGAAACCTACAAACATCTACATGTGCAAATATTGCTTTGGCCACAATAGATTTTTCTTTTTTATTAAGCATACATTTGAAATCTAGATCATGGGTGTTTCAATACGTTATCCAAAGCAAGAACATTTCTTAAAGCATTGTTCAATTAGCTACGAGCTGGCAGAATCATCAAGTTACTCCAAGCAGGAACAAGCCTGGTTTGCTTACTCCAAGCAAATGCACCAAAAAAAAATAATAATAATAAAATGAAATTAAAAAATTGTGCCTATCATTCAGAAAAAAAAGACAGAATGAGAAAAACAGGAAATGAGAAACAAAATAGGAAATCTATGAGTCCAACCTAATTCTTACAGATACAAGAAAATAGGAAATAAACTAAAGAGGTGGTTTAAGACTTATTTTCAAAGTCATCAAGAATGCCTTTACTCAAACATTTGTTCAGTCCTCTTCATATGACAAAATAAAAATCAAAGATAATCCATAACTGAATTCAAACTTTCTCAAGTAGTCTTCAAATTCTCTATTGTGATTATTTGGCAGACAGTTTCTAGTTCAGATTATATAGCAGTCATCTAGAATGTATGCAAGCATAGGTTTAAAAATGTTTTAGTTGATGAACACAAAATTTTTTGAAGACCATTCATTGTATAATTGCAAGCAGGTAAATGCTGAAACTTGATTCTCTAAGGTTTGTTGTTTGAAGAAATGTCAGAAGACAAATTCTGTGTTGAGGGCACAGTTTTGCTCAGTTCACTTTTCTTAATAGCTTCAGTGTGACCTTATCTCAGAAAAAGAATGGGGAAAACACAAACACATTGAGATATTTTTAATGGAACAAGTTAACCTGAAACTGAAGCACAATGAAAAAACAGCTCAATACAAATAGACTAACACTCTACATTTTTCAGAAAGCAGATGCTGCACTGTGGTGACAATAAATTAAAAGAAAAAAAAAAAAAAAAACAGCCTAGCACACTAAATCCATACATATTCGTATAACGTTACTGCTTTCACCCAGATCAGTGAATAAACATACGACCAATTCCATTCTCTAGGTTGAATAGTCCTAGGTCCCTTGGCTTTTTCTTGCAGGAGAAATGCTCTAGTCCCTTCATCCTCACTGTGGCATTTCAGTGTGTCCATGTCACTCCTGTACTGCAGAGCCCAGAACTGGACATAGTACTGCCACTGTGGCCTCACCAGGGCCAGAGGGAAGACTTCTCAACTTGTTGCTAACACTACACCTAATGCAGCCCAGGATACGCTTGCAGCCTTCTTTTCAGCACAGGCAAACTAGTTGGCCCATACTCAACTTGGTGTCCACCAGAACAACTGAGCACCAGGGCCTTTAATGCAGATCTGCTTTCCAGTTCATTGGTCCATGGCATATATTAGTGGGTTGCTACTTCTCAAATGCAGGATTTTGAACTTTTGCTTACTCAGCTGCTTGAGACTTCCGTAAGCACATTTCTCCACTCTGTCAAGGTCCTTCTAGATGGTAGCATGACCCTCCAGAGTATTAGCCACTCTTTCCAGTTTTGTGCCACCTGCAGACTTTCTCAGGGTACACTCCTCCCCATCATCCATATCATTAATAAATATGTGGAACAGGACTGGATCCTGTATTCATCCTGCATTCATCCATCAGCTCAACTGATGATCACCCTCTGGGCCCAGATTTTCAGCCAGTTTTTGATCCTCCTCAGTGCACACATTCAGCTCCTACATTAACAGCTTGTTTACAAGGACCATACAGGAGACAGTGTTTCAAAGGCCTTATAGAGACAGACAATGTCCAATGCTCTGTCCTTAACTACCAGGCTAGACATTTCACTGTAGGAGTCTTTCAAGTTGGTCGAGCTGACTTCTCCTAATAATATTCCTGTTGTTTGCATGCTTGGAAATGGCTTCCAGGATCAGCTGCTTGATTACCTTCCCCAGGAAGGAGGTGAAGCTAGTTACATATCCCTTTTTGAAGTCAGGAGTAACATTTGTTGTATTCTAATCCTCATGCACTTCTCACCAAACTGCCACAGTCAAAGACTGAGAACAGCTTAGCCAATTGCGTCTGCCTGTTCTCTCCGAACTCCTGAGTTCATCCCATTACAGCACACAGAATGAAGCGTATCCAGTTTCCTCAAGTATTCCCAGACTTTATTCTCTTTTACCGACAGTATATCTTCATTGCTCCAGTTTATCTCTCTGGCCTCCCCTTCCAGTCCAGCTATTATTGTTTCCTTAACTTTCATACTTATCTATCAACTCACTGTTGAGGTCTAACCCAGCAGATAGCTCAGCATCACAAGCCTTTCACTCACTCCCCTTGCCCCCATTGAGATGGGGAGATAAAAAAGAAAAAAAAAAAAAAAAAAAAAAAAAGTAGTGAAACTACTAAGAAGACTATTTACTAAGACAGAAAAGGAAGAGAGAAATAATGATAATGATAAGAACATACATATTTGCAGAGCAAGCGATGTGCAAGCAACTGTTTACCACCCGCAGACCGATGCTCAGACAATCCACAAGCAGCAGCAACCCCTCCAGCAAACTGTTCATGGTTTATAGTTTTTCCCATGATGTGATATTGTATGGAATATCCCTTTGGCCAGTTTAGGTCAGCTATCATGGCTCTATCCCCTCCCAGCTTCTTGTGCTCCTCTCAAGCCCCCATGCTGGCAAAATACTATGAGAAGCCTTGGCTCTGCACAGCATTGCTCAGCAACAAACACTGGAGTGCTACTGTAAACTGACAAGCAAAAGGGTTAACGTTCCAAATACTTGCTAGAAAAATAAAGGACAACCATCACACTAACACAAGAGTGGTTGGAGTAGAGGACCTTGCAAAGGCAAGACAGCACTTTTCCAGGCTGATGTCCTTATCTTCTGAGACTATGCAGATCTGTTAAGCAGTAACAGACAGAGGGTGATGGAGAGATGCAGCAAATTCTACCTGGGCACTAAGGTCAACTAGTGGTTACTTCAGCAGGGGGTGAATGAGGCCCCCTGCAGCTCTTCCAACCCAATGAACCAATTCCAAATATACAGTAGACTGAGCATAATGAGAATCAAAATAGGTTTAATTAACTTCTCCTAGTACTACAAATTATCCTGGGGAAAATGATTGGATAAGACAGTCAGCAGTGTAGTCACCACTCCATCTGTCTCACAGCACAGACCCTCACTGCTGCAGACCTGAACATACTTTTTTTGTTAAACACAGATTGTACCAGGTAACGAGTCCAAGCTGCCATCTCCTCTACAGATCTTCACTTCAGAGGCTTCTCATATCAATCCCACGTTGCTCTGGGTCTTGCAAATCAAGTAACATCTCAGTTCTCAGTGTTGTCAGTTCCCTTCAAAAGCTCAACAAACAACACTCCACACTGAGTGACAAACACCTCAAATATAAGGAAACATACAAATCCAGTGTTAACTGGTATACTGTAATGAGTATACCTGGATCCTGTATAATGAACTCCAATCAGTAAACAGAGATCTTGTTTTCTTACACTGATTTCTCAGTTGTGGTGAATGAACTGCTACCATGTCACTTTACGTCTGTCGCTGGCTGATAGAAAAACAAAACATCCTTGTTATGAAATAAAAACTATCAGTCCTATCTTTTGCACAGAATAAATTATACAGCCACTATCAGCACAATTGCTTCAGTCATTAGTTTACTATCTTTTTTTAAACAGCGTTTTCAGCTGAAAGGCACAGAATAAAGATTCAAGACATCTGGGCCATGAAGCTAGTGCTGTCATGTGTCATGGGAGTCACAGCCTGGTGCCAAATATCACCATTGCTCTGCAGCTGCTGGTGCTCATGATCACAAATGGCACTAAGTGGTACAATGCTCTGCTGTGTCAGCAGAGATGAAGAGTCAAAGGAATTAATTCTTCTCATTAGATTATAGTGGCTTATTCCTCTTCTAGAGACTTGTACTTTAATGCCTGTTAAGAAATAGTCCAGAATACCTCAGGACGTACACACACCCACAGATAATAACAGAAAAGACTCACCTAATTTCTTGAGAATACGTGATTTTTCTGGGCTTATGGTCCAAACCTTCTCCTAAAAGGAGATCCAATTAGAAAGCCTTACTCACAATCCCCAGAAGACCTGCATTTCCCTGGAAGAGCAATAGCCCTCAGACCAAACACAGAAAATTTTAAACCCTCACAAGCTTAACAAAAGTACAAGATCTCTAACTTTTTTCTTATGTCAGCTCTACTAACCCCAGCAAATTTTGGTTCATCTGTTATCATGAGATTGAAAGGCAAAGACCAGTTTATAGAGCAATGAGAACTGCAAAGAGCTAAACATTCCATTCACAATTTTGATCTAAAGCAACAAACACACTTACTGAGTCTGAATCACTGAGGCAAAAGGAAATGACAGTTAAAAAGGCAACAAAGGTGCACACACAAAAAGAACACCATAATACAGCAGAATAATACAATTTGCAGGAGAAAAATGCATCTGCTGAAAGTTATGTTGCTGCATAGGCTTGGCCTGTTTGCAGCAGGATAGAGTTGATACAGATAAGTGATCACAAATTTTCTGGATTCAACAGGACCTCTATCTCAATTTTGCCATCAAAGGTTTAGAAGAATCCCTAGAAGCTTGAGCCACAATCACAAAGGACTAACATTGTAAAACTGAAGTATTCACCATGATACTTAAGACTTAAACAGTTTGGTTGGTGTTCAGGGATAGGAAAGGGGTGATCCTTCTGGATTTCCAGAAAGCCAGAAAAACCATCAACTCTGATTGATGCACTGCAACGCTGGCTAAGCTGCAGGCTTGAACTTCCAGAGTCAGTCCAAAGGGTGAGAAAGAGGTTGCCTTCCAACACAGTAATGCTGGACCCCCATACCAGTTTGAAAACTGTAAAGCACATTGCCTATCTTGGCTGGACTGTCCTACCACACTCACCATACCATCTGGATCTTCCAACTGTGTGCGTCAATGAAGAATGGATTGCAGGGGCAACATTTTCCCAGCAATGATGTCAACATAGCAGCTGTGAAAGCACAGGTCGTCTCTGCTGGTGCAGACTTGCACAAGCACAGCACACACACTCTTGTTCTTTACTGGGAAAAATGCATAGCTAATAGTGGTGACTATGTTGAAAGATAGTGTTTTGTAGCTGACAATTTGCTCTATCAAATAGTGTCATGGCACTCCTTGTATTTGTTGTAGTGTCTATGGAAATAAGTAGGAGGCACTACTTTTGGAGTATTGACAAATAAAGAAAATAGGCACACAATCTTGCCAGCTTCTTAGTGAAAACATCAAATTTAAGTCTTTCACAGTCTCATAGCAATGGTTAACTGCTGCTGAACTAAGTCCAGGCTGATCTCAGGTGGAAGCACTCCTGTAGAGACTTGACAGATCCAGAGTGTGGGAACTAGGCTAAACAGCTGACTCTGCAAGATGCACTAAATATAGAGTATGAGTGGAACTGTTCAGGGCACATGAAAATTGTTGTGAAGATTCTCCATGGGAACAAAAACTTCCTTTCTCGAAAAGATGGAGGAGTGTTTTCTGGCCTTCAGAATACATGGCTTCCTCAGCAACAAGAAAACATGTCAAAGCAACATAAGAAACTATTAATGGAATCTCAGAGGACAATTATGCTTTCATTTGATCTTTCACCAAAAATATTTTTAAAGGGTGGAGAGTATGGTATATTTGTAAAGCTTCTGTAGATTAAACAGCTTTCAATAACAATCCTGTATAGAACTGCAAAAATTTGTTTAAGATTTAACACATGGTAACATCAAAACAAACAAATGTTACCATGGAGACAACTACCTAAATAAATGCTCATAATGGATCCAAGCCCTGATGTCACCCAGGCCTGCCTGCAACCATAGCAACATGTCAGTATAAACAGAAATATTTTGATTTTTCTGTCTAATAATATCATAGAATTAACAGTTTTATGGCAGTGCTTAAAGCATTCTCTTGTAGTACTGAGTGATAACACTTCTAAAATAACAGCAGAGGCATTTATGTCGTGGCTATTACCATATTAACTACATACAACAAATGAAGTATGTGTATGGCATAGCTAACATACCACATTCCTGAGTGCAGTTGTTGACCTCAACAAAGAAATTTAAGTTCCTAGAACAACATGCCAGACTGCCGGTCAGAGATCAGTAACACCTATTATTAGATATTCTGCTTTCCTTAATACAAAAAACCCTCAAGTTCTTAGTTGTGTTGTGCCTCTCAGTCTTGCAGGATTAACAAGAATGCAGACGCATTTTTCATACTAAATGCAGAACATTTATGCGCCCTTTTCCTGTGCCACCAATGAGATTGCTTTCTCTAAGGCAGTAAGATTCACTCAACCCATCTTGCAAGCACACTAAAAGAAGCATGACCAATAAACTTTTGCAACTCTGGAAGAGTTGCATAAAAGAAACAAGTCAGTTAATATACAAAAATTCCAAGAAAACAGGCAGTTGTTTCAGCTACTAAAAGGATAAACCATGGAATTCCCTCTCCCATGAAAACCATTTATTTCTAAATACTACTGCATATCCACAAGTTGCATGCCACTAAGCTCAGTATACCCAAAATGCATTACCACTCTTAATATGTCAAATACAAAGGACAGATGTCAATATACAATAATAAGTATTGGAAGTGGAAAAAAATTATTGGAGTAAGCTAAAACTAAGATATCTATATTAATCTCCACACTTTACCAGAAAGCCTGAGCTGAAGTTATAAAAAAGTGAAATAATATTTCTGGTCCTGTCATTAAAACTTCAAAACCCAGTAATTTGTAAAATGTTTTCTTCTCATAGAATACAATTGCAACTTAACTTGTTTTCAAGTATAACAGTTAAGCTAAAATATTAAAAATAAATAAATAAAGCATCTGTAGCAGAACAATAAATCAATCCTGAGAAAGTTAGCAAGATGGCAAACAGGGACCTCATACACAGAGATAGTACTTACTTTCTAGTATTCTGACAAAGCTTGCCATTGTCATTCACTACAGGCATTGCTGGCTAGAAAACAAACTCTGCTAAATGCACTCATTTCCCAGTCAAAGACCTGACAGAAAATTTGTTTGGCCAGACGCAACTGTAATCTCATGCAACAAAACTTTTCTTCTAGTATATGGACTGTGTTCCCTGGCCAACTTCCAGTAGCCACCAACACCATCCATCTCTATGGATGGCTATCAGAATCACAGGTCAAAGTCTGTCTTTGTGAGATAAGAGCAAAGCTGGTGAACATAAAAGCAGCAGGGTTTAGATACCCAAAAACTTAACTCTTTCATTTGGCATGAGAAAAGTACACTGCAGTTTCTGAGGTGCTGGAAACTCTTTTACAGTGTTTAATGTTTTCCATTCAACAAGGACACTAAAAAAAATAAAACAAAACGTGAATTGTCAAACAAAAACAACATGAAAACCACCCCTGTGCTCTGTTTGGAAATATTTCATTGTAAGATAAGCAAGGAGCTTATATACTGAGTAGGCCTTTCTTGATGCACTCCAAATTTATCGTTAACTTTTAGCTTAGGGTTAAATCTGAAACAAAAGAGAAAGAAAGGAAAAGTAGTTTTAAAATACATGATATATATGCAAATAAGAAAAGAGTAAGTAATAAACAAGGTAACTTGTTTAAGGTAACTGCAACAAATGCAAAAGTATTCCAACTGCTAAATAAAGGAGGGAGAGGGGAAAGATAGCATATCTCTTCTGAAAATGTCCACCCAACAGCAGCCTGAGAAAATGCTGAACAGGCACACTCCACAGAAGCAGACAAGAAACCCTGAGCTAAGCAGAGACTGCTGATCAATAGCAGTGTGATGCACTGACGTCCTTCTTCAGCCCTAAGTCCCTGCCACCTCATAATTGAATCCTGCATAATAGAACTGGATTCATTTTTCCCCTAGCAGGCATCACAACAGATACTTCTTTAAATCAGCTAATTATCACAGAGTCGCCCTATCATTAACTTGCCCAGACACCAATATGAGAAAGTAGCATCAAGATTTTATTATTTCCTGTAATGAAAGAGCATTAAAGTTGAGAAAAGCTAAAGAAATTCTAAAAATAAATGCCAGCATCATACATCATAAAGTCAAGGAAAAAAACAAAAAAAAAAACAAAAAAAAACAGTTTGGTGTGATCAGTACCCTGCACTTTAAATACAAGCAGCTGTCTTGCTGGACATAAAGACTATGCATGGAAAAAGGCCTTAGTATATAACCCACCTCAGCCTCAGTTCTTTGAGGCTGAATTTTGTCAAGATTTAAGACTACATCCTGACTTCATTCAGATATTGTTCAGGAAACATTCACAGCACTTACTGTAGTTTAAAAAAGAAGTTTGTTAGGACATAATCAAGACAGATACAGGTTATTCCATCTTTCTGCACCGCATTACTCTTCAACACCTGCTATGCTGAAGTCAGTTTAACGTAGCAGGCAGAATCTGAATGCAGCAGCTTCACTGAGGAGCATTTAAAGAGACTGTGTCAAAGGCATAGTGACTCACAAAGTCCTTGAGGAATCAAATTTAGATGGTTATCCACAAAACATACTGGAGAGACAAAGAAACAAAAGCAGAAAGGAACTTACTTGATTTTACTGAAGACAATGTCAACATCTGTGATTGTCACATTCTTCCCATCTATCACCTGACAGTCCTTACACAGCTTAGACCAGTTCTTCCCATGCATTTCTTTTCCTGTGGCTCTTGTATCACCATGGATAGCAAATTTTCTAAAGGCCTCTTCCAGAGCACTTATTTCTCCTGCCACAGCTCCTTCATGGGAGCTATTTGAATCACAGGATAATCGTTTTGCAGCTCGGTCCTTAGTTGGATCTGAAGGAGACCTTGGAGGAGTCTTATTTGCAGGTTTGGTCGGCTTTGCTTTATTGTCAGCCATTGTGCTACGAGGAAGAGGAAGATAAACTTCGTTACCTTAATTTGCAATAGAGTTTTACTCTCTGTTAAACTACAGGCTACTGTCTGACGTGTCATAACACAGGAGTAAGCGATCCATGAAGATCCTAAGAACTCAGTGCCCTTCACCGAACAACTGAAGCAGGAAAATGACACTCCAAAACAGAGCACAAACCTAGTTTCACCATCTTTACAGCAGCAGACAACAGGATAACACTTACTCTTTGCTTCTTTTTTTAATGACAAGTTGAATTTTAATGACAACATGAATTCATCACAGTTGTTCTACTGACTTGAGTGTCTTCTACATTATAGGCATTACTATCTTTTTTTTTTTTTTAATAAAAAATAAAAAGTCCTTTATATATTTTATATATAAAAAGTCCTTTATACTCTAGTCTTTGGATTTCTTCCCCCCCCCCCCCTTTTTTTTTAATAATTGAAAAATGCAAAAATATTCATGCTTTAAACAGATAACAACTAAGGAATCCTCAGAAATACTTGGAAAAAACTCTCCGGTTATTTCTCAAGTTCTTGCCCAGAGAATTATAGCCATAAAATTCCTTTAGAATTAACATGTCCAGAATGCAGGAGCACTGAGAAGGGACGTGCCTTCTCTCCATCCACTATTTGCTTGGGAAAAACCCTGAGAAGCCTATGGACAGGGTGCACCCTGTGCCTGTCCCAGTAACTACATCTGCTCACACACAGATCTGTGGTGCTGCTAGAAATTTTAATCCATAAATAAGTGCTTCAAGTATCAGAACTCTGGCAAATACTGGCATAAGAGCTAAAAAGCCTACAATACTTATCCTCTCCATCCTTCTGAAATCACAGCAGTACAAGGTAAAGTGGGTAACATATTCAACGACTGATATGGATTTCTAGTTAACATTTAATTGTTGCATCAGATGGGAAATTTTAGCTTATACACTGTATTTTGATTACAAACTCATCAATAATGGAAACAATTTTAGACTTCTGCCTCTTCCAGTACTGCTTAGCCTCTGTTGCTTGAGCAACCAAGGCTTATTCTTTTTTGCACTTTGCAGAACCAGCCATAAATAGTTATTATGCACCAGTGATTAAGAATGAGGCCAACCAGGCTCCTGAAGGAGAAACCTTCACATTCATAATCTCTAGCTGTAACTTGAAATGGTCAGACCAGACAAAATTCCATGATGAACTCCAGATCATCACACTTCAAGTTAGTTTTACACCTTACACACATAAAAAATAAAGTTCTGTAGCAATAACTCCAATATTCAATCCTGCTCCTTTAGATCTGATCCTCTTTTTTCAGAATATAATAGTGAAATAATTTCCTTGAACAGTCTCTCTTAATTTAATCCCCAGCAAACTCTCATTATGATCTCTCCAATCTGGCAATGGTACATTCTAACTGGACCAGGGAAATTCCAGGGAATTCCATTTTTATCCTGACACCATCAACAACAACCACAAACCCATACTTCAGGAAGTATGATCAACTTATACTGACAAGAAAACTGCTGTGAAAATAGGAGAGACAACAGTCTGAATTTCTAGAGATGAGACTTTTAAAGCATCATTAGAAACAACTTTTTAATCAAAACTATACTAAAAGGCCTTTGTCCTTCAAAATTGGACAAACGCAGCATGGCCAAAGCTGTACTGCATGTTCTGAATATGGTCAAGTAAATTTTTAAAAAATCTTGTTATATCTTAATCCTCTTTTGTTTACACTGTTTGCATAAGAACTCAAAACCATGTATTGATCAGTAACATGCCCTCACAGCCTGGAACACCAGCCATATCCTGTGCTGCATCTAGAAAACCATGGCCAGGAGGTCGAGGCCCCTCTACAAATTAAAAGTTTACAAACTTCACACAGGAAAAAAATGCTACGAGGAAGTTAATGAAAGTATTAGGCTTTAAGGGAGTTTACTTCTACAGTTAGTTCCTTCAGACATCAATAACAGCACTGGTGTATTTTGAGGAGTTCTGGGCAACATGAAGAGAGGAACAACAGGACATAAAAAAGGCTTCCATTTTAAATGAAGATGTCTGATATTCACAGTGGTCTCATTTCAAAGAAATCTTCACTAGCAAAAGTAGAAAGTCAAGGCAGATCAAAACTGGTGGTATACTTTTTCCTTGTGGCTAGAGAAGGTTCATGGATATACTCCTTTTCTTGTTGAACCACAGTTACAGGCTGCTTCATAAACTGCTGAGTGTAACAAAAGAGTTACCTCATTATAATAATGATAATATAATAAAATACTGACTTATCCTCAAATAAAAATTATGTTTCTTAACAATACAAAGAAAATACTTGAAAGAGTACGTTTTCATTGATTTACATATTACATTATAAGGCAAAGAATTGCAAAACGCTGAATATGAAATCAGATTTTTATGGGGTCAGATCCTTTAATGATATTTGGTTATTACTGAAAGGAGTAGATTGTGTGGCACTGAAGAGATGTTCTCTCAAAGACAACTACTGAAAAGTCTGTTCACCAAAAATCCAAAGCAAAACGTAGTCTTGATTCTTCTTTACCCCTTTTCTACACGCATACCCTGAAAGCGATCAGAAGGTGCTTGCTAGCTCTAGCACTAGAAATAAAGATTAACAGTAATTTGAAGAAGCACAGCAGAGCTGTAAGTAGAACTGACAAAGAAACTGGCTACTCTAAAGATATCAATTCTAAACTCTGGTTAGACAAAATTAAGTTACTTTTTTAAAAGCATGAACTATATAACAGTTACAGTTAAACAAAGAAACTCTTTTCACCGCTGTTTAAAAAGCCCGGCACACAGTTAAACAATACTGCATTTCCAGAGACAAAAAAGGTAGGGAAGGAGGGATTAGCCGCCTATCCCATCCCCTCCAAATATTGCTGGCTCCAATCTAGCACGCCGTAGAAGACATTAAGGAGAAATTATAAGCAGATGCTAAGAGTTCAGAAGGTTTTCTGAAAATAAAAAAAAAAGTCCTAAAGTTGGGATTCCAGAAACACACAGAACAGCTGGAGTAATTATAGGAACATTAAGAGGGCTTGTAGGGATGCAGTGAGGAAGCTAGGGCCCAGTGGAATTGAATCTGGCATGGGAAATCAAGGACAACACGAAAGGCAAGCCTATAATTACAGGTGGGACATCACAGTTTCACTATGTCAATAGCAAAAGGAAAACTATAGAAAATGTGGGCACATTGCTTCATGAGGTGAGTGCTCTGGTTATGGAGGACACTTAAGAAGGCGGACTTACTGAATGCCTTCTTTGCTTCAGTCTTCACTGCTGAGACTGATCCTCATGAGCCCCAGACCCTGAAGAGAGCCTGAAGAAAGGGAGACTTCCCCTTGGTCAAGGACTATCTAGTAACAGATCGTCTAGGCAAATGTGAGGCGCAGAAATCCATAGGCACTCATGGAATGCACCCGTGAGTACTGACAGAGCTGGTAGAAGCAACTGCCAAGGCACTTTGAAAGGTCATGGAGAATGGGAGAGGCGCCTTGGGACTGGAGTAAAGCCCACGTCATTCCAATCTTCAAATACAGCAAGAAAGAAGAGTTAGGAAAATACAGGAGAGTCACCTCACACACCTCTGCTCCATGGGAAGGTGATGAAACAGCTTATTCTGGATGGTGTCTCCGAGCAAGTGGAAGAAAAGAAAAATATCCCAACTCCTACAGTTCTGTAATTCACCGAATGACAAGTAGTTAAGATGACAACAAAAGTCCTATGAACTGAGGAAAACTTTCAGTTCAGCCAGCCAAGAAAAACTGGATTCTGCTATGACCTCAGAAAGGTCATAGCTTTTCTAGTATCTTTGATCATGTCAAACATTCTAGTGAACACTCAAGGAAACAGCAGCCCCAAGTTTACTGGTTTGTTGAGAACTAGAAAATAAAATTGGGACTAAAAAAAAAAAAAAAAAAAAAAAAAAAAAAGATGTGCTGGATAGATTCTTTGCAATTCAGTTAGCAAAGTCAGCAAATTGCACTAAGTACATAACTACAAAAGAAAAATTAGAAATACTTAAGGAGAGCTAATAAGCAGGAGGGGGACTGAATTGTTACACGGGTAGACAGTGATAAGGCAAAGCTGAGATGAAAGAAGGATAACATGCCCTTGCGAAATAAGAAAAAGAACTGGTTAAACAAACATCTTTCAGGCATATGGTAGGAGATGCTAGCTTAGCACAGGATGCAAATCTATTTTGCTGGTCAGAACAATGTGTGATAGACTTTGCAGGACACAAGGAAAGTTCTAGATGGGCAAAACAACAAACTCTGCACCCAGATTACAATGTCTAAATAAAGAAAAAAGCACTGGGAGCACTGTTTATAAAATCAAGTGGCTCCAAGCCCTAAGTGTGACTAGGTTGGAACTGCTGCAGGATGGCAAAACCATGATCCCTCTGTGGTCCAGGATTCCTCCACCATCACCTTCTTCCTCCAAGAACTGAGTGAGTGACTCATGTTCTTTTACTTAAACCTGAACCTAGTTTATAATTCTATCATGAGCTGATTGGTCAAAATTCGGCCCAATTTGCTGAGGGTCTATCTGGGTGGCTGAAAACTCAGAAGTCTAGAAATTCTGAACAACTACAAGATATGCTAGGTGCCAGAAATTGTACTTAGTATGCTATGCTATTGATTTCTTTTTCTGTAACAGTAAATCTCCATCAAAAACCATAATCCTGCAGCCAACCCTCGTTCTGCCAAGGGTCTCAAAAGAACCTTCCTGGCCTCTTTAGTGCCAGGTGACACCTCTCCACACCTACATTCTAACCCGTTGGGTCCTGCCAAGCTACAAGAATTCCTGAAGATATTTCTTAGATGATCTTAAAACTGAAAGGTTTTAGAAAGGCTTTTAGAAAATATTGCAAAGAATTCTGTCCACAGGCACACAACAGCTTTATGTTAACTTCTACCTGTTTTCACTTCCATCCTCCTGTTATTACTTCCTGCACATACTGTTGGTAAGCATGCAATTGCTTAAGGCATACTTTTTATCAGGATCTGTTACTGTAATAGTGATGACACTTATGCAGCATACCACAGAAACGTATCATACAAAGTTTGTGAAGATATTCCATTCAGTTCGATTTTTAAAATATTTAAAGAGTTGCAATCTTTATATGAATAAATTGGATTTGTAAATGTTATCAAACTCTGTAAACCATCTGAATTTATATGACTGCATCTGTTTTATCTCAGCATTTGTCCTATCTTCCTCATTATTTAAAAATGACTTATAGTTAAAGGGAATTCTCATTTATTTTTTATCTGTAACTATTTATGCCAAATGAAAACAGCAATGAAAGTGCAGCAGATGGAATCTTTTTCCCACATTTTTGTATAAACATTCAAACTGAGGGAAGAAATAAACAGCCAGAGTAATAAAACTGCCTATTAATAAGGTGCAGTGTTTTACATAATGTTAAGGCTTAAACTTCCTTCACGTCTATCAGTAGCAATCAGAGTTCACTCTTCTTCTGAATTCTGCTTTGGGCATATTTCTGCAGACATGACAATGAACCTCCCGTTTTCCCTAGTACTGAAGAGACAAGCAGTAAACACTAAAGACCAAGCATAGCCAAAAACTCTATTTTACTTACCTTCACTTAGATAAAATTAAATCCTCTTACAGGCTTAATGAGTAACCATATTACCAAACCATGAGTTCTCTTTAACAGTATATATGTATTTAATGCTATGGACAGGACTCCCTATATCATGAAGCTGCATTAAGAACTTCAGCTGGAAACACAAAACACACTTATCTTCACAAAACAATATGTCAGACTGCCAGATTAACCTGGCAGGCAGCTAAGCATCACTCAGCTGCTTACTCGTTACCTCCTTCTCCACCAAGTGGGTAAAAGGAGAAAACTGGAAACAAAAATGAAGAAAATTGAACTGAGACAAAAATCTATTTACTAAGACAAATAAAAAAAAAAAAAAAAAAGGAAATACACACACACAAGGGCTGCTCCAAAAGTTATGCTGGCCTGTGGCATCAAAGGCTCACGTCGGTGGTATGGCAGTAGAGGTTGAACCTTCCAGCCAACATTCACTTCAATTTTGTTGTTCTGGTACAGATGTTTTATCTGCATATAAAAACCAATTAATACCTATTGGTACAGTTCTAAATTTTAAAATGAACCTCAAAACTCATGCAAATAACTTCAGCACTGATACCTGAACGTGTGCAGGCGTCAAAGTACTATTTTCATATGTATGAAGCAGTAAGTATCAGTATTATTAAATTCAAAGAAACAAATTATATTTATGTGTGTATATCCACAACTCAGTTACTCACCATCCTTCGACCAACTCCAGCTAACAATACAAGTGCCCACCAACTGATACCCTACTGCAAACCCAGTATCACACCACGTGCCAAACAACATCCAGCCAGTCCCCAAGCAGCAGCGAGCCTGCAGCCAACTCAGAGACTGTGAAAGAGAGACAGCCACACTCTGTCAACCCTGCATGGGTTTCTTTCCGTGGAGGGGGTTACTCCACCAGCAGTAGCGGATCCCCTAGGCTATCACCATCAGGCAGAAGGAAGGGGCCTAAGAGACAAGAGTGGAAATGGGTCCCTCTTTGGGGTGGCAGCCAATTGCCTCCCAGCCTACCTCACCTTCCCAGGTCCCCTTGCACAATAGGTATGAAGCTCTGGAACATGAAGGACAGGCAAATGAGTATGCTGATGAAGGTCCATCCATAGGGTTGTATAGGGTGAGTCAGCCACTCCCACTGCCTCTGCCAAGAACAAAACAAGGTAATTGTCATAGGCACCTCCCTTCTGTGGGGAACAGAGGGCCTGATATGCTGACCAGATCCTATCCACAAGGAAGTCTGCTGCCTCTCTGGGGCCCAGGATATTGCCAGGAAGCTCCCTAGCCTACTACTGCCCTGCAATTACTACCCGATTCTGGCAGTTCAGGTTGGCAGATACAGTCTCGAGGAGAAGCCTGCGGGCTGTCAAGAGGAATGTGAGAGCACTGGGGTAGTTTTCTTGAAGGAGCAGGAGCTCAGGTGATCTTTGCTTTGATCCTTTCAGTAGCATGGAAGAATACTAAGAGAAACAGGAAAACCCACCTGAGCAACACATGGCTAAGAGGTTGGTTTCATTGGAGGAATTCTGGTTTTTTGATCATTATTTGGAACCAGATTTGCTGGCAACAGATGGCTCTACCTATCTCAAACTGGGAAAAAGGATTTTAGCCCAGGAGTTAGTAGACCCTGTTGACAGGGCTTTAAACTAGGTTTGAATGGAGAAGGGGATAAAACCAGGCTCACTGGAGATCAGCCTAAGGAAAGCATGCCTAGATTAGGTGTGAGAGCAATAGCTGTTTGGGACATTAGCTAAGAGAATTCCCTGGGAGTCAGTCTTGAAGGGAAAAAGGGTACAGAAAGGCTGAATATCACTCAGGAAGGAAGTCTTTAAGGCACAGGAACAGGTTGTCCCTGTGTGCCATAAGATGTGCTGGCAGAGAAGACAGCCAGCCTGGTTGAACAGAGAACTTTCACTGAGCCTCTGAGGAAAAAAGAAAAAGAAAAAAAAAAAACCACAACAGTTTATCATCTTTCAGAGAAGGGTCAGGCAGCTCCAGAGGAATAGAATGATGTTGCTTGGATACAGAGAGGAAATCAGAAAGGAGAAAGCCCAACAAGAACTTTATCTGGCCACTACTCTTAAAGATAAAAAAATGTTTTCATAAACACATTAACTGCAAGAGGAGGGCTGAGGAGAATTTCCTGCCTTTATTGGCTGCAGCGTGTAATAAAACCACCAACGATAACACTGAGGTTCTCAGTGCCTTCTTTGCTTCTGTCTTTAGTAATCAGACCAGTCATGCTCAGGGTATTCAGACCTCTAAGCTAGAAGACATGGATGGGGAGCAGAATAAACCCTACCATAATTCAGGAGGAAACAGCAAACTGTCACTCAGACTGCCACAAGTCCACGGGGCCAGATAGGACCTGCTTGAAAGTACTGAGGAAGCTGGTAGGAGTGATTGCACAAACTCTTTCCATCTTCTATCATCAATCCTGTTCAACTGGAGAGATCCCAGATGACTGGAGACTTGCCAGTTTGACACTGATCTACAAGAAGGGTTGAAGGAGGATCTGAGGAACTGCAGGGTCCGTCAGCCTGACTTTGATATCCAGGAAGGTCATGGAGCAGATCATTTTCAGTGTAATCACACAGCCTGTATGGGACAACCATGCAATTACACCTTGCCAGCATGGGTTCATGAAAGGCAGATCCTGCATGATCAACACAATATCCTTCTGTGACCAGGAGACCTGACTGGTGGATGAGGGAAAGGCTATGGATGTAGTCTACCTAGACTTCAGTAAGGCCTTTGACTCTGTTTCCCACAGTATTCTCCTGGAGAAGCTTGCACAAGTGTACTCTTTGCTAAGTAAAAACTTGGCTGCTGGGCCCAGAGCGTGGTGGCGAATAGAGCTGAATCTAGCCAGCAACACTAGTGGTGTTACCCATGAGTCAGAATGGGGGTCAGCTCTGCTTAATATCTTTACAGATTACCTGAATTGAGGGGATTGAGTCCATCCGCAGTACATCTGCAGATGACATCAAGTCGGGAGGAAGTTGGGAATCTGCGTGAGGGTGGGAAGGCCCTGCAGAGGGATGTGGATAGGCTGCATCAGTGGGCTGAGGCCAACTGCATGAGCTTGACCAGATCAAGTGCCGAGTCCTACTCTTTAGGCACAACAACCTCATGCACCCGTGCATCACTGCCAGCTTGGAGCAGAGTGGCTGGAAAGCTGTGCAAAGGACCTGGGGGTGCCAGCTGACAGCTGGATGAACGTGAGCCAGCCATGTGCCCAGGTGAGCAAGGGGGGCAATGGCATCCAGGCTTGTAACAGCGTAGTCAGCAGCACCAGGGAGGTGATCATCTCCCCGTACTTGGCACTGTGAGTCCACACCTCAAGTGCTGTGCTCAGCCCTGGGCCCCTCACTACAAGAAAGACACTGAGGCCTTGGAGTGTATGCCAAAAAAAAAAAAAAAAAAAAAAAAAAAAAAAAATGAGGAGCAGCTGAGGGAATAAAGTTTAGAAAAGGCTGTGTGGGGTAACTTACTGCTCTCTACAACCTGAAAGATTGGTGAGGTATTGTAACAGGCTGCCCAGGGAAGTGGTAGAGTCCTGGTCCCTGGAGGTTTTCAAGAAAAGGGTAGATAGGGCACTTAGAAACACGGTTTAGTAGGCATGGTGGTTCTGGGTTGATGGTTTTACAAGATGATCTTAGAGGATATTTTCCAACCTTAATTCTTCTATGGTTCTATGAATTCTCTACTGCTACATAGCCTTCCATGTGATGTCATGTGTTATGGAAGAACTTTGTGCCATATTCAGGTCAGCTGTCCTGGTTCTGCCCTGTCTCAAGCCCATCACTGCACCAAAAAGGCAGTGGCTTCTTCCCCACCACGTGGCCTGGCCTGACGTCAGGCAGGCACCCATCACTCACCAGCATCCAATGTACTATTAACACTGTATCTCAGCTGAAACCAAGACACAGACTGATGTTAAATACTTCATTAAGAAAAGCCTTAGAGAACACAGTCAAGCACAAACATTACTTTGTCTACAGACAAGCAGCTGTTACCATTCCTTTTCTGAAGCCATCACTATCTGCTTATGTAATTACTGCTAAAATATCATCAAATACTGAAAAAATTAAGTTTACGTTTGTAGTGTATTACATTTCTCCATTCCAGAGAATACCTTCATAAAACACCACTTTATACTTAGATACATAAAGAATCTATATGCATATACACAAACTATTTTCTTGGTAACAGTTCTAATAGAACCTTTTTTAAAAACGCATTTCACGTGACAACACTGTTACACAAATTTTTTTTGTCTCCCTAAATTACTCATGAATAGCTCAACAAAACACCCACAATATCCCACCACCACATCCTTTACATAATGCTTCATCTACGAAGGAAGCAGCATCAATACTGGCATTGTTCAGATATTAATGCACAGATAAACTACTACATCTCTCCACTTCCCTCCCCCCTCACCCCACTCTCCATACCCAACTGTATCCCATATGAAGATCCCACTTCATCCTTAGTTCTGCTGAGCTGCCACTCATTATCAAATGAAGAAATAATTAGGACACATATGCAAGGATACAAGATAGTATCTAGAACAGTTTTCACAGAATAAAGTATGACACTTCTCAAAAGGCTGAAAGAGACAATCACACTGTTAGACAACATAATTTTTTACAGCCTATCAAGAAAATACTTGGGAATCACAAATCCAGAAAGACTCGAAAACAACAGCTACTTCCCCAGGAGTCAGCTGTATAACTTGTATCTGCAAAGAACATGTTGAACCTATTTTCACTGTAAGATTAGTTGAGCACAAGTCCTCTAACTTGCATAAGCTAGCTCTACAACTGTGAAATTATACTACATACACAGTTCTTTACACACTATCCATCATCTCTTCTCACCACTATCATCCAAACAAGAATACTAATTTGAACTTCAACAGGACCGTTTCAAAGTATGTATGTAAAAACCCCAAGTCATAAAGATCTGCTCCATGAAGGAGATCAGAGACATACAGTTGGAAGATCACTTCAAAGAATAGTAAGATGGGGAGCTTTGTATAAATGAATAGGTAAAAAAATGTCAAGAAAGCCAAGTTGATGGTATTGACAAGGATAAAATTTTAATCAGAAAAAAAGTAGAACAAAATTATAGGGCTTGAAAGTACTCAGACTTAAAAGCCACAAAACATCAGCTATGATCAGGGAATGGAGGATGGTGCAAGAACTACAAAATAACAGGAGGAGACATCGTATAAGAGATAGTTAATAAATTCTATAAAGGTAATGTGTCAGGGGAAAGAAACCCCTTAAATAAGGTGTACAACTACTCTTGTAGAGAAACTGCATGATTAACAAAATGGCTCTTTATTGTCTAAGATACCAAAAAAAAAACCCTCAACAGCTGAAAATTCAGTTTACGCTAATTTAAACTAGAAAGAAAACTTTGGCAGAAACAATCAACAAGTGGAAATGCTACAGGTAACTTTCAAAAATAGCTGCAAATAATCCACATCCTGCACATTCCACTTCATTTAATATTAAAGATGTACTGAATGAAGTACCTCTTCAGTTTGCCTTTTTTTCAAATCTAATTGGTCTCATGAAGCTAACTGAAAATAACCTGTATGAGACTCAGATTAGACTGAGAACACAAGAGATTCTTTAGACAAAGTCTGCTTCTTTAGCATTATACAAATCAAAAGAAATAAACAACCCTTTAAGTCTGTATTTTTTTCATATAGCCACAACTCAGAACAGGTGAACACTTCTGCTGTTAAATCATCAGTAAGTTCTCTCACATCTCTAAATTCCCATGAGTTGTTCCAAGTACTGCTTCTTCTGATAGCAAAACTGGACGAGATGGACAGTCTGATTTGGTTTTAATTTAAACATGAGTAGTCATCAAGAAGAAAAGAATGCTTTCATAAGCATGATTTCTTCACTTTTGAGTTTCCACTGCAAGAATTTCTGCAGTACTAATCAAATCACACCGTGGAGCAACGGGAGCTATGATAACACATTCTACTAGGATAGAATCCCACTTACAAAGGCGTTTGTTAAGATTTAGTTTAGAAAGCAATACACAGGAAAGTGGCTCACCCCTTCCAAAGGCTGGTGAGCTCTGAGAAGAGCACGATCTCTGAAGAGAGATGCTGCTCACCCTCCCATGAGCGTAAGGGTCCACACTTCCAGTCATTCAGGTGCCCTGCTTGCACCCGAGCTCCCTGGATTAGCCACATTCTCACCTGGTGCTCAATCAGTGGTTCAGACTACAACCCAGCAACTCCCATACAAATGCCACTCTTCAGCTGTGCATTTAAGAACATGTTTAACTACGACCATACTGGTATCCCAGGGGACTCTTGGAGACAACTGTGTGAACCTTACGTTAAGTTTGACCGTTTCCCTTGCTCTAAAATGTAAGATAAAACACGTAGATAAAAACATAGATAAAATACATAAACCCATGCATCCTAACAGCTGCATTCCTTTTTTTTTCTACTACTAAGAGCATTTTGTTCCATGTTTTAGATCATAATATTCTGGAGGCCAGACCCAAGTTCGTGTTCCATAGTTTTATTGTCATACAACAGTTGACATCCCTGATCACAGCTCCCAGACACAATGGCAATAAATATTATAAGCAAAAATCTCCTTTCAACTAACTGGCAGGGATATCTAAAAGCATTTAAAGCCAGGTACAGTACATAACTTATTCTCTTCACAGAGAAGACTTTTCCTTAATTGCACAGAGAACTTCCCCACTGAGAAGCAGAGAAATACAATTTATGAGTCCTAGACACTTAAATGTGTATATAGCAAAACTGATCTTAGTTACTTTTTAAAGCTTCCGAAATCCAACATTTATGCCAGTATGGCAAAAAAAGCACTAGGGGCAAAGATTGTACACTTGCATTTATTTTTATTTATGCAGAGCATAGAAGTTGTCTCTAGAAAGAAAAAACACCCTGCTTGTCATTTTCTGAAAAGAGTTCATTTAATTTATGCAAGGGCATAAATACACAAGTAGAAACAGCAATGAAGTAACTACACCAGAAGAAAGACCATTCTTGCAACAAGCTTTTCCTGTCTGGAGCAATACAAGCTTATGAGTACAATCACATTCTCACACTGAAGACTTCCATTACATATATATATATATACACACACACACACACACACATATATATATACACACATACATATATATGGCATGAAATATATCTTATGACTTATTTTAATTTGTATCTTAGCTTAACACCAAGAGAAAATTACCAAATTTAAATGTCATATGGCTTATTCTGTAAAGCACTCCTAGCTGCAGTAAGTACAACTCATCATCTCTACATACACTAAGAATACATTTACTTTAACATCAGTCAACACTGCTGCCTGCCTCCCTCCCTCTTGAGAGCTTTTTTTTTTTTTTTTTTTTTTTTTTTTTTTTTTAAGTTAATCTCAAGGTATAGGAAGTAAAAAACAACCTCTTATATACAGCTCCTGACAGTAAGTAAATGGAGCTATGATTCAACTTTTTTTTTTTTTTTTTTTTTACCACAGCCAATGCACAGCTTTAATTAGGTAACTACTTACTAGAGGAGCATTCCCATTTATTTACAAGGGAGAAATGTATACACTGCAGGAGATTCTCACATGAGCTTTATCTGACATTTGATCCTTGCATGGCACGTTGCCCAAGCACTGCACTGCGATTTAATAACAGGCAAACGCTCCAACAGTTGTAAGTAATGGACTGCTTGCAGGTATACGACTGTAACCCAAGAGATAAAAGCATTCAATATAGCATTTTATTTAGGTTTTGGGAATAGGAAGGCTGTGAAAGGGAAGGATCTGTAAATAACAATTTGAAAAGAAAGTGACTCGTCACTAAAGGATTAAAAAAAAGCCATTGCCATTTTAGGACTATATATATACACAGTATACATCTGATAAACAATCACGTTAATTTAAGCCTGAGACTATGAGAACATATCTTTCAATTTTTCCTCCACATTTTCACAGCTCTAGCTGAAAAGAGGAAAGAAAAAAACAAGTCTCCAGTCCTCTATGCTCCATTATCCTGCTATCACTTGTCAGCTTTCTAAGCACTCTAAAAGCACACTAATTATACTAGCTGAGAAAACAGTGTGAAGGCTCAATAAAAGTGAGTGAAAATGCACCCATTTACTGCTTCATACAATTCAAACTTGTCTGCGTTTCATTTCGGGTCAGGGGGCTGATTCTGACCTGTTCTTTAAAAAAAAAAAACAAAAAACAAAAAACAAAAAACAAAAAAAAAAACACAGTTATGCAAGCCTCTATGCAAGTCCGTAAGAATTTCCCCACCACACACCTGCCTATGTCAATAGGTAACCTGCTTGTTAGCAGCACCTACTGCAAGATTCAAAGCTGTCAGCCTTCAAGATACTTTTCATGTAAGTGTTCAGCATCTTCCAGCAGATACCCAATTTCTCTGATGAATAATTCAACCATGTGACTAACCAGGATTGAAGACATACTTGCAACCACTGCTGATTTGCTGGCGTTGTTTTTATCCATTTTAAAGTTATTTCACAGAGGCTGAAGAGAACTGATTAATTCACGTTATGCTGCTGCATCCAGTTTTTTACCCTGGAATCCTACACTCAGCTCTATACCTGCAGGTTGTTACGCTGCAGTCCGTAAACAGCCTCCTAGCCCAGATGCTGTTTTTCACGGAGGACACCACATAGAGGTAGTTCTCAGCAAAGCCCCTTGGGCATTTTGAAAAAAGCAAACACAAGTCCTTTACCGATCTCCACAAAAGCGGTGGATCACTTGCTCTACGCAAGAATGCAGAAAAGACAACTGCAGGGGATGAGGTTTTACTGCTGTCTTCAGTAGAACATCGGCTCCAAAGCACAGTGGAACAGCAATTTACTCGTCTGCTGTCTCCTGGCGCCTTCAGGAGATAGATGCGTGCACTCAGACCTGAGCTAGCCAGCTACCCACGGGAAGCCGACAGCGCTGTCCTTCCACCCAGCTGTGAGCGCAGCGTCCTCGGGATCCGGACAGCAATCCCATCCTCCGTCGGACGGGCTGCCGCTGCGCTTTTCCACTCCCGTGCGGCTGCGGGAGCCCCCTGAAGATGCGCCTGCTTGGAGGCCCCATCCTAACCGGATGGCAAAGGGAATAAACGCAGCTTCGCATAGAGCCCCTCTCCTCGCCCCTCCACGGCGTGGGGTCGCGGGGAAAACAGAAGGAAACACAAGGAGGGGGGAGGAGGGGGAGAGGAGGGAGCGATGGTAACGCGCTACGCCTGCAAGGAGAAGCAACCGCCGTCTTGTCACAGCCCCCCGAGACCGTTACATAACGGCAGCAAGGAGCGCAGCGCTGCGCAACCGGCTGCGGTGCGGGGAGAGCTCCGCTCCCACCGGGGCACGGCACACGCACACAACCAAAAGCCTCCCCGTAGGGCTGCGCTGACCGAATGTAAATGATCAGCCAGCGCGCCGACACGGGGCGAGAGGACAAGATCCACCAGCCAAGCGTGACCGCTCAAAAAAAAAAAAAAGGAAAAAGAACATAAAAGAGGGACTTAGGAAGCGACCCTGCCTCAGTCCACTTACCACCGGCTCACCGAGGGAGCGACAGCTCCTGCCAGCCCAACCTGACTCTCGCCCCGACTCTGACGCGATCAGCAGCCAACCCCGAGCTGGCGCGGCGGCTCAGCCAGGCTCCTGCCCTCCCGGCAGCGGCATTGGCGAGCGCCCGGCACCGCCTACTCGCCCTCCTCTGCCGCTCGTCCCCATAGGACAGACGGGCTGTCCAGCTGGCGACCGCTCCCGCCTCCCACGGAGCGTGAGGTAATGAATTAACGTAGGGGCAGCTGCTGCCTTAAATGGATGGTTGTACGCTGTGCCGTCTCTCTTCGCCCTGCTCGTTACCCGGTGCTCGGCAGTAGGTGGGCAGGGAGGAGATGCCTTCCTTGCCGTTCCTCTTTTTAAGAGCTGGGACAGAGACGGATCTGCTGGCTGGATGTACTCGCACAAATCTACGTCGGGAAGCCTGGGAATCGAGGCCGGGTTCAGCACCTTCCGCCGTTTCTCCCGTCCCAAGGAAAATGCACATAGCAAGGGGGTGAAGCCAGATAATCGTTATGGTCCTTTTCAACCCAGGCCATTCTATGATCCCATGACCAGGGAGAAGCGTCAGTCTGCAAACCAAGTCTTGCAGGCGTTGTCAGCTTCTGGTTCTGATGGCTGACCAGTTGCACCTTAAACTGTGCTTGTTAACAAATAATAAACAACTAAAAATAAGTAACTAAAAAAAAAAAAAAAAACAACTGGGCTGGGCTGTGCAATGCGGTAGGTGTTCCTCAAAACCTCGTGAGGACACTGGAAGTTTACTCTTTATGAAACTTGAGCTGCCCCAAGAAAGGTCCCTCCCTGCAAATGAGAGACAGATCAAGAGCTGTGCAGTTCTGAATTATAAACTGGTTTCAAAGGCAAAATGAGTGCAATACAGATTAGCAATAAACAAGGTTTAGTAAGTAGTCCAGAGAAGAGAACTCACCCGTGTTTAACGTACAGCTGATACTATGTCATCTTCAATTTTCCCCAGTCCACACAGTTCAGAATATAATACGGTTTCTTTAATAGAAACCCATACTAACCACAACCCATGCTAAGACCGATGTTCTCTTTTAGTAGCATCATTTTAGTTCATTTTAGTAGCATTTTTCTTAGAAAAATGCTTAGAAAAAGCATTAGAAAAAACGTGCAGAATCAGAATTACCCAAGTTTCATTGTGATAGAATGTGGACAAATTTATTTGTGTTTCACCATCCGCAATCAACGTGGACTCACCAAGGGGAAATCATGCTTGAACAGTCTGCCAGCCTTCTATGATGTCATGAGGAGCTGGGTAGGTTAGAAGAGAGCAGCAGTGTTACCTGCTTTGGCTTCAGCAAGGCTATTGATACTGTCTCCTATAGCATCCTCACAGGTAACCTTAGGAAGTGTAGGATAGATGAGTGGAGAGTGAGACTGGAAACTGGCAGAACTTGAAGGGTCGTTGTCAGTGGTGCAGAATCTATTTGGAGGCCTATAGCTAGCAGCGTTTCCCAGGGATTGGTACTGGGTCAAGTCTTGTTCAGCATCTTCACCAACGATCTGTGTGAAGGCATACAGTCCACCCTCAGCAAGTTTGCTGATGGTACAAAGCTGGGAGGAGCAGCTGGCACACCAGAAGGCTGTGCTGTTATTCAGTAACACCTGAATAGGCTGAAGAGTTGGGCAGAGAGGAACCTGATGATAAGTGACAAGGGCAAGGGTAGGGTCCTTCACCTGGGAAGGAATAACTGCATGCATCAGTACCAGTTAGGATATGACCTGCTAGAGGTGAGCCCTGTGGAGTAGGTGTCCCAGTAGGTAACAGGTTATCCATAAGCCAGAAGTGTGCCCTTGTGTCCAAGAAGGCCAGTGATATTCTGGGGTGAATCAAAAAAAGAGTGGACAGCGCGTCCAGGGAGATGATCCTCTCCATCTACTCTGTCCTTGTGAGGCTACATCTGAAGTACTGTATCCAAGACTAGGCTCCCCGCTTCAAGAAAGATAGGGAACTACTCAAGAAAGTCCAGCCAAGAGCTACAAGGATGATTATGGGCCTGGATCATCTTCTTTATGAGGAAAGGTTGGGAAAGCTGAGACTGTTTAGCCTGGAAAAGAGAAGATTGAGGTGGGATCTTATCAGCACTTAGGAATATCTAAAGGGTGGATGTCAAGTGGATGGGGCCAGGCTGTTTTCTGTGGTGCTCAGCAAAAGGACAAGAGGCAATGGACACAAACTGGAAGACAGGGAGTTCCATCTGAAAATGAGGAAAAAACTTCTGTGAGGATGACAGAACACTGTAACAAGCTGTCAAGAGTGTCCTCTTCTGAAGATATTAAGAACCCACCTGGATGCTTTTCTGTGCATTCTACTCCAGAGAACTTGCTTTCAAAGGAGGGAGTTGGAGTAGATAATCTCCAGAGGTCCATTGTTATTATGCGATTCATGAAAGGAAGAGGGATGATCAAGCAAGGAAACTTTAATAAATCAGTCAGGTTCAATACACAAACAGGACTAATAGCCACATCTTAGAATCATAGAATCACAAGGTTGGAAAGGACCTACAAGATCATCTAGTCCAACTGTCCTTACTACCACTAAGCTACTAAACCACATGTCGTAGCACTTCATCCAGATGCCTCTTGAACACTGCCTGGAATGGTGGCTCCACCATCTCCCTGAGGAGGCCATTCTGGTGCCTGACTACTCTTTGGGAGAAAAAGGTTTTCCTTATATCTCATCTAAATCACCCCAACTTGTGGTCATTTCCCCGGGTCCTGTTTGTTGCCTGGAGAAGAGGCCAAACCCCTCTTCATCACACAACCTCCCTTCAGGAAGTTGCAGAGTGCAGTGAGGTCTCCCCTGAGCCTCCTCTTCTCCAGACTGAACAATCCCAGCTCCCTCAGCCGCTCCTCATAAGACTTGTGCTCCAGACCCCTCACCAGTTTCGTTGCCCTTCTCTGCACACGTTCCAGGGCCTCAGTGTCCTTCCTGCAGTGAAAGACCCAAAACTGAACACAGCACTCGAGGTGCGGCCTCACCAGAGCTGAGTACAGGGGATGCTCACCTCCCTGCTCCTGCTGGCCACACCATTCCTAATGCAGGCCAGGATGCCGTTGGCCCTCTTGGCCACCTGGGCACACTGTCGGCTCATGTTCAGCCGAGCATCAACCAACACCCCCAGGTCCCTTTCCTCTTCACACTCATCCATCCCCAGGCCCATAGTGCTGCATGGGGTTGTTGTGCCCAAAGTGCAGCACCCGACACTTGGCCTTGTTGAACCTCATCCCATTCACCTCAGCCCAGCGATCCAGTTTATCTAAATCCCTCTGAAGGGCCTCCTTGCCCTCAGGCAGATCAACACCACCTCCCAGCTTGGTGTCATCTGCAAACTTACTGAGGGTGCACTCAATGCCCTCATCTAGCTCATCAGTAAAGATATTAAACAAGATGAGCATTGTTAATGGTATTAAAAATATATTAACACCAATAGGTGGACTGGATATAAAATCACTCCATTACCTGATGAGGATGGTCACCTCAAACACAGATGATGCAGACAATGCAGAGACGCTTCATGCCTTCTTTACATCTGTCTTCAACATTGATTATGGACTTTAAGACCCCTGAGTGCTGAGCTGGAGGACTTCTAGTGTGGAAATAACGATCTCCCAGCCAGCTCCAAACTTGTGCAGGATTTATTCCAGCTGCATATAAGTCTATGGGACCTGATGGGACCTATCCCAGAGTTCTCAAGAGAGCTGGCCTATGCCATCACAAGACCACTATCAACTATTTTTTAATGAATTGGTAGTCAGGAAAGGTCCCAATCAACTGGAGGATGGCAAATATAGCCCCAGTTTTCAAGAAGAGCAAGAAAAAAGACTCTGATAGTTACCGGTCAGTCTCACCACAGTGCCTGATAAAGTTATTGAGATTATTCCAGGACCTACTGAAAAACAGCTGAAAGACAATGCAGTGATTGGCCACAGCCGACCCAACCAAGTTCATGAGGGGAAAGTTCTGTTCAACAAATTTAATCTCTTTTTGTGACAAGAATTACCCACCTATTTGACCAAGGGAAGCTGGCTGATGTAATTTTTTGGATTTCAACAGAGCTTTCAGTATTATTACTCACAGTGTCCATCTGGACAAAATGTCTAGCATACAGCTAGACAAAAGCATAGCACAATGGGTAAACAGTTGGCCTATGAGTCAGGCTCAGAATGTTATAGTAAATGGTGTTACATCAGACTGGTATCCAGTCTGTAAGGGAGTTCCTTCTAATGGACAGTTCTCTTTAGTGTTTCAATCAACGACTTGGATGCAGGACTTGAACTGGTACACTATATAAATTTATGGGTAACTCCAAGCTGGGAGGAGCCAATGACTTCCTCAGTGGCAGTAAGGCTTTGCAGAGGGCTGGGCTGTCAGTAACCACATGAAGTTTAACAAGAGCAAGTGCCAGATTCTGCACTTGGGGTTGGACAACCTTGGATGAGGATGTACAGATCAGGAGACAAGAAGCTAGAAAGCAGCCCTACAGAAAGGGATCTCAGGGTTCTGGTTGACAGCAGGTTGAATGTAAGTTGGAAATCTGTCCTGACAGTCAAAAGGACCAATCGCCCTGTGGTGCATCAGGCCCAAGCATTGCTTGCTAGTTGAGAGAACACCTGTCTGATGCACACTCACCTCAACTACTTCTTGCAGTTTGGGGTGTCACAATCTAAGACAGACATAAAACTATTAGAGAGCATTCAAATGCATGCTATGAAAATTGTGAAAGGTCTAGAAGACAAGGTATATTGCTTGATTTGTTCAACCCAGAGAAGAAGAGACTAAGGAAAGACCTCATAGCATCCTGTAGTTTCCTCATGAGAAGCAGAGTGAAAGGCACTGATCTCTCTCATGAAAGTGACAGGACCCGAGAGAGTGGCATGGAGCTGCATCGGAGAGGCTCAAGTTGGGTATTAGAAAAGGGTTCTTCACCGAGAGGGTGGTCAGGCCTTGGGGCAGACTCCCCAGGGCAGTGATCACAGCACCAAGCCTGCTGGAGTTCAAGAAGTGTTTGGACAGTGCTCTCAGAAATATGGTCTGAATTTTGGTGGGTCATGTGTGGAGCCAGGACTTGGACTCAATAGCCCTCGGATGTCTCTTCTAAGTCAGTATGTTCTATACTATTGTGATACCTCTGCCAACCTAATCCTTAATGACCTGCACTCCTCTCTTCAGTTCACAGTCAGACTGGATGAGGATAAGCAAAATGATTAATTCTCTATTTCCTTATTCAACCAACACTTTTTTTTTTGTTCAAGATACTTATCTTCTCACCTGCTGAACTGATTTTAGGAGAGCATAGTGTAAAATCACAAAATTTCATTTAGGGCTATCACACTACCTTCATATAATATTACAACTTTGAGTTCATTCTATTTCTGCATTAAAATTAACACCTCTTATACTTCAAAGCAGGACAGTCTGCATTTACTGTCTTAAACTCAAGAAAGCTACCATCATTTATATTTATTTATTGTTATTTTTATTCAAAAAAATTAAATAATATGAATGCCGTGTTCATATACTTTGTGGATTTCTACAGCAGTATCTACATTCCCTTTACATGAGAAAATTACACTGTTTAGGAAATACCCTCGAGTTCCAAGAAGCCTTCTCTCATCCCTGCACAAGGAATCACTTTCCTCAATCCCAAAAATCATCATAAAACTGAGTAGTTTTACACTAATAAATCAATATTGCTTTGCCATAGAAGGTGGCCTTTCAGAAACTCTTGAGAGTAGTCTAGCTCTCAGGAGAGATTGGTTCTATGATTCTGTGATTCTTGGTTGGTTCAATCTCATCTGGAAGTCTGTTCCTTCACAAAAAAAGGAGACCATGACCTTGAGATCTCACTGTTATCCTAAGCTGAGCTGCATTTCCCAAGAGGTTAGTACAGCTGTGTTTGTAGGCTGTAGCTGTGACTGGAGGATACCATGCTTTTTCTAATCACAAACTACTGTGATAGTTCAGCTGTGACGTGATCTGATGATTCATCTGTGTGACCCAGCATTTCAAGTTCTCTTTTCCTCTTCTAAATAACTATTTGAAAACATTATTGATCAAATATTATTTTCTCATGCACACTGTAATGTTCCAAAGCCACTCCAGCCGGAGCATATTTCTTTAAGACCTAGGAGAGGAGCAGAGCAGGGGCATGGGCTGTACAATGGCTCCGAAGGGGCTCTCATGATGCAAAGGTCCCAAACACTCCTTTATACAAGCTGACAAATGAACTTTGTTGCCCTTGGGCTGATGGCTACAGATGTGGGGAAATCTGGTCCCACAGTTTTCCCTTCTCAGATCTTCACAGTAAAAAAAGTACAGATTCCATGCCGAATTCCAGAATATTACTCAATTTAATTAACACAAGAAATATACAGACCTATTCAAAATAAAATGGTATGTTTCCCCACTTCATTCTGTCCATCAGCCAATGTGCATATCTACCTTCTACAACTGACAGAGTCTTTTTAAATTGCTATACTTCTTGCTTGTTATTTCTATACTGTTTAACCTAATATTTACCTTTCCTTTTCTTTTTTGTTATTTTATATATGTTTTTTCCATCTGCTCTTTTTGCAGTTTTCTGCAAGACAGGATATTCTCTCTTGTTTAGACAGCTTCTTTACTAATACATACAGCCAGTTCAACCACAGTAGGATAATTATATGGCCAGCATTATGTCCTAGGCTGAGCAATGAGATGCAGTACTGACAAAATGATAGATTCCATAAACATGGGGCAATTTGTGAACCAACTGTTACATTATATCTTGTACCAGAACTAACAAACAGTAAATAAAAAGATTTTACAAGTCATCAGGTCTCAGTAAGAAGACAATTTATTATAATAACATTAAGACTGTGTTATTATAATAAAAGGTCACTTCAATTTGCTTGTTACTTTCAAGCTTTGTATATTTTAGTCAGAATATTTGTGTGAATGAAAGAGTATGGTATTGGTTGAAACTTCCATCAGAATGTTGAAATCATTTTTTAAATTGCAAGTAGTCATTCCAATTAGGTTTTAGTCAACTTTCAGTCAACATTTAGTCAATTTTTATTCAACTTAGTAACATGTATTCAACTCCATTGATGTTTGTTGGTTTTGTGGTGTTTTTTTCTTTGGAACCTGTCCTGCCTTTATGATTTTTGACAGTATGACCTCCTATGTTACACAGAATTTATTCCTTTGCAACTAAGACTGTGTTCAGTCTTAGTCAATTATAGGAGGGCAAAAGTAGCCATCTGCAAGATTCCTGCTGGCAGTACAGATACATTTTTTTATATATAATATTCCAAGGAGTATTTATTTGCATCAAAAATATGATAGCATTTAAAATAGGCAAGCACGAAGCATTCTCTCTACGTTTTCACATCCTTTGAGAAGTTGTAGGCAAGTCAAAATGAAAGATAAAAAACTTACCAAGATTGCCCAGATAATAGAGGAGGCCCTTCAGGTATCCACAGTGATTTTCTGCTAAAATCTGAGAGGCTGGGACTTTTTAATACAGTTAGCTTAGGTTACTTTGTGTTAGCAGATATGAGAATATATGAAGCCTTTTTTAAATCTACTGGTTTGTGCATCTCCGATGTCACTCACTGCCCTAGCACTAAATACCCCGATTTGCTTTGTGTGAAAGTGAGACAACTTTTAACTCTGATATTTTATGAAAGACTGCTCTTAAGAACTGTTCATTGATTAGGAAATGAGATGAGTAAAAATGTAGGTTTGTGATATAACTGGCATTGACTGTAACTCAGGCAGTTACCATGTCATCTTCATTCTTGGCTTACACAATCCTTCTTTAATTGCTTTATGACAAACTTAACTTTGTTAGACCTCAACCCACCATCATGAATACACATTGGTACTGCATGTGGCCTACTGTAATTCAGCCTAGAATGGAAGCGTGATGTTCTAGCCCCACTAGCATTAGGTTTTTAGCCACTGATTTAAAAGGAGTCAGCATTCAGTTTGCCATTTCCTTACTTCCTCATGAGCATTTACTAAACAAAGTTAGAGGGAAGCTGATTTTTTAAAGAAGTCCTAATTCTGTCCTGTACTTAGATGTACTTAGCATGTGTTTAGACACGACAAGAAGCAAAGAGCCATGTGCAATAAATTTTCTCACATTCTGTGCTTTTATTTGATTTAGCTCCAATGCCATATTTTGCCACTTATGCTCATTCTTTAGAAGTATTTTAGAAGACGAACCCTACTCTTCAGTTAAGCCTTCTTATAAATTGCAAACAAAAGCCAGGCCATTAGAAAATACAATGCAAACAGCCAACTAGAATAAAAATCATAGCAAGCAAAATCTCAGAGTAGCAATTTGAAAACAGAATCTGGAATGCTTTTGGTTGGTTGAAGAATTCCAGCAAAAGAATAATGCACCTTTTAACAAAGGCAGTGGCAGACTGAATTGTACTTGTTTTGAGATTAATCTGCTGTTTGAAAACCATGGGTATGAGTTCAGAAAGGAAAAACTAAAATAATATCAAATGTCTTGTATGCACTTGATCCACTGTAACAACAAAGAAGTGTTTGCTTATGTGTAAAAATAAATGTTTAATTAAGATAAAATTATTACATTTTAAATTAAAATTAAATTATTTTTCTGGTCAATAGTTTTGCTATCCAGTGGAAGAAAAGATCATTCTTTTCACACTGAAAGGCACAGACATACTCTCTCAAGTTTTGCTGAAGCTGACCAAGATATCTTTGGTTCCAGGCATTTAGATTAGACTTACACCACTGTTTCACTGCTTTATCAGAATGTAAGAATGGAATGTCTCTAACAGTCTACTTCATACTCTTACATGTCAAAGTGTTGCTAAAGGTAGGTTACTTTGTGTCAGACGAAGAGTGGAAAGATCTGAGACATAAAAACGTGCTCTGCTTCTTCCGCTCTAAATGTTGAAAAGTCCTGTCATGAAAAAGAGCAGAGGTGTAACAAAGAGACTGAATTTGGCATTAAACTACCCCCATTGTGACCAACTAGAAGACATTCAGAACCTCAGGTATGAGGAAAAGCTCAGAGATGTGGAACCATTGTGCCTAGAGGAGAGAAGGCTCAGGAAGAAACTTATTGCTGTCTTATTAATGACCTGAAAGGAGGGAGCAAAGAAGCCAGGATCTTTTCAGTTGTGCCTGGGGGAGTGGCCAAGATGAGCTGCAGAGGATCTGCCATACCAGTGATGTCTAATCAGCAGCTATACATGGTTTGCATTTTTGCATTACCAGTGCCCAGTGTGGGATTGGGCTTTTCCTAGAATAGTCTCAGATTACAGGTTAAGTGATCTCTAAAATCACATCAACTAATTTACCCAGAGCGAACAGTTTGACAGCTTTGAGCTTTTAGGTTGGATACAAAGCCCATTTATGAGAAGAACAATAACTAGTGTTCTGAATACATCAGATATGTGCAAAGGGATAATATTTGATGAGACGAAAAACAAACAAACAAACAAAAAAGAACCCCTTCATTACTAAATTACCAAAACAAAACAGAACGTTTCCACACTGGAAACACATTTGATATGCTCTCCAACTCTTTTATTACAGCAGCACCACAGAACAGTTTTCTACATGATAAAGCACTGTCATCCACGGACACCACTCTGATAAAACATTTGTGTGCTTTTTCTGATGGTCAGAAGAAAAGGCAGGCTATACTGGTTGGTGCAGATCCATATTCTGGACTTTAGTGAATCTTAGTTTAATAAGATATCATAAAATCATAGAAAGTTTGGGTTTAGAAGGGAGTTTAAGGCCACCTAGTTCCAACACCACTGCCATGAGAGGGAACAAATTCCAGTAGACCAGGTTGCTCAAAGCCCCTCCCAACCTGGCCATGAACTCTTCCAGAGATGGGACATTCAAAACTTTTCTGCAAAGCAAGTTCCATTGCCTCATCCACCCTCATGAATTTTTTCCTAACATTTTATATTAATCTATCTGGTTTTTTAATTATTTTAAAGCTATTACCCTTTGTCCTTTAATTTCTTGATACAAATTTCCTCTCCAGTTGTCTTGTAGGTCCCCATTAGATAAGAGAAAGTGGTTATAAGATCCCCCTGAAGAAGAGAGCCTTATGTTCTCAAGGCTCCCAACTTTCTCAGCCTTTTCATTTCCTTTCATTTCCTTTCATTTCATTTTCATAGGAGAAGTGCTCCAACCATCCAATCATAATCACGGCCCTCCTCTGGATTCACTCCAGCAGATCCATGTCTTTCTTATGCTGGTGGCCCCAGAGCCAAACAGAGTATTCTAGGCAGGGTCTCATGTGAGGGAGTAGAAGGGGAAAATATCTCCCTTGACTTGCTGGTCACATTTATTTTGATGCAGTCCAAGATATGCCTGGCTGATTTTCTCCTACAGTGGGCAGTATTTCACTGTCCCAGTCCCTGCCTTTGGTTCCTGTGGCTCAATATGCCCAAATTTCTTGACACCATCAAACCAGACGGTGGTTCCTCTGGGTCAAAATTCAGCTCTGCAACACTGGTCATTTACATTTCAAATTTATTCTCACATTGAAACATGGTTATATTCCTCATACAGTGAGTGAATGCTGAGTTACTGTTTGAAGCTCATTTGCAGGCATTTTATGTTTATCTAAAAGAGGAAACTGATTATTTACTGATAGTAGTGAAAGATAGAGGAGACTGATTATTTACTGATAGCAGTGAAAGATGGACCCTGCACCTGTTCATTAAAAAGTCCCTGATGAAATGGGGACCATACTGTTCAGTCCTTCATTTCTAGGTCACATTATGGCTCCAGTTTTAACTCATATTTCCAAATTGTTTAGTTCCATAAGCAAATTAAATAGAGATATGAATTAGGTTCAGTAGCTCTCTCTAATTGGAATATGTCTCATGTATGTCAGATTCACAACTGCAAAGTTTATTAACAGTTTTGGGCTAGCTGAATAAACCAAGACCTGAAGAAAGTCGCTTCCAGAAAAGAAAGCAGGTGACCAGTTTCATCTTTTCATTTTCATTTTTCATTTCTGCTCTCATGTGTAGGCATAAACAGAAAAAGTATAGCCAAGACATGAAAGACAAATTGTTCTTAAGAGCCATTTCCAGACCACTAACTACTCACATCAAAGCAAGAACAACCCTAAGATTGCTTGATCACAAATCTGGAATACTGGGCCAATATACGTTTTGGAGCCTAGAACAGAGAAGCCATGTCAAGGCTGATGAAAGCTGTCATAATCTCCTTTGTAAGACAGCTAATTTAGAAGAAGGCTAATTTATTAACGAAAATTATTTATCTTAATGCCAATGCATTAATGTAATGAAAAATTTAGAACTCTTTACACTAAAGATTTTTTAAAAATTTAAATATCTTATCTAGCTTATTTAAAAAAGGACTACTAAATGTGTATTTCCCAGCTTTATAAAAATTGCATGCTTGGTGATTCAAGATGACAAGTACTGTGCATGTCACTACACCGAGTGATTATAACAAGCTAGTTGATTAACAGCCCAAACTAATGACAGTAAGATTTCTTCATGCATTTAATGCTCTTTGAGCTATTCTGGTCCTGACTGTTGGCAGAAAAACAAAGATCAGTTTGTAGAATGCAGCAGACATCTATCTTAGAACAGAGCCAACAGCTAGACTGATGAAGTCATGAGAGAATTGATTCAGATCGTAAGTAAACAAGGTTTACGGTTGAAAACATGACCATAATTACTAGTAAAAGTCCGAAGAGCATACTGGTGTGTTACCTTCTTTGTTTTTCTTGTCTTTGCTGTTTTGGATTATTCTTGTTTAATGTGTAGAGCAAAAAACCTTTTTTTTCCTTCCTTCCTTCCTTCCTTCCTTCCTTCCTTCCTTCCTTCCTTCCTTCCTTCCTTCCTTCCTTCCTTCCTTCCTTCCTTCCTTCCTTCCTTCCTTCCTTCCTTCCTTCCTTCCTTCCTTCCTTCCTTCCTTCCTTCCTTCCTTCCTTCCTTCCTTCCTTTTTTCTCTGTATCTTCCTCCGATGGAATACATTTTGACACTGGCTAATCAGTATTGAATGAATGTTTGAGTTAGCTGGCAGAAGAGAGGCTTCCAGAATCTACAAGTGCAGATGAAGGCAATGAGATTAAATCAATATTTTTCTTTTAAGGCAAGTAGACAGATTTGTACTGAAAAGTAAATCTTCCCTTTCCTACAAATACATTGTGCCTGCACCAGCAAGATATCACACTGAAGGACATATTTCTCTTAATCTGAGTCAATAAAACAAAATAAGGCCAGTTTTCTTGTCCACTCCTCCAGTGGGTGATTCATGGTTTAACAGTTCATTAATGAAATGATGGTTGCATGGGCTGCATAAGATTGTTCTTTCCCAAGTGTTAGTTTTCAGAGCCAGTTCTAGCCAAGTGGTGAGGGTACAATCCTTACCTCTTGACAAGAACAACAAAGATTTGCAAATTGTAACTATGGGACAGGGTTACGCTCTGTGATATCAAGCACCCTAGCAACTGACATCTACAAATAATAGATGGGAAATATATTCTTTTTATTATTCCACTGAATTACTGTATTTACTCTGAGAATACCGCATTCATTTACAGGGATTTTTGTCACTGTAAAAGAGTCTCACTATAAAGCTCTTAAGTCAAATACTTCACATACGAATGGACAGCTTTCTTGGAGAGCTGCCCTGGAATGATGCAACAAAACACAGGGTCTAATCTCTTGGATAAGGAGTGATGTCAACAGTAGCTATAATAACAAAGAGGTCAATGACTGGTAAACAAAACCCAAACAATTGAATGAGTGAAGGTACAGGATCAGGAGATGGGTGCAAGAGACTCATGGTTTCACAGAGTTAGAAAGAAAGACAGAAAGACAGACAGAAGGAAAGGAGGAAGGAAGGAAGGAAGGAAGGAAGGAAGGAAGGAAGGAAGGAAGGAAGGAAGGAAGGAAGGAAGGAAGGAAGGAAGGAAGGAAGGAAGGAAGGAAGGAAGGAAGGAAGGAAGGAAGGAAGGAAGGAAGGAAGGAAGGAAAGAACAAAAAGAAAACAAGAAAGAAATCTTGACTGTTTCATGTTGGAAACACACCTGGCAGCAACAGTCAGTTATCTGTATGCTTTTAAATCATCTTAGAAAGTATCATTCTCTCCACATAGATCCCACAACAACCTACTTCCAGGCACTACTAATTCCAACCACTCATCAGAAAAAGTGGTTGTGTTATTGGAAGGAAACAAGTCAGCCAGGCCATTGAAAGAAAATGTGTATGGAGCTTGCCTTTGCATGAACTAGAGTTCAATGGATTATACTAGTGCAAACATCATTAGCCTGGAGCATTAATCACTAAAACTAGAACTCATGGTAGAAAGTGCTGCCAATTCAAATGAAAACAAGAGTATTTAACCATTCATGTAGGTAAATGTTATCGGTACACCTAGAGATAAAGTGATTTTACATTCTTTGGTCTATAAAATAAATCCTGTGCTACACAGAAGGTGTGCTAGTTTCGTGGATGAATCAGCTAGCACACATCTCTGTGCAGAAACAAAATAAATACCTCGCCTCTGTGTGTATACTGACTCTGCACACATCCTAGATTTTGGGAAAACAGTCAGATAGGCATCTGAGATAACATCTTGGGTGTACAAATATTCCCAGCATCATTTTGGGAGGGACAGTATTTGTGTAAACAAGAGAAAATGAGTAGAAAGGAACAGTAAAGCTGGCTGGGGATGGAGAAACACATAATGATCTTACCAGGTCACAATACAGAGCAAAATAAACAGTTCATTAGTTAATTAAAAACAAAGCAACAAAAAACAAGTAATGAAAAAAACACAACCCTTTTTCTTTATTTTCTGATCTCCTTTGGGCAGCTATTGAAAAAAAATTGTTGTCTTCTGTCCTGGTTTCAGCTGGGGCAGGTTTGATTCTCCTCATAGTGCCTGGTGTGATGTTTTGTGTTGGCTTTAGGAGAACAACAATGTTGAGAACACACCAGTGTTTTCCTTGCTGCTGCGCAGTGCTGTACAGAGCCAAGGATATTTCAGGCTTTCAGCTTCTCATACTGTCCTGCCAACAGCGGGTCTGGGGGGGCACAAGTTGCTGGGAGAGGACAGAAACAAGGCAGCTGACCTAAACTGACCAAAAAGATTTGCTATATGGTATAAAAATCATATCATGTGAAAGAACTGCAAACCTGGGGTGTTGGCTGGGGTGGCAGCTGCTGCTTGAGAACTGTCAGATTCAAAGACACACTTGGTCCCTGGATTTAAAGCAATGTACAGGCACATCCAGGGGTGCTGGAATTCTTAATTATACATACCTATGGAGGGAAGAAAGAATTCTTGCCAAAGGCAAGTGGCATTCAGTAAGTATTTCATCACCAGCCACATACATCTGAACACCTTTTCCAGACAGATTTCCAATAACTGGCTTTCCATACAAGGTTTCAAAAGGACTATTTCCTTCTCTAAGTCTAGGGGTTATTTGAATTTTCAGCAATGGCAAAGAGAGAACTTCTACCTATTTCAAATGTCTTTCTGGACATAATTTTCCAATCTGTCTTTGTAATTTTTGATTAATTCTCTCTACTTGATAACTTGAATGAGGTTTCCACGTGCTATGTAAATCCCATTTTATTTACAAAAAACTAGGAACTCTTTGGGTTATTTCTGCTACAAAATGAGGTCCTCTGTCTGATGAGAGACATTCTGGAATGCCCAATCTTGGAATTACATCTTTTAATAAAAAATTGATTACTTTGCTTGTTTTGTTGGCTCAGCACTGGAATGCTTCAGGCCACCCTGGAAAAGTGTCAACCGAAGCCAAAAAATTTTTGTACCCATTACACGTCAGTAATTGAGAAAAATCAACTTGCTGATATTTCCCAGGTACAGAACCCATTTTTACCTCTCCTTGGTGGTTGGCAGATGGGGAAGGTGGGGGGGAGTGGAGGAGGGGAAGGAAGATAGTCTCCTATGAATTTTAGGATTATTTATAAGACAAATCCTGCACCTCTGGGCAATACTTTTGGCAATAAATAACATGTTAATTTCCACAGTGTATCTTCTTACTGCTTCAACTAGAGCTTCTATCCCTATTAGCTGGCAAGGATCTTAGTTCTTTTTCTTCTTCAAGGCTTACAATTGCACATCCAGAGCTTTCTGCTCCTCCACGACTACAAAGCTGCTTCCATCAGCAAACAGCTCCCGGTCAAGACTCATTATGGGGATACATCTCAGGTCTGGCCAGCTGGAATATACTTGTTCAATTTCTTACAAATAATTGTGAGACAGCACTTCTCCCTCATTCACAGGTAAGAGCAATGCAGAATTTAAAACACTATTAGTAAGGTAATTGACGTGTTCCTACTTTGCCATTGCTCTAATCCTTACTGTTGCTCTAAATCTTGCCACTACATTACCAGACACTGCAGAGGTGGACTTGAATCCCTGGGGAATCACCATTCAGCGTAGATGAGTCTTTTGTCCCACTGTTGAACTTCCTCATTCAGAAACAATTTCTGGCTCTGCTTTTTCAGGCAAAATAAAGCATCTTTAAAATCTAAAACTGTGAACATTAAAATTAGCTGTAGTTGTTAACAACGTGTAGGGGTTTGTTACTACAGGAGGCGCGTGACTATTTGATTACTAGCTCTCAAATCTTGCACTAATGGATAACTGGTGAGAACATAGCTTTCTAACAGATAGAATTGGAGTATAATATTCAGACTAGCATTCTTGCAATAGTCCATACCTTAGAAAATTCTCAATTACAGGTTCTAGCCCAATATGGGCCTCCAGCTTCACAGTAAATTGTCTTTGTTTTACTTGTTTAACTCCTGATTTCAATTCTTCTACCAGTTTGGCAGACTTTCCCAGGATTTTCTGGCCCCCACACAGAAGGCACTACTGCATCCACAATTTCAAATGGAATTTCAGTCACTTATATATCTTTGCTCTCTGAAGAATGTAATCGACTTGTGCCTGCAAGGTGCGTACCCATACCTTTTTCTTATCAGAAGTTATTAGAGTTCCTAATTTCTTCAACAAATCCTGTCCCATGAGAGGTAAAGGGAATTCTGGCACATACAAAAACTCGTGTGTTAAGATCTTATTTCCCATTTCAGATGTAATTTTTTGCAAAAAAATGTTTAACTTCCCGCTTTCTCATGGCCCCAGCTACTGGTATTGAATACTTACTTAAAGATCCTTTGCAACAACTTACAACAGAATAAGCAACTTCAGTATCTACTAAAAGAGTTAGTAATTTTATTTCTCAAGATCCTTCTCTAAATGTTCCTCTTTATCTTTTGTTTATGGCTTGCACAATATCTGCTGTCAGAAGCTTGACTTCATTTTTTTGCTCTTCTGCGTATCTTTTTATTTCTTTTTCTTTTCTAGTTTTTCCTTATTGTCATATACACTGTAGGCAATTTCAACCAATTGTGGAATAGACATCCCTGAAACCCCATCAACTTTCTGCATCTTCTTTCAGCTACTGGGGGTTGACTTCCCAGTGAACAATGTATTAAACACACTTTTATTCTCTTCCCCTTCTGGGCCCAAATCAGTCCACTTTCTAGCTGTCTCATGTAACCTCTTCTGTTTCAGGCATAAAGCATTCTAGACCTTCCCTAGCATTTGTCTTCCAGTTTTCCTCATTAGTTTTCTCTAAAATAAATAATTTTTCCTCAGAGAGTAACAACGTGTTTAGCAAAACCTGTGTATCTTTCCAAACAGGATTATGATTTAAAATAACTACTTGAAGGATTGCATGAACCCTCTCTGGATTTTTTTCCTTTATAATCCAGTAGACTCCTTCCAGTTCATCAAATCAGAGGTAGAAAAGGGAACCTGCACCTATACAAGCAATCCCCACAGCTTATCTCAGTGGAGCCTGATAGCTGATTGTTATGGTCTCTCCATCCTGAAACGAGGATGGTTTGCCTTTCTTATTCTCAGATAATATTATCCAAGCCTCCAAACTTGTTTTCATCAACTTGCATTTCCGTCTATCATACTCGTTTTGAAACAAAAAGAACACATCAACGTATGGAATTCAGCCTGCTTATTTACACAATGACATAATAATATTGATTAAATATTGATTGTGTCCCCTCTTTTAAATGAGGAGAGAGGGAGAACTAGCTACAATAGGCATGGAAATGTCTGAGGAACTCAACAAGTTCTTGGCCTCAGCCTTCACTGGCCATCAGGCTTCCCACACCTCTCACATCCCTGAACCTTTATGTCGGGGGGAGCAAAATCCCCCTCACTGAGAGCAGAGCAGGTCAGAGACCCACCCACCTCACGAGGCTGAGTGTATACAAGTCTATGGAGCCAGATGACCCGCATCCCAAGGTCTTAAAGAAATGGCTGATGCGGTTGCTAATATGCTCTCCATCATTTATGAAATCTCCGGGCTGTCAGGCTGAGTCCACAGTGACTGGAAGAAAGAAAACATCACTCCCATTTTCAAGAAAGGGAGAAAGGAAGATCCAGAAAACCACAGCCTAGTGAGCCTCATGTCTGTGCCTGGAAGATCATGGAGCAGAACCTCCTAGACCACATTTGAAGGCACATGAAGGATGAGCCAGCACAGCTTAATCAAGGGAAAATCACGACTAACCTATGTGGTGGCCTTCTGTGATGGAGTGACAGCACCAGTGGACCAAGAAAAGGCAACTAATATGGTCTACCTTCTGCAAGGCCTTTGACATGGTCACACACCACATCCTTATCTCTAAATCGGAGATTTGGATTTGAAGGCTGAACTGTTCAGTGGATAAATAGTTGCTCGGATGGTTTCAGCTAGAGTGTTGTGGTCTACAGATCAGGTGGAGGCTGGTGACAAGTTGTGTCCCCATGGGGTTTGTGCTGGGGCCGGTGCTCTTCAACATTATCAGTGGGATTGAGTGCACCCTCAGCAAGTTTGCTGATGACACCAAGCTGAGTGCTGCAACTGATAAAACAGAAGGAATGCCATCCAGAATGACCTGGACTGGCTTGAAAAGTGGGCCCACATGAATCGAATGAGGTTCAACAAGGCCAGGGTTGGGGCAATCCCAAGGAAGACCTAACTGTGGCCTCCCAGTACTTGAGTGGAGCTTATAAACAGAATGGAGACCAAATTTTTACATGGGCAGATAAGGATAGGACTAGTGGGAATGGCTTTCAATTAAAAGAGGGGAGATTTAAGATAGATGTTAGGAAGAAATTCTTTACTGAGGGTGTTGAAGTACTGGAACTGGTTCCCAGAGAAGCTGTGGATGACCCACTGGGCAGGCATTCAGGGCCAGGTTTCACAGGGCCCTGAGCAACTTGATCTAACCTTTGATTTAGTGGTTGTCAACCCTGCCCACTGCAGTGGGAACTAGATGATTTTTTAGGTCCCTTTCAACCTAAGCCATTCTGCTATTCTACAATTGCCACTGAAGCTGAAGTTTTCTTGGGGTTTTCTCCTGCATTACACAAAACTGGAAGCATATCTGTTCATTTCATGTGTCATAAAAATAAATAAAAATAATTCTCAGTTTATCCTAAGACATGTTAACATTAAAAAAAGTGATCAACTATGATGTCAGTTCTACTATTTCCTCATTTAATTGCCTCAGAACTATGTTGAAATTTCTTAATGGCACAGGCAAGGCTGAATGCAGTTCTTATAAGAGTAAAGCAGTAGGTCTAAATTACTTCTGCAACAGCAAGTGAAGATGGCCTAGGATGAAGCATAAAAGAAGTAAGATCTAAAAGAATTGACTTCGCTTTCTTGCTGCTTTTTCAGAGAGAACTAAAAAAGAAGTGGGCTAACAACCAGCTTCTTTTCCACCCCTCGCTAACCATAATATGTTTCTATGATCCTGACTATGATTCCAATTTCAGGAGTCCAGGAATCTCTTTGCTAGTAACAATAAGCTAAAGTTTAACCGCAGTCTTGCTGCCAACTCTTGTCAGCACTTAGGTTTGCAGAATCCTAGAACAGCCCCTGAATGATTCATTTCATACTTCTCATATTTTTTTATACATCAGTAGGATTGTGTACCTTGTGGAATGCTTTCATTAGTTGCAGTTGTTGATGTGGCTTTCAAAGCTTCTTAGAGTTTTTTTTTTTTTTAAAGAAGAACGTGCTCCAGGAAGAATAGCAGGCTCATCCAAAGATGAGAAATTAAAATAAGGTGAGTAATTTTCATTAGCTCCATTCCTGTTGCTGGGAAAAAATATTACTCAAGGGAGTACAATGCAATTTTCTCTGAGTAATCTGCTGGTGAACAGTATGATTGCTTCTTGCCTGTTTAACATGAGTGACTAGCTTAAATGTGTCAAAAGCACTGACCCATTAATTTCCTCCATTGTAAAAATGGAAGTAGATTTAGTGAGTGAATACTTGAAGATGTCTCTTCCAAATGCACCTCCTTCTTGTTGACAACAAGCTGAAGCATTCAGGCACTGGAATAAGAAAACATTGCTCATCTTCCAAGTCATCACAAAATGACCTCTGATCTGAAACAAGTGTAACTGACAAGGCCAGCTCCACAACGGAAGACAGCTCAGAGGAAAAGAGCAAGAAATTAATTTTCCCAGGGAAGAATGGAAAGAATGACCACCAATTCTTGTAAAGTAAGCTGAAATGAACACAGTAGGGGCTGGAATGTAACCTTTGTTTAGGTTACTCGGCTGAACAAGTAAGACACTAGGTTTAATAAATAGCCTTCCTTGAAATAATTAATGAAGACCAATGTTTTCCTGAACCAAGCAGGCAAGCATGCATATCTGGCTCAGACTAAAATGGACATAAAAACCAAGCAACCAACAAAATGAAAAGAGCAGTGGGTTTGAACTGGCTTTAACTTACACATTCCTTTCTGGCAGTTAGGGATGAACAGCACCATGAGAGGGAACTACTGATATGGGCTGGTTTGTTTAGCAGTAGGCATTGGTGTCAGTATATTAGTTTAAGGACCAATATATTAGTTTAGCAGAGGGAATCGATGACTGCTAAATCTAAAACTTTCAATTTCAACTTTGCTTGCTATGTGAACAGCCTTGTTTTCTCCTAATTCTTCTTCACGAGAGTCATAACAGACTACTTTGTCCTTTGCATCCAACAGGTGCAAGGACATCTTCTAATTTCAAACATATCGTTTTGTAAGTTGCTCATTTTGGTCTAACAAGCAATGGAAATTTGCCAAATTGGGGAAAAACAGCTGATGGTCATCCAAAAGTCCCACTGATTAAGCTAATGGTGCGTGTACAACTGTTTGAATGCAGAATCTGAACTCTGAGAGGGCATGCTTGTTTGTCAGATTTCCTGGTATGTATCATGAGGAAAAAATGAATGCTGCTTTCTAACACATTGCATAGGAGTTAGAGAGTTTTCTTCCCAGATTTTGGATGACAAAACATACAGGCAGTGGGAATCAGTTGTGTATAATGGTTACTGTTTTGGCTGCGTTGGAATTTCAGCATATTGCTGTAACATTTTTCTATATCAAAATTCAGTGTAACGTCAACTATATCAAACAAGTAAATCTGATATTAAACATCAAACCCTTCCATATCTAAAAGAATTTGTCCAGAGAGTAATGGAGTCTGACAATGATCCCTCCTTTCGTTCTATCACCATTTTCTGTGCTTTCTAATTAGTTACTATTAGTACTATCATGGGTTTTCCTTTACAGTTGAGCAGCCTCATTCTCCTAGCCTGCTCTTTCTGTGCATTACGCCCTTTTTTCTATTAACTCCAGCACACTGCCTCAACAGATTTCCCCTCAGCCATTACTTGTAGTTATGTCTTGTGAAAAAAAAAAAAAAAAAAAAGAGCCAACTTGTTACAAGAACAAGTATTTGGACAAATTAAAATAACCTGAACTCAACAATAGAGGAAAAACCTGTGTTAAATTTGCCTACAATAAATGAGCCTAAAATAAAATGAGCTAACCATCACCAAGCCTGTTCTTTTTCAGTCTTTTCGACATCAAAGCTGTGGAGATGATAATTAGGATGGTTTTTACACCTTCGGTTGACCGGAGATACACACTATTCTGATTTTTTCTTACAATTTTTACATCTTTTTCTTTTATTATTCAGCTTTCAATAGTATAGTCACTCCTCTGATAAAAAAAATAAACAGAATTTTAAAAAGAAGATTTTTGTGATTGTTTATTAGAGGCAGTTTCCTCTGGGGCAGAAGAGATTTGTAAATCCTTTAAAGGACATTTCTGTGCCACTTACTGCCCAAGATATCTAGTTAAATTGAGAGGGAAACCAGGGTAGCAGGATAAACTAGAGCAGGTTACTTAAGACTATGTCAAGTCTGATTCTGAATATCTCCATGGATGGAGAGCCCACTGCCTCTGGCTAATCTGCTTCAGCACTTGACTGCCACCACAGTAAAAACATTTCCTGTGCTTGGAGTTACCCTTCTGTGTCTCAGTTTGTGCCCATTGCCTCCCATCCTGTCAATGAGGAGAAGTGAGAAGAATCTGACTCCTTAATTCCTTTCATGAGTTTTTTATATACATTGCTAAGACCATCGTCACCCCAAGATTTCTCCAGCTTAAGCAGTTCTGGCTGCCTCAGCCTCCTTTTATCTGAAAGATGCTCCATTTCCTTCATCTTCTTTGTGGACTGGAATGACATTAGTAAGTTCATTTTTCTCCTGTACTTGAGAGTCCAAACTGGACACAGTAGATGTGGCCTTATCAGTGCCAAGAAGAGGGAATCTTTACAGTTCTTATGAGAAGCAAGGAAGGAAGGAAGGAAGGAAGGAAGGAAGGAAGGAAGGAAGGAAGGAAGGAAGGAAGGAAGGAAGGAAGGAAGGAAGGAAGGAAGGAAGGAAGGAAGGAAGGGAATTATTATTGCAGAAGTCCAAGAAAAAGCTCACACAGGAAAGCTGTCCAACCTTTAATTTGTATTTTTTCTCTCAGTCTTCACACAATTATTTCCTCCCAGCATATCTAACCTTACTTCCTACCATTTTATTTACAATTTTACTACACTGTTATGAGAAACTTCATCTGCAAGCTGCAGAGTGACCACCACTTTTTGTGAGGTTCGTGTACCTGCTTCTTTATTCTTCCTGTGCTGAAGATCACGAGGGCTGAAGATCACAATATTGCTGGAGCCCCAGGATTTCAGAGATAATCAGTTGGTTGCAGAGGCATGGAGAACTAGTGCAAATAGCTACTAGGAACAAGTTGGTTACTTTGCACTGGCTGGTCTGTCATTCCCCTCCCACCTGTAAAAATTAACCCAACAAAAAGAACACTCTGCCAAAAAGCTGCCAAAAACAACACTCCTCATTTGTCCCCACCCTTTCTCCCCACCACCCCCCCTCACCGCCGCTCCCCTTACCCCCAAAGAAAAAAAAAAACAAACAACTTGCACCACATCTGGGCTATTGCTTAGGGGGAAAAAAAATGCAATCTGTCTGTGATAAGCTTAAACAAGAGGATATCTCCTGTCCTGGACCAAAAAAAAAAAAAAAGAAAAAAAATGTTTTTACAGAGTGAAGAGATACTACATGTGTAATGTTGAATGTAGTTGCCACAACAGGTTTTTGTTTTGTTACCATAACAGCAATTGCCAATACTTTCTCACTGACACAACAAAAATACAATGAGAAGGTCGTTTTCTGCAGAAGTCCAGGAAGTCTTGTTGACTATCCAAACATGATAATTTCCTATGGTAGCGGTGAAAAAACTCATTCAGGAAGAGACAAAACTCAGAGAGGCAACAGTTCTAGGATATATCAGCTTCCAAGACCCGTTAAAAATGAAGAATCCTTCTCTCACTGTTTATATTTTTTAAAATCAAATCCTTCTGTCAGATAGGCTATTGAAAGCCTTTGCAAAATAGGTGTCAAATGCCAATTTTGTCTGCATTTTCTTCCTTTGAAGCAACTTTCCCTTGAAAAGTAGCATAAAAAGAAATCAGGCTTCACAGCATTAAGTACGACTCTTCAAGTCATTCTAGATTGCAGCTGTGACCTCTGAAAGAACAACCTGATCTGACCACTGATTCAAAAATTCCCAAAAAAGTGCAACACAGTACTGGAATTACACATCTCTGGCTTCCTACATCACTCCTGCACTGTAAGTGCAACACTGCTTGTACTACTAATACCTACCAGCATTCACATCCACCTCAATTTGTAGATTTTTATGACATTTTCACTTGCAAAAAGTAGACATTTATATACAATATTTTTCAGAAACAGACTTCAGAAGAATACAATACTTTTCAGCTTCTTCCCCCCAGACTCACATAAAAGCATTGATTGCATGATACTGCGTCCATGACTCAACATGAAAACTAATCAAGTTGTTGTGGAGCATAATACAATTAAAGCCCAAGTCCTCCAGAAATAATATGGGAGATGCACACAATCGAAAAAACAGGACTGTAGATCTTTGGCAAGACTGCTGAAATACTCAGCTGTAGAGACATAGTATTCACCAATATCCTGTGGTGTTTATTTTGCTTATTTGTTTCTCCTGGTGTATTTTAAACTTCTCATTCTTTTTCCAAAAGAAAGAGAAGGGACATAGTTAATAAACTATTTTCTCACACACACTGTAAAGAGACTCATGCAGCTGTGCTGACTGCTTAACCTCTGTTTCAACAAGAATTGTTGTGCTGTCATAAGAACATTTCATTGACACCCTATCATTTCCTAGCAACAATCAATGTTTTGTACATAAAAAGTGGGCAAGATACTGCCTATCAATGCTTTGTTTGTTGTTACTGCTGTTAAATTTTTCTCCCTCTCCCTTTTGAATGGGAAGATTCTTATCTGGGACGTAATGAGGAACTTCAGACATTGCTATGTCTTGTACTTTATTACCAGAGACAAGAAATCAGATTAGGTTACTGAAAGATATCCTTTCTAGAAATAAAGTTAGTGCTAGTTCATAAAGTCCAACACAGATTGACAGTTTCTGAATCTTGCAACTGTTTGTCCCATGAGCAAACAGAGATCTGGCCATTTTGTTTTTCAATGGACTACTCAGTTCTGCTCTGTGAAAATAATATCCAGTTTTACCATTCAAATTCCTCGTCAGCCAAGCCGCCAAGAATAAAGAATGATTCATTGTTGTCTATCCCCAGTAATAAATCCCTAGCAATGGTGACAGCATACCTGGATTGCTGTGCGTTACTTCTGCAATGTAGTACTGAATGCAGTGCACAGAGGGGCAGCAGAGGACATCCTGTAAATCGCTTTTATGCAGGTGTCACGATGCCTTGATACATGAAAGGACCAGCATGTGCAGCTATTGAAATGCACGCTTTCTAATTCTGTTCATTTGTTTCAAACAAACGGAGGAGGAAATTCACTCCAACCTGGCTTCCTTCAGACTCTCAGTTAGCAGCCAGCCCACCTCTTGGGTGCAATCCAGTGATGGACAGCAGCTGCTCACAACTCATCTCTTTCCAGCACTGCTAGCTGGGCTGCAGAGCATGTATTGAAGTTGTGCACAGTGAAGAATAATTTTTAAAAGTAATTAATTAATTAAATTAATTATAAGTTTTCAAATTCTTAATGTTTTACAGAAGTATAAGCTTTTTTTTTTTTTTTTTTTCCTTAAAACTTTTCAATGTCTTTAATATGATCTTATACTTCTTAGACAAGAGGAAATGAGACATGGCTTAGGTTTCCTCCCCAGCTTCAAATAAGTAGTGACAGGACTGGCAGAATTGCTTCCTAAAGCTTTTCTTGAACTAGAATAGAATTAACTAGGAAATGCAGCATACTACTGGCACAGAAATAGAAGAGAGGGTTTATTTTTGATCTTGGGAATCAGTAAAAAAAGGCATTATTACAAAAAAACCTGAACAGAAACTAGTCATTCTATCTTAATACATGGAGCATCTTTTCCTTCTAAGAAAAAAATATGTTTAGTTTATTAAAAAAATAAACAAGAGAGGAGATGATGCAATCACAGAGTCCAATCTTTCTAGAAAGTGTAGGGGAAAGATTTCTCAAAGCCATGTAAAAGATGTCTTGAGGCATTCAGCACTGTCAGTATACCCAGAAAGCAGAATTCAAGTCAACATTTGCCATTTTGGGAAGACAAAGTAGCATACAAGAAAAAAATTTGCCTCTGGGGAGGGCTTTGTGCTAAGAGCGCTGTGTCCCATTCCGCCCTCCTCTCAAGAAAGAAGTTAGTAGGCTCATGAAAAGGGCTGTCCATCAGCTGTAGGATCTGCAGCTCGACATTACTGCACAGAACTGACACTGCCCAAGGGTGAGATACGCTGAACAAACAGGCAAACCTTCCTAGGCACAAAGTGCTTCCTGGAGCAGTACTAACACGACGACTTCACAGCCATTTGTGCAGATAAACCACAGAAGCTTAAAGGCTCATTTACAGAACTTCAGTGTTTGAACAAGTTCTGCTTGCAACCCAAGATGAATATAATAAGATACTGTGTGCTATTTCATTTTTCTATAGTTTACAACAACAGTGCAAGCAAAACAAACACACCAGCACATTACTCTAGATGAGAACTTGAAAGAGTGGATTTTATTCAAGGACAAAGGTGAGCAATGCAACAGTAACAAGAGTTTCACTAAAAATTTCCTCACCAGCTGTAATTACTAACTAACATATATTACAGGAATCAATTTACATTTACATATAGAGTATGAGAAATTAAGCCTGCCAGATTAGGGTAAAAAAAACCAATAGCTTTAAAGATATTTTTCAGTTATTATTCTCTTAGAGATTATTGACCAAAGCAAGACTGTGTGTCCATGTAAAGACTTTCCAACAGTGAACACTGTTACAGTGCAACAGATCATACTTGTTACTTCCAGGAACACACACTGGCCATTATGTGTGCACCAGTAGCAGACAGCCTGAACACACTGCCACACTGCCAAACACAAACACGTACTTCTAACAGCTCCCAAAACAGAAAAGTCAAACTGTTTTCTTTAAAACTGTGGCAAATTGTGGGAAAACATGTGTGCAGCAGAAGTAGTGATTTATGTCATTCATACATAAAAGCAGCTACAAGAAACCAGTCATCATCACCATCATCATCATAAAAAAAAACAAACAAACAAAAAAAACCCCCGTATTTTTACAACTTATTCCATCTTCACCCAGTTAGCACTCAACAAACTTGTGATCCAGAAAAGGTATTAGAATAGCAAAAAAAGAAAAAAAAAAGAGTCTGTGCAAGGATTGAAACATAGGAATGACAGTCAGGTACTGCTGAGTTATGATCCCACCTAGTGGATGAGGGAAGGCCTGTGGGTGTGTGGTTGTAGCCTACCTAGACTTCAGTAAGGCCTTTGACTCTGTTTCCCACAGTATTCTCCTGGAGAAGCTTGCACAAGTGTACTCTTTGCTAAGTAAAAACTTGGCTGCTGGGCCCAGAGCGTGGTGGTGAATAGAGCTGAATCCAGCCAGCAACACTAGTGGTGTTACCCATGAGTCAGAATGGGGGTCAGCTCTGCTTAATATCTTTACAGATTACCTGAATTGAGGGGATTGAGTCCATCCGCAGTACATTTGCAGATGACATCAAGTCGGGAGGAAGTTGGGAATCTGCGTGAGGGTGGGAAGGCCCTGCAGAGGGATGTGCATAGGCTGCATCAGTGGGCTGAGGCCAACTGCATGAGCTTGACAAGATCAAGTGCCGAGTCCTACTCTTTAGACACAACAACCTCATGCACCCGTGCATCACTGCCAGCTTGGAGCAGAGTGGCTGGAAAGCTGTGCAAAGGACCTGGGGGTGCCAGCTGACAGCTGGATGAACGTGAGCCAGCCATGTGCCCAGGTGAGCAAGGGGGGCAATGGCATCCAGGCTTGTAACAGCGTAGTCAGCAGCACCAGGGAGGTGATCATCTCCCCGTACTTGGCACTGTGAGTCCACACCTCAAGTGCTGTGCTCAGCCCTGGGCCCCTCACTACAAGAAAGACATTGAGGCCTTGGAGTGCATGCAAAGAAAGACAATGAAGCTGGTAATGGGTCTGGGACACAAGTCCTACGAGGAGCAGCTGAGGGAACAGTTTAGTCTGTTTAGTCTGGAGAATAAGAGGCTCAGGTGAGATGGTATCGCTCTCTACAACTGCCTGGAAAGAGCTTGTAGTGACTGGGGGTAAGCCTCTTTTCCCAGGTAACCAATGATAACGCCAGGGGAGGTTCAGGTTGGATACTAAGAGAAATTTTTTCTTAGAAAGATTGGTGAGGTATTGTAACTGGCTGCCCATGGAAGTGGTACAGTCACCAACCCTGGAGGTTTTCAAGAAAAGAGCAGATAGGGCACTTAGGGACACTATTTAGTGGGCTGGGGTAACAATTGGACAAGATGATCTTAGTGGTCTTTTCCAACCTTAATGATTCTGTGATTCTATGATTCTGTAATGTGTGTTCTGCATTCTGCAATTTTGAACAGTAGCTTCAGGACGTCTAACTATGCATCTAATTACATAGGATTGACAACTGCTATGATTTCAGGATCTCTTGTGCCATTCCCAGGACTCTTTTTCTATATCCTCACCTACTGCATGTTACCACTGTCTTATGAAATATAGATTATTCTAGGACATAAGAAAACATTTCACAATTTAAGAGTTCCCTAAAAGTCAGGCTGCACAATCACTTAAGCCCCTACTATTCTGAATTGGAGCAATCTCTTTTGATAAAAGTTTTAATGTACAAACCAGTGAAAGATTGATTTAGTCGAGGAACAACAGATAATTTACTATAATCCAACTATCATCACTAGTCCTTTTTACGGGCTTGAAAAGCAATGCACAACACCAGCACCAGCTTATTTATCTTGCTTTAAGTGTCTGTGTGGGGAATGCTTGCACCATACGAGTGAAATTGGTTTCAAAGAATCATAGAATCATAGATTTATTTTTGTTCCTCAATGTGTTTTCTCTTTCCTAAGGAAAACTTAGCAAATATTTTAATACTGAAATTCGGTGTAATTAATGTTCTCCACTCTTAACCTGTAATTTAAAAGGTGAGCAAGTAATCTAAATTTCCTGGTGTTTCCTAGTGTTTAAATCCTTGCTACGTAGTTTGGTGACTGCAATTATCCAACGGGCAGGTGATTTCTACAACCAATCAAAAATAATCAACAGGATTGATTTTTTTTTAAAGATAGGAATCCTGCAGTTTCACTTTTTTGATATCCTGAGCTCTTGGCATCCTGGTTGACATCAAGCTAGCCACAAGATGCACCTCTGCATCAGAAGTGGCCATTATTTTTCTGGGGTGCATTGTCAGCAGATCAATAAACGACATCCTTCCTCTCTACTCACTTGAGTAGAGTGAGGTGAGGCTGCACTTGAAGTACTGTTCTGTGCTCCTCCCTACAGGAGAGATAAAGACAGAGTGAGGTGATTTCAGCACAAAATGACAGTGATGATGGAGGAGAGGCTGAGACAACCATAACTGGAGCAGAGAGAAGTCTCAGGGTTGGGGAGTGGTCTCAGAAAATGTGTATAAATACCTAATGAATGACAAAGGAAGCATACTTCTCAGTAGTGCCCACTGACAGGACAATATGTGATTGGGAGAGTAGTTATTCTGACAACCTGCTCACAAGGATATGTCAGTGCCAATTCTGAATCTAGGCCCAAATACAAGGTTTTATCCTGAAACTGTGAAAGTGCTTCAAAAAATTTCTCCCTGACAAAGAGGCAACTTTTACCTTTCAGCTTTCAGGGAAAGGAAAGTTGGATCCTGGAACTCTGACCTTTTCTTTTACACCATGGCTGTGTTTTGAAGGCTGAAGAGAAACTGGTTAAAAAGGTATGTTAAGCATATTGTATTCAAAGACATATGAGAAAGTGGGTGGAAAAGGTATGAAGAACTTAAACACACAGTAGCAAAACCATTTGTAACAGTGCAGATACAAATTCTGAGGCAAGATCGTGTCAGCAGTTTTTGAGAGCAAAGGAAAAAGAGATCTATGCAACCCTCAAAATTTTATATCCCCTTAACAACATTTAACATATAAAATCCTGAAACAGTATTTAAAGTGACGGCCAAAGCCCATCACTTTAAAGCCACTGAAGACCTGGATGCAAAAAATATCCAGGATTTACATAGTGGAGAAGTTTTTGTCTCTGAGGGGTGTTAATTCATGTAGTATCATTGCTTTAAAAAAAAAAAACACAGTGCTGTTCCTAGTGATGTTATTACATACAATTCTGCACTGCTGGTTATGGAGCACATCAGGTTGCTGTTTAATAAGCTGTCCACTCAGACTGCACAACTCACACTGCAGAATCATCTTTTTCACTTACATAGAAAATACTGAGTCCCACTTGCACAGTTCAGATACAGCTGTTGTCTCCACGTTATTTATTTGGCCTTTGCACTCAATTTAGAGTCATTTTTTACAGATTAAAGACAATAGAAATTGAGTTACTATCTCTTGCAAACTGTGTAGATTTTATAAAAATGAGATCATTTGTGAATGTTAACTGGAGGTCAGTAACTAGATGTATATCCCAGGGGCATTGATACTGAGTCCAGTAATGATATTCACTAATGATCTGGATGATGAAGCAGAGTGTATGCCCAGAAAGTTCACAAATAGCACAAAATTAGTAGGAATGTAATGTCTAGCACAACAGGGATTTGCACTACCATCCAGGGGAACCTTTGATACGCCGAAAAAATGGGTTGACAAGGACCTCACACACTTAAATGAGAAGTGCCAAGTCCTTACATGAGAGGAGGAACAACACCGGGTGCTGATATATGCTGGGGCCAATAAGCTGGAAAACAAGTTGGAAGGAAAGGAGCTGGATATCATGGTGGATGCTGAAGTGAACGTGAGTTGGCAAAGCACCCTTGCTGAAAAGAAGGCTGCAAGGATATCCTTGACTGCACTAGGTAAAGTACTGCCAGCAGCCCAAGGGAAGGGATCCTTCCCCTCTACTTGGCCCCGATGAAATCACATGCAGAGTATTGTGGGTTCCTAATACAAGATACAAACATACTGGAGGGTACAAAGAAAGGGCAGAAAGGTGACTGATCTTGTATGAGGTAAGGCAAAGATAAGTGGAACTATTCAGCTTGAAGAGGAAGCTGAGGGAGGCATCTCAACAATTCCCACAAATACCTGAAGGGAGGGCACAAAGAAGACAGAACCAGGCTCCTCTCAGTGGTGCCCAGAGCCAGGAGAAGAGACAGTGGGCACATAAGCATAGTTCAGTTTCATCTAAGCATCAAGAAATACTTTACTGTGAGGGTGATGAAGCATTGGCACAGGTAGCCTAGATGTAGAGATCTCCAAAAGGTGTCTGGATGCAGTCCTAGGAAAGTGCCTTTAGGGTCGAAGAAGAGGGTGAGACCAGAGAACTTCCAGAGCCCCTTTGCAACCTCAGTCATTCTGTGATGCAACTTAAGAATTTTTTCCCAATACAGCATGTAACAAGAGAATTTAAAAACAAAAAAATAATAATTAAAAAAACTTCTCTTACATATATATGAAAATACTAGCAACACTGTAACCTCTCAATAAAAATATTCAGTAATTGAGAGACTGAAGAGGAAGCCCTTCACTTTATAATCTGTACCTGAAGAGGGAGCTTAACTGTTTTGTTTGTTTTTTAAATATTCTTCCCAGAAGTTATGGCTAATCAAGCATTAATTATAAAGTGGTATTAAAATATGAAAATGAGATAGAAGCAATCCATTTGTAAAGTGTGGTCCTCTTGGCTTCAAAAGATGCTATTAGGTGAATTTACATTCTCAATTCTTTCTGTAACATTTTTTCATTAAACAATCCTGAAATCCAATTCTTCAAGTATTACAGTAAACGTCTAGGATTTCTTCAGGAAGGGTGTTGTGGGGGAAGGGAATCCTAAACCTTTACCTCACTAACCTGAACATCCAATACCACTTAAAACCTAACATCTGCATTTCATTTGACCTTCCACAAATTTAATGTAAGTTGTTTCCTATTAAATCTCCAGTCAGAAGTAAAGAAAAATGATTAAAATTCCTCCTTCACAGAATTACACATTTGTGTTTTGAAACACGTTTACTATATTCACAGAAATCAATCAGCCTATTAACTCCTTTGATGAGTATATTTGGTCTTAGCCTCCACCAGTTCTTCTGCACATTCTAGTCTTTGTTATTCTAACTTTTCTAGTCCAATGTGAAGAGCTTCAGACATTTTGATTTTTAACAGAAAAACAGCCCTCTTAACCACTCAGTTCTGTTTCCAGAACTTTGGCCTCAGGATGAACTGTGGAAACAAGATCTTCATCTGAAAGAAGGCTTACTTAGGCAAGACAGATAAATCAAGTGAGTACCTCATAAAAATCTTAGTGTTACCTGTTCACTACTAAAGGAAGACACCATAAAAGATGTACTTGCACAGCATGAGAGGGGTTTGCAGCAGAAATCTGTTCTGAGAGAACAAGAGATGTCAGAACTTTTATAAGCAAGAATGTTTGTAAAATAATTGGCAAAGACAGATAGAGAGTAAAGGCTGTATAGGCAAGACCGTATAGGCAATGTGGATAAGAGCTCTGCTTCCTCTTCCTCGCTCTTTATTTTTACAAATTTACAAAACATGGTGAATTTATAACACGTCCAGCTTGCACATACCAGTGGTATACCCCCCAAGAATACTGAATTCCAAAGATTTTACCTTAGAATTACCAAAAAGCAAGCTGCATGCAGAATTCTTTTCATCCGAGCAAATATAAATACTGAAATTAGAAGTATTGTAATCTCTTCCTTTTTCAAGACAAAAGGGATCATAAAAACATCCACCTTTTTTAGATCCAAGGCAGAATTAAACATTTTAAAGCAACTACAAGTACTGTTCTTCTCATATTAAATATTCTCTAGGGTGATAAAATGAAAGATTTACAAAGAGAGGGAAACACAAACCATTTGTACAGATTAGAGGGTACAAGATGGAAAGTAAAAAAACGACCCCAGTTCTTTCAGTTCATTCAGTTCTGCCACTGGGGAAGCAAGATATTCCTCCTTGAGGATGCCCAAGTTAAGACCAAAAGAGAAACTGGAACATAATTCTACAGGAGACGTTTCAAGATCGCTGCCATGATGGTGGAACAACGATCACTTCTTACAGAACAGAAACTCTCTAACACAGCACTTGTTTTTCAGTCAAGATTCATACACCAGTAGACAAGACACACTCTAACATACAAAGCAAAAGCAGACATCATGATGCCCAGAGTACCCTTTCATTTTTGGGCTTGGCTTTTTGACCGGTATATTATACAACGTTATACTGGAATCCTCATACAAAGTAGGACAAACTGAGGCTTCTGCCAAGTACAAAAATTTATATAACAACCGTACACTTAAAATACAAAATATATATAGAAGTTCAAATTAGTTAGTAGTAGCATTTGAGGTTTCTGGGGACTGAAGAAATTCATAGGGATCATGAACTATGTCTTGCTGTTCTCCAACACTCAGATGAGAAGGGCTTCCTGAAGAAAAGAGGGAAAAAAAGATATCAAAACCTTCATAAGTACAGACAAAGTGAAAAAGTGTGTGTGTGTGTGAGACACTGAAATGACATTTAAATAGGGAGAGCCTGAAAAAGAGAGCACAAGATTTACAGGAATTTACATCCTTTTTGAAAAAGCAATGATTATTATTACTTTGAATTGAAGAATTACACAAGATGTAACTTAAGAATGTATGAGATGTTGTTTGGATAATATTAAAAGTGACACCAAATTGTTTCGTTACCCCACTATCCCATCACTAAACTACACAATTGAAAACAGAAGGTTATTGTGGAACTGTATCTGTGACTTGCTACATGTAAGCACATTGAAATTTTTATTTTTATTTTTATTATGTAGTATCAAAATACTCAATATATTCCTTAGCATTTCCCAAGAGCATAAAAATGCAAGAGCCAGTTGGTATCGATTTACTTCATGTATTGGTTTTATATAGCAAGATTTTGTTATCAGAGAGCACTGCAATCTTTGAGAAGAGATGAGGAGCTGCCCCTGTGCTGGACAAAGTTTGTTCCACCTAGCTCCACAACAGACCAGCTGCTTGCCAGTGCCAAAGCTGAACCAATGAGCAATGCCATCAGTAACCTTGTGGTGACACTTACAAAATAGTTAAAAAAATATATAAAAAAAAGCCTTGCACAAGCTGCAGGAGTGAGGAGTGAAAAAAATGCAAACAAAAACCATGCAGACATCAATCAACATCAGTGAGGAAGGAGGGGAAGGCGATGTTCAAGGCACTGGAGCAGAGATTTCCCTTGCAACCTAGAGAAGGTGAATCAGGTAGTCATCTCCTGCTGGCCATGAAGGATGCAGCACTGCAGCAGGAGGATGTGCACTGAAGGAAGCCACAGGCTGTGAAGAGCCCACACAAGAGCAGCCCCTGGTAGGAACTGCGGCCCCATGGAAAGGAGTCTAGCCTGGAACAAGTTTTCTGGCATGAACTTTGACCCATGGAGGATTGCACCCCATGGAAAGAATCCATGCTGGTGCAGTTTGTGAAAGATTGTATTTCATAGTAAGGGAAGACACTAAGGAGGAAGGAATGGCAGAAAAGCAGCATTATGGACTGGCCACAATCCCCACTCCTCATCCCTCTAGACCACTCATTAGGGAGGAAGAACTGAGTGAAACAGAGCCTGCAAAGAAGATGAGGAAGGGTTATTTCTCACTACTCTACTCTTTTATTAAAATTGGCAATACATTAAATTAACCTTCCTAAATTCAAGTCTGTTTCGCCCATTATGGTAATTAGTGAATCATCTCTCTGTATTTATCTTGACCGATTAATTTTTCTTCCACTGTATTTTCTCCCTGTTTTGCTTAGGATGAGGAGTGAGAGAAGGGCTTAGCAGGTACCTGGCAACCAGCATTAACTCATCACCCTTCACAATTACTTCAATTGTTCTTTATCTAAATCTAAAATAAGTAACTGCAACTAGTGTCTTCTTAGCTGCTTTTGCCATACATGCTTCAAAATTAAAAAGTTATCCTGCAGTTTGAACACTATTTTATCAGAGTAGTTTCTAGCAAAAGATTTATATAAAAGTTTTAAATTGAAGTTTAAAATGAGAGCTGAAATAGTGCAAATTCTGTGACACAGTTAACCTTACCAAGATGATGCTGATCTCTTTCAGAAGTATTGGAGAGGGAACTCAAATTGGATGACGGTCGGGATCCCACTCTGTCAGCTTGAGCCTCATGAAGGTCCTGCAGAAGCTTAGCTGTTTCATCCAGATGTAAATGGTTGTCATCATGATCTAGTTCCTTCTTCACTTTCCCTAAAGTCCACAAGTTAACAACAAAATCCAGAAACAGCACGTTGACTGACTCATGAATTACTAAGTCACTTCAAATAAATTCTAAAATAAATGAAAGCAAGTATCCTGTATGAGAGTGAAACCCAAAACTTGCACTTTCCTTTGCACTTCTGAAAGGTATCAGACGTAGATCTGTTTTCAGTTTCAAGACACGCATTTGGACGAATGAGAGGACAAAGGACACATCCCAGGGAAATGGAACTGACTCTTAGTATTTGAACAGCTTAATTAAACAGAGCTTAATTTGTCTTTGTGATCTGTAGATCTCCAGACAAGGAATAACAGATCTAGTCTGCAGCAAAGGTAATGATGCCAGTAGAAGGGTGACTTAAATATCTAACCTAAAATACAGTTAAAATAGAACGTGTCGTTCAGGGAGGTGAAGAAATCCCCATTGCAGAAGGTTTTTAAGAACAGTCTCCATGCACATAATGTCTTCATGTGAAGACACAAACAAACAAATAAAGCATTTCCCATCTCTTTGGGCTGTCTTCTGTATGGATGTCACCTAACTTTCCAATAATTATGGGAAACAACATGCAGCAATCACTCTCCAGAAACTAGAAGTTTATTTATAGAAAAACAACAACAGCGGTTTTCAATGAAACAAGGAATTCACAGCCAGACTGACACTGCTAACCATCATCAATAAAACAGCTATTTATTCATCTTCTTACTGAACTACAGTAATAATCAGAGCTTAAATTGCTTTTTTATGGGATAAACCTGTAGCTTTTTTTAATCTTCCAATCACCTTGCTTATGCTTTTTAATAGGTAGCGTGACATCTCTCACATACCGAAAAAAGCATCTTAAACTGTAATTTTTTTATTACATTCTTGAAGGCATTTGATCAGATCAGCAGCCAGCAGAATTGGGAATGTTATTTGCTGTAGTATTTAAAAAGGGATGCCTAGTCTGTAGGTTTGTTTGACACAACATCCCAGTACATTATACAGTCACCTTAATTGAAGATGAAATCTTTCCAAAATCTGATGTTTCTTCTGTTGTTTTGGCTTTTTTTAGTTTGTTTGTTTTGGGACATTCAAGTGGTGCTATCATTGAGCTTCATATTTTTTATTACCTAGTTCCCAATTACTTGAAAAAGATATCATCCAAAGCAGTAACTTTCCTTTGCTAAAACTTCATAGCGCTTCCTAATTATTATTAGCTTACTTAGGCTAATATGAACACAAAAAACACAATCAAAGCTATCAAAATTGCAAGATACAAATTCTTTGGTTTATTCAGTAGAACAGGAATAATTACCTTACCTAGAAAATGGATGTCCCAAAGATAAAATGAACTAAGTCTTCTTTATCTCTAAGACTTCTAGCTAAATCAGCTGTGGATTTGTTACTACTTTCTTTTAGTACTTTTACTTCTTTGCAAATGCAGCTGTTACCTTGCCTAAACGGTACAACTAAACCATAATGGTTTAAATACTTTATTACTTACCTAATGAACTTAACATTGAAATATCAAGAGATACATCTGAATATGACTTCATAGACAGAAAGTCCAATTCAGAAGCGTTACTGTCTCCAGCAGATTCTCCAACCTAAATAAAAATTCAAGAAACAAAGACTAACAACAGTGGCAAGCTGCAAAAAGAGCATGAATCCATATTCTCAAGGCATGTGCACCACCAGTCCCTAAGACTGGAACTTCCATAACCATACTGGTCAACATTTAGCTTACAGGCAGCTTAAACACGCTTCCTTGACAGGCTCTGTCACACGACAGGCCAGGAGTCCATCAAGGGACATGCACAGTAGTCTAAATATCTTTCATCTCAACATCTGGGACTGCTAAAACCAGTATTATTAAATCCTCCGGGATTTAATTTCTTGCCAATTTCATCCGTGTTGCATAAAAGAACCTTGGAAGAAATGCTTGCAAGGGTGTAACTGGTAACAACTTCCAGAATCCCTTTTCCTTCAGTGTATCTCTAGATGTAGTGAAAATTTTATGTAAGTAATAAAATCTGTGAGGTGTGCCTTCCTATTCTAAGCAGTATCAGCTGCTCCATACTTTCGGATAATGAAATGCAGCTTGCAATTAATTTCAACTGCAATGCTTCCATATAATGGCAAAAAAACTTAAGTAAAAAAAAATCATTAAGCCTCAAAATATGTTTTATCAGAATTCTGCAAAGCTGCCTGTTCTAGCAGGAATATGGAGGAGGAATATGCAACCTGGCATTGCTTTCCTACACTTCTTGAAAATAACTTATCAGTTTGATGAAATAACCTACCTTAGTCGTCTTTTAGAGAAATATAAACCCTTTATAGTTTCTCCTCAGCATAACCTGTATAATTTTTACGTGAATTGTCATGGAATACAGAGCGTATCTTCTGTTATCACATAATTTGCAAGAAAGAACTAGTACCACTTAAAAGAAAGATTAGCTGATTAGTAACTATAAAAGCCTGAGATAAACATTATTTTCCCCTACATTCCAACAGACATTTGCAATGAATCAAAAACTGACACTGATTTTCTTTTTTTTTTTCCCCACTTTTACAGCAAGTTGAACCTCAAGTACTCATCATAAGCAGACCAACTATCAGTTTCCTAAGCTTCTGAGTTAGTCCATATGTACTGAATTAAACAGGAGAATACAGAATAATAGGACTAACAGACACTGACTAAAATAACAGAGTGTTTAAGAATCCCTTCTCAGTAGTTATAAGGAAACTTACTCTAGATACTGAATTTTTAAAGCTTTATTTCAGAGGATGCACATCCTTGAACTGAAGCAAAACTGAATGTACTCAACACCCCCATTTTCTACAAACCATTTTACCATGATCTGTTTGGAAGAATCAGGACAGGTGTTACGTAGCTTGTGTTCTTCTTTTATGAGAACTGGTAGAGCCTAAAAAAAATAAAAATCATATTTTAGATCTTAGCATTTCACAGACTGGTTTACTGTGATCAGATCCTAAGCCACTACAGAACACTATTCTGTTTTGTGATGTTTGCACAGATCCTTTAAAAACAAAATAATAAATGAAGACTAGACTCTCTGTAACGGATAATCATACATATACTCAAACAACTGAGAACTAGCTAGGATTTTAACAGTTTTTTTGTTTTTTAATCAAAATATTAAAAAGGTTGATAAATTGAATGTATATTATACAGAATAGAGATGCACATGAAATAAAATTAGGGATCGGAATGTGGAAAGCTGAGAAAAAATCATGTTCTTAACAGTAAAGACCAACACACTTTTTCCAGTCAAAAAACAAAGTAACTTACTTTAACTTCATCCAGTGGCTTTACTGGGATGTTTCGTCTCTGAAGAGAAAGAAGAGTAACAATTACTTCTAGTCAACATATTAGAGAAGTCCCTCTTTCATACAATTTCAAGTATATTCAAGCTTCTCACATGAAATGCTAGACACAGTAAACTTTCAAGCATCTGCAATCAAAATTCAGCGGTCACTGCTTTGAAATATCTTAGTCACTACCTCACTGACTTCTGATTCCAGACCACTCAAGGTTGTGCAGATATTCATTCTTACTCATATGAAGCAGCACAAAATACTGAAGCACAGCACACCAAAGCACACCACTACTGAAACACATTCAATTGTACAAAATCTGTATATATATATGCATATCACCACTGAACAGCATTCCAAAGTATGAAGAGGCACAGATCATTTGAAGGAATAAATTCTCCGCTAAGAAATTCTCATTGGAAACAATATTCAGATAACTAGGTGTTAAAGAAGAAGCTGTCGAGTATGTGCTTTATTTTTAAGCTATATTTTCAGTACTATATGTGCTGCATACACACGTCTCTACTTGTACAATAATACATAGAAGATTGTTTTAGAACATTTTTTTTTTTTAATACTTTCATTTTTCTCCTACTAGTGAGGTTTCATATGCAAAACTTTTTCCAGTGCAGACTTAAAAAATAAAATAAAATAAAATAAATTTTAAAATCCTCTATTTTTCATTCTCTTGTCTCCTTTTTCCCAGGCACCACCCACCCCATCCTACTGCTCATGCTACAAAGGTTTAGCATAATCTAATTTCCAGGACATCAGGAAGCCTGACTATCCTTTATCTCAACCCTCCACGGTCCCTCCATACCTTCCCTTCTTTTACAATCATTTAAAGCCTGAACATTTTAAGCAACAGGCAATTATTTTGAATTAAGAGAGGTATTAAGAGTAAAAACAACATGAAACAAAATTTTGTGCTTTTGTCTTAGCAATGCAAATGTGCCCACTACTATTACACACCCACCTGACACTTGAGCAAATTTCTTCTCCAGTCTTAGGAGAAAGCACTCCATCTCTCAGGTGGAATTCACTAACAAGCTACAAGCTTTTCCCTCATACACACTTTACAAATTTAAATGTTACCATTCATAGGCAATATGTATCAGTTACAGCATTATTCTCCAACATTATTTCAAGATTTTAAGTATTACACCTTCTTCCACAAGGAGTGTATTCTGCGTTTAAACAAATGAAAACAAATCCTTACATCAAGCTTTGTAGTGCAACTCTGAGGCAGAAACTTAAGTCAATACATCAAGAGACAAGCTGCCCACACAGCCTCATCTGGTCAGTTTCCCTCCACTCACTTGCACACCTCAGCCTCTTCCTTTCTCCAGTGAGGTTCACCACCTGACTGCAGAATTGACTGAGCTGGGGCAACGACAAAGGAAGATTACTTCACTGCTGATTAATTCTGTTCCTAACTTGGTTCATCGTGCTGTTGTACGAACAGCTAAGCATGCACAGCTTAAAGTGACACTACAAAACAATGCCTCTCAGCCAATATTAAAAAGCCAGACGGGTCCATCTGTGTATTCATTAACCTGTGACATTTCTGTGCATCAACAGACACACCTGCTTTAGCTGATAAACAGTTTTGGAATGATCTCCACTTGTGATCTGGTCCAAAAGATCATCTACTATTTTCTTGCTGTAGTGTCCAGCATCCTTCACAAATTCCTGTAAGCTAGCAGAAATGGGAGATAAGCATTACATTTATGTTCATAAAAGGTATTTCAATTTCTAACGTGGTCTTCTCCACCTATGCTGTACTGCATTTTCCTCATTCTTTCACTTTTCCATGCTTCTTTACAGAAGAAACTAAAGCTTTCAATATGCTGTGGGTTGTTTTCTTTTATTTCCATTATCAGTGACAGCTCAAGAGAAGATTTACTAGCAGTTTTGAAAAACAAGATTGAATATTTATTTCGTTCTATTAAACAAAAAATAGCAACAAAACAAAAAAAAAAGAGTTAAGAAAACAAAAAAAGTTTGTGATTAATTCTTTCACTCCAAAACCCACAATTCAACGCCAAGTGGTATTTTCCTTCTCAGGAAGCTATGAGTGCCTTGAAACACCTTGAAAAACACCACTGCTTTAAACCAAGTATTTAAATTCATCACTTGTATCCAAGCTCACCTACAGTTGGGGTTTAAAGCAAACTACTAAATCACTAGCAATGCACAAATTCCTGTAGTCAAAATATTTCTTAACAAACAATCTTGCAACAAACTCATAACAGAAATGCAAATTAAAAACAAAACAAAAACCCACTTCCCACCCCCCAAAAAAACAACCAAAAACAAAAAAGGTAGGATGAAAGGTAGCCAGCTTCATGTTTTACTAATTTGGCAACGTTTAGAGATTTAAGGGGGAGGGGTAGAAATTTTTGTGGCTTCTAGCTAACTTTTAGCTTATTTTAGTCAAAAAATGACACGAAAGAGATGATATAAGTCAATAAAAAATGCTGAAGCACTTACCTTAAGGCACATTGTATCCCAGTTTCATCACCATATGCTGAGTATAGGAGTTCCACTTCTTCTGATTTCAAATCATGATAAATAGAGTTGTTGTGCATGGAAAGGGCTGTACTGGCACTTGTAAGAAAGGTTACTAGGCAGGTAGAAAAGACAGATAACAAGTAATTAACAAAAGTGTAAATGATTGGTGAAAAGCAAGTAAGATTTCTTCTGTTGTGAAGCACTATTGATTTCTCAAACAGAAACCAAGAGCTCAAGGATGCTTCTGGACTCCAGAATCAGTAACAGCATTAACAATTTTACATACATAACTAGAAAACAAATAATTAATTTGAAAACTTTTGCCCAACCTCCCAAATTTTTCCCGAATTTTCTATTCCTGTGCTTGTGGAGAACAGGTAGAGAGCAAAAATAAAAGCCTTTCTTCAACAACGGAAGGCCAGATTTAGTCAGGAAATTTTAAAAACACTTTCACAGTTTATGTGATATTACAGTGCTAAAAACAGTGGGTTACAAACTATTAAAGGTGGCAGCACTAGGAAAAACAGTGAACATTCTAACCAGAAAGGCGCTCCAGGTTGTGAAATTCTTGTCATAGGATTAACAAAGCAAACAACTGAAAGGGTTTTTCTCCAATCAAAGCATTGCTGGTCCAGGAAACAAAAAAAAAATTTCTTCATTGAAAATGGGCTACTTCTATTAAAAAGCTAACACTGTGGCAAAACATGAATCAATAAACATCTCCTTATGTTTATTTAGACAAATAAGTCAATTTAGTCACAACCACATTCTGCTATAAATTCAATAATTATACATTCTACAAATAACTAAGTGAACTTTTATTCTGACACAAGTGTAATCCCGAATTATTTTGTATCTGGAAATTGTTCAAACGCTTACCATTACCTTAAAATATGATTTGGCATTTACCTTTGTTTCTTCGTTCATCTTTAAAGCCCAGTGTAGTGAAGCCAGGTAAAAATTTGCTTGACAGTGAACTCAGATCTACTGGATGAGTCTCTTCCTCTAATAAATTGATTAAAAATAATATAATTTTTTTTTAAAATCTCGTGTTTAGGGTTTACTTAAGTGCTTTAAAAGTCACAGTCACTACAAAAGCTGAAAGTATTTTAAGCTGTATAGCTCTATTAAGGATAGGTAGATAAATCTAGGTTCTCCATTTTAATTTCCAATACAAGCTGTAAATATGTTTCCAGCTCTAAGTACTAAGTTATTTTACTTCTAAGGCATTTAGCATCATCTGAGATTCTTTTACTAGCTAATTCATAAACATTCAACATCCAGATATTACAAAAACAATAAAAGCAACTTCTTGCATTGACTAAGCAGTAGCTCGTGTCGAAACCCATCCATATGAAGAACCTTTTTAAGACAGCACGATGGTGGCATAATTCTTCCTTCTGAATCTGATTCTGAAGAATGGGCCCATGAAAACCTAATGAGGTTCAACAGGGCCAAGTGCAAGGTGATGCACTTGTGCTGGGGCAACCCCAGGTATTGATACAGACTGGGGGCAGATCTCCTTGAGAGCAGCCCTGCGCAGAAGGACTTGGGGTCCTGGTGGACGAGAAGCTGGCCATGAGGCAGCAGTGTGCGCCTGCAGCCCGGAAGGCCAGCTGTGTTCTGGGCTGCATGAAAAAGGGGCGGCCAGCAGGGAGAGGGAGGTGATCGTCCCCCTCTGCTCGGCTCTTGTGAGGCCCCATCTGCAGCGCTGCGTCCAGGCCTGGGGCCCCCAGCACAGGAAGGACGTGGAGCTCTGGGAGCGGGGCCAGAGGAGGCACTGAGATGAGCAGAGGGCTGGAGCAGCTCTGTGTGAGGAAAGGCTGAGGGAACTGGGCTTGTTCAGCTTGGAGAAGAGAATGCTGTGGGAGACCTCATGGTGGCCTTCCAGTGCTTGGAGGGAGCGTAGAAACAGGAGGGGGAATGGCTGTGTGTGAGGGTGGATGGTGATAGGACAAGGGGAATGGTTTTAAACTGAGACAGGGGAGGTTTGGGTTGGATATTAGGAGGAAGTTTTTCCCCCAGAGGGTGGTGAGGCACTGGCACAGGTTGCCCAAGGAGGCTGTGGATGCCCCATCCCTGCAGGCATTCAAGGCCAGGCTGGATGTAGCTCTGGGCAGCCTGGGCTGCTGGTTGGTGACCTGCACACAGCAGGGGTTGGAACTGGGTGAGCATTGTGCTCCTTTGCAACCCAGGCCATTCTGTGATTCTATGATCAGTTCTGAGAATTGCTTAATTAAAATGGCTCAAATCATTTGGAGTGTTTTTAATATTGAAAGAAAATAGAAAAAAAATATAAAAAAAACGAGTATGCATTTAGAACATTTCCTGTTACATTAAATTTCATTGATTATGTTAACAAATCCAGCAGCTATGCTCAATTAATGAAAAACAAAAAAGGAAATTTATCTGTAGAACCTTAGTATGGAAAAAAAACAACTGTAGAACAAAATTTCATACTGTAGTACTAGCTATAAATCTAGTATAATTACTAATAATACAAACAATAAAGAAGAATGTCTGGAGCAGTGAAACATAGAAAGTAGTACTGCTATTGACAACTCATACTGGAGGTTTGTTCTGCTCCCATTACCACCGTCTAAATTTTCAGTGGACTGACTGCAGAAGTATTAATCACATTTATCTAATTTGTTCAAAAACAGTTAAGTGCATGATGCAGCCACAATGCTCAGTTTCATTCCAGAACGGTTTACTTCAAGATGAAAAAGAATTCAGACAATCAGAGGATACAAGGCCTGCAGCTCCCAATAATTTAAGTAAATAAATAAATAAATAAATACATCAACAAAAACATGGCTTGCCAAAAGGGCTCATGCATTCATCAATGCAGCAATAGCTATGCTGTGAATAAATTCCAATCTCAAAATGAACAGAGAAGTAAGTACTAAATCCACAGGACAGATGGCAGCACAAAGACTACACCATTCTAATAATTACAAGCTTTCTAGACTTATGTATTTTGAGTTCAAATCTGGAGACTGAAAACTTGAGAGATAGATTCCTCTAATAATTCCACAACAAGCTACTGGGGAAAAACCATTGTGGAAATACAAATTAACTGAAAAAACAGAAGAACTCATTTATCACACACAGGATGTGAACATACATTTAAGACTCTACTACAACACTCAATATTAGAAAGGTTTGCATAAAGATTTACCTTCTGCTTCTGGATCAGATGAATTTACTACACTGAACAATAAAGTTCCATCTCCATTTTTTTTCAGATAACCGATCTGTAAATACAATCACAAAGACATACAAGTAATCATTCAAAGAATCTAATCTCAAAGGAGATGTCTGCTTACACAGAAGATTTTTAAAAGTTTTTTCAGCTATATTCAAATCCCGAACACCAGTATGAAGTCCCTTTTTAGCATGGAGAATTTTTAGAAATAACTACTTATCACCTTTTAGCAAATATACTGCTCATTCATGCATCTCATCCACAACTTTCTGCATTTAGAAGTACTATTGTACACATGCTATCAAATTCTTAACAAACAAGTGCCATGCCAGACCTACTGGAACACACATGTGATTACACACTTGAGTGTTAAGTACTTAACTGGAATCTACAGTGGGCTGTCAAGCTGATGAACAGCCCAGGCATGAGGAACAGAGTATCTAAACTCTTCCTTGAGTTGCTCTCTTCAGAAGTGACTGCATCCTGAAAGGCTTTTCCAGTATAGCTAGCAAGTAGTAGATTGGTATTGCTGTAAATGGTTTGTAAGAAAACAGCCTTACTTTATAGGTTTCCAAATGACGTTTGCTCTTAGCAAGTCTTCTTCCTAGCTTCAGAAATACACTGAAGAAGCTAAAGCTTCTACTCTGAGGCTTTTCTTCTTAATCTAGCTGACCTAGAAGTGATCATAGTCAAGTGCCATAGTTCCAAGTACTTGAGTTTGAAAACAACATTACCACCACCTCAATGCAGATGTTTCTTCTGCAACAGAAGTTATAAGATTAGGTGAAAAATGTAGGATGTTGTAATATCTTGAACCTTTCTTAAATTGAAGCAGTTACTACAGAATGTGAAATAATGAGATACAAGGCCAGATATGAGACCAATGTGTAATGGTGGTAATAAAGACTCCATAGGATGCAAGGGAAACAGAGTAATGTGTTTATCACAACACAGACCTGTAAGGAAAGTCTGCAGCATTAATTCCAAACCCTAGCACAAAATAGCAAAAGAAACCATTAGTATTACACATCTAGAAAAACCACAGCTCACATACAGGTCATGCTGAGAAAAACGTACTGAGAACCAAGGAGCTTTTCCAATTAGCACTCAGAACAGCACAAAAATCAAACGTCTGGAACAGTACCAGCATCATGTTCAAGGTGACTAAACCTGTAGTCAGCAGTGTCCAAAATTCCAACACAGACACTGTTATAGTTATCTACTACTTACTGAAGGCTGCCTTGTGACTGACACAAGAACATGCTGTAAATGACAGCTACTACCGCTAGGTACAAAAATAAAAGAGATTCTGGACTTGTCACTGAAAACATTAAGTTCACACTTCAGAATTTCTCAACTCTTTTAGGGAGAGGGAATCCTAATGATGGTTTAATCTATGCCAAAGTCTGCTTTCTATGGTTGCAACAACAGAAATATTGAATATGTAATTGCAAGAAACTGATATCTGCAGCTAGATCACATTGCACAGAGCCTGATCCAGCCTGACCTTGAAAGTTTCCATGACAGGGCATCCAGATCTCTGGACAACCTGTTCCAGTGCCTCTTCACTCCTACTACATAAAAAACTTCTTCCTTCCAGCCAATCTAGAACTCCCCTTTTTAATTTGAAACCATTTTCCCTTGTCCTGTATGAGAGTGTTGTGTTATTTTAATCATTTTCAATGCTAAGAGTTGCAACTAAGGAAGCCAGATCAAAGACTGAAGATGATTCAGTGTTTTCTGCAAGTGAATTTTTAAAGATGTTTAAAACACGATACAACTTGAGATCCATTTAAGTTAGATACAACATGGAACTGTGAACTTTGTCATGCAGCAGACCTTGCTGTTGGGTAGATATCGATTGATCCTATCCCGAGCTTCATCTGCTGCATGTTCCACTAGTGCCAGGACATGTTCTTCAGCAGTGCTATCTGTCAGGCTGCAAGCATTTCCTTCAGGTTCAAATATGCAACTGAAGAAAGAAAAGAGTAGTAGTTGTAGAAATTAAAAGACAAAACACAAGGCTGAATTCTGAGCTTGCTAAACAGAATGGTCCCACTCCTCTCCCAGTGTCTGTCCAATTCAGCATTTCAGTGGAATTACAGTTACACTATGAAAATGAAGTTTTGTAGCAGAAGAACCAGTCAACTCTTGAACTTCAAAATTTAGTTGTTTCTGTACTTCAGTGAAAATAACAGTACTTGAAAGCATAAATTGGAAATAGATTTCTTACATCGTTACAAGGTGAATGATGCGTATGTCTCCCACATGTGTGAATATGTCATTATTCCAAATAAAAAGATGCAGGAAAAAAAACAGATGATAAGGAAATGGAGAGTCTGTATTTCTGGGTGGGGGGAAACCAATCACCCGATGCTTTTGTGAGAGTCATCATTCAACATAAAAGAAATACTTTGTAGATCAGGATCTATCAGAGCATTACATACTAAGGTTAGACCTAAAACCAACCATTTCGGGTACTACTCCTCATACCAAACCCATTTCCCTCACCTGAGGTACCTTTTCCATTTCTTAGCTAAGAATTTTTCTCTGTATAGAAATTCAGACTGAATATGCAAAAAAGCTTTGCTGTTAACAACAATTAAAAAATAACACATTTCTCTCATGATCCTGTGGTAGTTTTTTTGTTTCATTCAGGAACTATTCATTCCTATTCTTCAGAAAAGGTTATGAAGAGCAGCAAAATTTGCTACATCAGAGGCTTTCTATACTGTACGCATAACAAACAAGAAGTTTGAGTGAATGTTTCAAAGAAGAGTTCAGTTCTAAGACGATCAAGCTAATTTTTAAACTATAACACAGAGGTCTGAATTACTTTAACACTTTCCAGAATGATGACCTTCAGCTCTCTGCTTTTAACAAGCAGTTATGAAAGCAATCTAATGAAAGCTGTGCTGTACATCAAAAGACTATCACACGGATGCCAAAATACAGCTGGTTTAAAGGTCAAGTTAATCAGAAAAGAAACAGTTCTGGGTATTAAAATCACAAATATTTAAGAGAACAAGAAAGTAAGTTTACAGCATAATTGATCCCAAGGAAACTGGATAGCAGAATGGTTAAGAATAGCTGACAATTCTACTTGACTGCAAATCATGGTTGATTTTGAAGACAAAGCAGTACTGTGTTCTTTGGTAGTCTCAATTTCTTGATCTGTTCGCTCTCTTCCAAAGTTGTTTACTTTGAAAACAAGAACACAGAAGGTGGCAAAGTGGAAATACACCTCTGTAATGCAGTTTACTTAGAAATTAATCAGAAAATAAATAGGTATGACACAAACAAAACCACAGACTGATCAGAAAGAATCTGCATAAAGTCCCCTTTACAGAAAGGTACTTAATTCCTTCACACCTATTAGACAATTACTGAAGAACAATTTGTTTGTTACACAGCAGCAGGTGTATTTCTGTACAGTGGTACCATAGCTCCACACCCAAAAAATTACTCAGTTTAGAATTATTTTTGAAGAGAAGCGTTGCTGTCTCCTGCTGCTACAAAACAACTGCACATACCTGCTCTTCCTTCATAGAGAAACAGGATTATGATTTTTTTTTTTTTTTTCACTAAACCTGTGGCTGTTGAGAACTGTGAAACTTGTTTTTAACAAAAGCAAACAAAAAAAAAGCATGATTTTGAGGTAAGATTGCTCTTGCTCACCCCCCCAACTTCAGATATATAAGTAGATCTCAAGTAGTTAAAATATCTAATTAGCAATGTTTTGTTACAGTTGTTTTTTTGTGGTTTTTTATTTTTAGTATAAAATTTGTCAATTAAATTCCAGATTTAATTCAGTGATTTTCCTTCAAAGTTGGCACTTACCACAAGTTTAAAGTAAAAAAAAGAAGAACAAAGTTTCTTCAAAACGTTAAAGATCTGTGGCTAGGATAAAACGAACATCTCTAACTACCACAAGAAGGAACTGCTTATATTTTCAGCAAATATAAAGACATGATAAAACATTTACATATATACACATTAAATGCAAGTTATCATTTAAAAGAACATGCAATCATTCCACGAGGAAAGAGGCCACAGGAAGTCTTTTCTTCTCAATTATTTGCTCCTGACTAATATTACAAAAACTTCAACAGCCTAGAAAGCACACCAACGAAAACCTTTACCTAATAACTTCTTTATTTTGCTTTTTGGATTTCTTGGTAGTCTCTACTTGTACAGGCATAACTTCAGGAACAGGCTCCTCAACCACTGTGTCTTCATCACCCAAAAGAGCTGCCTGCTGAGAAAAATCCATGTCCTGCATAAACGACATGCTGCGCTTCAAAGCTAACAGCCGTTCCTAGAATCAGAAAGGACAGAGCGGCAGGGACTTAACCTTTCCCTCATAGCCAAGATGCTATGATAATGGGATGGGATGGGAATGGCCATGGCCTTATTTTGTTCTTTATGCCTCATTTTCAATGGCGATGCAACATGATTTGTCATGGTAGCATGGCATCAGAATTTCTGCAGACCAACTATCAAGAAAGAGAAACAAACAAACAATGCATATGCAAAGACAACAACCCATTTCATACAGGACTTACCATGCAGAACAGCAGCACAAGCACATGCACACACAAAGCAGCCCACAAAAACAACTCAAGTTTTGCAGATCAAGAACCGTATTTGAGTATAAATTTAGCTTTGTATGCATGCATTTATGAAATCTCTGAAACCTCCCCCATGCCCACCACTTTTGAAAATGTAAAGATTCTTTGTTTATGCAAAATTATGACTTAGATGAGACTTTTGCATTCAAAGTTAAAGCCCAAAGCAACATTTTATAGTTAGGCTTTTGGCACTTGGATCCCAGTTGCTTCCACTAAAGCCAGTAGAATAAGCTCCCACAGACCTCAGTGGTGCAGATGAGGTTGGAAAATAAAGCTGTGTTTATAACACAAATGCTATCGAGCCCCTAAGCAGAGTAATATGAATAGACACAGTTATAAGTAATGAAAGATAGATGAAATAACGTTTAACACTGCTATTAATTACATTCCTTTTGATTATGACAAAAAAAAGAATCCCCAAAACAAAGAGTTTCCGCTTTGTTTTTAAAAGGTCTCTTACTTTGCTCATCATCTTAAAGCCTGTGTGCAGTATCTTCTTGGCTAGCTTGTAGTAAACAGTATCTGGTCTGTTGTAAGTCATTGCATTATCACACATGAGTTTAAAATCTGCCTGTAAAATACAAAACAAAACAAAAAAGCCCATTCAAATACCAAACTCCTTTACTGCACAACTTGCACACAGCACACTACCAAGGCTGCTCTGTATTCTTCTTAATATATAAACAAGTTTAACCTACGTGCCAACGTCTCCTTCTTTTTCATACACACCAAACAAATAAACGTAAAAATCAATAACAGCACTGAGGGACCAAGTAAAGATTTGCATGTTTTTCCTTCCTCACAAATCAGAATAGGTTAGAGAGATACAATAGCAAGAAGATAAAGTATCTTATATATAATTTTATTTGTAGGAATTCGTAGTAACCTTCAGCCACTTAAACTGCAACAACAACAAAAGCCTTCAAAACTTAAGAACCAACTTTACAAACGCTCAATGCATGCAACAAGAGAACAAAACAGCCATTTTGTCCTCTCCTATCACATCCACTATCAGGCAATTTTTAACTGATGCAACTTGCTGAAATAAGCTTTAACACATTCCACTGCAAGCTGAACCAAAAACATTTATTGCAGATCATGAGAGGTTTTTTGTTGTTTGTTTTTTTGTTTTTTTTTTTTCCTCCCTAAGGGAAGACTATTTTAACCAAACATTATTGGTCCATTAAGTAAAGAACAGAAAGCATTATTAGAAGCTCTATGAAACACTGAGCTGGAAAGACAGTATTACAGTCTACTGAAAATTTAAAAAGTTGACAAATCAATAACCAAGAATCATACAGTAGCACTTCACAACTTGGACACTGACAAATTAGACTGGGGCATAGTTTAAGGACGTACTTGTTGCTCAGCGACTTCTCAATATTGAAATAATGACTGTTCAAGCAATTAAGCTTTAGTTTTTCTCAAGACACAAATACCATCTGTGCAGGAGTCTAGTATATTTGATGATGATTTTGTTCTGTGGCAAAGATCCAACTCCATGGTGGGAGTTAACCCACCATGTTCACAGAACAGATTTTCTGACACAAAGATTTCTGATGAGACTCCTCCTGAATTCTTCCTCTAACACCAAACATTAATACATAAACCAAAATTCTGTCCCGCTGCATTCCTGATCATATATGGGGAAAAAAAGTTGTTTTTATGCCTTGTTCCCCTGCAGTGATGCCAGAGCAGTGCTCCTCTGATGATTTACTACTATTAGCTCCATACCAGCTAAGTAGATAAAGAGCTATAAAGGCTAGTCTGTGACTTCCTGTGACGTTTAGGCTATCTGCCTTCATTTACAGAGACCATCACAAAAACAGGAATTGGGAAGGTGGCACGAGGGAGCAAACAATTAGGTAAGAAGGAAATAAGGAAGAGCAGGGGAGCAATGCATGTCGTGATGGTCTTTGAAATAGTGCAGAAAATAACAAGGTTTTTTGTTTGTCTGACTTTGGTATTTCTGCAGCAATTTCTCCACTGCTAAATACAGCATATGGCTCACAGGGAGTCTTCCCTTAGAGGAGGTACTGGCTTCTGACTAGCCTCAGCTGGTTGAAGCAGGTTTATCAGAAGTGGAAGACAACCATCGGAGCACTCCTTTTTAGAGGTCAAAACCTAAGAACATTTCTGTATTATTTAACAATTACAAAAGCATGAGCATATACTCACATCTAGAAAGGAAGTCCTACCTCTGTCACTGGACAAAGAGGTTGGACACTGGACAGTGATAGATTTCTAGCAAACATTTATCACTCTTCAAAGAGTGCCAGCAGAAAACAAATCCTTCAGAGAAAAAGAATCTGTTAGTCTGAACAATGCAGTAATTTTCATTTTCTAAGATTGCTCTCCTACTGGCATTATCAATGTAACCATAACTGTATGTCAATACAGCCAGGGAGCTCCCATTCAAACATCTTTTTAAAATGACTCAGAAAGACAAGTCAACAAGATTTCAAAACACAGATGGCACAGCTGGCTGATTGCAATGATAATATGTATTCTTATTTCCTATGAAAGTCTCCATTTAAAACAAACAAACAAACAATCCCAATTCACACATAACAAAACAGACTAACATTTGTCAAAGTCCCTATAGGAAATCTAAGCTGCTCTTTGCTCACCTTGCTGGAATTTTCTATAGGAGAAAAAACAACCCTGAAAAGCAAGCCAATGTCCTCTGTGAAGACTCGTTACATCACTTCTACAGCTGAAAGCAATGAAAGTTAAAGGCCGCTCACAGAACTTCATGAATAGGTTAAATAAAATTTCTTTCCTTCCAGGAGCTGACAATACTAAAAAATAAAAAAAAATTAAAAAAACTTACAGCACTGCCTGCCTGTAGAATGACAATGCATTCAACAAGGTATTACTGCAGTGTCAACAGCCAGTGTAGCTAAGGCAAGTTGCCAATAACCTTGCTAACTAAGTTTCTGCCAAAACACCATCCGAAATGGCAGTTATATGGAACACAGGGTAATTCAAAATGAAAAATACACAGCTGTTATTGTAACGCACTAAAAAAATGTTTCGTTATCTCCAATTGTCATGCAAATACATTTAAACTGCCATTTAATCAATCTAATCAAGTCTAGATAGAAAAAATAAATCTAAGCTTCTTGAAATTCCTTAAACTCTAAATATAGGAAGGAATATCATGTCTAGCAACATGAATTCTTTACAGCATGTTATTCATTTCCACAGTAACCTGTAGTGAACTTTTGGAGAACAGGCAATTGAGCTTTGAACGAGCACACATTAAAATAATTAAGGTAAGAAAGACTTCTGAAGTCAAAATGAATCTCAGGTTTGCTACTGAAGTGTTCTGAAGTAACTGAATCTCTAACAATTCACCTTGAATTCAGTGACTGATTTGTATTCATTTGCTGCGATTTTTTCCTTCATAGTTCCAAAATCCATGGGGTGTTTTATTATCATGGAATATCCTGGAGCGATGGCATCCGTGACTGGAAAAGCAAAAAACCCATGAGGATCTTTCCTAAAAATAAAATTTAAAAAGAAAGAAAGAAAGAGTTAACATTTAAATCAGCAAACAAGATGATCGTTGTTTCTATACCACACAAACAGAATAAAACAAGTAGTGCCTTATTTAAAACGAAAAAAAAAATATTAAACAAAACCAATTTCACTAAGCAGTGAGGTATTTGAAAAGTTCCCTGCTACAGAACAGAGTTTTGATTTTGCACATGCAGACTTCTTTGAAAAAGATGAAACCAGCTCCTGATTTACTTAATTATTTCTCATATGCTATCTGTATCTCCACTTACACTCCAAATGGGTGTTTTGGCCTAGTAATAATTTCTTTATATAGTAGTAATTGTAAGTAATAATTTCTTTAAATCTTCTTGTTCGTGAAATCCTCTAGAAGTACCTGCAGTCTTTTCTATTTTAGATCTAGTTCTGAATTCAGCTTCTTGTATTTATTAAAAAAAAAAAAAAAAAAAAAAAAAAGAGGATGTTGGCAATTCTCTTCAAAAAATATGAGTTACAGAGTTAACATCAGGAAAAAACAAATTTAAAACATTTCTCCACATCAGAATATTATCAAGGAAGTGGGTACAAACTTGCTTTGGCATCTGACAGAAAATGCAAAATACAACAATTTCATGACTCCAATCTTTATTAAAATTCACGTTTTTTTTGTTCTTTAAATTCAGTTATTAGTGCTTTATAAATCTCTAACTGCAATATAGTCTACCCCCAAATCATGCCTTGCTTATCCCCAGGCTAGAATGGCATTGCTGGTAATAATATTCATCAACTAACCTTTAAAAAAAATGAGGTCTGATGCAGTTGAAAAGTTACCCAATATATTAAAGCCAGTCTCTGCATGATTTTAAAACAGAAAGCCAGAATAAGGAGTTGTAATCTAACACGTGTGTGCCAGACACAATCAACACAGCCGTGGACAAGATATTAATACCTTTGGAGCTGACGAAGGAAGTGTTCTAGTAATCGCTGGATTGGTGTGCTCTCATTTTCAGCTGCAGTTTGAGATGGAAACACAGGCAAATTAAAAGAATAAATATATGAATATATCTATCGAAACATACCTACCTTAAGTATGCAATAACTATTTCTCTTACTTAATGAGCTTTAAACTCATTTTTGAAAGATAGTTTTAATAAAATTTAACTTATTATCTACTAATAGGTTAAATACATCTATTAGTAAAATAAAAGTAAGGTGTTATCCATTTTTACAGAAAAGAAAAGTGATATTTAGCTACTCAAACTGCAACATTGGGATGCCCCCATTCTGGTAATGTTTTCATTTGTGCAGTTTTAATGGTTCCTTTGCTATAACACCCATGGAATTAGTATTCCTGAAATACAGCCTATTTTTTCCAATCAAAAAGAAGACAAGAGTGACAGATAGATGCAGACCCACTGGGAAGACAGGTATGGATTAAGAATCCACTTAACGTGCAGATTAAGCACATATAAGTTCTCACAAAGCTCACCTGGCTGAGTTCTGCATGCTCTGACAGGACGATCTGGAGGAGGCTCAACCTCCACTTTTTTCCCAGGATCAAAGTCATCAGTTTCTCCTTCAGTGTCACACTGCTCTTTTTCTCTTTTCCTCTTTTTCTCTTCCTACAACAGCAAAAAGACAGATTTTAGAACATACTTCAAATGCACAATCCTAGCTACAGAAAAATAAGAGCCATTTTTTATTTGGCATACTCAAGGTACAACTGATCCACGATATGGTTTAAATATTGTGACTGCCATTGTCTCTTTTTCCAATTTTTTCCACTCTGATTAAACACAAAGGCAAAACATGAGCAGCACTACATAAAAGTATTGTTCTCTCATTAATCGCTGAACTTCCACCAAATGTATGCTGAACTCACATAAAATCAGATCATAAAAGAAAAGCTGTTGTAGGCATTGAATCTGTTATGTTTAATTAACAACTTATTATATCTCAGGGAGCAAAGTTCATTCTAGATTTGAAAGGCTGGAAATACCTTTCATTCAAAGGATAGCAAAGCATATTTCTGAACCAGCTGAAACACGAAACATTAAATTTAAAAACAGAAGTATTTATAACGATACACAAAACAAATGGATAGGAAAAATATCAGTTAAAAGGAACAAGCATTTACATTATTTAACAAATCAACACATTGATCACTCTTCTAAACGACAGAAATGCACCAACCTGGATGGGCATTTTCTACACTTCACAGAATCGCAGAATCACAGAATGGCCAGGGTGAAAGGGACCTCAAGGACCATGAATCTCCAACCCCCCTGCCACACGCAGGGCCACCAACCTCCACGTTTAATGCTAAACCAGGCTGCCCAGGGCCCCATCCAACCTAGCCTTGAACACCACCAAGGACGGGGCATCCACAAGCTCTCTGGGCAACCTGTTTCAGTACCTCACCACTCTCTGGGTAAAGAATGTCCCCCTGATGTCCAACCTAAATCTCCCCTCCCTCAATTTGAAACCATTTCCCCTCGTCCTACACATATCAACCCTTTCAAAGAGTTGATTCCCCTCCCCTCTGTAGGCTCCCTTTAGGTATTGAAAGGCTGCAATGAGGTCACCCCGCCAGCCTTCTTTTCTCCAGGCTGAACAAGCCCAGCTCCCTCAGACTGTCCTCATAGGGGAGGTGCTCCAGGCCCCTGATCATCCTAGCGGCCCTCCTCTGGACCCTCTCCAACAGCTCCCTGTCTTTTTTGTACTGCAGGCTCCACACCTGGACGCAGTATTCCAGATGGGGCCTCACAAGAGCAGAGTAGGGGGACAATCACCTCCCTGTCCCTGCTGGCCACCCCTCTTTTGATGGACCCCAGGATTCCATTTGCCCTCCGAACCGCAAGAGCACACTTCAGGCTCATGTTAAGTTTTTTATCTATCAGGACCCCCAGGTCCTTCTCCACAGGGCTGCTTTCAAGGACCGCTCCTCCCAGCCTGTACGGATGCCTGGGATTCCTCCGGGCCAAGTGCAAAACTTTGCACTTTGCCGTGCTGAACCTCATCAGGTTCACCCGGTCCCACCTTTCTAGCCTCTTGAGGTCCCTCTGCATGGCATCCCTTCTTTCAACTGTGTTGACCGCACCACTCAGCTTGGTGTCATCAATGAACTTGCTGAGGGTGCACTCGATTCCTACATCAATGTCATTGATAAAGATCAAGAGCACTGGTCCCAAGACAGACCCCTGGGGGACGCCGCTCATTACTGGCCTCCACCTGGACACAGAGCCATTGATGACTATATCCTCTGTCTGCGGCCTTTCAACCAGTTTCTTATCCATCGAGTGGTCCACCCATCAAATCCACATCCCTCCAATTTGGAGGTGAGGATGTGGTGGGGAACCATGTCAAAGGCCTTGCTCAAGTCCAGGTAAATGACATCGGTCGCCTTTCCCTTATCCACCGATGCCGTCACTCCATTATAGAAGGCCACCAGATTGGCCTTCTATGATGGCCACTTCTGAGGTGCTGCCTCCAAACAGTGGTCTTCCTACTTAAATATTAAAAAAAACTGGGGGAGAACTGAGGGGGTCCTTTAGACTGTACCAGACCTGTACACACTTATCTGATCTCAGGCAAGTGAACATGTTTGAATGATGGTATGTCTAAATTCTAAAAATCACAGCTTACTTTTCTCTTTCTTCTTTCCTCATCATCAAGGTGCTTTTCTTTCTCCTTCTCAGACTTCTTTTTCTTTTTTTTCTTCTTCTCTTTATGCCGCTCTCGCTCATGATCTGATCTGTCATCGTAATAACTAGAATCATGTCCTGATCCAGAAAGTTCAGTTACTTCACTTCCTCCAACTTTAAGAACCAGCTTCAAAGGTTTCTCCAAAGGCTTGTCTACATAATCTAAATAAAAAAAAAAAGAAAAAAAAGTTGGAGATGCTGATGAAAGTGATAGCATGCTATCAATGAAGCATGTAGGTGATGCTAGTTCTTGAAACGCTATTGGTAAGAATCTGATACACTTTGAAAGTGCATGCAATATAAAGCATCAGCTAAGAATCACAAATCCAAATTAAGAAGCAGCTGTTTCACATGCCCCAAAATATCACAGTTCTTGCATCCCACCATAAACCACCGCCTGTAAAACAAACCAACCAACCTGCTTCTAACCTTAGAGCAGTCAAAACCTAATCAAAAACAAAAATCAAAACCTACCACTGCTGGAAAATCCACGCATAAATCAAGCAAACCGAGTCCTTACAGTGAAAACCGACAGTCACGGGAACTGTTCCAGTGGAATTTTCTCCTGTCAGTTTGGACTGCTGGAAGATTTTCTCGCATCTGCTAAACGACAAAGCTGTGTTCTCCCACAGCTTAACACCTCAAGCGGCACGAAAACCCCACAGACATCTGAAGAATGCTCCCTCAATAACAGCCAGGAAGGAGCTCGGTCTCCGCAGCTCCCCCGACCCGCCCTCACGCTCAGGCTGCTCCCCGCCTCGCTCCCCCCCTCATCGAGAGGAATCCCGCCTTTTCTCTTGTCCCCACCCCCGGTCCCGAAAACGGGAGCCCAGGAAAGATCGCTCGCAGCATCTTCACCCACGTAAACGAGGGTTTCCTCCCTTCGTGCGCGGCGAAGGGCTCCCAAGCTCCGCCGGCAGCCACAAGAGATGAAGACAGGCGCGGCTCCCGCTGCCGCCCCGCGTTCTTACCGCTGTAGGCGGTGGTAGAAGCCGACCGCCACTCCGCCTTGTCTGCTTTATGCTTTTTGTGCTTCTTCCCCATCGCGAAGCCTAGCCCGACGGCCCCAACCTCCCCTCCCCCTCCGGAAACGCTCCTTCTCCGAGGAGGAAGATCCAGGTCAGGGGACGCGAGGCGGGGCTCCCGGGGCAGCGCGCCGCTTTTCGAATCGGCTGCGGTGGCGGCGGCGCCTCGGCTGTGCCGCGTGCCCCAGGACGGGCAGCCCTCGCAGCGGCCCGCGCGCGGAGGGGACGAAGAAGGTGCCGCTCCTCAGCTCGCCCGACTTCAGGTCACCGTCCTCGGGGCCCTGTCCGACGTGAGCTCCTTTCCCTTCCGTGCCGCTAACGCTGAGCGAGGAGCGGGCCGAGTGCCTGTTTATCGCAAAAGAAAGAAGGAAGGAAGGAAGGGGTGCGTTGGTGGACTGGGGGACGTGGTGTTCCCGTGCGAAGAGGGGCTGTTCGCGTTGCTGGCTGCAGCATCACTGAAAGCCTGTTTGTTGCCGCTTTCTCCTTAGGAGCAAGAAGGATGGATGAAGCGGCTGGGGATTTGAAACAAGCCCTCCCAAGCGCGTGCGATACCCTTCAGATACACGTGGAAGTTCATCAGAAATCAAACAGGTCTCTCTCGGCTTTTAGGCTTTGTGGCGCCTTGCTGTGAATTTTTCGTTTGGATAATAGAAAAAGCGTATGTGCGTGAAAGCGGGAAAGGGAACAAAGTGCTTCGGAAAGGATCTCTGAAAACTGCCCTGATCCAATTTAGTCTGAAGGCAGAGCCTTCTGGTCTTTCAGGATATTGATTAATCGTGTTTTGAGATTACGTAGTCACTCAGGACAGCTGATGAGGTGTTTGACCCTCCTGCCTCGCCAGGAGCTGTGTTTTGTTGCTGGCTAGAACTTTGCTTGCGGCAGCTTGTGTCTGTTGCACACACAGCAGTCTTGCTCTGCATTCTCTTAACACATCAGTGAGTTCTTCTGTGTCTGTGAAGTATTTCTGCAGCTTGGGGCTGAACAAAACCATTTCTTTTTACATCTTGTTGGTGGCTGCCTTTTGGGCTTGCTCTAGTCCACTTAAATCTTTTACAGCAGAGCCCCAAACTACTCACAGTAATGCAGGTGTGGCCTAACAAACAGCCAGAATCACTAGTCCTTTTCAACAGTTGCTTTTTGTCTAGTTGACCTCTGGTCTGTTCTGTTATCTGGGCAATACATGCAGAGGCAAGCCTTCATTTTTACTTTTATTGAATTTCCAGAGATTTTTGCTAAACCTTATGTCTAGCCTACAGTAGTCTGTTTGAATGGTAGCGTTGCTTTCTAATATATATATATATATATATATATATATATATATATATATATATATAAAATATATATTTCTAATATATTGATAATCCTCTCTGCTCTAGCATCATCTATAAACTTAATGCAGTTGTATTCCATCCCAGTCCAGTGTGTTAATGAAGATGCAAAAATAGTGTTGGTCCCAACATTAATCATTTCCTACTCCCTCCCTGCCTCGTATACTTGCTGCTCCCCTTGGACTACTAACCACTCTGAACAGGACAGTCCAGGCACTCTGTCCATTTGTCCACTCCTTGTCTTACCAGTTTGTCTGTTGGGATTAAATGGGTGAGTATATTCAGGGCCCTGCTAAAAAATATCCACTGCTTTGAAGAAGAGAATCTTCATCAGGGTTGAAAGACAAGATTCTGCACTCAAATTTTAAAATTAACACCTTTCTAGAATCTTAAAATACTCTTCCTTTTCCTGTAGTTTTCACCTGTTTTACTGGAATTCTCCTTATATCTCTAGACAGAGGCATGCTATCAGTTGTTCATAGGAGTGAGGAGGTAATTGAGCTTCCAAGCTAATTTCAGACTAGTAGTTTGGCTTTGAGTTTGTCTACTATTCATAGTAAAACAGTCAACATTTTGATACGTATTGATTTCTGCTCTTCGAAATGTCTAGCTTTGTTATTCCACGACCCCTGATTTGATTGCAAACAGATTGAGCAATGTTTTCTGTAATATCAAAGTTATTACTTTGCAAACAAACTAAATCTATTTGGTTGTTTCTGCAGAATGTTACTGCATTTGGTGTGTGTGTGGTAGTTTGTTTGTTTTTTTGAATGGAGATTATTTTCCATGGAGGGAGGCTTACTGTAGTAGATAAAACACTCTAATATTTCAGATATTAGATATTACTTACCTTCTAAAGGTTAATGCCATAAATAACGCTGTTTGTTTCTTATTAGTACGGCAAAGAAAGAAGATATCAGGATGAGTGTCCTAAAACTGTTGAACAGACATAACATTGTGTTTGGTGATTACAAGTGGACGGAATTTGATGACGGCTTCCTTAACAGCAATGTGCAATCTGTGTCAATTGTGGATACAGAGCTGAAGTTGAAAGAAAGACAGGTATCAATCAAAAATGTACAGTTTTGTTCATATGCATATGAGCTAATTGTAGAGTAGTGATAGCCTAAGAACACATGCTGTATGTGTAGAAGAAGGTAGTATCTTGTACTAGACCAACTGGCACAAACAGGGAAAAGTTTTTTGAACTTACACACTCATTATTAAGATCTGAAACAGAAACAGTAGGTTTCAAAACTGAATGTTGGCTGAGCACTGTAACTTTCATATCTTCTAATTATCTCTGAAGTGAGAAATAACAATGTACTGAAAGTCTTTTTACATCTCTCCTAGCCTATTGATTTGAGCAAAAGCAGTCTTTCCATTCATATTTTTCATCTGAACGAAGAAGGGCCAAGCGTTGAAAACTTGGAAGAAGAAAATGAGGATATCGTTGCAGCTAACCACTGGGTGCTACCTGCAGGTACCCGCCTGATAATTCTGAAAGATCCAGAGCGATTACAATGAAAGGAAAACATGGAAAGGCTAGAAGTGTTTGTAGGGTCATTTTTTAAAGGTAGTATGCGCACTGACTACATAATTTTGTCCTTTGTGGATGGAACCAATCTCTGGAATTATTTTAGTGGTTTTGACTGGGTCACTTGTTGCATTGCCTCCTACTACAGTCACTACAGGCGATCCTACAAAGTGCCATTTTTTTCTGTAATTGTGGTCAAAGTAATTGATCCTGTGGAATAAAGCTTGAAAATCACAAATGCTTAACCCTACAGGCATCAAATTTTAATTTGATGACCTACAAGAAATTCATCATTTTAAATACTGGCTTTCCAGAGCCCACAGCTAGCTACCAGCCAGCAAGGCAGTGCTGCTGTTGCATTCTTAAATAGAAGCCAGTGGTCTGGCAACGCTTGAATCTCTCTTGTATAAAACCTTTATCAAAACCACAACAGAAAAGGTCCAAGAGCTGGAAGTGCCTTATTAACATGATGCACTGTAGGTTCCTGGTTCTTGCATCTTTTTTTTTTTTCTTCTTTTTTTTCTTTTTTTCCTGTGAAAATTGATTTCTGAAATAATTTCAGTTTGCTTCCTGTATGATTGTTTTTAGAACCTGGTAATCTGGGGAAAAGCCTGAGATTTTAAACATATAACACTATCCTGAATTTCTTTTGACAACTAAATCATAAAATACATTTGTTCCTAAAGCCATGTGCTAACAACATATTGCAAAGAAAATTGGAACAAGTTTTCAATTAGATATTATTGTTGCTATTGTCAGTAACTCAATATCTCGCTTTCAGTAAATTTGCAGATTGTTTTTCTAAAGAGAACAGTAATTTGCCTAGAGAGGAAATGTGAAGCTTACATCACATGTATGAAGTAAGCTTTTTCCCCAAGAGGGAGCAAAGAAATTGAAGAGATACAACGTGCTCAGAAGGCTTCTGGAAAGAGTAATGGTTTCTTCTGCAACAGAGCAAGGCCTGCCAGTTATTATTGTCTAGTGCCTATTGAGGTTGGACTCTGTATCTGGAAGAAGTATAGATGTGAGCTTGAGGCCAAAGAAGGAGTGCGAGTCTGGCAATTCCTGTGCTTTTCATATTGTGAAAATATTTCATATTTTCATGTTGTGAAAAGTGTAAATATTTACAACGTTCCTCCTTGAGGAGAATTCAGTCCATAATAGGACATTCCCGTTGTATTATGGTTTATAGTTCTTCATCACAGTCCTTTTTGACTTTTTCCTGCTGTAAGGTAGAAAGCAACAGCTAGAAATGGTTGATTTGATCACAACTATAGTTTTGTAAAATACTTTATTTAACTGCTTTTTATTTTATTCCTCTACCTGTTGATGTTATTTTTAAGAAATGTTGAATATAAGTTCATGTATATGCACTATGTATATATAATAATATTCCATGCATTATTATATATGCATATGTAATATATATAAATTTAAGTATAGAGCCCTTAGAAAGTAGGGTTTGCTTTATGAGAAAATAACCCGTTTATTTTTTCCATATACTTTGAATGCTGTCCTAGATCTGTTCTTGATCCTTAATTTTGTCTGAGAATAATTGGAAAACTGCTTTGCAATGCAATGGTAGATAACGAGATCCTGAATTGATTTGCCTTAAACAGCTGTGTAATGTATTGCTTTCACAGCTGAATTCCACGGCCTTTGGGAAAGTCTTATATATGACACTGAAGTAAAATCACATGTAAGTAGAAAATTGGTAACAAAATTGCTTGAGGAGAAGTAAGATTTGAAATGTATCCAGCATGAAGTAGTCTCATCATATGGAGAATTTTCTTGGCAATAACCAGCTTGAGAGAGAATTCTGATGTCTGCTTAGTATACACTCCTACACTGTGAAGAGTGGCATAGTTTTAGCCATTTTGCAAATCTATATATTTATCAAAATTTCTGTGTATTTTTAGTAATTCTGTACTTAAATGTAACTGTTGTATGCTTAACAAAAGAAGACAAAATTGGCATTTTAAGATTAATCATCATATCTGAAATGTGTATTAGTAGATACTACTACAAAGTCTGCAGCACACAAAAAACAAATATGTATATAAACAAAAATATATATATATATATATCTTAGTTTCCATGTTAGAAGTTTCACTGATGATCATCCCAGAAATTATGCTTCATTTCTTCAGATGTGTTTGCTCCATTAATTAAAAAAATGAAGGGACTTCACTTCTGCAGCTTTTTGTAAAAGTTATTTGGGTGAATGTTCATTTTTTTTTATGCCATGGAGCTGGCTGAGTGTGGTTGGATTTCCAGACTCTGAAATGATTCCTGTTAAGTTTCAAAACAGTACCTGTCTTTCTCAGGATATTGCTGGCCAATATGCTTGATGAAGCTCAGCTTTTTTTTTCTTCTTCTTTTTTTCCCTGCTGTAATTGCTCCATCTTGTGGCAGGAATGATATTTTATTGTCTTACTAATTCAGGTGGTCAAAAGTATTACAGGTAACAGTAATAAAATAAAAAGATGTCAGGTGTTAAATGAGGGTAGCAATCTGAATAGATTAATACCTCATGGGAATATTCATGCAATTGAAGGAATTCTCTACTTGTGAATTCTGCGGTGAATTAACATTTTATTTAGAAGTAAACATTCAAGGAAATTATATGCAACTTTATTCATTTGGAAGGATAACAAGTCTGCAAACACCTGATAGAAATACAAAAGCACCTAAAATATGGCAGTAACTGCTTTGCTTAGTGAGTTGATCACAGCAGACTGAACAGATGTGTAGCTGTAATAACAGTTAAACGAGAGTATGAGTCTCTGACTGTACTTGGGAATTGAACTGAGCATACACTACAAGGGGGACAGTGACAAATAATTTCCCGTCTGTAAAGCAATTAGTTTATTGATGTAAAGGTTCTGAAATCCATTTGTGGCCAGTGCATGCTTTTTTTTTTTTCCCCGAGGGCAGGCAGGGAGTGAATTTCCAGCCTTTACAGAGAAACTGTGGTCTAAGACTGAAAGACTTGAAGCTAGTTTTTGTTGTTGTTGTTAGGGTACGCAGCAGAGATAATTAGCAGATTGCATCCATTTGTAATTGTATTTGCTGATATGTCTCTAATTTGTGTGTCTTTTTTTTTCCCCTTCTCATCTATTAGTTACTTGATTATGTCACGACAACATTACTGTTTTCTGACAGAAACGTCGACAGCAACCTGATATCATGGAACAGAGTTGTTTTGCTGCATGGTAAGCATTGTGTGTCTTAAAATAAGTTGATGCACTGACAATCTGTTATGCTTCCCTTCAGGAAAAACCTGTGTAGTTCTTCCATGTAATGAAATTATGTGTTCCTGTGTTACAGAAAGCAGTGCTTCCAGACATATTCTTTCTGTAGCACAAAGTTATGAGAAGTAATGTCAGAATCAAATCAGTGTTCATACTTACTATGTTTTGCAGAAATTTAAGTAGTAACATTTTATAAATGGAATAACAATAATCAGTGTTCTTCATTTGAATCTTTAAGATTTTTTTTTTTATAAACTGCAAAAAATATTGCAGATATTGTGCACATCAGGAACCAGTTTGATGACAGTTCTCTGCAGTATTAAAATTCCTTAATTATGTCTCCTTTATGAAAATTTTTGAGGAAACTCAGAAATTTATTCAAGTGTTCTAATATCACGTTCTGTTGTCAAGTATGAAGGCAGTACTCTCACTTGTTTAATTATTACTCTGACTGAAATTGTAATGTTCAGTCAATCCAGGTTTACTATAATATTAATTATAAAAGAGATTGGCATCAACTGAATCAGTTTTGCTGCAAATTGCAGCTTGCTATTGATTGATTGCAATTTTGTTAACCGGACTGGTATTCAAAAAATAACACTCATAACAAACATTTCCACAGTGACCTTTTAATTCTACGTAATTTGTAATGTTTAATGCACCAAGATTTTCCTTATGTATATGTGTACATACAAACACATATCTGTATGCGTATATATATACACATGTGTGAAACTGTAGTCGTGAGCTCTTTATTGCGACCATAATAAAGTTAATACTGGAAAATCCCAAACTTGTAGTGCTAAATACCACATTTATGCTATAAAGGCAGTACTAGCTTTGAATGGAAGTTCTGTCAGCTATCTGCTGTTATCTGTTGTTTAGAACCCAAAAGTCAATCTCCATACATTCATACTCTGTTTAACTACGTTTTTCTGTTTAGAGAAAATCTCTGTGGCTTTTCTGTAGGGCATCATGGCAACAACGGAAGGTTTGTTGTGCAGTATGCTTCCTAGGATACTCTTAGTTGCCTCATAGTGGAGATACAGGAATGTGAATCAGACATGGTGGGTTTCAGTTACGCATGCTAGCAGGCTGTGTTTCAGAAAGATAGAAGTTTAAGCACAGGTTTTTGAGAATGCTAACATACAAAAGCCCAGCAAGAGCAAAACTTTGTTCTAATGTTGTTCGATTATTTTAACTCTATGGTGTCTGTACACAAGCTGGTATATCAAAAATGATGCAGATTCAGAGCTTCTAGAGCACGGCCCTAGAATGGTAACTGGGTATCTTCTCAAAATACCCTGATATTCCCAGTCCTTGTCTTCTGTTGTCTGCAATTAGTGATTTATCGTGATACAGTAGTTAAAAAGATATTTTGTTATCAACAACCTGATGTAGATTCTTTGTAATATATGTATGAATTTGATTTGAATCCAGGCCCTCCTGGAACTGGCAAAACCTCTCTCTGCAAAGCATTGGCTCAGAAGCTGACGATACGACTATCGTACAGGTGACCTTTCTGGAATTTCTTCACTTTAGCTAATTGGTCTTAATTGTTCGTTCTCAGTAGCCCAAAGATGTGTAATACTTGATTTCAAGTGCTGACATTCATGGCTCTGCATCTGCAATAAAATTGATCCAATATAAAAGAGAGATAGACAGAGTGTTATAAATCCTTCTGAATGTGTGATGGTTTGTGTCAAATTGTGAAAAACAAATTCAAATGGCAATATAGTCATTTGTTTGTGCTTATAATATACATCTGTGAAGGCTAAAGAGGAAAGTATCACAGAGTGTTAAGCCTATTATTTGTATATTCATGTTCAAGAAAACTTGCTTTTAGTAGCTACCAGTGTGTTTTGTACTGGAGTTCTCTGAATGCTGAAGTCAGTCTGTATGTAGGATATATCAGACAAGTAATGAAGTTAACTATAAACTTCTTATCAAGTAGTAGCTGAATGAAAAACCTTCAGACAGTAAATAAACTTCACAGTCTTACTTGGTATACTGGAAATAATGTTGTATGAACAGAGGAATGAACTCATTAACATGGAAACAGTTTAATAAACTGTACAGAAGTAACAAATCAAAAAAAATGAAGGAATCCTGGTAGGGATTTATTGTGAAGAGCTAGTGAGAATAGTTTCTGGAAATTATAATTAAAAACAAACCAAATGTTGTGTTTTTAGAAGTGAATTGAAGTACTAATTCAAAAAAATTCCATGGTTGAAGTGGAGGGATTAAGCCTGAGGGGGAGTTACTGACCTCACTGACTTATTTACAGTGCAACAGAGTTGATGCTTATTTTTTCCTTCGTATTTTAGGTATAGGTATGGACAGTTAATTGAAATAAACAGCCATAGTCTTTTCTCTAAATGGTTTTCTGAGGTATGTATTGATTAGTAATAGTAAGTAATTAGTTGTTGATAGTAAAATTGATAGTAATTAGTAAGACGACTCTGACAATATAAATTAAACTGTATCTATTGAGTTTGGTTCATAACATTAGTGTTTGCATCAAAAATTATTTGGGATACTTAATGTGCTTGAAAATAATTGAATAGAAGCTGTATTTGAGATTTACTTTAAAATAAACAAATGAAAAGTAGTTTTCCATTGCTCAACATGGTAAGACTTGAAAAGCCTGCTAAGGAAATAGTTAAATAAATGCATATGACCTCTTTCTAGAGTGGCAAGCTTGTAACCAAGATGTTCCAGAAGATTCAAGAGTTAATTGATGACAAAGATGCTCTTGTGTTTGTACTGATCGATGAGGTATGACTCTAGTAGTATTGAAGTATGTAAAACTTAGCAGAAAGTTTTTAATTACGGGTAAGAATTCATAAAGGACATTAAAATAATAAGAGTTTTTTGTAAGCCACATAATTTTCTACAGAAGAATGGATTTTAATATTGACTGGAAGATTTGAGAGATCTCAAAAGGACACATTGTGATTTAGCAGACGTATTCCAGCTGAAAGTGAAGCAAAATCTGTCTTAGTGAGATAGTGGAGGTGAACCACTGGTTCACACTGAAATGTACTGCCTACTGCCTCACTGTGCTGTGCTCTTATCTACTGTTTGAATGTTTCAGCCTTTACTGAATCCACCTTGGACATCATGGGCCAATACAATCAAACAGGAAGCATTACTTTTGGGGCAGCCCTCGCAAAATGTGCAATATCGATAACATACAAGTAACAAAACATTTACATTTTTTAATATTTTTGTTTTACATACGTTTTAAAAAAAGGAAGAAAAACGTAAAACTAGAGGAATATTTGATTTATTTATTTATTTATTTATTTTGTGAAATTAACACGTCAGTCTGGTTTGATGTTTGATGGCAGTGGTTGCAATTCTTAGTAGATCTCCAAGTGTCATCAGAGATTTTTTGATAAATTTTGACTCTTCCTTTTCCTTGTCCCTGAAAACATGGTCCTTAGGACCAGAAGCAATCCATCCATGGGTCCTGAGGGAACTGATGGATGAAGTTGCCAAGCCAGTATCCATCATATTTGAAAGGTCATGGCAGTCTGGTGAACTTCCCACTAACTGGAAAAGGGGAAACATAACCACGTTTCCAAGAAGGGGAAAAAAAGATCCAACAAAATACAGACCAGTCAGTCTCACCACTGTGCCTGTCATGATCATGAAGAGATTGTGCTGAAGGCCCTACTCAGGCACATGGAAAATAAAGATGAGGTGTTTGGTGGTAACTAACATGGGTTCACCAAGGGCAAGTCATGCCTGATGAACTGGATGGCCTTTTGTGATGGAGTTACAGCATCAGTGGATAAAGGAAGAACAACTTATGTCATCCACTCGGACTTGTGCAAAGCATTTGGCATGGTTCCACACAACATCCTGGTCACCAAACTGGGGAAAAAAGGATTTGATATACTCACTGGATAAAATTGGCTGGGTGGCTGCACTTAAAGTTAAGGTCAGTGACTCAATGTCCAATTGGAGACCAGTGATGAGTGGTGTTCCTAAGAGATCAATTCTGGGACTGGTGCTGTTTAACATCCTTGTAGGTAGTATGGACAGCGGGACTGAGTGCACTCTCAGCAAGTTGGCAAGCTGGGTGGTGCAGCTGACAAAGCAGAGGGAAGGGCCACCTAGAAGGACAGGCTTGAGAGGTGACCCATACCAAACTTGGGTTCAGCATGGCCAAGTGCCAGGTCCTGCACCTGGATTGGGGCAATCCCAAGCACAGATACAGGTTGAGTGGAGAAGGGCTTGAGGGCAGGCCTGAGAAGGAGAATGTAGGGGTATCAGTTAATGAAAGACTCAACACGAGCCAGCAGTGTGTGCTTGCAGCCCAGAAGGCCAATCATGTCCTGGGTCGCATCAAGAGAAGCGTGACCAGCAGGTTGAGGCAGGTGATTCTGCCCCTCTGCTCTCATGGGTCCCCACCCGGAGCACTGCATCCACTTCTGGGGCCTCCAACACAGGATATCAAGCTGTTGGAGCAGGTCCACAGTAAGGCCACAAAGATGATCAGAGGGCTGGAGCAACTTCTCTACAGGGACAGGATGAGAGAACTGGGGCTCTTCAGTCTATGGAAGAGAAGGCTCCAGAGGGACCTTATAACGGCCTTGCAATAACTGAAACAGACCTACAGGAAAGCTGGGGAGGGACTTTTTATAAGGATAGGTAGTGACAGAACAAGAGACAATGGCTTTTAACTGGATGAGGGTAGGTTTTAACTAGATATTAGGAAGAAATTCTTTACTGTGAGGGTAGTGACACACTGGAACAGGTTGCCCAGAGATGATGTGCATGCCCCCATCCTGGAGGCATTCAGGGCCAGGCTGGAGGAGGCTTTGAGCAACCTGATCTAATGGGAGGTGTCCTTGCCTGTAGCAGTCAAAAGTGAAATCACAGCTGTGTATTCTTCACAGTTCAGAGGACTGTGTTTTGCCAGTGTATGCATGCAATTATTTGCCATCACTTGAGTCAGCACTGCTCAGCACTTTTCTCCCCACACCCTGGTTTCAGCTGGTGGTGCATTGATGGCACACTGGTTGTTGCTGAGCAGTGGGTGCGTGCCTGGGGTCACTCCATGGAGAAGAGCCACTGCCTTTACAGTGCATGACAGGGGCAGGAAGCATTGCCAAACAGCCAGGCTGCGAGGTGGACGTGCCTGATTTAGTTCTTCAGTACTTCATTAGCTTTCTTATTTGAAGTTCCCATTGCAAAGCTTGTTTTAAATAAAATTTATTTATTTTATCCTTTTTATTTCCCTTTCTCCCTTGATATTCTCTTCACTCTCTCCCTTAATTTCTATCTAACAAAAGATTTTGAAGGTGAAATTTCAGATACTAAACTGGATCTGAAGGTATACTGAATTCCTTGCTTACTGACAGCATTCCAAATGTGCAGTGTTTTGCGTGTGAGTGTTGGGGTTGTTTGTTTCTTAGGGTTGGGGTTTTGCTATTTTTTGGAAGCCCTATGTTTTTTGTTTTTGTAGGTGGAGAGCCTCACAGCAGCACGCAGTGCCTTCAAGGCAGGCACAGAGCCTTCAGATGCTATTCGTGTAGTGAATGCTGTTCTGATGCAAATAGATCAGATCAAAAGGTAAATTCATTTTATTGTAAGGGCAAAAGGTAACTGTGGTAACTCTAAATCTTAATTCATATTTGGAACGCTAATCCAAATTGGTTAACAAACGATTCTTCATTAATGGTGCTAATTATGAAAGAAATTTGTATCATCCACAAGAACGTTTTGCCTGTTAGTAGGTGAGCTAATCTACTAATCTGGGTATGATAAGCTACAGATAATACAATTCCATTAAAGCTGCAGAGGGATGACGGATTGGTCATCGTATCTACTTTGGAGAGATAAGAATAAGATCAGTGAAGAATGTGTTTGTCATTAACAGCTTCAGAATATCAGTCTAAAGCAGACTTGTACAATGTGTTGCTTATAAGCAATCATTAATGGTTCTTGGTCCACTTTGCTGGATTTAATACAGCACATCTCTTGTTTTATTATGGCCACTTCCTCCTTGGGCAGACTTGGCCCTGCTAGCACAAAGACAGGTGTCCTGTTATTTGGCCCTGTGTTGCTGCTAAAGGTAAGTAGAGTTTATTCAAACACAGCACAAAAGCTTCATTGAAAAATTGCTGTAGTTAAACCTTTTCTTTATATTTTTGTTAGAGTAAGGAGTTACTTCTCTTTTAAGCTCACTTCAATGTCATGCAGTGTTGAATGTGTCATGTTAGCAGTTATACTACATACTTCCTTCTGAAGTGAAATGGAAAACACATGGATAAAATATTCCAGTTTACAAGTCTTAATTTTGTAACTTTATGGCAAAAACTGTGAAACTGTGCTGGTAGGCTCTCTTCATGCAAAGTAGTCAGTGTGTACTACTACTAAATAGGGTTGAGAAACTATACTTGCAAAATAGCTGAAGGGAAGAGACTATGTGTTGAAGTAGATTAGTGAAAGCTGTCAAAGAGCATGTAATTATTAGCTGATAAGAATGATGTGGCTGTTGATTGCAAGAAATGGCTTGAGTCGTTTCGTTAAGAAGGAAGGTATTCATTTGCCAGTGCCAAGTGGAGCCCATTTATGTACGTGTGACCTAAGAATGTGTTTTATCTTGAAGGTATCCCAATGTGGTTATCCTGACTACTTCAAATATTACAGAGAAAATTGACATGGCATTTGTAGACAGAGCAGACATAAAGCAATACATTGGCCCTCCATCTGCTGCAGCAATATTCAGGATATACCTTTCTTGCCTGGAAGAGCTGATGAAGGTAATATTTTGAAAGTAGAACTATAAAACATCCTTTTTTATTAAAGATGATGTTTTCCTCAAACTTACTAAATAACAGAAACACACAAATTTTATTCCTTCTCTATATTTACACTCTTAGAATTTAATTTTCAATGATTTTTTCAAGGTTTCATACTACAACGTGTAACTCTTCTTTCTAGTGCCAAATAATATATCCTCGACAGCATCTCTTGTCACTCAGAGAGTTAGAAATGATTGGATTTGTAGAAAACAATGTGTCCAGGTTAAGTCTGGTACTAAAGGAAATCTCAAGGTAATGTTTTTTAAATTCTACATGATGAGTGTATGTGTGCGTGTCTGCATTCATATTTCTATATAAACAAATTGTGAAATTATGTCTAAAAGTAATTGTATTTAGTAACAGCTAGAGCCCTGAAACATCTTGAGCTTACTTGTTGCTTGGGGTCTTTGTTTGTTGGGGTTTTTTTTGGTATTGTGACTAGTGCAAAACATCAGCAGATAAGAAGTGGGATTGATCGGGATTTGCAAATATTTCTTGGTATCAAATGTGACTGGTTTCTGCTCTGCCCTTTGAAATTCTCTAGACAAATTGCTGTCTGACTTACTGAGATGCCTGAAGTTTCAGTGGATATCATGGAATCATAGTTTGATCTGAAAGGTCCCTTCCAAACCAAACTGTTTGCAAATCCTGACTAATAGATTTCTCCTCTAGATTCAGGAGATGCGTCACAGTGATTGTGGAGGGGCTTGATAAAAGCTCTGGTAGACAAATGTGACTGTGCTATTTCTCTACCCTTTTTTACTTTCTTGCACCATGTGGCCTCCCATACAATATCTGTTCATTTTCAGCTTCTTTTAAAACTGCTGCAAGTGAGCAAACAAGGTATTAAGACTTGAGTTTCATTAGAGTAATTTATGGGTGAAGGAGAATGGAAATGTCATCTTTTAAGAGTGAATATTCAGCATTTAAGAGTGATTATTTAGCATTGTTTATGTCTCCCTTTTACTATAGAAAAAGTGAAGGTCTTAGTGGCCGGGTCCTCAGAAAACTCCCTTTCCTAGCACATGCACTTTATATCCAAGTAAGCTTTTTTCTATTCTATATATTTTCGGTTTGATTTTGAGCCAGCTAGGAAGGCCTTTGAATGAAGTAAATGATTAGTCCTAAAACTTGCTAATCTAAACTACAGTTTTCTACTGCCATAATGTAAAATGAAATTGAAGAAGACCGATATCACTACTGATAGACTGTGACAAATCATTCATATTTGTTCTCGTGCTTCATTGCTGAAAGAAACCCCTGTCACTGCCTACATAATACTGATGCGTTCAAACGTTTGTTGAAGCAAATTCTCAGTAATGTTGATTGACTCAAGTCTTTACATAGTAAAGTTAAAGTCAAACTATGCTAGCTGGTTCATATGAGGTTTAGCATTTTGAGTGCTTTGTAACATGACAGTCAAATATTTCCTTTTCAAATAACTGTGCTTTGTATGCCTATTGCTGTGATGGATCTAACAGGATATTTTCATGTTTTCAGTCCCCCAGTGTTACAATGACAACGTTTCTTCAGGCTCTTTCACTTGTAGTAGACAAACAATTTGAAGAAAGAAAAAAACTTGCAGACTGTGTGTGATAGTTCACTGCTTTATGCATTTCTGTATTGTTACCATTGAAAAGTACTTAACTTTGCATACAAACTGCAATTTCTATGCATCTATAAATCAGATTGTCAAAACCTTACAAACCCTGGAATGCTTAACCCAGTTTTTCAAAACATTTATTAATAAACAGTTTTTACAGCACACTGTGCAATTTTATTTCAGTGCTGTGAGGCAACTGAAAATGTCCTTCTAGGAAGAATTTTTACATCACTTGCACTTATAAAAAGTGAGCAGGCTTCTGATCCTCGTGTCTTAACTTTCTATCCATGGATTAGTTTTTATACTTCTAGTTTCTTTCAAATTCTTGGAAGCAACAGAAATTCAGTATTTGATATGTGTGCAGTAAATGTACTAATAATTACTTCTGAAGTAGTAATGAACCTAGAAAAGACTTAAAGTGCTCAGTGATAAGCAGATGTTTTATGCTGACATCCTTTTATCCTGAACCTGAATATCAAGGCTTGTTATTTTTTATTACACCCTATCCAAGTTTTTAACTCAAGAGATCACTTGACTGAATTTCTGTAATGCTACTTTTTTATGTTGCTGCAAGCAGACTGAAAAAAAATTCACTGAAAAGTAACTAAAATATTCTTCTTCAAAAGGCCAAAGCACAGCATCATACCAGACACTGTGAAGAAGAGATCAACTCTGCCCTAGCTAAAACCAGGATACTAACCTAGAAGTCTTAGTGTAGCCTTAACCCCAACCCCAATCTGAACTGTAACCCAAATCATACACATAACTCTAATCCCTAAACATAAGCCTAACCCTAACAGTAATCCTAACCCTACTCTTAAACATAACCCTAATCTGTACTTCTAACCTTCAAATCTAATCCCAATTCTAAACCCAAGTCCTAACTGTAAATTTCACACTAATGATGATCCCTATCTCTGACAGGAATCCTAAATGGAACACTAATCCTGTACAAAACTGTTGGAAATATCCAAATAATTTTCTAGGATGGTTTCTCTGATAAAGCAGATTTTATTTGCAATTGCAATGGAGCCTCCTGCAAGCAGGAGAGCCCCGAGAAAACAGCGTTGCATCTTTTATCCCCTACTGCCTGCCGCTGCTCTCTTTCTCCCCTGGTTCCTCGTTGGCTGAGTACTGCAGGTTCACACTCTTTCGTGACACTTCACTAACCATACAAACACCAAGTAGACACAGATCTTGGCTTCTCAAACACACGTGTCTTAATTGACTTCTAGCAATTGTTTTCTTAACAAACATTTTGGTCATAACTTTTTGGATGTCATTTTACAACATAAACATAGACATAGTCTCTCAACTGCTTAATTACCCCCTAACATTTGTGCCCCTTCACACTGTTTTTCATTGTTCTGGTCATTCATCTGCCCTTGCATAGAGATAAGCTCGGAAGGAGGATAGAGGGGAGTACCTTGGAGCCTGTCTGTGGCATCCTAACTTTCCCACAGAGTGAGACAGTTCTGCTTTGTGTAAAGGTCCTGACTCCTTGAAAGTTTGTTCGATGTATTTTATTTCTGCTGGTCTAATGAGCAGCCTTACAACATGTTTCCTAGTTCAGCATACTGTATTCACATTGTTTAGAACATTCAAAATCTTTGCAGCTTTGTGAGAAAGTGTTTACTAGGTAATGTTGTAATTATGTTTCTAAAATATGTTACTAATATGTACGGTATTCTTACTTTCTACATCAGCTATTTCTAAGGATGTGTAACAGCTTAATTCTTTAGATCAATTTCCCTTTTCAATGTTCAATGCAGAAACAACACTTCCATTTCCCACAAAACCATAACACTAAACCAAAACCACAACTCTAAACGTAATCCTAATTATAATTCTAATCCCAGAAGTTTGTGACAGCCTAACCCAAAATTGATAAACATAATTCTAACGGTAAAACCAAATAAAAACCCTTAAATTTGATTATAGCTCTAATGTTAAGCTCTAACCAGTATGTTTAAAACTAGCCCTAAACCTAAAGATATATCTAACTTTAAAGAAAATCCCTAATAGTAATACCTAACAATCTAAGCCTAAAGCTAATTGTAACTAACTCCACCTCTATTTCTAATGCAAATCCCTAACATAAACCATAGAGGTAGTCCAAACCCATTTAAACCTAAACCCTAATCCTAAATTTAAACCAAAGGTAAACCCTAAAGCTAACCCAGTGCCCCAAGCCTAATCTTAAAACCTAACCACAGTCCTAAACCTAAACATAACCATAAGACAAATACTGAATCTAACCCTTACCCTAATCCTTAACCTCTCCCTAAATGGAACCTGACTGTAATTCCTTATCCTAATAATCCTTAGATAACTCTAACCCTACTGAAACTTAACACATGACTCTAACCCTAACCCACAACTCCAACATCTAACTCTAAGCATAACCCTAATAATAATAAACGTAACCCTGAAAATAATAATAAACCTAGCTATAAACTAGAACTAACAAGTAACCCTATTGCAAACCTTAACTCTAGCTGTAATTATAACCCTAAATCCTAACACTCACAGTAACCCAAATCCTAAGACTGTAACCCATGACTGTTACCACTACCTTAACATGTCAGTGTCCAGCCTTTTGCTTGTTTGGGCCACACTGAATGACTAGAAGTTGTCTTAGGCTGCAAACACAAAGGCTGCTCCAGAAGTAACGTCTCTTATGTTTCCATAGAACTACAACGGTAACAAGGAGCACAATAACATTGCTTGATCGAGTAAAATCACAGCTACGAAACGCTATTTCTCAGCACAGTCACCACCATTAGATATGCATTTTTGCCAGCAATGGACAGCAGGCTGTATGCTGCACTGCTGCTGTCACCACTGCTGAAACACACCACCCACCACTCTGCTGTGCTCACATCTGCTGCTGGTTCTCATAAACATTCAGCGAGTGAAAGTCAACGGGTGCCAATTTTTCAGCGTGGAGAAATTCAATTCTACTCCTTTGCTTCATCTGCACTTCCGTGTCAGACATCTTTTTGTCAGTCTGCCCTTCTGCTGCCCTCTGTCACACAGCAACAACGTGGAACGGAATATTGGTGGCAATAAACCCAGTGGTTGCCTCCACCATGGTGAGCACGTAACGCTTACCATCGCAGATTCATGGCAAGGTGATGTAATCAGCCTGCCACACCTCCCATATTTGTACTTTTCCATCGCCCTTCCCCCCAGAGAGGTTTCATCCTCTTGGCTTGTTTGATGATGGCACATTTTTCACAGTCATGGATAACCTGTGCAATAGTGTGCGCAGTTAAAAGTCCACCCCTCGGTCTCCAGCCCACTTGTATGTTGCATCACTTCCTTGATGGCCTGAGGTCTCATGGGCCCACCAAGCTAGAAATAATTCACCCTTGTTCTGCCAGTCCAGGTCTATTTGAGCCACTTCAATTCTGGCAGCTCAATCTACCTGATGGTTATTTTGTTATTCAGTAGCCCGACTCTTGGGCCCATGAGCATCTACATGGTGCACCTTTATAACCATATTCTTTATTTGGGCAACAATGTCTTTCCACAGTTCAGCAGCCCAAATAGGTTTATCCCTTTGTTGCCAGTTGTTTTGTTCCCACTGCTGTAACCACCCCCATAAGGCATTTGCCACCATCCATGAGTCAGTGTAAAGATAAAGGCCACCTCTCCCGCTCAGCAACATCTAAGGCCAGCTGGACAGCCTTTACCTCTGCAAATTGGCTTCTTTCCCTGCAGTGGCCTCTGCAACTTGTTGTGTAGGGCTCCACACAGCAGATTTCCATCTGTAGTGTTTCTCCACAATGCAACATGCTCCAGCAGTGAACAGGGCAAATGTCTTTTCACTTTCTGGTAGTTCACTGTATGGTGGGGCCTCTTTAGCACACGTTACCTCTTCTGCTGGTGATGTTCCAAACTTTTTACCTTCAGGCCAGTCCATGATGACCTCTAGGATCCCTGGATGGCTGAGGTTCCCCATCCACACTCATTGTGTAATCAGTGCAACCCACTTACTCCAAGTGGCATCAGTAGCAAGATGGGTGGGGGAAACCTCTCCTTTAAACATCCAGTTCAGCACTGGCAGTCGAGGTGCCAGAAGGAGCTGCGTTTCAGTACCGACTACTATGGAAGCAGCCCGAGCCCCCTGATATTTGGCTAAGACTTTGCACAGTATTTTGCTCACTGGCTGACACTTAGTCCTTTTGGCTTGCTTAAACAATTGCTCCTCTCCTGTTAGAATGCATAAATATCTCTCAGTTTGTTTAAATAGTCCCGTATAATCCATTTGCCATGTGGATTATAAAGCTTTCCTTTATCTCTTCAGCATATTGTTCTGCTTTTTAACATTCTGCTCAGTTAGCCAATACGTAGCCGCACCACTGCTACCGCTTCCACAACCCACTCTTTCCTGCCCCTCTCCTTTTGTTTTTTTCATTAGAAAAAGTTCCCTCACATCTTTAGGGAGTGAAACTGTTCATAAAAGCGTGCTGCATAAACAGTGTGTGTGAGCGAGATAATTTCTTGCTTTCCTAATCTGCTGTAACTTCAGAAATTCCACCTTGTGCCACAACAGAAATTGGATGTTATGGCACATGGGAAATTTCTACGTTAAAGAGTGCAAGGGCACACATTACAGCCTCCCTATTTCTATGGGGGTTGGGATTAATATTTGAACAAAAGACCAGGCGCCAAGGTCATCCACCTAAAACACTGAACCCCAGAATATTTCTCATGACGATTTATAATTGCAGAGCAAGTTGAAGTACATTTGTAGTACATTTCTTCATTTGAAGTACATTTCTCACCTGAGAGTCAGAAATTAGCTTTGGCAATTTGCTACACAATATTTTGTTCTGCTTCCATTGATAATCATATCTCTTCTATCTGAGTTATGTTTCCTACAACCTAGATGTGTTAACATTGAACTTTTTGCTCCACATAAATATATATACATATACATATACTCTCTTTTTTAAAAGTCACCATCTGTCCTTAAGGACTAATTGGAATACATATATGTATATTAGCTATTATCATTCACATGCTGATGAATTTTTTCTCAGTCACGCAGGCCAATGCCTTGCAGGCACAATTCTTTGAGGGAAGGTTTTTTTATCATTCTTTTTTTTTTACACGGTGTTATATAGTATAGAACATCCCTTTGGTCAGTTTAGGTCAGCTGTCCTGGTTGTGTCCCCTACCAGGTCCTCGTGCCCCCCCAGCCCCCTTGCTGGCAGGACAATAGGAGAAGATGAGAAAACTGAAACATTCTTGGCACTGTACAGTGCTGTTTGGCAACAACTGAGCATCAGTGGTTATGAACACCTGATAACAACAACACCTGATAACCTAACAACAACATCAGTGTGTTATCATCGTTGCTTTTCTCCTAAAGCCAAAACATAGCATCAGACCACACGATATGAAGAAAATAACTGTCCTAGCTGAAAGCAGGACAATCAGTGTTAGGAAGAGGCTTGATGTTAGCATTAGAGTTGGAATATGAAGGCTTAGGGTTAGGCCTAGATTTAATTTTAGGGCGATGGCCAGGGCTATTCTGGTCAGTGACAGAATTAATGTTAGAATATATGTCAGGGTTATGGTTTCAGTAAGGTTTAGGATTAGTGTTAGGGTTGGCGTTTGGTAAGTATTAGCCTTACTTTTGTGTTGAGGTTTGGATTAGGTTTTGAAATAGGGTAAGGGTTAAACTCTGCTGTAGGTTACAGTGAGGGTTAGGGTTGACCATAGGTTTATGGTAAGAGGTTAGCGTTAGGCTTAGTCTTAAAATCAAGAGTTAAGGTTTGGATTAGGTTTAGGGTTTATGTTTGGTTTAGGGTTAGGTTTAGTGTTAAGATCAGGGGTAGACTTAACGTTAGGGGTCTTCTTAGGGCTAAGGTGTGGATTTCTGTTAGGGCGATATCAAAATCTGTTCTACAGCTATGGTACAGAATGCTCAAAAGCTCTATGTCTGTAATACAGAAACATACACTTAATTTCAGTACAAAGATACACTATACATTTTTTCCAGAATATATGCATTATGCATATATGTACCAACCCCAAAGGTCAGCCTTGGGAGTGGTGCTCTTCAACATCTTCATCAGTGACAGACGATGGCATCGAGTGCAGCCTCAGCAAGTCTGCAGATGGCACCAAGCTGAGCGGTGCAGTCAATGCATTGGAGGGAAGGGAAGCATCCAGAGGGACCAGGGCAGGACGGAGAAGTGGGCCCATGAAAACCTAATGAGGTTCAACAGGGCCAAGTGCAAGGTGCTGGGGCAACCCCAGGTATTGATACAGACTGGGGGCAGATCTCCTTGAGAGCAGCCCTGCGCAGAAGGACTTGGGGTCCTGGTGGACGAGAAGCTGGCCATGAGGCAGCAGTGTGCGCCTGCAGCCCGGAAGGCCAGCTGTGTTCTGGGCTGCATGAAAAAGGGGCGGCCAGCAGGGAGAGGGAGGTGATCGTCCCCCTCTGCTCGGCTCTTGTGAGGCCCCATCTGCAGCGCTGCGTCCAGGCCTGGGGCCCCCAGCACAGGAAGGACGTGGAGCTCTGGGAGCGGGGCCAGAGGAGGCACTGAGATGAGCAGAGGGCTGGAGCAGCTCTGTGTGAGGAAAGGCTGAGGGAACTGGGCTTGTTCAGCTTGGAGAAGAGAAGGCTGTGGGAGACCTCATGGTGGCCTTCCAGTGCTTGGAGGGAGCGTAGAAACAGGAGGGGGAACGGCTGTGTGTGAGGGTGGATGGCGATAGGACAAGGGGAATGGTTTTAAACTGAGACAGGGGGTTTAGGTTGGATATTAGGAGGAAGTTTTTCCCCCAGAGGGTGGTGAGCAGCAAGGTGGAACTAGATTAGAGCCCCTGTGTTCTGGTTGCTTTCTATTGAAATATTCATTTCACTGTAAGCAATTTATATATTTGTTACCCTTCCAAATAAGCAAAGCTGCATGTATTTATCTTGAATGTTTACTTTTAAAAGCAATATTAATTCATTTTGGAACTATCTAAAACCTGAGATGTGAATTTATATTATTGTTTACCTCTAACAACACTTCATATCATTTTTTATTTTCTGTTACTGCTACTGGTTAAGTAGTTTTGATCCATTTCCCTGAGTAGGATGATAAAATGGTATTTCCTGTGAGATCTCCATGCCCAAAGATGCAGCAGGAGAAGAGAGAAAAACAGAAGAAAAAACCAAAACCAGCAAATGAACTTCATCTAATATGTTTGTTAGTATTACACTGGTTGCTGAGGAAGTTATGTGAATATGGTGTTCTTTCTGTTCGTGTGTGAGCATTCATGGACCAACTGGTGCAAACTTTGCAATATTCCAACATTGCCACCTTTGCTTCCAGCGCACAGAAGCTGATACACAGTTCCATACTCAGCTTCCAGGCCGTAACGGACTGACACACAGATGTGCTGAAGGAGCCACTGCTCCTTTTGTGGTGCGACAGCAGTGCACAGCTATCTGGTGCACAGCTCATCTTTCTCATCATTGCTAGCACTGCTGAAACACACCACCCAGCACCTCGTTGTGCTCACGTCTACTGTTTGGTCTCCATAAATGTTCAGCAAGCAGCAATGAGTGTCAACAGGGGCAATTTTTTCCTCAGAAGAATTCAGCGCTCAAACTATTTACCGAGTACAAATAACAGATCCGAGATTTTTTTTCAGAAGAACTGTATTTTCATAGCAGCACATGCATGCAACTCTGATCGAAATACATACATTTGAAAATGAGATTACACTTCATTGGTCAATTGTTTACCACTTGCTGTAATTTTATCTCCAGCAGGTGGCAATGCTGCATCATGGAATTCCTATGACTTACATTGTCTTAATTGGGCAGTATTCCTTAATCTGCTAGTAGTTCACGTGAAAGAAACGCTTGCAGCTTACTATTACCCTCACCTGGAGCCTTTTAATTCCTTGCCTGAAGTATTTTAAACAGAGAATGTTATTTAAAACAGACGTGGCAAATCATAAACTTCAGGGAAATACTTTGCAGTATGCAAAACATGTAAATTTGATTACTTTTATACATTTCTAAATGAAGTTTCCTGAACCAGGGACTAACCCCATCAGAAGCAACATAGCAGCATCTTAGTAAGTGAGGAAGCAAACTCCCTTTTATTTAGAAGCAGAACAAAGATAAACAGAAGTTCCTTATATTTCTGTATGTTTAAAAATAACACAGCATTACGATTTGTTGTCTCAGCACAGATTAACACATCATGGTATACTATACACATCCTAATCCAGTCAGGATTTACTAACCCACTACAGAAGTGTTCTCACAGGTCTTCAAAATATACTTTTAAATATAACATTTTAGCAGGAAAACAACCACACCTCGATTTTCATTTTTCCCATGTGCTAAAGCTCTTAAATGAAGCTGCTCCAATTACATCAGATAGACTTTATACATTTTGTTCCCTTCATTCGAAAGAAAATTAAAAAAAAAAAAAAAAAAAAAAAAAAAAAAAAAAAAAAAAAAAAAAAAAAGGAAAAAAACCAAGGTTAAGAATAAATGGTGATGACTTCACGTCCACTGCCTCGGACTAGGAGAACTCTGTCCAGGCCTTCTGTTAGAACTTCCAAAAACTCCATGTCTGAAGGATTGTTAAGTCAAAGGATCACGGAACAGAAGCAAAACAGCTACCAATGACTCAAGACCTGATGTACAATTACACAGCACATTCATCAGGGAGCTTCCCCTTTACTGTCCGTTACGCTACAGCACTTCCACCTGCTTATTCAGATGGAAGTGAGGATTAATTTAGGGGATTTCCATGGGAAAACATGTTATTCTACCCTACTTACCTACAGAAAAAAGTAATTTAAAGGACAAGTTAAAAACTGAGGAATTTCTTACATCAGTTCAGTTGACAAAAACCCCGTGGTTGATAATTCCAAGTGTTGATAATGCTAGCACTTTTCTGCGTGTGTGAAATGCAAACTAAAGCAAAGTGGAATCAAGTTCCAAGAAGTACATGAGCAATATTGTAAAGGATACAGTTTTCATCTCCTTTTCTGTTTTTAGGAGGTCCAGGCATATTCAGGAGAACTAGCTGAGCATGTTGTGATTTATTAAGCACCACTCCATTGAGCTTCACAGCAGTGTGCATTCTTCTCACATTTGACTGATTCCTAGCACACAAATATTTTTAGGTACTGACACAATACTCACATAACTGAATTAATAAATTCACGTGTATCTCATACATCTGAATTTTTAATTTTATCTAAAATGCATTTAAACTTCAGCTTAAACTTCAGGGATTTTTTTATTTTAGCATCTGCCTTCTGTGACTTATTTTCTCTTCAGAAGAAAAAAAGTTTCCTTGTTGGAAGTTCCTGAGGAAGTCATGCTGTTATTTATGTAACAAAATTAGCCAGAACTGGAAATGAGTCACATGAACCAGTGCAACAGAAATACCCAGTTATCAAAGACATCCACTGTCCTAAAGCAGATCCTTTACGGTTGAAGCAGTTGCTCCAAAAGGGAACTTTGGAAAAACATGGTGACAGCAGATCTCAAGAGCAGAACTGACAGGCTGACACAAAATGCATCGCCATATCCCATGCAATTTCCTTAGCACTTCTACTGCAAGACTGCTGGTTAAAGCATAACCCTGCTCCTCTCTGCAGTACCCACAGACTGTCTTAGGTCAGGGTGTGGACTGGCAGGTTAGTAGCAGCAGGACATGAGACATCCTCTGAATTGCCTGACTGAGTCCAATTCCAGTAACAGCAGTCAAAAATGTAGTAGAAATGCTCCAGCATTGTTTCAGATCAGGAAACAATAGAAATTATTGATATTACTATTCTATAGTTAAGCCCCATTTTCCTACTAACAGCTGTTCCCTTCACACATTCCCTTCATACAGCACATCTTGAAGTGTGCATTTATCCCTAGTGTTGCAGGTGCAAATATAGAGGAAAAAAGATGAAAAATGGAAGACTGAAAACTTAGCGGTCAATGGAGACCAATCCCACCAATTCCAGTTCTCCTTAAGAAATACAGTAACATTTCCAAAGCTAAGTTTATCAGTCTGCCCTGTCATGGGGCCATACGTCCCAAACAAGAACAAACTGTATATAGAGCACATATAGAACAACACAATACTTGAAGGTCAGCTTTTCAAAGGCAAAACACCATCTTGATAAGAACTACGAGGAGAGAGATAGAAGTAATTGAAGAGATGTATAAGTCCTGAAGTTCTCTTAAAATACAGATAAAATGCAGGGGAAGTGGGAAGAGCATAAATGTGTGGTGGGCAGACAGGATTTCAGTGCTGAAATAAATGGTTGAATTGTTCACTGTGTACAGTGTGAACTGAAGCTCACTTAGCTTTCAAACACCGGTTGAACTGAAGTCATACATGGAACACAGTGTAAGCCTCCTAGTTTTCTTAAGCTGCTCAAACTGGCAAATTCACAAAAAGAAGCCAACACTGACCTCTGGAAAAAAAAAAACCAACAAAAAGCAGAGCAGTTTTAAGCTGGTTCTACCCAAGTACAAAAAGGGATGCAATGTCCAAAAGTGCAGCAACCATGTGCACTGATAAAGGCAAGCCTTCTCTGTTCTGAAGACAGAATGGTATGCAATCATAAAGGCTACAGTTGAAGCTGGAGTGTCTATACCACCTACAGCAGCACTGTTCGATGCCTCTACCCACACACAGTGGCTGAAGGGGAAGTACAGGAAACAACCAGAACTTCTCTTGTAGGCACAGGGAGCAGATCTGCTTGCAAGAAGCGTGCCCAGACAGTAATCTCCTGCAGCAGGTAGCTGAGCATCAATAGGCAGTGAGAAGTTCGCACATCAGGGAACCTGAGAATGAGTTATGTGTGTCCATGCACAGTCTGCATCAGACCTACGAGAAACTCCCCCTCAAAAATACACTGAAAGGAACAACGCTCAAAACACAGAAAAATGTAAGCTTGTTATGGCAAGGACCTGTAGGAAGGTGGATGAGACCTTCCCTGCTGCCTGAGATGCCCTTGCAGAACTACTTCACTGCTCCAAAGACTGCAGAGGAAGGACCCATCGTGTCACAGTAGACTCCAGTGTCAATTGAGCCACTTGGTCTGTTCCCAGTACACTGAACATTGCAAACAAAAAAAGTATTATGGGTGATAGTCATAGGGGTTTCTCCTTCGTGGCGAGCAGAAGCACCCATTTGCCAACCTGATTTAATCTCAGTAGAGGCTTGCAGCATATCAGGGACTCGCATTAGGAACATTACCAGGAGATTACCAAGCTTTGAACAGCCCACAGACAACTTATCCACTGATGTTTTATCACGTGGGCATCAATTACTGTCAGGAGCATCCCAGTCATGTCATGAGGACATAGAACCCCTCTGAGCAACTGCAAAATGCTCTTCGAGCACACAGTCTTCTCTTTGATCCTACCAGTCAAAGGAAAAGCCTTTGAAAGGCCTATTTGAATCTGGCAGATCAGCAATGGTTGCAGGACTGGTGTTACAGCCAGGGATTTGGCTTTTTAGACCACAGTTCTCTTTAAGAAACCTGGTTTACTGGGCACTGATGAATTCCTCCTGTCAGAGAAGTGCATCTTTGGTTATGGGCTTGTCAACAAGGTATATTTGGTATTATGATGAGAGTCTACTGCAGATCACCCAACTAGGTGGGAGAGGAAGAAGACAAATTCTATAAGCAACTACAATACACACACACAGTCACAAGTCCTTGTGTATCAGATGCATGGGTTTATGAAAGGCAAGTCCTGCCTGACTAAACGATCTCCTCCAACAAGATGATCTGCCTAGAAGGTGAGGAGCAGGATGTGGCTATTAGTGAAAATTTTAGTGAAGTGTTTTGACAGCTGACAACTTTATTCTCCTGGATATTAATTTACTCAAGCATATGCAGAAAAGACTATCGTAGCTGGTGAAAGGACTAGAAAGCATGAGGACTGGCTGTGGAAAGCGGGATCGCCAGGTTTAGAGGAAAGGAGGATGAGGGTAGATGTCACCTGTCTCTACAGTTATCTGGAAGGAAGGTGTCAGTCTCCTTCCTCTGGTGACAGTGACAGAGAGCGAGAAACTGTCTCAAACTGCACCATGGGACATTTAGATTGGACTTTAGGAAAAATTTCCTCATGGTGAGTGTGGTCAAGCATTAGAATGCATTGCCCAGGGAAGCGGTGGATTCCTTCTCCCTGGAAGTATTTGATAGTGGCGCTAATGGGACTCAGTAGGTTAGGTTGACAACTGAACTTGGTATCTTGAAAGTAAAGAAACTTTGTTAAAGAAACCCCAACACAAAAGAATCTTTGATACTATGATTCAATTCTTTAATTTTCATCTGCTTGTGTCACACCCAATGTATATCCATACATGGATGGTAGAAAAGCCAGAATTGGCATTCAGTGGAAAGTTAAAGCTCTTTCTGATACAGCAAGCTGGACCATAAGGATGGAATTTGTTACATGAGGGAATATTTTTTCCAGACTAACTATATATTCAGTTTTTAGGGGTAGTTAATTAGAAAACTAAATATTACTCTGGTGGAGAAGAGCACTCAAGTCTTGCATTCTTACAGAAACTAAAGTAATTCCTCTGTAACTTACCTTGAAAAGAAAACTGATAATATTTACACAAAAAAAAACCCCAAGCCATTAACAGGTCATGATGCAAACTATTTTTCAGTGATAAATGCTAAAGCACAGCATAGAAAACAACATACACAAACTGCAAATCATGGCTTAGGAACATGCAGACAAAGAACAACACCACAAGAGCCAGGGAACAAAGCCTAAATTACTTAAATGAAAGGAAATTTAGAGACTTACAGATTTCCCCATTCTCTATATGGGAGGGAAGCAAATGCATAAGAAGTTATTTTTATAGTATCGAGAACATTTTAATTCACCAGTAATAATAACTGTACAAGCACATCAAGTTCAAACTGTAATTTATATTCCCAATGATACGTAGTAGTTTCTAAATAAGAGTAGTTGAAGTCTACACTCTGCACAATTCTAAAGAAATAAGAGGAAATCTTTACAGGATCCTATTTTAAAAAAACTAAACACGCAACAACAACAAAACTCCTAAGAATGAGAGAATAATGGAGGCCAGAATAAAACAAAATAAAGGTATTCTAGAAGGTGATGGCCTCATTTTGCAAGGTGTCTGGAATTTACAAAAGATAAACTCTTTGCAAAGAGCATGGAACATTCAGTTTCGCTTTAAGCATGTGTAGAAAATTGACTAGACCATGCCTAGAACTCCTTTCTTACAGGCCTCAGAAAAGATGCACGCATGCATCTTGAATCACAAAAAAAAGAAGGAAGTGAACAAGCTGATGTCCTTTCTTTAGTTACGTATGCCTACTATATCAGGCCTGACACAGGAAGTAGCTTGTATTGAGTGCCTTCTGTTTGAAAAAGACATTAAGGAATATAACAGTTTCACCAGAAAAGATTGAATATATCAAAACATACATATAGAGCAGTATAAAACCTGTGGCTATACACTTAATTTACAGGATGAAAACCTAGTGTCTTTTTCAAGAAAAAACAACCATATAAACTAAGTATTTTGAAGAATTCATATCTGCTTCTTTGTACTTGCTGCACCCCAAAAAAAAATTAAGGCAAATAATACACAATAATTAGGTATTGAGGAAGGAAACAAAACACTTCAATCAAGAAGCTGAAAATCTTAAAAGCCTGACGCATTCGACCTTCATTCATGACATTCTAGTAAATATTTTAGGTGCGTATTAACTGTTCATTAGAAACACTGTTACCCCACCCAGCCCGTCTCACAAGGATGGCATTTAAGTTCATGGAAAGATCATATGTTCAGTCAATGTCAAATCAACCAGGATCTCTTGAAAACAGACTGTACAACTCAACACAGACACACCTACAGAAAGCAAACAAGAAAACCCCCACAAAAAAGACAAGCTTCAACCACCACGTGTATACTTACGGCTTCATGCTGAAAATATCTTTAAAACCTGACACATTTGTGTCTTTGTTTTTATGTTTTTCAGCTACAAGCTTCTCTTTAGTCCAGGTCATTTGCACTTTTTCTGGCATGGCAGCAGCCACACTTGCTTTGACAGCTGGAGCTGAGCGTGAGGCTGTGTTTCTGTCATGGATCAACTGAGCCTGGCCACACACAGAAAAAAAATAAGATTGTAGGTTACAGGTTATTAATTCTTGAAATGCAATTTCACTGCAGTGTAGCAAAAGAAGGAAAAAAAGAGTACCTTATTTTGAGAACAAATACGAGACAAACATCAGTGTTTTGACACTGGCATGAAAGGAAATTGCTTGTAGAAGTCCAGTTATTTATCTATGCAGGTGAACTTCAGGCTGGGAAGTGATTTTTACAACATACTGAATAGTCTGAATCCAGTTGGAGGTTAGTCATTAGGACAATGCACTATCAGTTATTTTTTACTTGCTCTGACACTGCTATAAACACTGTAGTTCCCATCAAAAACAGAACAAGTTCACTACCTTAGACTCTTGAAGTTTGAATGAACGGGCATTAGGGGAGCAATGATTGGTTTTGTGGTGTTTTTCTTGGTTGGAGTTTTATTTTGCTTATTTTTAAAGTTTTAATAGTTTTGAACTCTCCGCAGCGACTTGTCAAATCATGAACTGAGTCCTCTATTCTATTCAAGAGCTTCAAGTGTTCACTTTGGTCCCTCTATACATGTGACAACTCAGGAGAATTGATTTCCTTCAGTCACAACGACATGAATAAAATGAAGGCAAATAAGAGAACTGTTTTCCATCTCTAAATACTGATTCCCCCAGTGGTTCTTGGTTTGTAATTTCAGCTGTTTTTAACAGTCTAAGAGCTCCTAAGATTTTCCTAAATTATTTCTCTAGTTCCTAGTCTAACCTCGAGGATTCCCAAATCCTAGAGTTCAATTCTGTGGTTCACATATAAATACCATTTGTTTGATAGTCTTCATATCTCACAGAAGACTGACTGATGAGTCAAGTCTACCAATCAGAAGTTACTGTGAATACAGCAGCAATTCTTATAACAGAACAAGTTAACAAATTCAGGCAGATTCATGCTGCAGAGCAGTAACCAATGTACTAAAACTAACAGCTGTGAGGTGAGTGCAATTGTGCTTTAATACAAGCTAGAGATGGGCCCAAGAAAAAATCTGGACCTATAGCACATGTTCATAAAACTGCATATATAAAAAAGACACATTTTTTCAGTGCTACTTTGTAGCCAAATTAATTATATAGAATAAAGCATTCTTCTCACACTTCAAGAAGGGAAACGAAGGAATACACCACTTCTACAAACTAGGCACTGAATCTACCCAGATAAGCAATACTTGAAGTGCACACTAAAAGCATTAATTACAGCAGTCCATTTAATTTCAAACTCTCTATGTAGAAAAGTAGTTGTGACTCTTATGGAGTAACAGTTGCATATCAATACGCAAAGAAGCCTTTTCTACTTACAAAAATCCTAATACATCTATACATACTTAGAAAATTCAGCACTTCGGTACAGCAACTATAAAGAAAAAACAATGCTCTGAAAGCATGAAATATTAATCTAACACCCACTATTAACATTTTTAAGAGAAGAAACAAATATTTATGTTTTTAACAAAAACATGCTCTCAGATAACAAATATTTCTTTTATGGAAACTAATAGTGACAAAATAAAGATGTCATTACTGTCACAAACATCATCTAGAGAAAGAAGGTACAGTTAAGAGAGTACTAAAAGTTTATGAAGGACTGCTTTAAGGGCAATGAAAGGAACTTGTTCATTGCTAGTCTGGTTTGCAACAGTGGCACTTCAAGCGTTGCAATGGAAAAACCTACAGAGTGCTACTTCTAGCTACCTCCTCCTTTTCATAATCATTATTCAGCAGTGCCTGTACATCTTGGCCAATGGACTGTGGACTAGAGCAGCTTTTTCTTCTGACAGAACCTCGAGATTCATCAGTGATGCTCTGAATCTGGGACAAAAAGGTTACCAGTGACAAAAAAAGAGCCCAAGAAATAAGATGACTGTATCATTCAAAATAAAAATTGCCTTTATTTAAACAGCCCTTAGGTTGTTATAAACTTGGTTTGTTTTCAAATCGTGATATTAAATCCTTTTGTCTGTATGAGTACCTCAAGTACACATGCATGAAAGTCTCATCCTTTCTTACATACGATGATTCAGATGAACAGGTTTCATTCACTCACAATCAAAACGTGGACAAAACATAAACAGATGAAAAAACTGCTTTTCAGCTCTAAATATTGATTTATTCCCCCACAGTTCACTAACTATAACTTCCCCACGTTTCTCTCAATCTTACCTAGCAGCCACAATCTACAGAGCACCAATTACAACAGTTCAATACAATTCAATTCAATACAAAGCGGAGCTGTGGTGGATGACTTCTTTTCCACAGCTTCAACATAACTGCTACCTGGCCCAACAGTTAGGACTAGTCACAGAAGGAAGACAACTGCAATCAAGCAAAGTAGCAACAAAGTGAATCTGCTTCTACAGTTTCTTTCATATTTGCAGAAATATTATCAAACTGAATAAATGTCTGGCACATGGGCCTAAGTCTGCAGATCTTAAGCTCTGTAGGCATTTGTTGTGTTTACACTTAGATAGAAGAAAGCTTGCTCAAAACTAATTAGAAAAGAGCAAACAAAAGGAAGAAGTGCCCTGTGTTCCAAATCCACAAGAAAACCCAGCCATCACAGGGTCAAGACCAAACAAAGCTCCTTTAAAAACAAGTGAGAAAAAAGGAGAGGGGCAACAGTGATCACTCAGATATAGGAACAGGCCTACGTGAAAAACAGCAAAAGAACACTGTTCAACAGGTTCTCTCTTAATATAGGTTTAAACGTGGTCTGAAGATGTACAAACACAAAAAGAAGGATAAAATATTAATTTTGTTGGTAACAAGAAACAATAGAACTACATGCACTACTGAAAAAGCTGGAACATTACTGCAGTGCTGAGGAAAGGCTGAGGGAACTAGGCTTGTTCAGCTTGGAGAAGAGAAGGCTGTGGGGAGACCTCATGGTGGCCTTCCAGTGCTTGAACGGAGTGTAGAAACAGGAGGGGGAACGGCTGTGTGTGAGGGTGGACGGTGATAGGACAAGGGGAATGGTTTTAAACTGAGACAGGGGAGGTTTGGGTTGGATATGAGGAGGAAGTTTTTCCCCCAAAGGGTGGTGAGGCACTGGAACAGGTTGCCCAAGGAGGCTGTGGATGCCCCATCCCTGCAGGCATTCAAGGCCAGGCTGGATGTGGCTCTGGGCAGCCTGGGCTGCTGGTTGGCGACCTGCACACAGCAGGGGTTGGAACTGGGTGAGCATTGTGCTCCTTTGCAACCCAGGCCGTTCTGTGATTCTATGATACTAAAGAGAAAACTATTTTAGAGACTATCATAAAACTTGAGCGAGGCTCAAGTTTTCCTAATCAGAAACAACAGATGAATTACTTTTTATTATCATTCCTGAATAAAGACTTCACGAGAGAGCAAATAATACTGGTTGTTGAAATTACCAAGATACGAAGGAAGAAACTGAAACTGTAATGGTGATGGTTACATTCAGACAGAAATGAGTAATAAAAACAATGGAGAACAGGGTAGAGGAGGAGGAGAGAACAAAGGATTGAAAGATTTCAGGTGACCACCATTCTGGAATAGTGCAGATTCCAACTAAATCACAGAGCCAAGGAAGTCTTTTGTCTCCACTACAAATTTATAAGCTGTAGATTATAGAGCCCTGAAGTATCCTTAGGTTGCCTGTATTTTTCATAAGGAAATTAAATCCTAGAGCCTGCTGTAGATTGATTAATCACTCAACTTCACTGGAAAATTGTTTGTGTGGTCAGTAATTCAAAGCAAGGAATGACGAAGATTAAAAATTGTTTACTAAAGAAATACAGGAGAGGTCTTTTTCACTAAAAAGGCATTACATAGGCTCAGTCCAAAAGAGAACCAATAAAGAAAGGAGAATTTATGGCCATGTATTAACATAGCATTACAAGGCACCTTTAGGAAATCCTACAAATAGGAAAAGAATAAATAAGGATAAAAATAAAGGAAGTGCACAGACATTACGAATTAACAAAAAAAAAAAAAACCCTAAGCTGTAAAATAAGCTACAATTTTTATTGGACAAAAAAAAAAAAATCCAGTTATTTCATAAGTCACAATATTTCATATTGTGAAAACACAATAAATATGTTTTCTTTAGCACAGGACAGAAAACACCACAAACGACAGAAATGCCAAAATATTTAGTAACTTTTATACCACTAAAAAGTGTTAGCAGTGGTTAATAGAATAAATGAATGGATGGCGATCAGAAGAGAAAAAGGATCGTATTTTAATACTGGGGAAAACACAATTGCATGAAGCTAGTTACGACAGAATGCAAAACATCACTACAAACTAGCAAGAGCAGGAGAAGAGCAAACATGTAGGATTATAGTTAGTGTTCTGCTAACAAAGACACAAAACTGCTTCTGACAGGTACTTGGCAACACCAGGTATTCACAGATAGGCCAACAGACATACAGAAAAAGCATCTAGCTCACCCGACTGGTGAAGGGGGGCTCTCTGACTACACAGCATTCTTAGAAAGCTGCCTAGGTCCAACAGATGCTCTCCCTCCTGTGGCTGGCCCTTACATGAGCACAAGGTGCCTCCACTCTGGTTCTCTCCTGTCACAGGAGCACACTACAAACAGTCTGCCTGTGCTCCCTGGGCCAGACAAACCCTTTCACCAGGTGCTCAGTCACCAGTTCAAGCCACGACCTAACCGTGTCCCTACAGATACTCAGCCTAATTTTGGCTCCAGGAAGTAAGCTAAACAAAAAAGCTAATTGGTCCAGTTAAATAATCATATCTCATTATTAGCATTATTTATCTCAATCTTGGAAGTGTTCCAGATGTTCTACACACTGCCACTCAAATACCTGCACTAAGCTTAACAACAAGAACTGGAAAACTCTAGAAACTTTTATCCAAATGCAAAAGGAGTTATGTTTAAGATTCTTTTATTCTTGTAAGTGAAACCTGCTGCAGAGAAAGTAAGATAGAATGCAGCTATAAAAGCTTTTGACTGGTTAGAAACAGATTAAAATCTTGGATTAAAAACAACAAAATAAGTTTTAGATTTTTCATAGAATATCTTGCCAAGTTAAAGTTCCTACCTCTCTTTCCCTTTCATTTTTTGATAGCTGCATCTGTTTTAGCATCTGGGATCGCTGTTCCATCATTAGTGTCTTCTCATATGTGAATGCAGAAATATCATTTTCAAACTGCAAAAATGATTGACATAAGAAATATCAGAAGTACTACTCAAAAAAAAAAAAAAAAAAAGCAATCAAAAACATTTAGACACTTGTACCCCACTTATTCTTGCATTCATTGAACCCTGGATTCATGAATGGCTTTATAGTAATCCCAAGAGTATATTTCATTGATCATTTCTGTTACCTGAAGATTAAGCTTTAAGAATGAAGACAATCTTCTACCATTACCTATTATACAATGCCAACAGCAATGTAATATCAGCCGAATTTGAGATTCACATGACAGACTTTCCACTGTTCTGTTCCAATATATCTACAGAAGCAGGTAAGGTAGAAGCTGTTCGTTTAAACTATCTGCACTGCAGACTCCAGAGGATGTTTGCATAATGGTGTCTTTGAAAACAGTCTAGAGCTACAACATAACACACTGTCCTTTCTCCAGTGAGAAGTGTTCAAAAAGAAGTACTAATGAAGCAACTTCAGCATATATTCCACCTGGAGTCCAGCTCTGGGGCCCACAACACGGTAAGCACAACAAGCTGTTGGAGCGGGTCCAGAGGAGGGCCATGAAGATGAGGGCTGAAGCACCTTCCCTATGAGGACAGGATGAGGGAGGTGGGGCTCTTTAGCCTAGAGAAGGCTTCAGAGGACCTTATGGCAGCCTTCCAGTACCTGAAGAGGGCCTACAGGAAAGCTGAGGAGGGACTTTTTCCAAGGGCACATAGTGACAGGACAAGGGAAATGGCTTTAAACTGGAAGAGGGTAGATTTAGACTAGATATTAGGAAGAAATTCTTTGCTGTGAGGGTGGCGAGACACTGGAGATGCTGTGGATGCCCCTACCCTGTATTCAAGGCCAGACTGGATAGGGCTCTGTGCAACCTGGTTAATGGATGTCCTGACCTACAGCAGGGGGATTGGGGCTACATGATCTTAAAGGGCCCTTTCAATCCAAGCCATTCTGTGATTCTCAGATCTAAATCTAAAATATAACCTAGAGCTCTTACTAATGTCACTGACATTTAAAGTATTTCTCATAATTTGGAAGATTCATGTGCTTAAATATAGGCAAGATAAGAAAGAAATACATTGTGCTTCCTATATGTGCTTCCCATCTGCTTTAAATGTAACTAAGGGCGTCTTTTAATGGCACTCAATCTTTCAAGCTTCTTTCACCTGTGCATGCCACACTTATTTATGTTAAGTGATTCTTGTAACAGTCTATATTTGTTTTATGGCATGATAAACATTTTTGAGAGGTACGTAGCTCAAAAAGCTCCTAAGAACACCAGGTCCTGGGAGGAGCAACGCACTCCCACAACCCCTTCACTACACTTCAGATGAGGGCGTAGAAGATATGTTTAGTCTTAGCAATGGAAATGAAATCACACTTCTCCTTATTTGCCAGATGAGTGTGCAGGTTACAGCTTTACCTCTTTTTTTTTATCAGGTTATAACCAGTGTTTGTCATGGTTTTATGATTTTTGGTCATCAGTATTCCACATCATAACATCATGTAATGCACTGGGGGTGGGGTTTGATATCTGCCGAATGTTCATCCGACGGAGAAGAACTACATTTCCCCAGGAGGCTTTGCGGTCAGCAAGGGGATATAACTCCATGCAAGGTCACCTGATCCTTCTTCTTCGCCTGCTCTTCGCTGTCTGCGCTTCGCTGTCTGCGCTTCACTGCCTGCGCTTCGCCGCGTGCACTTCGCCATCTGCACTTCGCCGTCTGTACTTCAGTCACCCAACTGGACTGCACTTCTCACCCCAGCATTGTGGTGAGGTCTATACAATTCAAACAGACTCTCTCTCTCTCTCATTGTATTTTACTAATACTATATTTAGTAAAATCATTTGTTCCACCTCAGATTAGTGCTGTTGTTTTCAAGTATTTTGGGGTCCCCTGCTTCCCCTTTCCCAGAGGTGCGGATCCGCAGATCCCTCCGCCCTGCTGGTCACGGAAGTGGGCTGGACCAGCCCATAAACTGTTGACAGTGTTTAAAAAAGAAGGAAGGAAGTTATGAAATTCAATTTGTCACCATTTGAACTGTGAATCCATATCTATGTAGTCTTGTTGTTCATTGCCAAAGAGACTGGCAGTGCCACAGAGGCCAGAGATTTTTTATTCTAGAGATATATTTGTACATCAGCTGGAGAAACGTATGTTAGTCACGTCAACAATTACTAGTAATTCAGGCTTTTGCCTTCTTGAATGAACTCTTATCTATGGACCAATCTTCATAAAGTAAGTAGTAATGCCTATCAAAATTACTCACCTCTAATTGACACACCATTAAACTCACTACCACATCTGGCATTGCAGCATGGTATGATAGCACTGTGTTACGAAACAACTTCTTTTTCTTGGTGGGACTGAAGTCTTGCATTTCTTGCAGCACTGTATTTGGGCTAACATGCTCGGTTTCCAAGTTTAGTCCTAATTTCAGCTTTAAAAAAAAAAATGTAGTAACATACCATTTCAACAACTTCCACTTCAGCATTGAGGCGAAGATGGTACAAGAACATCTGAAGATCTTTCTTCATTTGGATGCTGTTATCATCCATTTGAGCAACCGTGAAGATACGCATCTTACATTTTCTCCAAACCTAGCCAAAAATAACTTATTTTTAACTGTTCATATTACAATGATTGCAGACTCTGAGCATATTTCATTGGAGAGCTTTATGAAGACCTGCTATAAGAAAATGGAATCCAAGCTGTTTCTTACTGTACTTGCCTTGTGTTGACGAAGAAGAAAAGGCAGCAACATCAACATTCCACCATCATGAACAATCCACCAGATGTCTATGTTTCCTTCAGTGAAACGTTCTTGATTTGTTGGAAACAAGTCAATGTTTTTAGCCACCAATAAAGCTTGCTGAGCTGCTGTTGTTTCTCGTACAGTGTCTGCAGGGGAAAATAAGACATTTGATCAAGAACTTCTAGTTTTCATTCACAATGTTTGTTTTAAATTCAAAAGCTTAAATCCACCTGAGTTTAGTGACTAATCTGCTTAAGAGGAAAAGAGAAATCAATAGTTAAAGAGACTGAGGACTGAGAAAACCCACTCCACATAAGTCAGAATTCAGGAAGTACTGAATGTCAACTGGATATTCAGCTTCACATCTTTTTTCCCCCACACAGAAAATCAGTCATACATCAGTCATATAGTTGTCTTACAATCATGTAAGAGAAAATAAAAAACAAATACCAACAAAATTTTTCCAAGAGAAGTGATTTTCTGTCTGCTTCCAGGACTGTGGCCATGCCATCAAAACTGTATTGTGTTTCATTCCTCCTAGGCCAGCTGACTGAATTAAATGTGATATTCCATCTCTGAAACTAGGAGATACCACAATCTGGCAAAATCCTTTAGTCTTTTCGACTCCCATTAAAGCTTTAACATTCTGTGGAAAAGGAAGATTACACATGAAGAAATACAGTCATCAACACAGATAATAAATACCATGAAGAGAAACAGCAAATATAAGCAAAACTTTAGATACTAACGTACAACCAACAAGATACCACTCTAATTCCCTGTCAGTGAACTGATCTTACAATTGAAGCCTCAAATAACACTACATAAGACATCAGAGGGTTTTCATTTGTTATTAGTCTTTTTCTTCCAAAGAAGATATGAATAAAAACACATTGACAAAGCTTTATTTATTTATTTATAAAGCTAATAAATATTGCTTCTGGTGAAGCCAAAACTTTATTGACTGATAAAAAACCCTTTTTATGGGATTGCAGATCCTTTCCTTTGGAATCGGAAGGGTTTGGGAAATGGGATGCCAAGGACTTCAGGAGTCCTTGAGAGCTCTGATACTAAGGGGCTGATTCTGTATTTATCTGCTCCCAACATGGAAAAAAGAGATGTGCAGACTATCAGAATCACTGGCTGAATAATGACAAAAACTGACTATATTTAAATCCCATAGCCCTCGATTTCAGTATGGCTCTCCTTCATTTAAACACTGACACAGACACATAACCAAACAATTTGTAAACACCATTCAAAACAGTATCAAGGTTGAGCAGGAAACAGTTTTGGCATTACCCACGCTCCCCAACAGCACAACTTTGAAAATCCCATCATTAATGATTTGCATGGAAGTTCAGCACAGTTTCCAAAGAAAACACTGAACCAACAAAACTTGGAATTTTGGCAAGCATCAAAATACTCAGGTTTGTTGTTTGTTTTTTAGGGAAATCATTCAGAGGTTCAAAGGAATAGATTTTTGGGTTCACAAAATAACAATCAGCAGATGCAATAGCAGTAAAACATTCCTATATTCTTTGAGCTGAAGCAGCTTGTAAAACAGATTGAATCACTAGGTTTGCTCACTGGCTTGGATGTTTTGTCAGAAATTAAGAATGCTGAGAACTATCAATTCTGCTCTGCATTTGACCGGACCATTACCATGCAGTTCACTCTGACCACAGTCTCCTCGAAAAGGTTATCCCTAACTTACCATCTTGTTTCTGTTTTCTTCTCAACGAAGGAGAGCTTAATCCTAACAACTCCTGACCCCTTCATACTCTTCACTTCATAGCTGCAAACTCCTAACTGTCTCACTGTGTAAAAGTTCTCATCCACTTCCCTGTGTGCTGTTCTTTAAGCATATCTCCATCTCTCCTTCCCCATGACAACTGGAGGCCAGAAGGCCAGACAAAAGAACTGTTGTTTAAAAAGCAAGACAATTATCTGTTCTTAGGTCCTATGCCTGACCACACAAAGACTCCCACTCAAAAAGTGCAATTCCAAGAGAACCCTATAAAACACCAGTAGGGAGACATTTGATTACAGAACGCCTGGTGCAAGCTTAGTGTGTTTCACATGAGAAATTTTGTTCTACATAGAAAAAAATCTTCAAAGAAACTGAAAGTAAAGCTAACAAATCTGCCTGTCCAAACAGTATTTGTAGGGGCATATCAGTTTAAATGCTTGGTTTTTCTCATTTCTCTTGAAAAAGAAAAAAAAAAAAGGTTTTCCACAAGTCTTCTAGAAACACTATTTTCTAGCAGAAAATTTCCAAAAATCAGTAAGCCCTTCAGACACTCCATCCTTTGAAATGTCTTCAATTCTATCTTAAAAGCAACAGCTGACTTCGACACCAGCAGGTCTAACTTCTCAGAGGATCATGGGGATTAGGTTTCCCTTAAATTCATTTCCAGCTCTTGGATCTATTTTTGAGATATCAGGTCTGAATAACTCACAGGAATCTTTACATAGAGTTGAAAAATTCTTCAATCGAAACAGCAGACATTTCAACTGATTTTCATTTCCATTAACCATTCTGAAAGACATAACAGCTAAAGCCTACATGGTATTTTCTAAAAATGTTTCACTGTGCTCTGTAAAGGAGTAGGAGAGCTGTGCATAGATAAGCAACTGTATATCCATATCATTACCAAAGCATCAACACTGGAACTACCGGGGTATACAAAGTAGTAAACAAGTTGATTTAGATAGAACAGGAATGTACACTTGCTTGGCACTGAAAATCAAAGTTGATCAGTGGATTCTGAAACAGATCTTCAGAATTTCTGTAATTTCCAGTTTTCATTCCAGTGACAGATTTAAGATCTTGGAGTTCAGATGTTTTCAGGTTTTTTCCACACAGTTGAAATTATGCCAACGTCTGCATTTCTTAAATGAATAAATCAACTTTCTTATGAAGTGTTTTTTTAGAAATATATCACCCAGATTTTACAAGAATATAAAATAAATTGAGCCCGTCTGGCCCTCAATGCTGAGAAAAATTAAGCAGCATCCCAACTGACTCGTTGGGAAATTTTGAAAGACATTTTGTTACAGTAGAGCAAACTTTTTAATTTAAATACACAAACAGATCAATCAAAACATTTTTATAAAAGGCTTTTTTTTAAACTGTACCTGAATTCAGAATATCAGATTCAATATTTAAATACTAATAGAATTTACAGAAGGCTTGTAAGCTGACTTTTACACACCTCTTCGGCTTTCTGAGTTTCTACACATCTATCCAAGTAGGTTCCTTGAAGCACAGATCCCACAATAGTCAGCCCTTTACCAGCTTTCAGCTGAGAAGTGAAAGAAAGCAATCGCGGATGCTTCACCAACTGTTCGCAATCCAAATTTAACAAGACCAAAAGTTGGGGTCTGCCAAAAAAAAAAAAATTACATGTGACGCATACATACACAGAAGTGGCAAAGAACTGAAAAAATAGAATTAACAGGTAATAAAGTGCAGATTCAGTGCTTAATGCAAAAGTAGTCAACATCAAGTAGGAAAAAAAATCACAATGAGCAGTGGCTGCCACAATTCAGGTACATAAGTAACCTGAAAAAAATCCAAACCAAACCAGTACCACCAAGAAAACTGTTGAAGCCGAATTATCACCCCTTGGAGGTTTTCTAGTGCAACCTGCTGCTTGAAGCAGTTAAATACTGAATTGTACTCCAGAGTGTTTAGGTCTTGGTCCCGTTGGATCTTGAAAACTTTCATGGCAGAGATTCTACCACCTCTTCCCATTATATCGCTTTCTCTTATTCTCACACCATATAGTGCTGTAAAGGATCTTGCTCCACAACATCTCCTGGGGACTGGATATGTACAGCTATTTATACTAGCTTTTAGGTTCCACTTAAGCCTCCTTCAAGCTGCGTAAGACAAGTTGCCTCAGCCTTTCCTTTCAAGGGATGTGCTCCAGTGCCCCAACCATCCTGTTAGTCTTCTGCTGAACATGTCACAGCTTACTGATGTCTAGTTGATGGTGGGGTGCCTAAAATGGGGTGAAATATTCCGCATGTACTCTAAAGAGTGCTGAATAAAGAGGAATATTTACTTATGCCAAGTCATACTGATTGTTTACTGCTCACTGGAAACAACAGATCCTTTTACATCATTCCCATGCTGTACCACTGCACTAGGAAAAGATGTCCCATGGACATGACTTTGAACTTGTCCTGAATTTTCATGATGTTCACGTTGACTCATTCCTACACCTGACTAGGTCCTTCCTAAAGACAGTCATACCCTTGACTGCACTGATAGCACCACAAGTTCAATTTAGCCTCCATGCTAAATGTGGTTGCATTCCGTTTCCTTTATTCAATATATAGTATATAGAGTATAATTTGCATACTTTCCCCAAACTGAATCTAGGATTTTCCTCTAATTACCAAAAGTTCAAAAGAGCTGCAAGAGAAATTGAACGTACTTCCCTCCTCAACATCAGATTTTAATACGGAAGAAAGTCTTGTTCTAGCAATTATCTTAACAAAACAAGAGAATAAGTCATCTGGAACTGAAGTGATGGCAGACATTTAATGGAAGCATTGTCACGTTGCACTAATGGTTGTCAGTGCTTGTCAGTTCACACAAAGTATAAAGACTAGTGGCTCACACATGCTATAGAAGCTGCTCATGTTTAACAGCTCCACAACTAAAGATAAAATAATACTGCTGCACTGAAGGGCAGAAGACCATTGCTTCCACAGGGGTGAAATCACAACTAGTGACAGTTTCTTTTTTCGTGTGTTTCACTGATTAAAGAATCAATTTTTGCTGCATAAATTAAGAGTGACAATGTGTAAAAATGCATTTGTTTTTAAACCTTAAGTCATTCTTTGTGTTGGCTTAAAGAAAATTGATAGTTTAACAAGTAAAAGGAATTAACTGGAAAAATAGCAATGGGCACTTACTCCCATTAGATACAAAAGAGCTCCAAATGTAAAATTTTGTGTTAATGAGACCTAACCACTCTCAGAAGTGCTGCTATTAAATGAAATCTGCCTTACATTATAACAGGTATTAAAAAAAAGTTCTGATACAAGTTGCAGCTTGTTAAGTCCCTTAATGGACAACCTTGCAGCTTGTTCAGATAATGGGAAGGGTCTGTCTTTGTACTGAACAGATAAGGGAGGCTCAACGACTTTGTCTGTCTGGATGACATGTACGTCTGGGAAGACCTCTGCATGTATATAAATTGAAGACCTTTTTGTGCAAGGCACATGTGATAGGAGGACAGTATCCCATGCATCCAGCACTGGTATTAAAGAATGCCTACTTTCTAACACTCCATAGTGAGTCTCAGAGAGTTTCTTGATTGATCACTTTACAGTAACAGCAGTTCTAGAAATAATGATTCCTCTGTAAGTTTTCACAACATATTTCTGTTGAGGTTTAACCTGGCAGGCAGCTAAGCACCACACAGCATTCTGTTCCCTTCCAAATAGGACAAGGGACAGAACAGGAAACAAAACAGAACTTGTTGGTTGAGATAAACTAAGACAAAAAAAGGGAAACAGAAATAAAAATGTGATGATAACAATACATATATATGTGTATATATATATACACACAAAGAAATTACTCACCACCCACTGAACAACACCTAGCTAACAATACTCACCACTGTCACCCCTCTAACAAAGCAAAGTCTCACCACCCTTTGAACTATGCCCAGCTAATCCTACACAGGGACCTGGCCTGCTTCCCACAGCTTTACAGCCTTCCCTATGAGGCCACATGGTATGGAATAGCCTCTTAACTAACTCAGGCCAGGTGTCCTCAGGCTAGTTCTGCTGCACACCATAAAGGCATTAGCTCTTCCCTGCCAAGTGACCTGGTCTGGCTGCAGACATGCATCCGTTACTCAGCAATACCCGAAACAGTGCTGTGCTATTAACACTGTTTCAGTTGAAACCAGGACATTTTCACAGGGAATGACATATAAAAGCAAAAGAGCCTTATGCACTTGCAGCACATGTTTTTCACAGATACTCTAGGATCAAAGGTAACTTGCTTTGAATCTGGAAACCTCTAATTAAACAATATTCTGCATTTTAGAAAGCCATGTCAACAATGCATGGATGTCAGTTCAATTTTATCCATGTAATCAGCAATCTGCAAGGCTGATTATGTGCTACTCATAAATAATATTCCTTTACAGTTAAATTACTGAATTGTAACTATATCTATTCCATGCTCAAGTTAAAACATGAATTTAATGTTGACTTTCACTTTGGTCATTAGCATTACCAGTAGTGTTCCCAATAGCTTCAGCCTTATGTGTGAATTATGTGTAAACTCAGAAGGCACGGGACTTTTACCTCCAGTTTTTGGTGTGAGGAGGACCATCTTCTACACGAAGCAAAGCATAGCGAGCTGCATTCAAAGAGAGTCCTCGTATTCCATCACCCCACTCTTTTTCCGCTCTTTGGAATGCAGAAGAGATTTAATTAACATGGTGCAGTTTATTTATACAAATTAAGAATATTTTCCCATGTGAAAGGTAAGAAGTATCAAAAATAAGTTGTGTCTCCCCCCTCTTTTTTTTTTTTTTTTTTTAAATATGAAGGCTTAACAAAAATCTCATACTGCAGATTTATATCCCAGGTCCTTTCAAGAAATCTGTTTATAATATTTTTAAATATTTATTATTTTTTGGTTTATGTTATACATAAAAGGTTTTTGTTTGTAATAATGGGAGCCTCCTAAGTTGCTTTCAAGCATTAGAATAAGCAAGATTTTACTTCCTATGTATTAGTGTTCTACCTTCTCCCCATATCCCTACTACCTTCTCTATTTCCTTTCTTTCTCAGCTCCTTCCAGAGAAACCTAGATCTTCATCCTTCTTCCCCAAACACTTTCCACCTCTACATTTTTTATTTCTCTTCATCCCAATGGAAAACTATTCCAGGTGACAAAGGACAGAAATGTTAGGCTAATGTTGCAATTACACTCTTTTATGGAAATGCTACTTTGGCTAGATCAATCTTCCTTCTCCCTCCTTTCCTCTCTGCCCCACTCCATTTCTCATATCACCCATGCCTCCCTATTTCCTTTCATGAATTTTCACCTTCCTTTGTTATTTCTAGACCTCTTTCAAAATTTAGGTACTAAAAGTCAAAATTTACCTTAGAGAACAAGGTAGCAACTATAATGTGCACTGACAGATAGACAGAAAGTTTCTTTTACTCAGTTACCCAAAAATTAAAACTCTTTTTTTTTGTCTAGATAACAATTTTTAGGATGCTTCAAGGTCTATTCTCCCTCACTCCTCCCACAAAAATCAGACTCTGCATTTATAAAGGCAGAGACTGAGTTTGACCAAAATGAAATCATTCCACAGGGTAGATGCAGCAGCCATGTTTCAACATTTCTAGAGTCTGTGTATGAATGTGGATGTATGTACAATGTTACATATGAATATACCAATAGACACAGCAGAACTGACCATTTCATTGGACAAGGTAAAACAGACAAGAGAAATTTCCTGTTGAATCTAATAACAAGGAGCTGTTAGGAGGGCTGCTTCAAAAGTAACGCCTCCTTTTTGTTACATCGGCCCACAATGTCGGAGGCTAATGGATGTTGGTGGTATGGCAGCAGAGTCTGAACCTTCCCTGAGTATTCTGTTACATTCTGTTGTTGAGCAACAGATTGCAGCAGAGGGGAAGTCTGACAAAATGACATCTGATGTAGATGAGCATGTGAATCAAATGTGTGGAATTGAATTCCTCCATGCAGAAAAACTTGCACTCACTGACATTCCTTAATTCTTGCAGATGTTTATGAAGACCAAATACTGGATGTTAGCACAGTGAGGTGCTGGATGGTACATTTCAGCAGTGATGGCAATGATGTGAAAGACAAACCATGTTCCAGGTAGCCACACAGATTTTTACGAGCATGGCATGCAGGCTCTTGTTCACTGCTGGCAAAAATGCGTAACTAGTGGTAGTGACTACACTAAAATACAGTATTTTATAGCTGAGAATTTGCTTTATCAAATAGTGTCACTGCGCTCTTTTTATCTGTTGTAGTTTTCATAGAAATAAATAGGAGGCATTACTTTCAGAGTGACCTATGTACAATCCAGGAAAATACTATCCAGGAGAACATTTATTCTGCAGATAGTGATATGAAAAGATGGAGAATGTACAATATGGAGTAGTTTACATCAGTTGATCTACAAACATTTGTGCTTCATTACTTATCAAAATACCTAGACTCATTTCAGTTTTCTGGTCTTGGTCTTTTTCTTGGCTAGCATCTTTTGTCACCAGATGTCTTTTCCTTGGAAATGGAAAATGTACACACTGATCAAGATTGCCTCTAAATTTTATGTATGTGTTTATTTAATGAATTGAATATGCTCTTTAACTCCCCTACCTCCCTGCATTTCTGACAGGTGTGGCTCTAAAAGTATATTGCAAGTTAAAGATTATCTAGGCCTTAAAAAATAAATCATTTTCAGTGGGTGTTCTGGCTTAAGTGCGATCCATTCTAAAAAGTGCTGAAGTTGACACAAAAGAGCAGAGTTTTACCACTTTCACAGAAGCTCACTATATCTTTGTATTAGTTGCTGCTCGGTGCCAAAAGATGATCACAGAATCACAGAAGAGGTTGGAAGGGACCTCAAGAGATCATTGAATACAACCCCCCTGCTAAAGCAGGTAGCCTATAGTAGGTTGCAAACATAGGCACCTAGACAGATCTGAATATCTCCATAGAAGGAGAGTCCACAACTCCTCTAACCTGTTCCATGCTCCATTCTTCCACATGCTTACATGGAACTTACTACGTTCAAGTTTTAGGCCATTGCTCCTCATCCTATCACTGCACACCACTGAAAAGAGCCTGGCCTCATCCACTTGCTGCCCATCTCCCTGTAGATGTTTATAAACATTAATCAGATCCCCTCTCAGTCTTTCTTTCCCCAGGCTGAACAGATCCAGGTTACTCAGCCTTTCATCAAAAGAGAGATGCTCCCTGAATCATCTTTGCGGCCCTCTGCTGGATTCCTTCTAGGAGATCCCTGTCTTTTTTGAACTGGGGAGCCCAGAACTGTGATGTACCTCTACTACCGAATTTAACACCACAATATTTGTTTAAATTAATATTTCCCAGCTATATTGCTTCTTATTTTGATTAGTTATATTTACTGAGTGTTTTGGAACTGAGCTTCCAGAGAAGTAAGAATTTTCAGACTTGTAATCTTTAATGTAGATGGAATCTTACCTTGTTTCAAAGAATATTCTTAGTTCTATTGCTTCAGTTGTACCTATTTTATATAACAAAAATCTTTTTGCTGAATATTAAATATATTAAATATAGAATAAATAAGATATTTGGTCTTACCCTCTATATTCTATGTATTTGTATATACATCCTGCGATTAGCATGGCAATCAAAGCATAGTACCAAGAGCAAATGAACATCAAGGCAAGACATAAACTCATTCCCAGGAATGAAAGAGTCCTAAAAGAAACCATTTTTTCCATTTTTTAAATAGGCATGCATATATTCTACAGTCAATTTCTTACTTAACTCCCCAGAAGACCTCTCCTTACCTTCCAATGTGAATTCACAGGTAAGTATAAGTAAAAATACACCTTCACAACTTTAGTTTATAAAAAATTACATTCTGAAGTCTTTTGTGTGAAACAAATGCAATTGAACTACACATAATAAATTCAATACACTTGTCAGTTCTGAAACTCTTACCATTCCCTCCAAGTAGGATCAGTTTCAAATCATTTTGTCATCACTTACTATGGATTGGTTGAAATTTCTCAAGCAATCCGAAGGACATTATGTTACTTAGAGCAAAAACAGTTGATTAATTTAAATTAATTTTGACTCACAAATTATTTTTCCACTTACAATGTGATACGTCTCTTGCTTAAGGCTTGTCTTTCAAAGGCTCTCAAGAATGACTGAGCTAGAAAAGTCATAGAAGCATGTCCAGACTGAAGTTTATGTGCCTGCTTTGCTTCCACTATAATTCAGACAGATGTAGCTCAGCTCAGAACCAGGCAGTTTTCTGGTTACATTTAGTTAGATACTTGAATTTCAAACACCTGCTTTCAAAGTCAGAACTTGCTTTCGCTGTACTGACAAGGAAGGCAGAAACAACTTTTGTTTGGTTCCTTTAGTTTGCTTTTTTATTATCATGCAAGTACTGAGACCAAATGCATCCAGTTTCATTTCAAAGAAATGCTATCTTCTTTTCTGAGTACATCAGCCTAAATACATTTTTCAGCTGCTCTTTCATAATTTCAGCCAACTGAAGATACTGGTTTCACTTAAAAAATAGTCCCATCCCACTTCTGAACAAGCATTTTGACACTTGCTTTTTCTGAAAAAAAAAAAAAAGATTATGTATTCACACAGTAAGTCAGTTGGCTCATTGGGAAAATGTGGGACAGGAAGAAAACTGTTGCCAAATTTTACAACTCTGCTTTCCCTTCCTTACCATAGTCCATCCTCTTCTTGGTACCCTCCCATCTGCATTAGATTCTATGCTTTGTACTTCCTAATATTTCTCACACAATCCCATTATTTGTGAGAGCAGGTGCTTTAAAAACAAAGCAAAACAACCAACCAATCATAAGAAGACAATTCCCCACTTTCTTCTTGATGTGGAAGTGATAAGACTTGAAAACCAGCATTGAAATATTTTGGGAATTAGGCGACAAACTAGTAAGTATTTACTGAGTATGCCCAAAAAGATATTTCAGGGATGAAAATATAGCATTTTAATTCTTCCTTACCATTTAAAGTGGGAAAAAAAAAAAAAAAACAACAACCCTCTTCCATACTAGAATCAGGCCTGTTCATCTCCAAAAGGTTCTAGTCTTTAAAGCATTTTGGCACTAAAATTTCTCTATAGAATCAGCTAATAAAAAAATCAGATGCATTTTCAACATTGGGTCAAAATTTAAAAACTTTCCCAATCTTATTCTGAACTTCTTCATCCTTTAATCCATTAAAAAATATATATATATACTTTTTGTATAACTGACCTTTACCAACTTCGTCAAGTATTCACTTGTGCACTGTGTACTTTTATTTCCAAATGCATGCTCAAAGCATGACATATTTTAAAAATAGTTGTCAGTTACAGAACAAACTGGTGTATATTAATTACGATATTTTCCCATAGAGGTTTGTTTTTTTGTATATACATTATCAAAATGAAAAGAAAAAAAAAAAAAAAAAAAAAAAAATCAACATTCCCAAAATATTGTACCATTTTGCCCCCTCTACAAAAAGTGATGCTCCATTTCATCTTCATTTTTACCCAATCAGAATGTCTCTTGGATTATTAACATTTTACACTGTAGACCTTTCCCAGACCCTCTGTAATAGTCACATGTTTTCAGGCTCACAATTACAACTCTATTCTAGACAGACAAAAGTAAATGCTACTGCTAGAGAAATTTGTTCATGCACTCAAACATTAACTCAATTAAGTCAGAAAGTCTGTTTTGATTAATGTCTGCAATAAAATTAACAAATCAAGGCTCTATAAGCAATTTTAATTATTCTGAATGAAAGAATATCCCCTACCAGTGGTAATACTTGAAACGAGGTCTCCAGTTGGGAGTTCGTAAGAGCGTTTGAACTGCACAAGCCAGATTTACAAACATATAGCACATCAGGAAAAACCTATTAAGGAAAAGAAAACAAATGCAGCCCAAAATCAGCCCAAAACAAATGCAATAAACCTCCAAGACGGAGTTGTTATCCATTCATACCCTAAAATATGAAACTGTTTCAGTAGGGAAAATGTTCATTTATTTATTTATTGAAAGTTAAACCTTTTTGCTAGCATTCAAGAAATCCATCAAGGAAAGTTTATTATGCCTAGAAATTGTGATGTAAAAAGATTTTTGTTTCAGACTATCTCAAAGATCAGATAGAAGTGTAACTCGTTAGAAAACTAGGTGTATTGGGTATTACTCCAAAGAGAAAAGTCATTGCCTAGTGAATTCAAACATAAAATACTATTAAGGTAAAAGAACATGAAATAACAAATTCATGCTTACATTGAAAGAATGGGTGCAACATTGTCCAAAGAAGCTATCAGAATTCCTATTTCACAAATAGCAGCAGTGAGGAGCAGAGCCCATGTTGGTTCTCCATTCGCCTTTCCATGTCCAAATACCTAGTTCAATTCAAGTATAAAGTAAAATTGGGAAAAAGCTGCTTATTATAGTGTTTTAAAACACAATGCAGACAGTGAACTACTTGGAACCAAACCCAGTCATCATTTAGAAGGGAAAAGAAACAACAACAAAAAAAATTGTTAAAAAAAAAAGGGGGGAGTGTAAAAACATTTATCTCCAATATGAAAAAAAATGTTTACTAAAATAAACAATGGCTACATTACATTGAAGTATATCAGCAGCTGCTGTTGAAATAATCTAAAGTAATTTAAAATCTGCATGCATCAGTTGCATTTAGTCTATAAAAAGTTAACACAGTTTAAAGCATTATTTTTTGTATCACACACAACAGGCACCAAGTCTGTGGTTAGATCAATACATGCTCTTTGGAGAGGACTGAGTCTAGTTTATTCTGCGTTCCCCTCCACACTTAAAACCACTACACACTCACTGCTACTTTCCATAATTACGTTCTTCTCGAACGTGTAGGTTGTTCACTTCATCCATTCTTTATTCTGTGTTCTCCTTTCCCCTCTGCTTTCTCTCATGGACAAGACAATCGTGGAGGTTCTTTTTCAACCTTCATGACTGTATTCTATTCCATGACTCATTGATAAGTCTACTTTTCTTTATAATAAAATGTTACTTTTTTTTCTGATTATGGTTTGAAAGCCCTTTGTTTCATTCTTAAAAGATGTCCGACTGTTGTCCCCATATTAATCTCCTCTCGTTCCTAATTCCCATGCAACAGTTGTATGACTCCAAAACTGCAAGTACCTTCCAAGTCTCAAATCCCTCAAAAAGAAAAGTCTTGATATATGGAGTCATAAGAGGGAATTACATTGTTACTCTTGACTTCACTCAGCCTCCAAAAATGAATAAAATTGATAACTGTATCTCTGATGTGAGAAGTGATATTCATCTCTATCATGAAATTAAATCAACTCAGTTCACAAACACCAATCATTAGCACTGTCTAGAGTCAGAAAGCTTAGTTGTCTCTTTGATTGCTCATTTCAATTTACATAAGTTTTTCAGTCTTGACCTACTAACATTTATATATATGTATGTACATACAGACAAAAATAACTAAATTGCACTGAAATAACTGAACTTTGGTCTGCAATAACTTACTATATTGCTGTAAATAAGTAGTCCTGACTTCAAATCTTTTTTTTTTTTTAGTTCTGGAAGAACAGCAGAAATAATGCTTCTTTTTTTTTTTTTTTTTTTTTTCTGTCAACAAAATAAATGCCACACTTGAAATATATAAAAGTATTCTCTCACTTGAATAAATGGTACAATGCCATCTCTTGCAATGGCTTGCAACAGACGGGGTGCACCAGTCAGACTTTGGAGACCAGCACCACATGTTGAAAAGAATGAACCAATCACAATAACCCATGGAGAAGGCCAGGCCAGTGTACCAACCACTAGGTTTCCATCAACTGCTTCACCAAACCTTAGAGAAGGGAAAAACAACACAAAAGCAAGGAGTAAACACAAGTTAACAACAACAACCCACAGTAAACACTAAAACAATTTTTTTTATAGCTTCACAACCCATATCTCAATCTTTTTGGACAATCTTAGATGCTTAGATGCTGCCTTTTAAGATGACACAGTCACTATTAGCTATCTTGGCAAACTTTACAAAGTTAACAATACAAAAAAAAATGGAAAAAGTCTGTGTCCCACCTGTATGTAAGACTGGCGTGCCCAATGCATAAACAGATTTGTTGAACTAATGTTCACACTTTTAGTAGTGTGATACTAATATATTGACAAGGAGATGCAGAGAAACTACTAGATACAGCCATCCCAAGTTACTCATGTCTTCTGATTATTATGCCACCCAATGCAATTCAAAAGAGCAACTTTTGGGAGTATCAAAAGGGGAGTATCAAAAAAAAGGAAGAACTTTCATAATACAGCACTGAGCAATGAATCCAATGCCACCGATTTTTCTTTTACTCTTTTCTTCTTCCTAAAGATAATTGACTTTATGCTCATTTATGGACACGTTGGGTAAAGAATGAAAAACTTCTTTTTTTTTTTTTTCCCAAATGATTTTGTTTTTAAAACAAGTAAGCCTCTGGTAGTTCATCTTAGCTTTGTAAGCAAGTAACCAAAATCAGTTTAAAGAACATGTGCTCTATGGTACTGTGGTAGCATGTAACTTCTTCACTTTTTAAAATTTAATAAACACCAGAGAAAAGAAAAGGCTGTAGGCTAAGAAAAGTTAAATACTTCTCTATTTGGACCAGCTACTTGACAAGATTCAGAGACATAATAATCAGATCAGTTGTAAACAAGTGTTCAAGTTCTTGCATATTCTAAAGCTTGTACAGCCACACACTATCTTCAGTAGATGAGAAGACAGGAAAAGACATCCTTTAAATACAAAGGAGAAAAACAGGCTATGTTTCTCTGAGCTGCATCTTCATTCTTAATACAAGTATTGGAATTTGGCTCCATTAAGAAAACTTGAAATGTGAAAGAACGTACAAGGTTTTTCTTCCCACTGCAAATATGACAACCCACAATGAAAAGAAAAACAGACTTTGAAATAGACAAATCCTGCTACATTTCATTCTTATGCTAGACTTCAGAAAAACATGAACTGGCAGCTGTAAACGAAACTATCAACAATCTTGGATCAGCAATCTTGCTGCAAATGCATTCTGCTCTAGCAACAGATCTGTGGAGCTGTTGGAGAAGGTCCAGACCACAAATATAATCAGAGAGCTGGAGCATCTCCCCTATGAAGACAAGCTGAGAGAGTTGGGCTTCTTCAGCCTGCAGAAGAGAAGGCTGCGAGGAGACCTCATTGCAGCCTTCCAGTACTTAAAAGGGATTATAAGCAGGAGGGGAATCAACTTTTTACTCAGGTAGTTAGCGGTAAGACAGAGAGGAAATGTTTTTAAGCTCAAGGAGGGAGGATTAAGATTGGCTGTCAGGGGGAAGTTCTTCACATAGAGAGTGGTGAGGTGCTGGAACAGCTGCCCAGAGAGGCTGTGATGTCCCATCCATCCCTGGAGATGTTCAAGGCCAGGTTGGATGGGGCCCTGGGCAACCTGATCTGGTATTAAATGTGGAGGTTGGTGGCCCTGCCTGTGGCAGGGGTTGGAACTTGATGCACCTTGGGGTCCCTTCAACCCAAACCCTTTTATGACTCTGACAGATTACCTGCATTCAGCTTGCAAAATCTGTCCTAATATGAGTCCTAATTTATAAGTGATCATTTTAAAAACCAAGAGGTGTCGTGCATCCACTAGATGGTATATTGTATTCTTTCTGATGAACTCCACTTGTCATACAGGTGTCAAAAAAAATTTTCATCTTTATTCCTCAGGAGCATACTACCTCTCCTGACCTAATAAAAACACACTTACCTCCATCTCAGCCAATTCTACAAATACCAACTATGCTTTTGTCTCTCAAGAGTGTTTAATTAGGAACAGTTCCACTTCACAAACATTTATCCCGGATGCTTCCTCTATATGCTTCCTCTAATATTCCACATGGATGTTTCCCAGAAGAGCCATTAATGAAATGAAATCTAATTAACAAAACTCACGATCATACATGCTCCCTATAGAATTACAAGTTGAATGCAACTTACTTATCTCTTAATACCACACCTTCTATACAGGCACCAAACAACACTATGCATGAAAGATCTATTATTGAGACTGAAGGAAGACAAATTGTAAATAAATAATTATATAGAGAAAAACTTAAATGTCCATCATAACTAACTTCAGTTTTTTTTATTTTGCTTTTATTATTCTCCCATACTTTACGTATGTCCTGCATTTGATCCACAAACGTTTTATAATGTATTGGAAGCAAACGGCTCATGCATCACAAAACAGAACATGTAATTTCTCATGCAAAGATATTTGTGTCTTCTAGTTACTGAATAAATAACAATTTCTACTGCTGTTACCTAGCTTTAAGATTTTTAGTGGCTGTACTGAGTACAAAGCAATCTGCCAACTGAAATATGCTATAAATCTCTATTGGTTAACTATAAATAAATTGTAATTTGGAGTTTGCTGGAAGCTGGAGTTTGAAACCTTAGTAGAAAACAGGAAATTTTAACCATCTATGTGCATATATTTTACAGTTATATATATATAAAACACATAATATATGTGTATGCTTATAAATATGTAATATATATATAAATAAAAAAGATTTATTTTCAGGTTGGATTTCATTAATTTTATACTCAGGCTACTCAATGACTTTTTCAAAAAAAAAAAAAAAAAAAATCAATACCATGCCTACGGAATTTGGACTAGAAAAAAAAGTCACAGCACAAAGGATACAAATAAAAGAAGTAGTTGAAATAGCTAGAATTGTTCCAGTAGGAATAGATTTCTGAGCATCCTTAAGATCACCAGATCTGTTTGAACCTGCCATAATACCTAAAGAAAAAGAAATTTGTATGTCATAAAACCAGTGAATTCTAACTTCACTTAAATAACCAATAGAACTGGAATATTTAACTTTTATTGTATCATAACCAAAAAGCAAGCTACAGAAATTATTATATTACTGCATCAATCCTTGTTTTGTATATTCATTTGATTCATAAATTTGTGTTACCACTTATCTCTGAGGGAACTAAATCCAGAAGGCTCAGTAAAAACTTGATCATTTTTAGAACAGGAAAGTGTACAAGAAAAGCAAAACGTAGGAGATGGATGTTATAAACATGAGATTAGGAATTTTTACCAGCATGACCAGATGTACAAATTCTTACTAAGCAGACCATACATAGTAAGATATGCAAACAAATGTACTAAATAACAAAAATGAAACAAAAAGAAGGGAGCAATAAGAAGCACAAAAGGAATGGTCATGAGATCACAGGCACACCTTCATGTTTCTCTAACCTAATTAGAGAACAAAAAATTTTTACTGACACAATGTTAAAAAGTAGAATAAAAACATTCTTTCCTAGAATTGCCTTATCACCACTAGAGACAAAAAACAGTAGCTAAGGTCAACGCATTCCAATGCAAAAATATTGTTGAACTCCACACAGTGAAATCCTAACTACAAGCTAGGATATGATGAGCTGCTGATAAAGAGAGAAAGAGGGAAGTACAGAAGTGAGAACAGTGGAGAATATGAAGAGACACCTCCATTTGGTATTCTATTAGTAAATAGTGCTGCAAATTTGCATCAAAATTCTGTTTTGTTCTTTGATATTAAATTGCTTGATCTGGGATTTTTCAATAAAAAGTTTTCTAGCAATTTCAGGAAAATGAAATCTGAGGGAAACTAACCTAGCTTTTAGTCTTGATCAAAAAAAGTCTACTGTTAAAGCTGAGGAGAAAACAAACAAACAAACCAAAAAACCCCACAACCTAGAAGTTTAAACAAGGTACAATGTACATAATACATAACAGTTTTCTTGCATGCATTTGAAGATTAAAACATTATAAAGATAAAAACTTATAATTCAGCTGCAACTTACTGTGAATAGCCATCAAGGTTTCTTTTTTCTGTGAGAGGTAGAAAACAGCCTGTCAACTGATCCATTAAGTTCTATAAACCCCTAAAATAAACAGCAGCCAGCTATGTCTCTCTAGCACCCGAAAATCTATTACTTAAAACTTGGACAGATAAGGAATTCCATGTGTCATCAATATTCACACCAAATTTTTTTCTTCAGCTATAAACACACATTCTCATTCAAGAAAAACAGTTTTAGTCTACCTGTTACAGATGGGAAATAAATCCCTACAAGCACTGTGAAGTAGGTCATGATGTCTGTGAAAACATAAGGACGTCCACCAATTTTTATGTCTTCTGATCCAGAAATTGATGGCTGACTTTTTTTCTCAACTATTGATCCTTTCTCCGAATAGGTGCTCCACAGATTATCTACAAGGGGGGGGGAAAAATAGCCATTGTAGCCTCTGATTCAGAATATTAGAGAGACTGCAGTACCCTTGTAAGTTGGATGACTTTTCATCTATAAAAAGCATGACATTTCCCAATGCTTCTTTATGAAATTTAGACACAGCAGCAATAACATCAGTATCAGTCATAACTGGTGGACATTTCCATTGGATGCCAGTAGAGATGTAGTGGTATATGGGATACGCTGTAAAAAATTTTCTTCTGTTAAAGACTGAGTTACAGAATTAAATTCTAACATATTCTAGAACATCCACTTAGATTATACAAACGTATGGATGTATTACCAGCTATAGTGTTCTAAAAAACATAAAAAGTATAGCAGTAAAGGAAAAAAAAATTTTTTTTAATCTCCAGATTAAGGAAATTTGGACAATAGCTCAAGATTTGGCTGTTCACAATGAAGGTATTCCAAATGGCTATTAGTCAAACTTCAGAAGAGGACCAATGAACAAAGGAAATTTAAACAAACAAAAGCAACACACACAAACTACAGGTAATGGTCCACATTCCCCCAGATACAAACTACGAATGTTTGCATAACGAAGGTCAATAAACTAGTAGCTTCCAACAGTTTACATTTGGGAAAATGTTAATTATGCCCCTCCAAAAGATGGTAAGGACTTAAACACAGATCTCATTCTAAAATAAGTCTTTGTTACCTTCAACACAATATGAAGATTCAGAATCAAAATCAATCTCCTATGGAGCCAAAGATTCAGATTTGCCCAAGAACTATTATAACTGCTATGAAATAATAATAAATGGAATCATGCATGAGAAAAAACTGTAAGCAAGAGAAGAGTTACGGTTAAAAGGAAAGGTAAACATGAATTGCTACAAAGCAACTACACATGTTATTTCATTGAAATGAAGAACAAACTAATGTACAGGTGAAGACACATAAAAGCAAGAGCTAGGGAAAACAAGAAAACCAAAATTCAGGATTTTCAGCAAACATTTGAGTAACAGAAAATGAGGCAAGACCTCCAAATTCCCAACTACAGCATGCAGAATACAAACTACAGCAAGTCTTTGAACAAAGTGAAAAATAAACCACCAGTGCAGAAAGAGTTCATTTGAGAAATCTTTGCTATGCATTGAGTTCCAGCTAATATTACGTATCAGAACTCATGTTCACACTCAGCAAGCACAACAGGTTTATCCAAGAATACCAAAGGACTTGTGCTGCTAAAAATTAATTTATCTGAAACTGCACTGCTACCCAAGGGTTAAAGTATGGCAAGCATAGGGTCAACTTGAAAGCAGCATCTGCAAATGAACAACTGGCAGCAACAACAGCAAGGAATAAAAGTAAGACACACATAGGTATTACTTCTGAATTCAAATGTAATAAGTTTTTATTTTGAGTTTTGAGGAACCATGGAAGTCTAGCACAGCTTTTGTTAAAGAAAGATTGTACCTCAGAATTACTTAAGTTCCTTGGTAGAAACATACCTGAAGTAGATTTCTGAATTTAGCCCATCTAGACTTCCCATATGTTTCTGAAAGATTCCTTGGGCAAAAAAAGCTTAAGATGGACATGGAATAAAAGATTTCACATGTATTTTAAAGTGGTTCAAAGACAAAAAACAACAGGTAAAATTAAGTGTATATTCAGTTTTACAGCTCACAGAATCATAGAACTGCTCAGGTTGGAAAAGACCTTCAAGTCCAACCACAACCTAACCATACCACCCTAACTCTGACAACCCTCCCCTAAATCATGTCCCTGAGCACCACACCCAAATGGTTTTTAAACACATCCAGAGATGGTGACTCAACCACCTCCCTGGCGAGCCTATTCCAGTGCTTAACAACACTTTCTGTAAAGAAGTGTTTCCTAATATCCAGCCTAAACTTATCCTGGTGCAACTTAAAGCTGTTTCCCCTCGTCCTGTTACCTGTCACCAGTGAGAAGAGACCAGCCCCACTCTCGCTGTAAGCACCTTTCAGATACTGGAAGAGAACAGTAAGGTCTCCTCTCAGCCTCCTCTTCCCCAGACTGAACAGCCCCAGTTCCTTCAGTCTCTCCTCATAGGCCACATTCTCCAAGCCCTTCACAGCCCTGTTGCCCTTCTTTGGAGCTGCTCCAGCACCTCAGTGTCCTTTCTGTACTGAGCTGCCCCAAACTGAACACAGCACTCAAGGTGAGGCCTCACCAGTGCCGAGTCCAGGGGCAAGATGACTTCCCTGGTGCTGCTCACCACAGCATTCCTGATCCAAGCCAGGATGCCATTGGCCTTCTTGGCCACCTGGGCACACTGCTGGCTCATATTCAGCCCACTGTCCATCAGCACACCAAGGTCCCTTTCCATCAGGCAGCTTTCCAACCACTCCTCCCCAGGCCTGTAGGGTTGCCTGGGGTTGTTGTGTCCAAAATGCAGGACCTGACACTTGGCCCTATTGACACTCATACAGAAAACTCATACAGAAACTCATACTTGGCCCTTTGATCCATTCTGTCCAGGTCCCTCTGTAATGCCTTTCTACCCTCTGGCAGATCAACACTCTCTCCCAACCTGGTGTCGTCTGCAAATTTACTGAGGGTGCACTCAATCCCCTCATCAAGATCATTAATAAAGGTGTTAAATAGAAGCAGCCCCAGTTCCAAGCCCTGGGGGATACCGGCTGCCAACTGGATTTAACTCCATTGACCACAACTCTTTGGACCCGGCCATCCAGCCAGTGTTTCACCCAGCACAGTGTACGCTCATCCAAACCATGCCAAACGTGGGCACACAGCTTCTCCACGAAGATGTAGTGGGGGACAGTGTCAAAGGTTTAGAAAAGCCAAAAGCTCAGGAAACCCACCAGTAAACTTCCCCAAGAAATGGTACCAGGATGTAACCTGTGCTTTCCAATGCAAAGGTGGTGAATGCAAAAGCCACCTGCAAAGAACTACGCAAAAACTTTCTACTCAGTCACCAAGCCTGGTAAAGAAACTGATGAAATTTATCCATAGGTAAGTGTCAAACAATGAACACTGGAAAGTTTTTCCCTTACACTGAGCTTTCAGCAGACTCATAATGGTTGTTAGAGATCTTGGCTTCATGTGACATCAGGAAAATGAAATGCACTTTTATACAGTAGTACTGTATTACAAAAAACACAGCTGTTCGAAGCTTAGAATACAAGACTGTTTTCTGAGCATACGGAGGGAATGTAAAGTAGCATGAGAAGAGATACGTAATATTTAAGAAAAAAAGATATATGTACTAACTTACAAAATGCATACAGTAAAAATAAATAAAATCTCAAGTCACAGTTCTTGCAATAAGCATTTTAGTCAAAAGCAGGATTTCATCTTTGATTCTGAGGAAGCTGAGTGAGTTTATATAAAAATTCAGACACAAAGCAGCCTACATTTCAGCTGGAACTGAATGTGTATTTGTACACTTTATGTTTAATCTTTTAAATTGAGTTACTATGGCAGTAATAATATTACTTAGTGCCCCTATCTCTCTTTACAGAGAGTTGCATATTTCTATAATCAAATTCTATTTTAAGGGAACGTGGAGGACAGGAATCAGAACGTCCTTCTCATCCTCATAAACATTATTTGTTCCTATACAATACTATCTATTATATGTTCAAAATGAAATTTATGAACCTGTGCAATTAGTTTAAACCTAAAGCAGCCACAATTGTATAAAAACATAAACATAAGATATTCTACACACTTTGTAGAAAGTCTCCTGTCCAAATGCTAGACTGATAGCTAGAAAAACTTTATTTTTTCCTGAACTGGCATGCTGTACATTGTTGGACAAACAACAGGACTTTACTTCTCAACATGCCATCTGTAAATTGGAAAGAAGTTCTCCCTCACGGGATTTTGAAATAACTGAATTTGATGTGATAGAAAAATAGCTTTTGAAAGAGTGCCCGTAAAACCTTAACGATCCCCATATGAAAGCAATTCATATTAAGCTTCCAAAACCAGACGGAAATGTTGAAGAAGGAAGTAGACTCCAGGAAGCAATCTTTCAACACAAGTAGATTATTACTAAGGAGTAGTGACAGGCTAGAATACTACATTACTGCACAGCTTCGGGCCGAATCAGCACAGATCACTGTGCTTTCTGACTTACCAATTAGAACTCCACTCAGTATTCCTGGAATCCCTTGAATTTCTGTTACATTATTGAGGCTGAAGTAGTCATCACACATAGCAGTAGGCAAAGAACTATTGCAGAAGAGCAGCCACAAGTTTGTGGTCTTTGTTTCATTATTCCTTTCAGTAAATTTGGCACAGACATCAAAGCTGCGCTTTGACAAGGTACGGTTTCCAAGAAGACAGATGCTACAAACAAAACAAAACAAAACAAACAAAACAGTGTTTCTTCAGCATAGTAGTGTGCATTTAAGCATTTTTTAATCCATTAGACTTCCTCAGAAATCCAGTATTTATAGCACTTATGTTATGGGCTGTACAACATCTACTAAAGCAGAAGAGTCTCTCCATATAAAACCATCATCAGTAACATTTAAAATACCAGTCAAACATTTCCACTTTAAGACAGCTTCTATGCTTTCTGATTATTCTTTGGAAAATATAACAAATTCAAGCAGCTTGACCACTAAATAATAGGACTGAATATATCATGACCTCTATTAAAAAAAAAAAAAAAAAAAAAAAAAAAAAAAGTGAAACGAAGTCATTTGATTTATAATGCAGTGACAAGCTTGACCAAAAAAAATACAAAAGAAAAATTAAGCAAGAGTCGTGCACTTTTCCAAGAAGTAAGTTCTTTAGACTAACAGCTAAGGAAGTAAGCCAGGAAATGAGTAAAGTTTAAAAACACTGAACTCATAGCTCAAAGTATTGTATAGTTCTTTGCAAGAAGCAATTAGGACACTCAGAAAACTAGGAATATTTTGCAAAAAGCAAATGGTTATTAACAAAGAACATTAAACACCTACTACCTACTTTTGTTAACCCTTTGTTAAGCTATGCAAAAGACATTCAGGAGATACCTCCCCCAGGCTTGTTTAATAAAGTGGTTCATTGCATCTATGAAGATGAAACGAGGAATGATCAAATAAAGCATCAGAGTTAGGCAGGTAAGATATAGCACATAGGCAGTAAACATCTGGTACTTCTGAAGCAGTTCAGGAATCTGGTAATAAACAGCATAAACATAGCATTTGCTATCAGGCCAAGTATGCTAAGTCATGCAGTATGTTTACTTAGCTTAGTTTTTTACTTCCTGTTTCTGATACCAGTGAAGAGTACAAGAAGGGAAATTTACAGGACACCAGTACATCTCCAGGTACAGCTGCAAATCCATGGAGATCAAGCAGATTTAACAGAAAGCCCACTGCTAAAGAGAATGATCTTCCTTGTTTATTATTTTTGCTATTGGATTTGGTTAACTACTCAACCTCTAGAAACTTCTTCCAGTTTGATTTGGCTGTAAGATCACGATGTGAGCTAATAAAGTACAGTATTTCACCATCTACAAAATGCCTACCACTAACAGAGATGGAATGAGGTGATAGACATAGCTAAGTGAATAGGGAAACTGGTGTTTTTATAAAATGTCCAAATGTTAGACTAGAAGCTAGAAAACTATTTTTACAAACCTACACCAACTTGCTGTATGACGGTGAGTTTGGTGACCTACTCATAGCTTTATTATAATGTGAAACCACATTTGAGTTTCTTCTTTTAGGGCAGATTCACCAAAATGTGAACAATTCTATTTATAGAAAGATAAGCTTTGTTTAATATTTTTTCCAAATAGTAATGAATCACAGAAGCAGTTTCCAGAAATTTGGTAATAAGTCTTACCAATGCTACATACCCAGAGAATCCCTCTTTTACCTATACAAATAAACAAATAAAAGATTTAAATATTTCCCTAGTGGAAGTTTGAGTTTCTGAGAAATTCAAGTTTTCTTCAGAGAAGTGTCAAATTTGAACATATTTTTATTTGCCAACAGAAAGGTTTCTGTTTATCTTTTACAGTACAGTCCAAAAATACTGCCTAACTGCTCAATTTAAGCAGCAACCATTAACATGTCAGATTACTATGGAATTCTGCATCGACCGTATAGCAAAGGATCAGTTTGACATAACAGGTGGCAATTCACTACAGAAACTCTCATCTCTTCCACTACTGTTTTAAGCAGTACTGTTCTTTGCTCTCCAAGCAGGAAGAGATGCACAAAAACAAAACCAGCATACTGGTAACTGGACAACCAGACACATTTTCAGTGAGCTGAAGAAAGGTACAAGATAAAGATGTTGAGAAACAATATGCCACGTGCAACAACAAAACTAGACTTTAATAACAAAAAGGTAGAAAAGTTTTTGCGTAAAGCAAGTGAATTGAATAATGTAAAGCTTCTATTTTGAATAGGGTGAATAGAAGTCTTAAAAAGTTCATGACAAATTTTTAAAGTACGCTACCTCCCGTTCATAGTTACAACATTTCCTTGAAGATTTTACTTTATTCTGCATACTTCATTTCTTAATTGATTAGATAAAGCAGCTATATTTACTGTCAGCAAGACCACTTTTGCATGTAGGTATGAAAAGAACAGTGGCTAAAAACATTTAAGTAACATTAAGCATGAAAGAACATTTTCCAAAGTTATGACTTACAAAGATTCAAATAGGTAGCTCACGATAACAGAAGATCACGTAAGTGCCTCATAAAGATATGAAACCTTCCACTGAGATCAGTGTGAGCATATTTTTAAGTTTAGCTTAAAACTTGGTTGTAGTAGCTATTCTTTCCCCCTACTTTTTTTTTTTTTAATAATAATCTATACTATTTAATGATATGTTACTTACGGAAAGTCTGGTGGGTCAATAGCAGTCTTAATAACTCCAGCATATATGGCAATGATGGATAGAATCACACAGGCAAGGAAGACTAGTGCAAGTTTGTTGACATACTTGACTCCCACAAAAACTACTATGGCCATCAGAATGATAATACATGTCCCATAAACTCTCATGTTGTTCAGCATGGCCTGTGTTTCTTCACCAACCTCTTCTGCTTTAAATATGGCGGCACTTGGAGAAATGTAAGTCTGCAGGAGATATGGAAATTGCCTTTCATGTAATAACAATCATTTTATGAAGCACTAAATTTACTTTAACTTTAAAATCTAAACTACTACAGTTGGCAGTTTTCTTACTTCACAAAGAAGTTCAACCAGATGGCATGGTTATTTAGTGAAGAAAGAGCAGAAACAAATATCCTCACATGTGTCTGGCATAATGAAACAACAAAAAGTTATTTTCAAGATTTTTCCTAGTATAGAGGCACTGTAAGAAACTCAGGTTTAAAGTGCAATGAGGCTTTAATTACGTGCCACTCCTATTTTTCAACTACATCTTTTAGATAAATTACTTTGAAAACCAACATGTATAGAAAGTGGTATTATCAGAAAATCGTAAAGCTGAATGAGCATCCTATATAAGTGGAAAAGGAACAAGGGTGAAGATGAAATAAGAGGACAAAACAGAGTGGATATACTGAGAAACAGGCGCAGCTTTTGGTCCAGCTTTTTCTCTGTTTTCTAACAGTTTCTGCCTCTCATAAATTTGTCTTTGCCAGACAAGAAAAAACAATAAGAAACAGAGGAAGACAAGGAACACAACAAGTATGTTTCCATGTGACAGGTACAGATTGCAAAGAGGATGCCACACTGTAGTGTCTGATACCCACACAAAGAACAAGCTATTGCTCACTCTTCTCTTCCTACACCAGAAATTCCAAAACTAAATCTTACTATTATGAGTAGTTTTCCTTGAACTATATAAGACTACAGTAGCATAAACATAATCTGAAAGATTCTTTTTTTATCCAGAGCATATTATGAAGAGGTAGCAAAGAGATACATCCCATTTGGTAAAATTACTGTCTAATGTGACTTAAGTGACTTAAAGTCACTTACTGAACTGTTTTGTTCCTAATTTAAGTGGGGAAAAAAACGTTAAACTGTTTAAATACTGATCATAATTTCATGATCATAAATTTATTATCATCATTTATTATTATCGCTGGGCTACAGACAGCTCCACAAATCAAAGTTTGTTGAACTTCTTCAAATATTCATAAAAAGAACTGGAATATTGACATACTACAAATGTGGTACCAAAGCATTCAAAAATCAGACTAGAATACATTTTAGGTGTCATTATAACTTATCTATGATTATTATATTTAGACAATGCTCAGTGATCTCTCAAAATAGACTGAAAATAGACTTATGAGAAACCAGTACTTACCAATAAGATTTCAATGGTACCAAGAATGTACATTGCTCCTGCAAAGGTTGTACCCAGGTAAAAACAAAGTCCCACTGCTCCACCAAACTCTGGCCCTAAAGATCTTGAAATCATGTAATAGGAGCCTCCAGCTGTGAATTTAACCAAGAAGATTCCAACTTTTCAGATTAATAAAAGCAGTAGAGATCAAAACATTCTGTCATTCAATCAGCGCAGGTACTTGAGAAAATCTCTGCATGCATCTCCATTAAAATGTTCTTACCAAACCTGTATTTGATGTTTACACCAAATGTGCTGTTAGAACGTACACTTTGAGGTGCACATCATCACATGCATTTTCACAAAAGCAGTGTTTTCAAAACATCAGCTACCCAAACATTTTAAGCATTAGGTTCATCCATCAGAATTAAAGAGAAAAAAAAAAAAAAGAAAAAAAAAAAAAACAATTAAAAAATGAAAAGTAAAGAGATACTAGCCAGTTTTGTTGGTTATTTGCCTAAGACCATTTCTTGCTAAAGAAATGAAAATAAAATTACAACACTCTAATCACTTAAAATCAGTAAGCTTTTTTTTTTTTTAGACAGCTAGAACTGGGAAATGAAGATGTTCGTAGTTTTTGTCTTATACTACACAAATAATTCATCATATATCAAGCAGTTGCACAGAAGTCCTGCAATGTTTTTCTGTTCTCATTAATCCCTGCCAATACTGTCAGTTATGGTGCCGGCTTGGTCCTCAGCAAAGTAGTTGATTGTGGCACTACAGACTGCTAAACAACCAGTGCAAAGAAGAAAATATGACAGGTGATAGCTGTAGCTGACTCTTTTCTGAGAGGTACAAAGGCATCAGTTTGCTACCCTGACCCACTCACATGAGAGGTATGTCTCTTACCATGAGCCTATGTAAGTACTACAAATGTTACCAAGAAATTACCAAGCCTTGTACAGCTTGCAGAACCACTATCCATGGCTGTTATTTTATGCAGCACCAACAACACTGTCAAGGACATCCAAAGTGTATCATGAAGGACTATAGAACCCTTGGAACAGTGTCAAGAGGCCCTGGAGTATAAATGATCTTTTCAATCCTACCAATCAAAAGAAAAGGCTTTAAGAAGACCAGTACAATCTGGCAGATCAATTCATAGTTGCCAGACAAGTGATTTGGCCAAGGATATGGCTTTTTAGACCGTGGTACTCTTTGGGAAACCTGGTCTAGTAGGGACCAACGGTGTCAATCTGTTGGAGAGCTAGTACATAAGTGATAAAAAGAAAGACTAGGGGAAATGTAAGCTCTCTCCTGAAGAAACTGAGAGACATGGTTACCCGGACATAGAGAAGGTAGTACTCAGTGTTTTTTTTGACTCAGCCTTCACAGAAGGCAAAGGCAGACACAGAGAGTAAAGAACTGCCCGCTGTAGGAGATCAGGCACAAGACCACTTAAGGAACCTTAACATGCACAAGTCTGAGGGACCTGACGAGACGGACATGAAGGTCCTCATGGAACGGCGGATAAATTTCCTGTGCATCTATTCATTACATTTGAAAATTCATGGCAGTCTGTTAAAGGGGTCACTATAGGGGTCTCAGAGACTTGAAAAGGTAAAACATAACCCCCATTTTAAAAAAGCGAAAAAAAAAGATCTGGAGAACTACAAGCCAATCATTTTCACCTCTGTGCCTGGCAAGATCATGAAGCAGATCCTATGGTAAGGCACGTGGAATACACAAAGGTGACTGGCGACAGCACACATGACTTCATTAAGAGAAAATAATACCTGGCAAATTTGATTGCTTTCCACAATGAGGTGACAGCACTGGTGGATAAGGGAAGAGCTACTGACATCATCTATCTGGACTTGTGCAAAACATTTGACACTGTCTCACATAACATCCATGTTTTGAAAATGGAAGCACATGGATTTGATCGATTGACCACTCAGTGAATAAAGAACTGGCTGAAGGCCACACTCAAATGGCCAAACTCAGAGTTGCAGTGAATAGCTCCGTGTCTTGGTGGAGACCAGTGATGCCTGGTGTTCCTCAGGGGTCAGTATAGGACTGTTACTATTTAATATCTTTGTTGGTGACATAGTGGGATTGAATACACTTTCAGCAAGTTTGCCAAACTCAAAACAGTGTTGCAGTCAACATGTTGAAGGGAAGGGATGTCATCCAGAGGGAACAGGCTTAGAAGTGAGGCCTTGTGAATCTCATGAAGTTCAACAAGGCCAAATATTGAAAGCAGCCCTGCAGAGGACTTGGGGGTACTGATAGATAAAAAGCCACACATGAGCTGGCAATGTGCGCTTCTAGCTTAGAAGCCATATCTTGAGCTGCGACCAAGAAGCATGATCTGCATGCTGAGGTAGGAAATTCTCCCCCTTACACTCCATCCCTATGAGACCTCCACAATGCTGCCTTCAGCTCTGGGATCCCCAGCAAGAGAAAGATGAACCTGTTGGAGAGGGTCCAGAGGATGGCAATGAAGATGACCAGAGGGCTGGAGCACCTACCCTACGAAGAAAGGCTGAGTAAGTTGTGTTTTCAGAACCTGGAAAACATAAGGCTCCAGGAAGATGTTCTAGCAGCTAAAAATACATATATTTTGAGATGCAAGATCAATATGCCAAACAAAAACAAAAAAGCACAATGGGAATATCAATAGTTCTTCATGGCAGATAGAATTTTAGGATAGGAAATTTATTAATTAAAAAAGCAGATTCTTCATTTATAGTTTTTAAACATTGCCTTAAAAATATTATGAATTAAAGAGTTCCTTATGTCATAAGATCCAATATTTTTTATTCTAAAACATTTACAGTGAAGCAAGATTACTGGAACTCTGTAGAACCACAGGAGAATATTATTGGAAGACTGTAAATTGATTTAGTTTACTGATTAGTACTTAATAAAACCAGAAAGGACAGCATGACAACTGTCTAATCAGACATACCGAAAACCTTCAGGCTTTCCTTAAACAAAGCTGGATGTTTTTTTCAGAGCCAGAGATTTTACAAAGGGAAGGAAATAAAAAGGAGGATGAATACCGATTAAGTTTACCAAAAACCTTTCTCTGCTCTCCTTTGAAAAGTGAATAACAAATATTAGTTTCCAGTTTACAGATGCAATGAACAGCTTAAACAGATTCACTGCAACTAACACTTGCTTTTTAACTTAAAAAGCAACAAAATTACTGAAAGTGATGAAGAAAAGCAGTAAGTTCTATACTCATAATGCCAAAGTAATGAATAAAAAGTTTATTCCTGCCTAGCTTCCTTTCAATCGTAGGTACTTTGTCCCTTCCACATGTTCCAGGAATACTAGTACCATAAACTTGAAAAATAAGAGGGAAAAAGAGATGAACAGTGACTAGGATAACTATACTTAATTATAAAACAAAAACAGTTGAAAAAAATTCTTACTGCATTTATATTTCACATACTGTACTACGTCTGTGAAACAGAATCATAGAATGGTTTGTGTTGGAAGGGACCTTTAAGATCATCTAGCTCCAGCCCCCTGCTACAGGCAGGGACACCTCCCTCTAAACCAGGCTGCACAAAGCCCCATTCAGCCTGGTCTTGAATGCTTCCAAGGAGATGGTATTCACAACCTCGCTGGGCAGCCTGTTCCAGTGTCTCACCACTCTCACACTGAAGAATTTCTTCCTTATATCAGTCTAAATCTACCCTCTTCCAGTTCAAAACCCCTTGTCCTGTCACTACATGTTCTTATAAAAAATCCCTCCCCAGCTTTCCTGGAGGCCTCCTTCAAGTACTGGAATTCAAGATTCTGCACAAATTGTAGTGTTTAATTTTGCCCAACAACTTATGCATCCATTCTGGAACCTTAGTAAGCTAGAAAAGCTCTAAAACTGAGTATTAATTCATTAATTAATTTAAAATTTATTTTTATATATATACATACAATTTTTAAAATTTAATGTAAGCATCTGTACAGGGTCCATAACATCAGAATACTAATATTTTCAATTAACTTGTTGAAAACCAAGGATTAGAAGAGCTTCAAAAGCAAGCTGATTTTGTGTTGAAAACATCTGTTTCATAATTGAAGAGGAACAATTTAACAGGCAAACTTGTCCTGAAAAAGGTAAATGAGATGAGCATAACCTAAAATGCTTATATAGGAGGAGATTATTACCAGTATGCTGGTTATTATTCTTGCAGAAAACCAAACTGTTTGAGATGTTAGTAAATAAATAAAAAGTAAACTAGGGGCAATTCCGGGGGAAAAAAGCACTTTATTTGTAAATTTAAGGCAGAGCAAATTTCTTTAGAAAATCAATCTCTATTAGCTCAACTTATGATATCTTTCATTCAACAGAATCAAATAATTGATGATAACAAAAATGTGCTACAGCTCCTGGAAGGTCTAGGTAGAGAGCAGCATCTCACCTTAAAAAGTCAATTACAAGATACCTGAAACAATACTCCAAGTACTACTTCTAACAGTTCATATGATATCTCAATACTACAGCAAATTATCTCAGATTTGATTATTTATCATTTTACCATTTTTTATCTAAGATTAAAAAAAAATATTGATTACCTGGAACCACACCATTTGTTGCTATTGCACTCATTGAAATTGCAGTTAGCATAGTCTGCAGAAAGATGAAACAAAACACATTTAAAGTATTTTGAAAATGGGACAAGACAGTGATCAAAAGCACTTAAGAATTTACTAATAAAACTTCGTAGCAACTAAAACTGATCATCTTTGGTTAGATATTTCCATGTAAATGGAGTACAGAACCTTCTACATGATGATTGAGTAAGTTTAGATGCTTCAGACAGCCTTCAAATAGATGAGTACGGACCACTGAGAATGTACTTAAAATATTCTTTATTCCAATTTATCACAGCTATGATGAATTCATCTACTGCTGGTTTCCCAAATTGAATTTACAGACACAATGTCAGTAGTTTATGTTTTGGTTTGTTCAAAAGTTGTAAAAAAAAAAAAAATAATAATAATAATGGAAGACTTCAGGTCTCAATGTGATACAATGTGTATCATGAAATATTTGCTCGTTGAGTAGAATCCATTAAATACTTCAAGCTAAAACTTACTATCACTGGATCACAGAAAACCCAATATATGCTGAAAGGACACATGACATTCAGTGCATACATTTAAATGTTATAGAAGACCCATCCTGTATCTCCCAATTGTTCTGAAATTTTATAGAAAAATTATTATTACTTTATAGAGAAATTTATCTTAAGGAAAAATCTTGTAATGTTTGTTTATACAAGAGAAAGCAGCTGTATTCTGATAACAGAATAGTAAACCGATCAATAATAAAGAAAAAGATTATCTTACACAAGCACAGCACATGAAAACAATGATGAAAGACTCAAGAACTCCAGCTGTTCCTACAATCCATGTCAAACGCAGGAAAAGAATAACTCCCAAGATGTTTTGCAAGCAAGGGAGATACACACCAATAAATGTGCCCATTCGTGGAACCTGGAAGCAAAGACAACAGAACCATTCAGGCCTCACCATTAACCTTCTGCACTTCATGAACGTCAGCCTTTTCTGTTGAAATACTCAACTTAGAAGCAATAAACATACATACTAGGTCTCCAGGTACAGAAGTTCGTCTTAAATCACAACTCAGGCTGTAAAAAATGCAGCCAATTTAAAACAGCAAGCAAGAGTTGCACTAGATTTCCAAGTATGTAAAAGGACACAATGCCATACAGACTTCTATCTTTATTTTTTAGCACACTGGATAATGTTGGTAACATTGATGTTGTATACAAGCTCAGTTACTACAGAATCACTGAACAGTTAAGTTCAAAAGGACCTCTGCTGGTGACCTGGTCCAAACCCTCTGCTCAAGCTGGGACACCCAGAGCAAATGGCCCAGGACCACGTCCATACAGCTTCTAAGGTCTCCAAGGAGATTCTACAACTACTGCTCTGTGTCAGTTCTTTCTCACCTGTACAGCAAAGTGTTTCTTGATTTTTAGACAGAAACTCTTGCCTTCCAATTTGTGTCTACTGCCTCTTGTCCTGGCACTGGGCATCACTGAAGAGAACAGGGCTCCATCCTCTTTGCAACTTCCCTTCAGATATCACTGTGTATAAATTAGATCCCCACAAGTTTCCTCTTCTCCAGTCTGAATAGTTGCCTCTCTCAGTCTCTTTATATAGTAGAAGTATTCCAGTACTATATTATGCCATTAAAATTCTACTCTACCAGACAATTGCTTAATCTCAATTAATTTCAGACACCAAAGGGTAAAAAGAAAACATACACAAATCATGCTTTCAGGACACAAGCTGATATAGTGCAAGTAAATACAGTGTTCATTTGGCCAGTTAGTTCTAGACAGGCTAACACTGGGATGCATTAACAAAAGCCAAAACTGAACAAGAAACTACAACTGATAAACAAATGAAGAACAGCAAAAGGCTACGGACTTTATTCCACAGCCTTGATCATTGTCTGTCCTGGTTTCAGCTGGGAAAGAGCTGATTTTTTTCTTTGTAGTGTCTGGTATGATGCTACGTTTTGGCTTTAAGAGACAAACAATGTTGATAACAGAGCACTATTTTAGTTGTGGCAGAGCAGTGCTGTATGCAGCATACGCACGGAGCCAAGAACATTTCAGTTTCTCAGCTTATTGTACTGCCTTGCCGGTGAGGGTGGCTGAGAGGACACAAGGATTTGGGAGGAGACAGAATCAGGACAGATGACCTATAATAACCAAAGGGATTTTCCATACCATATGACATCACACACACACACAAAAAAAAAACCTCTTGAAAATTAGTGCGAAGATGTCTAGGGGAGCAGCTGCTACTTGGGAACTAGCTGGACATCAGTGGGTGGCTGGTACACCACTTGTTTTGTGCATATATGATTATTAATACTACTACTTCCTTTCCTCTTCCTTTTCTGTCTTGGTAAAAGAATATTTATCTCAACTCATGAGTTCTACTCCACACCCCCTTATCTCCCCTCCCCCAGTTCTTTCCCTCATGCCACTGGGAGCAGTTGAGGGGATGTGGGGTTGGAGGGGGCAGGGGTAATAAGCAAATGACTGCATGGTGTTTTGCTACATGTCAGGTTAAGCCACAACATTGTCCCAACAACTCCCAGTAGCAGTCAAGTCTTAACAAAAACAGTTCTAGAGCAAGTATTCAGGTACAATACTATAAATCCCTCCTATAAATAAATTCCAGTTATAACCTTAATTCCAAGCACCTTTTTGTATCCGTCTTCCCAGGTGCTTCTTTCCTTCTTTCTCATCTGCTTTTCCTTCTTCCTTCATAGCTCAGAATATAAGATCAGTAGAAACTCAAAGACGAATAACTGCCAGTACTCTCATTCTGCCAGTACCTACCCTAAGTTTCCCTCATTCAGCTTTCATGCCCTACCAGTCACAGCTCATCATCCCTCCTTGACTGCAGTTTTGTGTTATACATGGTTTTGATCCTGGCTTTCTCCTTCTAAGACAGCTTCCTGCTCATAGAAGGTTCAACATAGTATCTTATTATAGCCTGACAAGGTTGCTTATGTTCCTCTCATACAAAGGCATAGATAGGCAGTTTGGGCACCCAGCAGACAACCGTTGGAGATCTTAGCTGCTCTCTTCAAGCAAATATGCTAGAGAGCCTCCTCCAAACACAGGAACAATAGACCTAATACAAAAAACAAACAAAAAAATAAGAAGCAAATACACTTCTGATCATAAAAAGTGGCTTGCTCCATTTCAAGTTTTTTCTAATTTCAACCTCAGATAACAATCCAGCCAACTGAAATGTATCAATAAACCATCAAATGAGAAGAATGTCAAACTGCATCCTCACCAAAGGTAAAACAAAGTTACTGTTGCTCATACAAGGACAGAAGGGAACAAAATTAAGAGGGAACTGAGATGCATGTAATGCTTGTTTTGGTTCTGAGTTTTACATACATTTCATATGGAACTTCTACAATAATGTGTTGCTAAAACACACTAGCAAGATCAATGAACACTTCTGCTTTTCTCTCTCCTGTTTTTAGAGAATTGTGTGATTTCTTTTTAGGCTAAAAAATATTTCTCTGTATGTGGCTAGCTCTGTCGTAACTTATCAGAAGTTCAGATACCTTGACTTCCTTTCGCTTGCTATCTTCATCTGCTTCATGTTCCACCACACCTTGAGTCACATTTGTGTAGTTTGCTAGTTTGTTAAGAAGAGATGACACCATTGGATTGCTATCCATTTCCTCCTGTCAGGATTTTAAGAAAACTGCATGTAATAAAAACTTAAATTATGATTCTATGATACTACTTCAAACATACACTCAACAGGTTATTCCTGAATCATTCTAATCTGAAAACTAGCATGACCAAATACCAGTCATGTCAAAGAACAAAAGCAAATCTTTATAGTTGAATGCTACATGATTATATTGCTGCCCCTCCCTATATTGCAGTAGCAGGGTCATGACATTTAGACACAAGCTGAATGCTGGTAAAAAAACCTCTAAAAGTAGCCTTAGATAATTTTCTCAAGCACCTTCAGGCTCTCAAGAACCATGATCCATATGGACTACTCTTAAAACAATGTACATATTTTGAACAAATGTATGCTTTGGAACATATTCACATAAGATGTAATTAAATATATGTAATATTACTTGACACAGAAGCAAGCTGATCTTTCTTCAGCCAAATATCTGCTACAAAACCAAAGTGTGGTGAAAACAATAATAAAATCCTAAAGAAACACACGCAATAAAAGCATACCAAGAGAAGCAGAACTAGAAGATTGAGTCAAGCATGCAGGATCAAATACTGGGAGGAAGACAACAGATTGGAACTGAAAACAGTAATATACAAAAACTTTGCCTGAAGGTATTAGGTCATGACAACACAGTTCTTTGAACTAACTTCTTTGAACTTATTAAAGATCTTTTACAAATACAAGTCAGCTGAAAATGTTAAGACTCTAGGAAAAATATACTACAGAACACAGGATACCAAAAAAATCCAACACTACATCAGCAATGTGCTGAAAACAACTAATGCAAGCATATATTTCAAAGATGATTAGGGACAATAAGGGGAAAAAAAAAAAAGCAAAAAAAAAAAAAAAAACAGCAGCAACAATTTGTCAACAGTGAGTAATACAATATCTTATTTGAACAAGAAGTAGTTTTGCATATTGATCTATGAATTCGAATTTGAAGGAGATAAATCCAGAGACAAAACTCTGGTATCATGATTTCTGTCAAAAAAAATAGTAAGAAATGTCATAAGTGGTAAAAAGATGTAATGACAAACATCAATGACTCCTACTTCAATCTTCTCTAAAGTTCAGTGAAAAGCAGTGCACAAATTTTTGTCCGACAGGAGAACTGAAAGATGATGTTTTCTGTGCTAACATTTTTGGAAGAAAGAAGGTAGGAGCACAGAAGGACAACAAGAGAATGGGAGGTTGAATGAAATGCATATATATAATGCATATATACATACTATATATATATATATAGTAATATATAAATTACAAAACAAAACATGCATCCAGACACATACACAACGAAATGAGAACTTACCTCAAAGAGAGCCATATTTTTACCTTCGTACATGTTTCCTCTGTCCATCTCTGCACTGTTAATAAACGGACTACTTTCCCTAGAAACACCATCTCCTAGCAGAAAACAAAATAAAACAAAAATCAGCAAGGTCCATCATACAAAGGGTATTCTCAGGATGTTGTTTTAAAAATATTCCAGGAAGCAAATGGAACTGCAGTCAAATTCCTACTTCAAAAACAGGACAACTATGAAATACCTAACCTGATAACGAACAACCACACTGAAAAAGCCACTGGTCGCTTAAGGTAGCTATACTATTTTAAAAATAACTTGGGTTTTTTTATTGTTGTTTTTTGATGCCTTAGGCTTTCAATGTTCAAGAAGTTATGAGTTCAAGAAGGTATGAGTCAGTTGCACAGGGACTCTATGACCACACCTAAGGAAATACTTCAGTAGTATTGAGACAGGAATTTATGAGAAGAAAAAAAAAGTTGTAAGAATTATTTTGTAAAATTTGCAGAGACTCTATGATATGCCATGTTTATTCTATTTCTTGTTGAGGTACCAATCACACGCAGCTGTAGATTCTCTGACCAGCTCCGGAGCACCTTTCCAAATACATCATCACTTTCACTGGTGTCTAGCCATACAATGCAAGAATGTGCTCATACTGTCACAACACTGGAAACTCCAAATTGCTCATTTGGCCTTACAAGTTGCAGCAACAATAAATATATGTAGCCTCTTTGCTACACAATTGACAAAAGAGCTGGAGAAAAAAAATAAACTGTCCTCTCTTCCCTGTGTCCTTCACTATATCCTTTCCAGGGCACTTCTCCCAACCTGAAGTCCCAGAACAAACCATTGTAAACACAGGACTCCTGACAGCAGTACTATCCTGGTTGTAACAGGAGAGAAGTACATCCAATTACCTCAGGAAGATAAGACTAAAAATATTCCTGAAAAAGATCCTTGCAATGTTCATCACTCCCTCATACAATAGGCTCCATCACATCACTATGACAGAAGCTGCAATGGTATCCTAAGAGATTCAAAAGACAGCTATTGTCCATCAGTCCTCCAGAATTACTTCCATGGTCCAAAATAACTATTAATTCACTCACAACTACTGTTCTTACCTAATGTTTTATCTTATCCACCAGCTTCCATTTTTGTTTCTCTACAGATTATAATTAAAGCCACGTTGCTTCAAGTCCTACAGCCTGGCTAGTTTTCCACACTTTCTCACGCATCAGCGTTTGGTTGGTTTTGCTGTTGTACATTTTCACAAGGCATGAAATGTATCAGTTTAGCACAAGATTGTCAGGGAAACTGGCTTTTATCCTTTAATTAGCCCCACTGTACTTAGAGAAAATAGTCCAGTTAACTTTTCTGCATAAAACAAAACACAACTATGTCCTCAAATACTTGCTGACTTCTCACATCATCACACTAGAGCATACATACCAGTACTAGAACTTTGTAGTTTCTCACCAAAATTACCAGAACACTGTTTTCTTCAGCTGTGTTCCTTGAAATGACTATGCTATTTCTGTTAAAGTTTTTAAAAAGCATTCCTTACAAGACCAATTCAACAGCTAAAACTCTTACATTGGATAAGATTTTTTAATAATTGTCTTACTAAGACCACAGTTCTGTTGACTTTTCTTGTCCACTGACAGCTAGTAGTGGTACTTATTAGCTAAATACTAACACTCCCTTTGGGGTACAAAGGATTAGTCTTCAAAAAATGAGTTGGTCCATTTCAAGTGTTGGTTTGCATTCGTACAGGGCGTAATGTAACTGGAGTTATGACTCAGCAGCAAATATTAGACCACACAAATTATCAAAAAGATATACTAAACTATTTATTGTGAATATTTATTCACTTTATTAGTCTTAACACTTTCAGAAGTAAAATGAACTCAGCACTGTACACTGATAATTTAGGTTATAGATAGCTGAATACTGAAGTCCTCCTTTATAACCTCAGGTTTCACCAGGGAGGTTTAGATTGGATATCAGGACAAACCTCTTTACACAAAAGGTTGTTAAGCATTGGAATAGGCTCCCCAGGGAGGTGGTTGAGTCACCATCCCTGGATGTGTTTAAAAACCATTTGGATGTGGTGCTCAGGGACACGATTTAGCAGACGGTTGTTAGAGTGAGGGTAGTATGCTTGGGTTGTGGTTGGACTTGATGATCTTGAAGGTCTTTTCCAACCTGAGTGATTCTATCATTCTGTTTCTTGGTTCTGTTCCAGTAAGAAAAAACTCAGAATATCATCTCTAACAAACAAGACTTGTCAAAAACACCTTCAAACTTCAAATGGAAAAACATAAAACAGGGTTTCAATTCCTCAAATTCTTTTTTTTTTTTCCTCAGCATTTCCAGCCAACATCGCACCTGTCCATGCCTCTCTAATAAAGTTATGAGAAAAATAATTATACCTACTGTATCACTCTACCCCCTAACATACTAAGCTCTTTTCCAACAGCAGATACATCATAACACACAAACTACAAAATGCCCCAGGGCTGTGTTCTAGCTCTAACATTATAACTGTGAATGTTATTAAACCTTTTCTCATTAATGCTTCCATACAACAAATAAAACATATGCTGGAATTAGGCCTGTATTCAAAGTATTTGTCTTGAAGGGCAAAATGCACTTGGATCAAATTCGTATTCCCTTCCATATCCCATTACATTTTGTTGCCCTGCAGTATCTGACAGCAGAGAGGCAGTCTGAGAAAATGGCATCTGACCTGGAAGTGCGTGTGAAGCAAAGGCGCATAATTTGATTCCATTGTATGGAAAAAATTGTGCCCACTGACATTCATCTAGCTGAACGTTTACGGAAAGCAAAGAGGCCATGGGCTACCCACTCTCTCCTGAGAGAAGGCAGTGGGCCCCCTGCTTGCACAGGGCCCGGAGGCATATGAAATCCCCCAGGAACACAGAGGGGCCCTTGTGTAGCCCCTCCACCAGATCAACGCTGCAGCCACTACTTGAGCCCTGCAGTTGTACCCTTGGCTTCTAAACGAAATTGTGAAGACTCTCCCAGCACAACAGCCAGCAAAACAGGAGGCCAGGTGACTGCAGCTGTAATGTCTGTGCAAAGCAACAGATCGCTGCTGGGGTCTTTTAGTTTAAATTTGTCAGAGCAGGGAACCAAAGGATCCTCTTCTCTGCCTTCCTCTTACTGTTGCTTTGAAGAGCAGAAGCGGCATTGCTGCCAATGGTGTGCCGAGCTCTGCTGGCAGGAGGAGCCAGGTGGAGCTGTGCAAAGGCAGGTGGGAGGGAGGTGGATAGAGAGAAAGATAAGTAGGAACAAAGCAGGAGGTTCTCAGGGATGGCAGGCAGAGATGGATGTTGGTTCTGCTCGTGTCTGCATTCCTCCACTCCTTCATTTCTCCAGAGGCAGAATGAAGATAAGGCCCAGGTCAAAGGGTCTTGACAACATTAAAGCACAATGATTCTTTATTTTGCCCATAGGACAATCAGAATACCTTCTTACAATCAAAATACCTTCTTACAAAACTGTTAGTCTTGATGTTCACAGATCCTGTGCCTACTCTGGTTTCTCTGTGCCACTCTCAGAGCTGAAGTAAGCAGCTTAGTTAGACTTGTGTCCACCACTGTGAGGGACAAAATAAGCTCAGGCTTTTCCTACCTTTGTGGGCATATTCCCCTTCCCTGCCTATAGCAGGGCAATTGGACACAGATGATCCTAAAAGTCCCTTCCAACTCAAACCAGCCTAATTATGTTGGCATACTGAGGCCACAGGTTGTGCATTTCAGCAGTGATGACAGTGATGTGAAGCCACAAGCCACGTTCTGGACAGCCATGCACAGCAGTCAGGTCATGAAAGTGGTTCAATGACTCATCTACTCAAATTGGTGGACTATGGGCAGGGAACTGTGTACAGAGCTGAATAATGGCTTCAATGCTGTGGAAACAATTTGGAAATTCATTTGCAACATTGAAATATTGCAAATTTTTCACCAGGTGTTTCCCATGAATACTCACACAGGAACAGACTAGCCTCATACTAGTTTGAAGACTGTGAAGCACATTATCAATCTTGGCTGGACTGTCCTGAATCTGCACTTGGATGCTTGTTCAAGAGATTAAGGACAAAAAAAAATATTAGACCATCTAATCTTTTTTTCCCGTGTTTCCAGAGATTGCAGAATTTCTGCATTAGGCAGAACAACTTTGAGAAAGCATGCTAAGATCTGACCCTAGTGTTTTCAGACTTGAAATAAAAATTGCAGAGTTTTATGATGGTGATGATGATTAAGGATTTTCAATTAGCAGAAAAATCTCAAAGAAGTTTTCCTTATTTCTAATTTAACCTGGCTTTTTTCAAAATTTTTGCTGTAATTTCTTAATACACCTTCCAAACACAACATGCAAGGGAAGACATGCAAGAAAAATTCAAGCTCTAAAAACCAAGTACAGCCTTCTAATATTAGGCTCAATTGTGCTATTTAAAGAAGCATAATAATCACCTTTCTACTCCAAGGATCATGCCAGCCCTCTTTAACACAGCATTAAACCAAGCTCGTGCTATTCTATTCCAGCCTGATCCCTAAATCCTTTCCAGATTCATTATTTCCTTTCTGTTCCACACTATACCTGCTCTTTATTGCTCACACTCAAAAAAATGTTCCTATTTGACTTCACATTCAAATACATTTTGTCCAAACAAGCCCCAGTGAGGGAGAGGAGAGGAGAGGAGAGGAGAGGAGAGGAGAGGAGAGGAGAGGAGAGGAGAGGAGAGGGAGGAGAGGAGAGGAGAGGAGAGGAGAGGAGAGGAGAGGAGAGGAGAGAGAGAGGAGAGGAGAGGAGAGGAGAGGAGAGGAGAGGAGAGGAGAGGAGAGGAGAGGAGAGGAGAGGAGAGGAGAGGAGAGGAGAGGAGAGGAGAGGAGAGGAGAGGAGAGGAGAGGAGAGGAGAGGAGAGGAGAGGAGAGGAGAGGAGAGGAGAGGAGAGGAGAGGAGAGGAGAGGAGAGAGAGAGGAGAGGAGAGGAGAGGAGAGGAGAGGAGAGGAGAGGAGAGGAGAGGAGAGGAGAGAAAAAAGCTTGCATAGATTTTGAAAACTAGAAAAAAAGTGCTCCAAAATAGCAACTCTAAAGCACAGCCCATGCATGCTGGAATACGTTCTGATTATCAAGATACAATGAAATGTCCCTTTCCAAACAAAGGCTTAAGTAGCGTAATCATGACATTAGTATTGGGTCAGATTAAGAACAGTCTAGCAACTGCAAACTGAAAACACAGAGGTCCTGTTTGCACAGGGGTAAATCCACTGTTAACATAAATAAATAAACAATGTAAGGTTAAAAAAATTGGTTTAAAAGTCACTTAATATGAAATATCAAAATGTCACATTCAAGAAAATTACCTGTGGCAAGAAGTACAATTCTATCATCTATCTCATACATATTTACTTTCTACATGTCCAATTGTATTTTTTTAATTAGCAAGCAAAAGGACTCAGATAATATTAAAAAATTAATTCCTTACCCCTCCTACTCCAAAAACATACATTTTATTGAAGTAAACTGAAGAGTACTAAAATAGACTCAAAGTAAGACAGTGACTTTCGAAAGTTTAATTCAAACTATGAAGACATCAATAACCTTGTTTGAACACATCCTGCCTACCGTAATTTTTACATGGGATGAGATTGAAAATTCAGTGCAATCTACTTCATTTACAATTTACTTCTTAATAAGGAGTTGTTTAAATTTTTTCAATAAATCATTGATTTCCGACATTATAACAATTAATGGCTAACACAATTTATCTAAATTAACTTGAAAAGCACAACAGAACGTATTTAAGCTCCTTGTAAACCCCTTTACGTAATGGAGGATTCCAATACTATATCCACTCACCTTATTTGCATCCCCAAGTTTTAATTTCCCTATTTCCCTTTCCCTCAGCTATTTTAATAAGCACAGTGTAATTTCAATGACAGCACGCTGTAAAATTTTAATCAATTCTTTACAAGGCAGCAGGAAATACAGAATCTGCTACTTCAGTAAAATACTCAATAGACCTATGGTATCGTGTTTTAAAGAGACTCACTTGGATTTTGCCCACTGTCTTCATTATCTCGTTCATTCATAATTAAGGAAAATCAAATAATTCCTCTCTGATGATTCTTCACATATCAAGAAGAGAAACAAACTGATGGTTGCTTCTTCCCAGCTTTGTGTAAGACCTCAAATCCTGTTTCTTACTAGTACTGGATTAATCCTGCAACAACTCATTAAGGATTCACACAGTGTGAAACAGGCACATGACACAGTCAAACTACATGACAGTCACAGAACCCACTGATCAGAATTAAGCTGAAGGATTTCCGTCAGCAATTAATACTATGCTTAGTGAAATGGGCAGGATCAAGTCACTCAAATCCCATGTCTTTACCTAATAATAAATGCAGCTTAAGGTTTTCTTCCCATTAAATAAATTCACTTCAACATGCTTCCAGTAAATGTTAACAGCAAATAATAGCAACCTATTCCAAAGACTCATCATCTATGGTCAAAAAAGCTGGTTTATGCATCAAAAGTACATACGAATATGTCTTCAGCACATATAGCTGCTAAACACTGCTTTTATGGAGGAAGCACGTGCAGGGTACTGAAGATGTAGCAGATGAATAAAACACTTTAATATATAATCATAATGATTTTGCAAGCTCTTTTTTACATTTCAAAACACTTGTTTTAGAAAAGAGATTCCTTTTAAGCCCTCTTTTCTAAGTTGTTAATTCTCTTTCAAATTAGATATATCAATATCAATGTTTTCTAGTTTGTGTTATTTTATATATTCTATACTAGCCTAAAGCAACTTCATATAAATGGTTACAATTCATTGAACTGATTTCATTGCTTACAACGCACTATTTCCTGCGGCATAATCTTTTAATCACACCAGAAATCTACTTTTCCCTATGATTCTAACACCTGCATAAAAAAACAACAACCTGTGGAAAGGCCAGAAAGCACTGAAAGCCATTCCAGGAACATTTCCTAAAGTTCCTCTTACAAGACCTGCTTTAACTCACTGATGCTGACAAATCTTACCTCCTGTCACTTTCTGTTTACTCTCCTCAACAGCCTCCTCCACACACAGGCTGCTAAGCAGCTGCACAAAACCAGTCATGTCAGCAGTTTTTGAGGAATGCTATAAAATTCCCTTTCTCAGTCTGAAAAGACAATAGGCAAACTTCCCATTCTTCACAAAGCAAGAAACTGAGTGTTTCCTTTCGTCTTCCAAAGAGAGAATGTGATTTTTTTTTTTCTTTAGATACATATTAGTTTTCATAATAAATAAATATATGTTTTCTAAAGAGATTATCACTCAAACTGTCACCATCCAAAGGCTCCCATAATGATTTCCTAAACAGGCTGGACACTGTTTATTTTTGATTGCTGTGAGTTAGCTAAAGATTATAGCTAATTAAGGAAACTAATTAAGAAAAAAGAAAATAAGAGCCACCCACAAAAGGTAATACTAACTTACAATTGCTTTCCTAGAAGGTGTAGCAGGATGTCTGGGATGGGGGAAATCTATCCCCGTGGGGAAAGAGCTACTCAGACACATTTGGGATTCCTAGTCTCTCCATGGCATGCGCTGGCTTCTATTATAGAAAAATGGAGCCCAGTGAGAGATGAGGGAAACACTGCTAGCTCCTCCGCCTTCATGGCTGCTTAGATTGAGGGCCTAGAAAAAAAGAATTACGACAAACAAGGAGAGGCAGCTGGCTGCTTCTACTGTAGCATGGCCTCTGTTAACAGCATTAAATCACCTAAATATTTCAGAACAAAATCTTGAGGAAGAAAATAACTCACTACATGATAGAGTTAAACAGCACAAGCATAAACTTGCTGCGCTTACAGATGAGGCCACCCAAACTGGCCCAAAACCACAAGTCAGGGCCCTGTCCACTGCAAGCAAAGGGGACCATGAACAATCTGATTTCTATGGCCTTAACAATATTGGAAAAGAGAACTATTTAAAAAAAAATCTGAACTATGGCCTTAACAATATTGGAAAGAACTGTTAAAAAAAAATCTGAACTAGAGGCCCTGGTAGAACTGGACCCGCTAGATATCAATCCCATAGTCATGCAAAAAAAAAAAAAACAAGAAAGGCCAGGAGTGTACCACCTGCGGACTGAATTCCCCTCAAATAGCTATGCATGTTACAGTTTCCCTTAAACTACAGCCAAACCAATGAATGGATCTAGCCCAGCATTTCCAACAGAGGCCAAGAGAAGTGTAGTGGTCTGGCTACTAAGGCTATGGGATATGGAAGCTGAAAGAATTGTAGTAAATGGCCTCAAAATTCCTAAGCTAGCATATATTACAACACAACCAGCCTTAAAACAATGATTATATGACTGCCATATACAACAAGGAAAATCACTCTTTAATTCAATGGATTATGGCAGTCTGTTGACTGATGTGGCCTAATAATACAGATAAATAATACAGATACCCCATAGTGGGGTATGAAATTCCATGAAAGAGCTCTGGAATTAAGGAGCTAGGTATGAGAGAAGCAAGCTATGAGGACTCTTCTGAGAGTCCTGACTTGGTCAAATTCACTTGCAGGTATGAGAGACTTGATTCTACAGTAAGCTCCCTCCCCATTGCTATAGGACATTTATAGTGATCTTAAATCGTTTGGTGGCCTTTGAGGCCATAATTCAACAGCCCCACTCCTGGCAAATGTGGCATAACCTCATACGGGCCAAGGTACAGTTTAGTAAGATTGAAAAACAACCTAACCATGTCCTCCTAGATCTGTGGAGGCAATTAACAACAGAGAAACAACAATTTACACTCTCACCCACTAAGAGGGAAGATATCAGGATTATAAAAAAAGATTCCTCCACAGGCACGGAGGCTAGAAGACACCCCAATACTGAATCTAAAAAATGTCCCTGGGGGCCCAAGCAGCCACAGCTGGGCCTCCAAAAGATTTCTCAACTCATGGCTTAAAGAGGGGGCATGGTCACCTGAGGATTATGGCCTCCAAAGAGGAACAGAGGCCCTACGTCAAATTGGCAATATGCTTGTCCCCCCAAAAATATACAAAGAGAAATGGCAACAGTTTACATGGGAGCTGAGATGTATATAGTCCATGGTGACCCGTGAAGTTTCCAGTAAATGGGCTATTATAGGAGAATATGGGGGAAAAATGATCCCTGTGGCACAAACCTCATTAAAATTGGGTGTTGGATGCCTACCTCCTCAGGAGTACAAACTATATTCCTGCATTGGTAGAATAGATATTAGGCATAGAAAAAGTGAGGGGACTGACTCTCCAAACTAATTTTGGAGAGTTCAGGTTACGAATTAGGAGTATTACTGTCCAGTCAGTACAGTCAATTGTGCAGGGCTATGCAAAGCATGAGTGCATTTGGGTGTCCCAGCCATGCCGGATCACTAATACAGAACAATATAAAATCCCAGGAGGTCAGGAAGAAATCACTTGAACAATACAAGAATTGGAAAAAGTGGGGATCATCAGACCAGCACCTAGCTCCTATAACTCCCCTACATGGCCCGTACAGGAACCAGAGGGGACCTGGTAGATGACAGTAGACTATAAAGTAGAAAGTAGACTATAAAGAATTGAATAAGGCCACCATCCCAATTCGCATGGTACACAATATTGTCACCCTCCTGGACACATCAAGTATGGAGCTAGAAACCTACTACTGCGACCTAGACTCAGCTAACATGTTCTTTAGTATCCTCATTGCTAAAGGATCACAAAACCAATTTGCATTCACATGGAAGGGCAAGCAGTGAATCTTTTAGGTCCTACCACAAGGATACATACATTCACCAATTTACTACCATAATTTGGTAGCCTGTGACTTGGTGGGGTGGAATAAACTAGATAACATCAAATTATATCATTATATTGATGATTTAATGCTAACTTCTGCCTCTTTGGAAACACTTGGAAAAGTGGTAGGTTCACTATCAAACTACCTTATGAGAGCAAGGGTGGGCTATCTATCCACAAAAGGTTCAAGGGCCCAGACTATCAGCGAAATTTTTGGGACTCATCTGGTCAGAGAAGACAAAAGTTTACCCAGTGCCATTATGGATAGCCATATAAGATACTGATGTTTCCAGTACTAACTACAGCAAAACATCTACAAGAATTTTTGGGCACCCTAGGATACTGGACAACCATTTGTCATGGTGTTGTGATTTTTGTTATCAGTATTCCACATCATAACATCATGTAGTGCTATGGGAACTAACGAGTTAACTCTCCAGTTCCATGGATTTTGATAGTTCTGGGTACACCTGTCTTAGAAGAGAAGAACTACATATCCCCAAAGACTTTTCACTGTTCCGTTTCCATTTTCCACTCAGAGGGAAAGATCAAACTATTCATAAATCACAAGATGTCCTTTTTCCCTTTCAGCTTGTCTCTGCAGCATCTGTGCTCCATACCCATCTCACTTTCAGCATTAGAGTAAGGCCTTTAGTTTTCGGACATTCTCATTTTACATGATTTATTAGCTTCAATTCCAATCATACTGTATTATATTGTGTTAACTTGCATTCCAATATCTTTTTTAGTAAATTAGCTTTCCTTCTCAGATCGTTGTCACTGTTTTGCCCATCTCCCTTCCCCTTTTCCCCCCCTCCTGGAGCATGGGTCTGTGGGTCCCCACACCCCATCAGATATGGAACCAGACCAAAGCAGCCTGTAAACAGTCGACATCTTCATACCCCACCTTGCACAAATCCTGAGGCCTCTGTATAGACTAATTAAGAAAGGCTAATCGTGAGATAAGGGAGAGATGGAATAAGATGCTTTTCAGCAAGCCAAATCAGCCATCAAACAAGCAAGGCACTTAATATATTCAATCCCACTCTACCTGCCAAATTAGACAAGCACGTAACCCAGGAAGGGTTTGGATGGGGATTGCAGCAGTGTCAGGGTTCTGGTGTCAGGTTTGGTATGTAACAGAAGAAAAGTATAGCCCAACTGAAAAACAGTTATTGGCCACATACTCTGCCCTGCAGGCAGAAGAGCCAATAACACAAACAGAAGAGGCAGCAGTGAAAACAACACTATCTATTCAAGGGGGGGGGTAAAAGATAAATTGCATACTCCTAAGACAGGGATGGCCCAAGCCCAGACAGTGGCACATTCAGTTGCCTGTCTGGGGTAGTCAAGTCACTTGTCCTCACCATGAAAAGAAGAGCTACAAAAGATACTAGGCCCAGTGATGTACCATAGTGATGCTCCTGAAGAGACCACTATCGCTCCACCAGAGGGAAATCCTGTCCTAAAAATACCCTACCCTAGAAGACGCCTGGTACACGGATGAGTCCAGCAAAGGAAATCATATTAAATGGCAAGCAATTGCATACCCTCCCTCAAATGAGGCCATCTGGTTCAAAGAAGGGCATGGACAGAGTAGCCAGGGGGCTAAAAGCAGTGTGAATGTTTACAACCCAGGAGCCAGGTGACAGTGCATTGCACATCTGCATGGATAGCTGGACGGTCTACTGAGGATTTACGTTTTGGATTGCACAGTGGGCCACTCAGGATTGGACTGCCCAAACCTGACCAATCTGGAGCAGAGACATATGGTTGGATGCGTGGGACATGGTTAGGCATAGAACTGTACACACCTACCATGTATCCAGACACCAGCCCATGCAGTCACTGGAGAATGATCACATAATCACAGAATTGTAGGGGCTGACAGGGATCTCCAGAGATCATAGAGTCCAACCCCCCCTACCAAAACAGGCTCCCTACATCAGGTTGCACAGGTAGGCATCCAGACGGGTCTTGAATATCTCCAGAGAAGGAAAATCCACAACCTCTCTGGGCAGCCTGTTCCAGTGCTCTGTCACCCTCACTGTGAAGAAGTTCCTTTGCATATTGGTGCAAAACTTCCTATGCTCCACTTTATGGCCATTTCCCCTTGTCCTGTTCCCACAGACCGCTGGAAAGAGGTTGGCCATATCCCTTTTTCTCCCACACTTAATATATCTGTAAACATTAATAAGATCTCCTCACAGTCTTCTTTTCTCAAGGCTGGACAGACGCAGGTCTCCCAGCCTGTCCTCACAGGGGGGATGCTCCAGGCCCTTTATCATCTTTATGGCCCTCCAGTGGACTCTTGATGATGAAGTCAACACAGTAGCTTGGATAAGGTGGCTAGATGATTCACCAGCCGAGAACATCAACCAGTAACTACATAAGAAGTTGCAACATTCTGGGCAGAAAACAACATGGGCAGCAGTAAAAGCATGGGGACTGCCTGTTCAAATGTCAGATATCATTCAGGCATGTCAAGAACGCAAAGCATGCTCCAGGATGAAGCTGAGACCTTTGCCAGAAACAACAGCACATCTTGCCAGAGGACACCACTCCTTGCAGAGACGGCAGAACAACTACACAGGCCCTCTCCCTCTATGGGAAAGGGCTAGATATGCCTTGACCTGCATTGACACAAGTAGATTAACACAGGCTTATCCAAAAGTGCCAAAAGCAAATCAAGTCCATACTATCAAGGCATTAACTAAATTGATGGGAGCATACAGGACTCCCCAGGTCATCAAAAGTGACTAGGATACGCACTCTATAGGAACAATGGTATGAAAGTAGGCCAAGGAAAATAACACTGAATGGCAGTTCCATCTGCCTTATAATCTGACGTGAGTGCAACTGATAGAGCAGCATAATGGCATTCTAAAGGCCATTCATCCTTGCAGGGATGGACTAAGAGACTACACAAAACGCTGAGAGATCTGAATGAAAGACCCAGTATCCTGCACATGTTACAAACAACTTGGGCCTCCCCACTTAGGATCCAAATTAAGAGAAGTGACATACAACTGAGACCCCCAGTTGGAATGATAAATAATCTTCTGCTCCCTGCCCCTGAGAATCTAGAAGATGACTTTGGGAAGTGCAAGTGGGGCCAAAATGGTGAGGCTTACTTACATCACGGTGGGAATTATTAGAAGGGAAATGAATGATAATACCACAAGTAAATTGGCACTTGGCCATCCGAAATTATAATACACACTCCAATTTTCATTACAAAGGGGACCTTAATTATGTCACTCCAGTAGATCAAAACTCCCCCTTTGATACCTAATATAATTATTCAATCATCAATATCAGGCTAAAGGGTATAGTATAAAAGGCCTGGACATGCCTCGTCCAAGTGAAAAGTTTGACACAGGACAGGAATATGGTATGTATTTCACCATGGAGGGCAGATTTGCCTCTTTCAGTGCCAATTAAATACCTATGCTATTCTCCCCAAGGTCCATGGCTTGCCAGGACAACCAACAGAGACAGAAGCAGAAGGAGTTCTGGTGTCACTGAAGAATTATCACAGTATCTTGTTCTTCAGTGACATTTTATGATGGACTTTCAAACATTTCTTGCAAAAGAAGCTGGAAGGACATATCCCACAGGGGTCAGTGCTGGGATCAATACTCTTTACTCAATACTCTTTAATATCTTCATTAATGACCCTGACAGTGGGGTCAAGCAGACTCTCAGCAAGTTTGAGGATGACACCAAGCTGTGGGGTGTTGTTGACATGAGGTTCAACAAATCCAAATGCAAGATTTTGCACCTGGGTTGAGGCAACTCTCACTACCAATACAAGCTTGAGGATGAAACGATTGAGTGCAGGCCTGCTGAAGACCTGGAGTACTGGTGGATAAGAAGCTGGACATGAGCCAGCAATGTGCCTTCACACCCCAGATAGCCAACCATATCCTGGACAGCATCAAAAGAAGCATGGTGGAGGGAAGCGATCCTGCCCCTCTACTTTGTGCTGGTGAGGCCTCACCTGGAGTACATGTACAGATGTGGAGTCCTTGGTACAGAAGAGACACGGACCTGGTGGAGCACTTCCTGATGAGGGCCACAAATGATCCGAGGAATGGAACACCTTTCTTCTAAGGACCAGCTAAAAGTGCTGGTCCTGTTCAACATGGAGAAGATATGACTCTGAGGTGACCTGATCTGTGGCGTTTCAGTATCTAAATGGGAGCTACAGAAAAGGACAGACTCTTTAGCAGGGTCTGTGGTGATAGGATGTGGGGAAATGGCTTCAAGCTTCAAGAGGATAGATTCAGGTTGGACATAAGGAAAAAGTCTTTTCCAGTGAAGGTGGTGAGGCATTGCAACAGGCTGCCCAGAGGTGTGCTGGATGCCCCATCCCAGAAACTTTCAAGGCGAAGCTGGATCAAACCCAGAACAACCTGATTTAGCTGGGGATGTCCATGTTTATGGCAGGGGAGGTGGATTAGGTGACCTTTAAAGGTCCCTTCCAACTCTAAATATTCTATAATTCTTACGATAATTGAAGATTATAAATTCTTTAAGTCATTATGAAAAAACTGTATCCACTCAATGGGAAATAATATCAGCATCACAGCAAATGTCACAATTGCAATTATGAACCAGACTGCAAAGGATAGCTTGACCCTGATATGCTCAGCCATTGGTTCATGTTCTGAAACAGTGGAGTGTATGGGAACTGTTAGGTCACAGCCTGAACCAGTGATTGAACCTGGTAAAGGGGCAGGGCCAGCCCTGGTTGCACAGGTGGAAACAATTCCCCTTGTAGCTATTAACAGAGCAGGAACACTTGCCTTGACATAGCTCCAATCATTATGAAATATGAATGGATCAATTAGAGTCCCGTGGCAGAGCTAGAAATTTGTCAGGAGATGATCTGGATGGCCAATGCCCCTCAAAGCAAAGATGACTCCTATACTTAACAATGGTGTCTGAGACCAAGCGTCATGTATGCATTTCTCTGCAACAGGAATAGTATTTTCCATTTCAGAGTTGTATTACACAACATTCCAGGGGTAAAGGGGAAAGCAACCAATGGCTTCTGTAAAAGGACACGGTTTCCCAAAGCTAAAGGAGAGAATCAACCAGCATGTGCGTAATGGAAATACAATTTATACAGTCTGCAAGGATCTCCGATACAATCTGACAAAACAACTAGTCATTCACTGAACATGCTTAAGGAAGTTAAGCTGCCATAGAATCAAAAAGGAGATCTCAGATAAGCCATTAATGTATAATTGAATAAGAAAATAGAAGACATGTATGTTGTACTCAGATGAGAGAGGTGGTTAGAATGTAGCTTGACAAATCGTATTAACAGTTTCTAGCATTAAGTTCATAAGGTGATAGGATTGAGCTGTGACATTTATAAAATCATGAGCGATCTGAAGAGGGATTGACAAGTATTAACTCGATTTTACGATTAGTTCAGGAACAAAGAAACAAGAGATTATATGCCTACGAGCAGTAGACTTTACTGCCAGTTTATAACATGCCTAAAATGACATGCCATTTTCCTGACTGTGTAAGGGGGAGGGGAAGGTGTGCTTTTTAATAGCTTACTTGAAGATGAGCAGGTTTGTCACTGATACTCCTTGTAACTGAAGGTCTTCAATTTAAGAATTTTTGTAGGAGTTACTTATCATATTCTTTTGTAAATAAGACACTGCTGTTACCAGGTAAATAATACCACGGGATGCTAGTTATGTTCTGAAATACTTGATATGTTGGATGGCTAATGAAAAACAAATTAGTATAAATCTGTCAAAACTTTGAAATTGATCAACATTCACTATTGATACATGTAAAGATAAGGGAAGAAAGCCAGAAACTCTCAAAAAACTTCATTTACTGCAGTACATTCCTCCTTTTTCCCTGCTTTTACCAATTATTCCCTAACTACTCTTCCTTCACTTGTATGGAATTACAAGGACACTGAACAACACAAGCACATACAAATTCCTCCTGCTACTTTGTAGTTATGGAAGGCTCCAACCTTCAATTCTGTCTTTCAATTCATACACCAATTTCTACACTTTGCCCCTCATTCTTCATCACAAATCCTATCTTAGTAAGTACTATAATCCATTCAAATAGCCACTCACCTAAACTTCCCCCTCTTCAAAGATGTACAGGGATCACACAAAAAGAATATTTCAGAATTTCATACGTTCATGAAGGAGTGAAGAAAATACAGTGAGAAAATCCCGTAAGAAAATCCCAACTTACTCTATGATCACATAGGTTATCAGCAGAGAATGCATGAATAAGTACACAGAACAGTTGATAAGTATCTTGATAATAAGTCACTAGGAATATTTTATTGGTGATTCAATGGCTTACAGTCTGTTTCTGCTTCCTTGCAAAACAATTAAAAAGAAAAAAAAAAAAAAAAAAAAACCAAAACAAAAAAACCCAAACCAAACACAAAAGAAACCACTGCTGCAGACAAGACAATTCCAGAATGATTACTCACCTTTTACATCAGCTAATTCAACTAAAACATAAAATTCTAGATAGCCCAAATAATAAAATCATGTAGGGTATATACACCATGGGTAATCTGAAGAGGAATGTACCATTCCACCTCTTTTCTTATTTCCATCCCCGCTCTTCACTGTATCCTCTCCGCACCTTGTTACAACCCTAGCAATCATCATATTTTTGCAGCACTCATTCAGCTCACCTTCAAGAACAGGAGAAGCATGTTTTTCCCCACTGCATGAGTTTTGTTTTCTGACAGCTTAGCAAAAGCCTTTAGATGGGCTTAATCACACTACCTTTTAGCTGCCAATAACAAAGCTTGTATTTTAGGATTTTTTTTATTAAGTTCTCAGGAGAATGAGCTATGGATAACTATTTGATTACAAAGCATTAATTTAACAATCTTATGCATCACAGCTTTACACAGTACACACATCCATACAGTACCTCAAGAAACATTACGTACATTGCTCATTTCCTCAGCCCGTGAATTTGAGTAGAGCATTTAGTCTCCCTTACTGAACTTGGGCTCAGAACACGTTTTGACTGTAATGCAGTGTCCAAACTACCACATAAGACTCATCTTCATACTGCTAGCAGCAGTTCAGGGACCATACTTGGAACTGCTGCTGCAACATGCTCTGCGAAGAGGAAGTTCCTCAGCTGAAGGAAGAGTTATTGCTTCCCTAGACAAGCCTTACCGCCTGAGTGAGAAAAGCTCTTATTTAACCCACCACTGCTTGTAGACAAATATTCATCCTGTCGCCGAACAGGCTGCCCTGAGGACTGTCCTGCTTACAACGTTACAAAGCTTCACCTCAGGCTCTGTTCTGCTCACCTTCGCAACTTCAGGGGTGAGGCCTAGCAGAAGGCAAGGCTCCTACCACAGCACTGCCAGGCAGCAAAAACCTCGCCTAATGAGAGACGGATGCTGGCAGAAAGGCACACGGCTGGCCCTGAAACAAACCACCTACGATTACGCTTTTCTCCACGGCCTGAAACTTTTCCTCCTGCCTCTTGCTCTAGCATACTCTGGCAGGACTTGACTTTTAAGGAGAGACACATCTTCCACCCTGCCTGCAGCGCTGGTTCCTCCTGCTCTCCTGAGCAGGCGATAGCAGGCGGACCAGGCGCTCACTGCCCTCGGCGGGCCGCAGCGCCGCTCCGAGCTGAGCCGGGTCTGCTTCCTCGTCCCGGCCGGCGGCGGTGCAGCAGCGCGCGAACAGAAGCTCTCAGCCGCCTCTCGCGTTGGACTTTCACCCTCTCCCAAAGCGCACTGCCTCACCTGCGTAGGCAGAGCGGACGCCACCCACTACGGAAAGGAAACGTATCCGCCCCAGCAGCCGGCGCGGGGCCCCCCGGGAGAGCCTCGGCCCGCTCGACCGCCCGGCAGCGTCGCTGCCCCCGACGCGGAGACGCGGCGCTGCCCTCACCGAGCGCCCGCCGCCACCCCGCTCCTCTCTCTCACCGCAGCTCCGGTCCCTGTTGTCCTCCTCCTCCTCCTGTCGCCACGCATCCCGCTCCGCCGAGTCCCGCTCCCCGCCCTGCGCCTCCACCGGCACCACGGTGAAGTTGGTGGGCATTGGCGCGCCGCCGAGCCGCACGCGGAGCCGGGGACGCGGCAGCACCTCCTCCGAGGTAGCGGGCAGGGTGAGCTCGGCGCTACCGCCTCCCTCACGTGAGAGCCGTTTCCTCGGGCGGCGGGAGGTGGTGGCTTAGTGCCTGTCTCCACCTCCTGCTACCGCCGCCCCTTTCCTCGGCCGAAAGCGCTTAGGCCGAGGCTGTCGTGCGAACGGCGGGGGCCGCCTGGGGTGCGCAGCAGGGGAAACGAAGGCGAGATACGGTGTCGGTGAGGGTAAATAGGTCCAGCCGAGTGCCGTTGTGGAAGCGGCGCGAGGAGGGTGTGTCTGGCCAAGTGCTTGGAAGATAAACTGGATTATTTAGTTTCGTTTGTTTGCTTTCCAGCCATGGCTATTGGGCACGAAAAAGCTCCTTCTCCTTTGTCGTATCTTGACTTCCGTACGTGCCTGCAGCACTAGGGCTGACTGGCTGTTGCTTCTCAGTTAGCAGCAGACAGAGGCTGTCTTCCAAAGGAAACTAGGACCAGGCTGTAGGGCGCTGAACCTCTAAGGGATGATACCATGCACGAGTCCTAAGCAGGAGCTTAGCAGATCAGCTTTTGGATACTTTTAGACAAAAGAAGTCCTCTGCACACTACGGAATTGTCAGATGTAGAGGGTTCCTAGAAATCTGCTCTACACAGCAGCTGTCGGTTGCAGAGGACAGCGGAAGGCTCCACGATCCATGCTAGAGTGCGCATATAAGCTCTGAGCCAGGGTGAAGCAAACTCCAGGAATCAGTGGATGGGCTTATCAAAAAATTAAATATTCATGATGTAGCGTTTGCGATGAGCAGTAGCTCTTGATTACCCTAAACTTCCTTCCCAGTGCAGGGAAAAAGTGGCAAAAGCAGGTTTGGAAACTAGAGCCTTTTTTTTTCTTCTGCTCTTCTCCTTTCCCAGCAAAGTTCTGTAACAGAGCAGAAGAATTCCGTCAGTACATACCAATGTCTTTTGTAAGAGGACTCAGATAGGTTTGTGGGTCGCATGCCTCAGTGGGATATCTACCTAACGCAGTGATTGAGTAGAGGCCTCCAAAGAAGAGGGTGGGAAAGTGATTCTGGCCATCAAAATGATAGTGAAGTCACAGATGTGGAGGTAGTAGGGCTCATAGCAAGGAAAGAAGAGAGAAAGAGACATAACAGCTGGATATCTAGTATGGTCTTGGTAGATCTGCCCCCATTCAAACTATGGTATAACTACAGTAATGGGAACGTAGCTACGTGAAAAACAACTGTCTTAGGAACATCCTTTCCCTGTGCTGTTCCAAACTCCAGAAAATGAGTGGAATACTGCCTTTGTTATTGACAGTAGATTCACAATGTTATTAATTTTACTGCAGAGGCAAGGATATTTTGGAGCACATTTTAGTTTAATTTCATCATGGTACAGGTAATTATCAAAACTAGTGATACTAAGAAACCAGAAACAATGATAAATTATACTGACAAATGTAATTATCAAAAATACATAAACATAATAATTCTCTCTTCAAAACATGCTGGATAGTGTCCATAGAATCATGCATGAGCATTGAAAAGAAAATCAGAAGTAACTAACTGGTGATTTTTGAGTACCATCCATCTGGTGCTTAAGAATTCCACTGGAAGAAACAAAGAAACTCATGTACAATGACATAGATAAAAACCTTATCACAGATGGTAGAGTGGTGAGAAATTAGGATTGTGGTGTTTAATTCTGATTCAATTCTGATACAATTTCTATGTCTAGGAAAGGTCAAGAGCCAAAAAATAAGAAACTTTGGAACGAACAACTTTTGAATGAACAGAGGAACCAATTTCTTTTAAAGCTCCCTTCTGTTGTAAACATGGAGATCCACATGATGAAGTGTAAGTTTAATTCTATGAAGAATGGTAAGATCAAACAAGGTTGTGGATTATCTCCAATTACAATGGATACTCTGTAATATGAGAGCTGTGATTTCTGAGCGCCCGGATTCCTTTTGCCCAATATGAACCAGAGAATGGGAAAAGAAACTCTATTCTTCAGTTGTTTTTCTTTTTCTTTGTTGTTCATTTCAACCAGCATGAGAGAAATAGTGTTGCAATACGTGCCAGGTTTAACACTGGATCATCTTTATTGTACCCTTATAGGAATAAGAAATGAAAGAAGAGCAAAGGTAGAATGAGATTAAGACATTGTACAGATCTGTGTATAAAATGCACACTGTTGGAACGATGTATTACATCATTAATTAATAATTAATGAAACATTACATCAGAGTTTTTATATATATAAATAAACCCCAAATCTCTCAACTTGTGACACGATTGCTTTGGACCACCACAATGTTTTTGTTTGGCAAGATGGGAAATAAGAGAGGGGAGCTGAAAACCATGGTGCACTTGGGAAATTTTGATCTTATTGCAATCATGGAAACATGGTAGGATGATTAACAAAACTGGAACACCACCACATTTTAGAAGGGATAGGCAACGTAGGAGGAGTGGGTGGAATCATTGTCTTCTGTGTTAAGGAGTGGAGGAGCTCTGAGAAACAGCCAGGAACAGGCGGAGAGCCTGTGTGTTAAAATTAGGGATAGGACCAATAGAGGACAGTTGGTGGTCAGGCTCTACTACAGGCTGCCTGTTCAGGAGGAGCCTTTTGATGAAGCCTTCATTTGTAAGCTGAAAGAAGTTTCACACTCAAAGGTTCTCATCCTGATGGGTGATTTCAACTAACCAGATATCCACTAGCAAGACAACGTGGTGAGCTGCAAATGATCCAGGAGACTCCTGGAGTCCATTGACAATAACTTTCTGATTCGGATTTTGGACAGACCAATAAAAGGTGAAGTGTTACTGGAAACGATGCTCACTAATGTGGAGGAGGCTGTTAAAGATACTGATATTGAAGGCAGCCTGGGTTGCAGCAACCACACCCTGGCTGAGTTTATGATCTTGAGGAACACGGCACTAGCAAAGAGTAGAGTCAGGGCCCTGAATTTCAAGAAAGAGATCTTTTGATTGTTGAAGGAATTGTTGAATGAGATCTTCTGGGAAGAAGACCTTAGAGACAAAGGAGGTGAACAAAACTGGCTACTCCTTAAGGATGCCTTTCTGAGAATGTTCCATTTCTGAGAATGTTCAGAATAAGAAAGGAGGTAAGGGAAGCAGGAAACCAGCATGGCTTGGCAAGGGCCTGCTGGTCAAACTGAGGGTAAAGATGGGCAGGTACACACAGTGGAAGCAAGAGTGTGACACCTGGGAAGAATACAGGGATGCTGTCCAGACTTGCAGATATGGGATTAGGAAAGACAAGACACAGATGGAACTTGGTGAGTGTTGTGGTTTTGTGTTTTTTTGTTAGTATTCCACATCACAACAGTCAGCAAGACTCTAGACTCTCAAGACTCTAGACACTGTACGAGTGCAGTCAGTGCAGTCTTCCTTTTCTAGCAACTGCCAGCTATGAATGAATCTGTTCTTCATTTTAAGAGCATTATATAAAGAATTAAAGACCATTATGTTTCTTGGAACTTACTGGTTTCTTATTAGGCTCATCATTTTCAGTTTCAGAATTGCATGTATGTATAACCACTGATGGAGATATCTGGCTGGTACCTATACAGAGGGAGTAGCTAATTTTACAAACAAGCACAAGCTTGGCTTGTGCTTACCAAGCTTTATATAAATCTATACAGGAGAAAGAGAGTGTCCAAGCTGAGATGCAAAACAAAGGGGTAAATCTCGAGTCAAACCTGTCCAATCACAGGAAGCACCAGTATCAATGTCAGTTGCCCTTGTGGAGGGGCAGAAATGGAAATGGGTGTCATCACATCTAGAATGGAAAGAAGTAGAGGAAGATCCAGGTGAGGGGCCTGTCCCAAAATCACCATAATTGAGAAAGGCAACAGAAAAAACTAAGAGACATGGAGATAAAAGTGAGGAGGAGGAAGTCACCGTTACCACTACTCATAGATCCCTGAAAATGGCTGAAATCTAAGGCTCATGAAAGGAGCTCATACGGCACCCAAACAAAACTATTGTCACCTGGCTGCTTTGGTGTTGGGACAACAGGGCCAGTAGTGTGTTTCTAGATTGTAACAAAGCTCATCAACTGGGAAGCTTTGCCAGAGACTCAGCTATTGACAGAGGAATTACTAGATGTCTGGATGGAGTTGTCACCCTCTGGGAAAGAGTGTCGCTAGCTGTGAAGGAAAGATATCCCTTCAGAGATGATCTGGAGCCTGAGATGAGAAAGTGGAATACTGTTGAAAAGGTATCCAGTATTTGAGAGAAACAGCCATGGCAGAGATGTTGTATGACCCCATGTTTGTTCCTAACAACCCACCATGATCCTGAGAGAGTTAGGAGTACATCTGATATATGGCAGAAACTCACAAGAACAGCACTGGAAAGATATGCTGGTATACTTGTAGTAACGTTCCATAGGGTCCTTGATGAGGAACAACAAAGAAGACCCCAGTTTTTGAACTGATTGTTATGCTTCAAAACTTTGAACAAAAATTACCTCCATCCCATGCCTCCATTTCAGCCATTTCCCAGGTAACAGAAAGACTAGATAAACTGGATAAGATGATAGATAAAATAATGAAGAAAAAACAGGACGGTATGTTGGAGGAATTGTCTGTATTGATTAATTGTGATGAACTCATGGCAGTATCAGAAACACCTGATGAAGATCAAGATGACCAAGAGTCTGCTGAAGGAGCTGATCAAACTGATTAAAATCTCAGCTATCAAATGCAAATGTCTTCCTGCTTGAGCAAATTACAATACTAAATCTATGTTGCATGCTGCCTTGTAGAGTTACTTCCGTAAACATGGAGGAAACATGAAGAAGTGGCATAAAAAACCCAATCCTGCACAACAAGCACAAGTGAGACAATTGCAAAACAGATCAACCCCCAATTAAATTGCTCCAGTTACTGCAGATAACCAAGGCAGGGGCCCTGTCCTCAGTGGGGGGGGAAGGAAAACTCACCTTTTAACAGCCTCATATGGCCAGTGTGTAAAGCCAGTGGAGAGTGGAGGCTGATGGTAGACTACTGTCTGAATGAAGGCACATTCCCACTCAGTGTTGCTGTGCTGGACATGTTAGAACTCCAGTGTGAACTGGAATCAAAAGCAGCCAAATGGTATGCCACCACTGGCATTGCTAACACCTTCTTTTCCGTTCCTTTGGCCACAGAATGCAGGCTGCAGTTTGCTTTCATCTGGAGGGGTGTTCAGTATAACTAGAACCATTGCCCCAGGAGTGGAAACACAGCCCAACCATTTGACATGGGTTGATCCAAATTGCATTGGAACAGGGCGGTGCTCCCGAGCAGCTGTAGTACATTGATGGTGTTGTGTGGGGTAATACAGCAGAAAGTTTTCAAGAAAGGAGAGCAAATAATCCAAATTCGTGCTGGTTTTGCTACAAAACAAAGTGAAAGGACCTGCCCAGGAAATTCAGTTCCTAGCAGTAAAATGGCAAGATGGGCATCATCATGTCCCAGCAGATGTGATCAACAAAATCACTACTATGTCTCCACCCATTAGCAAGAAAGAGAGACAGTCTTTTCTGGGTGCAGTGGGCTTTGGGAGAATTCTTGTTCCAAACTACAGCCTCTTTGTAAACCCTCCTTATCAGGTGACATAGAAGAAGATTAATTTTAAGTGGGGCTCTGAGCAGCAGCAGGCTTTTGATCAGATTAAACAGGAGATAGCCCATGCCATGGCCTTGGGGCAAGTGTGAATGGGACAGGATGTAAGGAGCATCCTTTGTACTGCTGCTGGAGAGAAAGGTCCCGCTTGGAGTCTGTGGAAAAGAACTTGGACTGGCAACACAAGGGTGAATTATTTCTAGCTCAGTGGACCCATGAGACCTCAGACCATCGAGGAAGAGATGCAATACATAAGTGGGCTGGAGACAGAGGGGTGAATTTAACTATGGACACTATTGCACAGGTTATTCATGACTGTGACATATGTGCCACATCTAAACAAGCAAGAAGATGAAACCTCCCTGGGGGAAGGGCAATTGCAAAAGTATAAATATGGGGGAGTGTGGTAGGTTGATTACATCACCTTGCCACGAACTCATGATGGTAAACATTATGTGCTTACCGTGGTGGAGGTGGCTTGAAACATATGCAGTACCTCATGCTACTGCCCAAAACACCAAATTCAGTCTTGGGAAACAAGTCCTGTGGTGACATGGCACTCCAGAAAGAATTGAGTAAGGTAATGGAACTCATTTCAAAAATTCACTTGTGGATATTTGGGCCGAAGATCATGGCATTGAGTGGATTTATCATATCCCCTATCAAGCATCATCTTCTGGTAAAATTGAATGATAAAATGGATTGTTAAAAACTATGTTGAAAACAATGAGTGGCGGAACATTTAAGCACTGGGAGACGCATTTGGCAGAGGCCACCTGGTTGGTCAACGCTAGAGGATCAATCAGATTGGTTCTATCCAATCCAGCTCCCTACATGCTGTAGAGGGAGATAAGGTCCCTGTGGAACACGTAAAGAGCATGTTGGGAAAAGCAGTTTGGGTCCTTCCAGCTTCTGGGAAGGGCAGACCTCTCCATGGAACCGTTTCTGCTCAGGGACCTAGGTCCACTCGGTGGGTGATGCAATAAAATGGGGATGTTCAGTGTGTGCCACAAGGGAATTTGATGCTGGGGGAGTGCAGAAAGTAATTCCATGTGTATATGTATATAGATATGTGTGTGTGTAATGCGTGTTAATTATGGTTTGTTTGTATATAAATATATGTCAAGCATGATGGAGTGGAATAAGGGGTGGAATGTCGTGGTATTGGTTTTTTTTTTTTGGTTTTTTTTTTTTTATTATTATTTTTTCAGTATTTCACATCAGAACATCATGTAAAGCAGTGGGAGTTGAAGAGTTGATGTTCTGGTCCGTGGACTGCCATTTTTGGGTGTTTGGTTTTTGGAGGCAAGGGGAGAAGCAGCATTTCCCCAGCATACTTTGCACCCAAGGAAGAAAGGTGGAGGTCCTGGCAGGTCAGTCTGCCTCTCCCTCTCTCCATCTCTCTCCATCTCTCTCTCTCCCTCCATTGGTCACAGGATCTGGCCAGACAGCCTGTAAACTGTTAACACTTTTATTTTTCCCCTCTCTTCTTTTCCAGACTGGTGGGCCTGGTGTCCCCACTTACATCTAGAGATAACTGTGACAGTGAAGGATGTTAAAAACAACAAGAGGGGATTCTATGAGTATATAGGTCAGAAGAGAGAGGCTGAAGAGAGGATACCTTCTTTGTTAAATGGAAAAACAGGCTTCTCTGTATCTGGCTATAACAGATACAGAGAAGCCTGAAGTACTCCATGAGTTCTTTGCCTCCATCTTCACTGGCAGCTAGAATTCTCACATCTCTGAACATAAACCTCTCAGTGTGAATTTGGGGAGCAAACTCTCTCCCACTGTAAGGGCAGTGCAAGTTCAAGACTGATTCATGAGACTGAATGTGTACAAGTCCATGGGGCCAGGTGACATGCACCTCAGCATCCTGAGAAAGCTGGCTGATGTGGTTGCCGAGCTACTGTCTATCATATTTGAAAAGTCATGGCTGTCAGGCAAAGTCTCCAGGAACTGGAAAAAGGGAAACATTGCTCCCATGAAAGGGAGGAAGGAGGACCTGGAGAACTACAGGCCAGTGAGCATGAGGCTCTATGCCTGGGAAGGTCATGGTACAGATCCTCTTGGAAGATGTTTTAATGCACACGAGGGACAAGCAAGACCCAAGACAGCCAGCATGGCTTCACCAAGGGAAGGTCATGCCTAACCAATCTGGTGGCCTTCTATGGTGGAACGACAGCATTTCCGTGTACCTGGTTCTCAGAAGAGAAAAACTACACATCCCAGAGGACTTTCACTGTTCTGTTTCCGTTTTCCATTTAGAGGGAAAGATAAAACTGCTTGCAAGTCACAAGATAGTCCCTTCTTTTCTTTTATTGCTCGTCACTGTGATTGTGGAACAACTCTCTTATGAAGACAGGCTAAAGAAACTGGGCCTGTTCATCCTGGAAAAAAGAATGCTTTGGGAGACCTAATTGCAGCCTTCCAAAATTTAAAGGGAGTTTATAAGCATGAGGAAAATCAACTTTTTACATGGGTAGATAGTGATAGGACAAGTCAGAATGGCTTTAAACTAAATGGGAAGAGACTTCAATTAGATGTCAGGGGGAAGTTCTTTACAGAGAGATTGGTGAGGAACAGGTTGACTGGAGATGTAGTGGATGCCCCATGCCTGGAGGCCAGGTTGGATGGGGCACTGGGCAACCTGATCTAGTACTCCATCTAGCAGCTGGCAACCCTGCTTTTGGCAGGGGGTTGTTAGACCTTGATGATCCTTGAGGTCCCTTCCAACCCAAGTCATTCTATGATGCTATGAACGCAGCAGGCACACCATTAATTCAAGCAGATAGATCCAGGTGGACGTTTATGAAAGCTGCTCTGTAATTAATGCACAGCAGTCATGCCATGAAAATGAAGAGTTGTTCAGCCAGCTTATCTGTGTGAATCATCAGATTATGATAAGGGAACTGGGTACAGAGCTGAATATTGGCTCCAGTGCTTTGGAAACAGTTGTGTCAATCTTGGAATATTACTAATTTTTCACTGTATGGGTCCCACAAATGCTTACACAGGAGCAGAAAGAACACTGCAGGAAAGCTTGTCAGAACCCACTGAACCAATACAAGGCTGAGGGTGACAGTTTCCTGGATCATGTCATTACCAGTGATGAGACATGGTGTCACCTTTGCAAACCAAAGGGTTATAGTGGGTGAAATGATGTGCACTGTCTTTTGGGATAGGAAGGAGGTGATCCTTCTGGACTTCCTGGGACCTGGACAAACCATCGGCTCTGACCACTACATCGCAATGCAGATGAAGCTGAAAGCTTGAATTTCCAGAATCAGGCTCATGAAAAAAGAGAGACTTTCTCTGGCAACATGGTAATGCCAGGTACCATACCAGTTTGAAGACCATGGTGCACATTCTCAATCTTGCCTGGGCTGTTCTACAAAACCCACTGTATATTCTGGATTTATTCCCTTCTGGCTTCCTCCTGCTCAGACCAAAGAAAGGTGGACTATGTGGGCAACATTTTTCTAGCAGCAACATCATAAGATCTGTGAAACAGTGGGTCATCTCCACTGGTCTGTTTTGTTATGAGCATGGAATGCAGGCTCTCATTCATCACTGGTGAAAATACATAGCTAATGTTGGTAACTACATTGAAAAATAGCATTATGTAGCTGAAAATTTGCTCTATCAAACAGTGTTGTTACACTTTTTGCATTTGTTATAGTTTCCATGAAGATAAATAGGAGGCATTACTTGTGGAGCAACCTACATAGAAGACATTAATCTTATTAACAAAACTGATTTAGATGGAATCTTCTGTTCAGCACTCAGAAATAAACAGTCCGAAAACAGATGTAAGGAGATGTGAAAGTATAAAAAATCTAATTTTACATGAAATAAAAAAGGGTTAAATTAAGGCTAATAATCAGTATGCTATAAATATAAAACATCTGATAAAACGATTTTGATGAGGCCTCTAATATAAATATTTACTCATGTTGTCCTATGGGTTATTGAAATGTTGAATAAGACAGAAAATAAAGTAATAAAGATGAAAGAATGTACAGAGTAAGTTATGCACAATGTAATTGGTCATCACTCACTGACCAATGCCCAGCCAGTTCTCAAGCACTGGCAACCCTCCTGCCAACCCTCCTCAATTTTATAGTTCAGTGTGATGTCATGTGTTATGGAATGATACTTTTGGCCAGTTCGGAGTAGCTGTCCTGATTTTGTCCCCTCTCAGCTTTTTGTGCACATTCAGTCTCCTGGGTGGCAAGAGCAATTTGGGAAGCTGTGAAGTCCTTCAGTTAGTCGAAGTACTTACCAGTAACAACAAAATATCAGTGCTTTATCAACATTATTTACATCCTAAATTTAAAAAGCTGCACCATACCAGACACTAGGAAGAAAGTTAATCCCACCTAAAACCGGGACAATGATAATCATGTTTTGAAGGAAAGACAATCTTGACATTTAAGTTTTGCAGAACAAGATTATATGTCTCAATGGTTATTCTAGTATTACAGCCCTTTTGATTTGGTTTGGTATCAAATTCAAATTAGGATTTGCTCTGACACTTTTATTTTTGGACTTTTATAGTAAAGGCTGTGAGTGACAAAGACTGCAATAATAGGTGATGGAGGAAATGTTTATAATTGGAATGACACATACAGGCACGCTGCCATAAGTACATCAGAAGGATCAGGACTGCAGGAAACAAACATTTATTTTGATAGAGTGTTGGAAGGAAAGGGGACCCAAGAGAGTTAGTTGACATTTTAAGTACCACTTGGATGGTATCCTGGTGTATCAGCGTGTTTGGAATCGAGGATGAGGCACAAAACACATGTTCATGCACATTATCAGCTAAAGTGAGCATTTAAGTGTTTTACTGCATATATACCAATCCACCAGGAAATTGGTGTGATTACCTATAAGGTATGGGATCAGTAGGCTCAGGACCTTGCAGGCATCCCTGCAGAGGCAATGGTCATTACCACCATTCCCGAGTTCTTTCGTCATTTCAGTGTGATTTCCATATACCATACAGTTTGTTCTGCATGTAGGTCTTTGGATAGTTACGAAAGTTAACTATCTTCAGTATGGTTACTGCAGCTGCAGCCTTGCACGTGACACCAAGGATCATTTCAGTTCAGGCATGTAGGTCAGAAGGTACCTTTGGGCAGTCAGACAGTCCATTCACACCTGGGAAGCCTGATCTAGAGGCTGGCAACTCTGCCCATTGCAGAAGGGGTGGAACTAGATGATCTTTAAGGTCATAGAGCCATTCTATGGTTCTATGATTCTTCCAAGCTCATTTAAGCATTTATTCCACCCTCAGCAACTTTGCTGAAGATATGTAGCTGAGTCAAATGGCTGACATACAACAGGATTATGGCACTGCTCAACAGGACTTGGATAGACTGGTGAGTTGGGTGGAGAGGAACCTTACGAAGTTCAACAAATGTAGTGTCCTACACCTGGGGAGGAATAACTGCATGCATCAGTACAGGTTAGGGGGATGGCCTGCTGGAAAGGAAGATGGCCTATGGAGAAGGACTCGTGGGTCCTGGTGGACAACAGGTTGGCCATGAGCCAGCAGTTTTCCCCTTGTGGCCAAGAAGGCCAACGATATTCTGAGGTGCATTAAAAAACTGTGGCTAGCAAGTCAAGGAAGGTTCTCCTACCCCTCAACTCTGCCTTGGTGAGACCCCATCTGGAGTACTGTGTCCAGTTCTGGGCTACTTGCTTAAAAAGACAGGGATCTTCTAAAGAGAAACCAGCAGAGAGCTGTAAAGATGATGAGGGGCCTGGAGCATCTCTCTTGTAAGTAAAGGCTGAGAGACCTGGTCTCTCCAGTCTGGAGAAGAGAAAGCTGAGAGGTGATCTCGTAACTTTAAAAACATATAAAGTGGCGGAGACAAGTGGATGGGACAGACTCTTCAGTGGTGTGCAGTGACAGGACAAGGGACAACAGGCAAAAACTCTAACACAAGAAATTCTGTACAAACATGAGGAAGAACTTCTTTATAGTAGGTGTTACTGAGCACAGGAACAGGTTTCCTAGTGAGGATGTAGAGTCTCCTTATCTAGAGATACTCAAGACCTGACTGAACACCTTCCTATGCACTTTCTTCCTTACTGTAGGGAACCTGCTTTAGCAGAGCTTTTGTCTTGATTCCCAGAGATCACTTCCAATCTCTGCAATTCTGTGATCTTGGGGAACAATAACTCTAAAAACAATGCAGTGTAGTTCAAGTTTGCTATTACACTTTTCCAATCTGACAGTTGACTTCTAATGAGAAGGCTAAACCTTCTCATCCTGTGGCTAACTTGGAAGCCAGCTATTGTGCTTTTTATTTCCTGAGTTGACAACTCTCTTTTATGAGGAGGAACGTCACACTGCCATCAGCCCATTCTTTATGGTCTTTTAACTCTGTAATCATGCAGTTCAGTTTAGCACTTAGAATACAGTTCAATTTAGCACTTCACAACAGACATCTAGAGAGTCAGTGTTTCCATTGCCCAGGTGTTCATACAAAGGGCGTCTGTGGAGATGCTGCAGTAGCTTTCTGTATCTGAAGCAAATTACTGGACTGTGCCTCTGCCTTGCAGTCAGAACACATGAAAACAGAAGCTTATGACAACTGTTGCAGATAGTCACTGCCAACAGTGCAGTGTTCTTCATGTGGAATTCTCTGACATTGGAGCCTGGTATAGGGATTGTCCTTTTCTACGCACAGTAGCTGAGATTGGTCAGTACAGAAGTTTCCAAAGTGCAAGTCATGTCAGCCAGAGGAGGAGAAGCGGGCTGAGAAACTTCCTAAATGAGATCTGATTATCCTAAGATCTAGTCTCAACAGTTAGAAGTTACAAAGAAACATGGAAAGAAAAAAACATATTGTGTTTTAATTTGAGGAATTCCACATAAAGCTGCTGAATTGTTCAGTACGATAGTTGAAAAGGCCACAGTAGGCAACTTTGAGACTCAGCTTAATTTGTTTCAGCCAGCAAAGCTGGCTGTTTGAGAAGTGGTCTTGTTCTAACGTAATAATTAATTTATGAGGAAACACGACAAAGAAATCTATTGCTTCCATCCTTCTCCATCTTGAGTGATACCCAAAATTTTCTGCAGGAACCTGAGTGCATTAATAGTCTGTAATTGCTTTGACCCACAACACCTGGGTTGCAACCATGCACGTGCCATTGGTCCAGGGTCTCTAATTAAGTTCAGGTCTGGACTTTTGATATCTACCTGATCTATGTCAGAGGTGTATTTTCTTACAGTTCCATCACAGCTATGCTTGACTATGGACTTTATTGATTTAAGTTTGCCTCACTTGTACATTGTGAAATCAGGCCCTGGCTATGAAGTTCTTCGCCCTGCCAGCCTTCTTACAGTACTTTGCTTTCTGCCCAAAGGGGGAAATCACTATTCCCTGATTCTTGCCTGGACAAGGCCCTTGGAAACATGATTTACCTGTGGAATTTTTCACTAGTATAGCAAGCTACACTGCCAGAGGACCTTCCCAAACTAAATTTGTTTCTTTTTATTTCTGATTCTGTACTAGCCCAAATTAGAGAATTTACTCTGTAAGAAAATGGGGGAATTAAAAGCTTAGTATATTATTTCTTGCCTTCAGCCTCTACATCCGCTCTTTTCCCTTCTACTTTTGCCTGTCTTTATCAGTATGGTGTGTTGTGTGGACACCATGGTACAAGTTCCAATAGTTCATTGTGTTCTACACGAAACACTAAAGGAATGTGAATTGTAACATGTCCCATCTTTTCTGATGATGAAACTGAATGAGATCAACCCCTCCTATGAAAAAGGCCAACTCGTGTTCTGGTGAGTCGAACACTGCTGACTTGGAGCTTTCAGAGTCTTAATTTTTGTTCTTCCTTGTATTGTTTCACATCTCTTGCAGAACTAAATTTTCCATTCTTTCCCTCTCTATAAATTCTTTAATAACAGCCCCGTTCCATTTTTCATGCTATTGTTTTCTTTCTCTTTTTTTATCTGGGTAACTTTTACTCCACAGAGAAGCAAAGTCACACAGTGCATCTTAAAACCACTCTTGTAAAAGAAAGTGTGGAACAAACTTGTCTGTAAGATGAAGGTAGCAACACCAATGTTTGCTCAGTACAGTGGCTTAACTTTTGCATGTCCCTTCCTCTTTGCCATTGCTAAACCTCTGCACTGTGGGAAACACTGGCTTTCACTCATCATTCAAGTCTTTAAAGCAATTGTGCCCCCAGCCTCTGACAAAATGAATAGCGTCTGTGCTCTCTCAGTAGCTTCTGTCAGGGGAGACAGTACTATAGACTTTAAGCAGTGATATTGCAGGTTAATCATTGCCAGGTTGCAAGGTTTAAATTTGTTGTAAAAGTTCTGTTACGTTCAATATGTGTGGAGAACATTTTAGAAACTCATATTGAGTTATTCAAGGAGCAATACCCAGTCAAATGAATAGCAGGTAAAATCATTACAATAGTACAATAGACTGATAGACTTACAATAATACTTTCCTACTATATACTACTTTGCTTTAACTGTGTTTTATTGTTTTGCTGACACAGAGTTCTTAGCAAAAGAAAAAAAAAAGAAAGAAAGAAAGAACAAAACAATGCATAATGTGCAATTGTTTTTCCTCTGAAGGAAGGAATGCTTAATGCTGGCAGCCGTTCCTGCCCATTAAGAACCACTTATTGTTGAGCAGCAGTACTGTCTGGTTTCCTTATATACACCCTTCCTGAACAAGTCCTGACTTCCCTACTGCACAGTACTGTAGTTACAGTAGAAAGAATAGGGCCTAGCTTCTATCGTATTCATGTAGGTTACTATTTTGGGATATGAGAACAGCACAGCTGAATCCCCTCAAGCAAGGAATGTTTAGAATCAGCCTGAAGAAGTACAGTAAGTACTAAGTAAAAAGTTGTTATGCTAAAAGTAAGCATGCTCCTTCTGTTTCTAATTAAAAAACTTTTGACAGTTACATGCCATATTGTTCAATCTGTCTTCTAGATGAGGACACTCAGTGGATGTGCAAAATCAGGGTTTTCTCAGCTTTGCCTGAATTGCAGTTTGCCTGTGCAAACAGTCTGATTCTTCATGTGTCAAGTATCCTAAACACCAGCATTAAGGAAATTTTGCGAACTGAAATCAGGTATGGATTGAATCAAACAATATGCTTGTGGTGTTAACAAGAAAGAAAGTGTGCTTCCTCTATTCTGGCCATGCGTGTGTGTGTGTGCATAATGTCAAGGATTCCTCTTGGTTGAACATTACTTTATCTTGTAACTTGTCCATCACCATCAGATGAGAATATTTCATCTGTCTGTAGACTCCACAGTGGTTTAGGAGTGACACAAATCTATCAATTTTACAGCTTCTGTAGATTACAGAACTAACGTCTGAGAATTCAAAAAACTAATAAAAACAAAGGAGGAGAAAAAAAGAGTTTCTTCCAAAATGCTGATCATAAAATCCTGAGATGTCTGTAACAGTTCATCTCTCTTCCATTAATTACTGTTATGCTTCTCTGTCGATAGCTGTGATGCAGACAAGTTGAAAACACACACAAAGATAACTGTAAATATATGTGTCTGCTTATAAAGAGATTCTGGGAGGTTCACTGTTATGTATGTGAGTGAGAGACCTCGTTCTGCGGTCTTTTTCCTTGGGCGCTGTCTTTCTTTTCAGTCGAGGAGTTGTAAAACAAAGTCGGAAACAACAATGAAGTTCTATGAATTACACTTTTTCTGTGACAAACTGTCCAATTATTTCTCAATAAAGGGAGGAAATATCTTTTGTGTGTTAGGAAAGTTGGCCAAATTCAATTTGCAAACTGATATGGAATGCCTAATGTAAATGAAACCTCCCTATAACCTAGAGCAGTGGCTACAATTACAACCTCAAATTTGATTGTTTACTAAAATTATGTTATATCATGCTTAGATACTAAGTATTTTTGTTTCATATATTAAACCAGCCAAATAAATATAAAAACTTATATCTACATTAGATTTACTTTAAATTTACCCCATTATTTTCACAACAGGTTGAGAATGCATAGTTACAGTGGATTATTTTTTTTTTAACATAAATTGTGTATATCTGACCCATTTTTGCCATACTATCCTCCAGTAAACTACAGTTGAACAGCTTGATTGCGTATGGTCTGGTGGACATGGTTGTAGTGGGCTGACAGTTGACTTGATGATCTTAGGAGTCCTTTCCAACATTACTGATTCTATGATTCTAAGAAATAAATGGAATTGTTCAGCTGTGGAAGAAGTACAAAGGCAACTGATTCCAGAACGACATCTTCTGGCCATCAAAGAGCATGGAGACAAGAACCAGGTTTCAGTTTATTAAAAAAATAATAATAGTAACTGTAAATCAGTAGCAAATGTAGCTGTGGTGGGTTCCAGGAAAACATAATATGCTGTGGCTGCTTCCTGCTATATAGACTTTGATCACACTTTTACACAGATATTGTGTGCTGCAAACTTACTGGCTGAGAAATACTGGTTTGTTTTAGAATTGTTGTTTACACATCTACTAGCACTTGTTTGCACAGCTTTTCTTCAATACAGGCTGATTTTGTCCTACAGGAATAAATGTGCTGTAATGCAGAAGTGAGTGCCGATTTGTGCTGCACACTCATTACACCCTCAGCTGTTTTCTAAACAGTGTGGGATACTGTTTGCAAAGGTTGGGTGCTGAGCATAGCCTTGTAAATCTTCATGGAATATCACCTATTTTGCAACAAGGAAGATGGCCTGAACCACGGAAATTTGCTTAATTTTACTTTAAACATGTAGAGCATAAACAAGAGGGCACTGTTTTCCCTAGCAGCTCATGTGGCAATGATTTTCTGAAGTCAGACTCAGTAATCCATGGATATAGACATGGTCCCTCAATGCATACACCCAGAAGTGTTTCAGATTATTAATTCTTAGCAGAGAACTAGAATGATCATGTATTTATCTTTTCTAAATGTAGGTAACTAGAAAACAGCTATTATTTTTTGCTGGAAATATTTTGTCACACTGGAATAGAAGTTTTCTCTATTTTTTCAGATATTCATGTGAGTGCATCGCATCTACAGTGAAACTAATAAAGTTGTTTTTGTATCTTTGCTTGGTGGTGACCTCTTAAAAATAGTTGGCCTTGAAAAGAAAAAGTGTGTATTTTTCTTTAGCTTATTGGTTTTGCTCTCAAAATCTTAGTAAATATTTCCAGAAGAATCTGTCAGTACTGACAAAGATAGAAAAGACAGATGATACTGCAGAAGTTATATTTGAGTTGCCAAGGTATGTTATTATTTTCTGTCCCTCGAAGTAGGTGTTATGGCCAAACTGCAACCTCATAAAGAACTCAACTTTCCTTGTATTTTGAGAAAAATGATGAAAACTATAGTTCTGTCACTGATGTGAAGGAGTAACTGTGGCATTACTACTTCTCCTCTCTCTTTTCTTAATGAAAAAGAAATCATCTCTCACAATGACCAACAAACTTTTAACAGGACAGCTTTGTAACATTAAGAGGCCTTTCTTGATGCTAAGATGATCAGAGGGCTGGAGCAGCTCTGCTGTGAGGAGAGGCTGAGGGAACTGGGCTTGTTGAGCTTGGAGAAGAGAAGGCTGTGGGAGACCTCATGGTGGCCTTCCAGTGCTTGAAGGGAGCGTAGAAACAGGAGGGGGAACGGCTGTGTGTGACGGTGGATGGTGATAGGACAAGGGGAATGGTTTTAAACTGAGACAGGGGAGGTTTGGGTTGGATATGAGGAGGAAGTTTTTCCCCCAGAGGGTGGTGAGGCACTGGAACAGGTTGCCCAAGGAGGCTGTGGATGCCCCATCCCTGCGGGCATTCAAGGCCAGGCTGGATGTGGCTCTGGGCAGCCTGGGCTGCTGGTTGGTGACCTGCACACAGCAGGGGTTGGAACTGGATGAGCATTGTGCTCCTTTGCAACCCAGGCCATTCTATGATTCTATGATGATTCTATGACAGAGGGACTCATTTAAATATTTCATAGTTTTAACGTATGCAGAATAATGTGTTTTGCCTTTCCACTTCGTGTTTGCATAAACTTTCTATTACCTAGATAAACTTCAGTATACACTTTCTACTGAAATTGTCTTATATCTATCAGGCCAGGATCTATATCTATCAGCCAGGACATTTTAGCGACCCTCCTGGACATATTGAGTACAGAGTTGGAGACCTATCATTGTGTCCTGGATCTGGCCAATGCATTCTTTGGCAATGCAATTGCTGATGAATCTCAAGACCCATTTGCCTTTAATGGGAGGGTAGGCAGTAGGCCTTCCAGGTCTTACCATAAGGGTATGTGCATTCTCCAAACTTCTGCTACAATTTGGTGACACATGATTTGGCAGAATGGGATAAATCTAATGATGTAAAACTAATCATTATATTGTGTATTTGATTTTAACCTCTTCTTTTTCAGAAGTGCTGGAGAAAGCGGTAGGCTCCTTCTTGCTTACCTGCAGGAGAAAGGATGGGTTACCAGTGCATAGAAAGTCCAAGGGCCTGAACTGTCAGTAAAATTCTTCGGAGTTATTTGGTAAGACTAAAGTCTTACCCAATGCTATTATTGATAAAATTCAAGTATTCCCTGTATCAACCGCAGTGAAACAATTGGAGGAATTTCTGGGCATACTGGGATACTGGAGAACCACACTACCTTGTGTAGATCTTAAGACCTCTATATCGATTAACCAAGAAAGGCCAGTTGTGACATAGGAAATGAGCAGAAAAGGATGCTTTTCATCAGGCAAAGTTAGTTGTTAAACAAGCAGAGGTGCTTAATATATTTGATCCAATTCTCCCTGCAAAACTGGATGTACATGTGACTCAGGAAGGGTTTGGTTGGGGATTGTGGCAGCACCGGGTTCTGTTCATACCCCTCTTAGTTTTTGGTCTCAGTTATGGCAAGGAGCAGAAGAGAAATATGGTATGACTGAGTAGCATTTATTGGCTACCTATTCCACACTGCAGGCATCAGAACCAATAACACAAACAGCAGAGGTAATAGTAAAAACAACACTGCTTAGTCAGGAGTTGGTGAAAGATCTGGCCCATATTGCTAAGACAAGAGTGGCCCAGGTTCAAATGGTGGCATGCTGGGTTGCCTATCTGGGGCAACACAGCTGTTTGTCCTCTTTGCCACTGAAGGAAGAACTGCAGAAAACACTTGGCCCAGTGACATACCCTAGTGATGCACTCCAGGAGGTTTCCATCATTCCACCAGAGAAGAGTCCCCTACAAAAGGGGAAATATCTGATTCCCGAGAAAGCCTGGTACATGGATGAGCCCAGCAGATGAAATCCAAGTAAACGGTGTGTAGCTGCATATCATTCCTCAACTGAGACAATCTGGTTTGAAGAAGGGGATGGGCAAAGCAGGTGGGCTGAATTATGAGCAGCATGGATGATTTTAACCCAAGAGCCAGGTGATGGTGCGTTGAACATCTGCACAGACAGCTGGGCAGTCTATTGAGGGCCTTGTAGTAACCTGGAAATGAGGAAGTGGCTTGGGTCAGGTGGCTAGAAGATTCACCTACAGAGAACTTTGCTTGCTGGTTGCACAAGAAGTTGTGACATGCCAGACAAAAAGACAGTGCAGACAACAGTAAAAGCATGGAGACTGCCTGTCCAAATGTCAGGTATTGTCCAGGTATGTCACAACTGTGAAGTTTGTGCCAGAATGCAACCAAAGCCACTACTGGAAATGATGGACACATAGCCAGAGGACACAAACCCTTGCAGAGATGGCAGATTGACTATATAAGTCACCTCCTTCAGCCTGAAGGGGCCAGGTATGCAGGGGGCTGGAGATTCACGATCCTTGAAGTCCCTTCCAACCCAGGTCATTCTGTGATTCTGTGATACAGTGAGTGGACTACTGCAGGCCTAGCCTGTACCTTGAGCAAATCAACCCTACACTGTCAAAGCGTACGCACCAAGCCTGTGGCAATACATGGTACTCCTCTGGTCATTGAGAGCGACCAAGTGTAACAGAAAGGCAAGTCACAGCCTGAAACAGTGATTGAGCACCTGGTGGGAAGGCAGGGCCAACCCAGGGGAGCTCAGGTGTTTGCAATATCCCTAAATGACTGGAAGGGGCGGAGTCAGCATCTGTCCTTTCCCAGACCTCACTTAAGGGCTGGCAGTGGAGGTAAAGGTATCTTAAGCTGGAGATTCTTGCCTAGTTGAGGTCTTCAAAAAGGTAAGTAACTCTTTTATTTCATTTCTGTAGCTGCTGTATTTGGGCTAGGTTGGTGCTATACAGGGATTGCCTAGAAAGAAAAGATTACGTGTTGGATGGTCACTGGGACCCTGAATACACTGAAAGAGGATCCCCTGGGGGAAAGCCTGGTTTCCCTGTGGTTAAGTGCTGTTCAGGTTGTTGAAGAATGGTGACCTGTAAGGTACAGCAATCTCCTTGTTAAACACTCTACAGAAATTGGCTGTCTTCTTGAACAAATTAGGACAAGATCTTTGGCAACCAAAGGAAGGATAATAGCAGCATCTGGCAGCTGCTTCTCATTATTAATGCATATCATTGTTTAGAGGGAGAATTAAAAGATGAAAATGAACTTCTGAAACCTTGCATTAGATGACTGGAAAATAAGATTACATCTTTGACAGAGCAAACTGTGCTATGCTCAAATGGAACTTCCCTTTGAAATTAAGATCCATATCATTAGAAGGAAAAGGACTTGGATCAGCAGGATCCTTGGGTCCTACTTGAAAGTTGAACCCGAGAACAAAAAGAAGGCCAAACAAACTAAAATTTAACTAGAGGATCTGGGAACCTGAGCTCCTCTAGAAATAGAAATAACGACGGTGATAACACAAAAGACAAAGAAAATCCAGGACAGAAAGTAGGGTTGGCACCCAAAGAATGGTCTCCTGCACATATGCTACTATGTGTAACAGCATTCCCATGCATCTGTTACAACAATTTAAGCAAAGACCACGAGAGAGCATACTAACTTGGCTGTTGAGACTGTGGGACATGGGAGCTGAAAGTCTGGTAATGATGTGCCTGAGATTTCCAAACTGCTACCACACATCTGGCACTCAGACAAAGACTATATGTGGCTGTGGTATGTAATGGCAAAACCATTCTCTAATTTGGTGGATAATGGCTGCATATGGAATCACATGGCTGAACAAAAGTAACGTTTTGATAAATACTGGTCTATGGACCTCAATGGAAGAACTTCAAAATTATATTAGAGACCTGAGAATGAGTGAGTTAACTTACGATGATGCATTCAAGAGTCCTGACCTTGTCAAATTCTCAGCAGCGATGAGAGATCTCATACTATAACAAGTCCCTCCTCACCAGTATGGCACACTGGTGTCCTTAGAGGCCATCATCCAGCATGCAGCCCAATTGGTGGCTGAGCTGGGGGAGACAGAGCACCTTTACACAGACACAATATCTGAACACTGGAAGGGGCCGAGATCTTCCCCATAACTAAAACTAGGAGACCCGCTCTACAGACTCCTCAATTGGGAGTCCAGAAAGCAAATGTTCAATGACTTAATCCAGTCTGGGGTTCAATTTGCTAAAATTGATTGCCAGCCCAATCATGTCCTTCTTTAGCTATTGAGGCAGTTGGAGGACAAGCAGAAGTTTCAAAAAAATCCCTAAAAAAAGCAGGGGTGAGGATTATTGAACAAATACCAATAAGAACATAGAACCGGAAAGATTTCGTACTTACCAATAAATGGAAAAAGCCTCCTCAAGTGACCAGGGTCACTATGCTTGAGCCACCTGAGGAAAAAGAACTGGCAATTGCTCAGTTATTTGCATGATGCAGGATGCCAGCTCCCCTGCACTTAGGGCCCTTGGTCCTGTCAGGGGCCTTTTGTTGAACTATTTTTTGGTCCTGAAAGAATATACAGTGAGTTATGGCAGTTGGTATGGGAGCAGAAATGTCAATTTTTACGGTGATCCAACCAAATTCCAGGGAAATGGGGTGATGACTGAGTTTGGTGGACAGACCATCCCTGTAATCCAGACATGGTTGAGGTTGGGGCTTGGGCATCTCCCACCCCTGGGGTATAAGTTATCCGTTGCTCTGGTCTCAGAGTATATCCTGAGCATAGACATACTATGGGGTGTTACTCTCCAGATAACTGTGGGAGAGTTCAGACTGAGAGAGAGATATATTAGTATCTGGATGGTGCAGGTGCTATTAAGAGGCCATGTGAAACACGAGCTATTTGCTTGCCCAATCCATGCAGGATTGCTAATATTAAACAGTATAGACTCCTGGGGGCAAGAGGAAAGCTCTGGAATGGTGCAGAAGCTAGAAGAAGCAGGGATCATAGGACTTGCACATAGACCATATAATTCCCCCATATGGACAGGACAGAAGTCAGACGGCACATAGAAAGGCAATGTATTTACAGAAAGTTAAATAAGGTCAGGCTGCCCATTCATGCAGCCATACCTGATATTGCCTCCCTGGTGGACACATTGAGTAGGGAGATAGAAGCCTACCACTGTGTCCTAGACTCAGTATTCCCATTCATGAAGAATGAAGACCAGTTTGCATTTATGTGGGGAGGCAGGCAGTGGACCTTTCAGGTCCTACCCTATGGCTACGTGCGTTCATCAACCTATTGTCATAACTTAGTGGCACACAACCTAGAAGAATGGGAAAATCCTGATAGGTTAAAACATACCACTATACTGATGATCCCATGTTGACAACTGACCCGCATTAGAAGACAGTAGACTCGTTAACTGCTCATTTACAAGAGAAAGGGTGGGCTATAAACCCACAAGAAGTGTGAGGACCAGGTTTGTGGTGAAATTCCTGGGTCAGGAAAGACCAAAATACTCCCCAGTGCAGTGATAGACAAGGTTCAGATGTTCCCAGTCCCCATTGTGCCAAGGCAGCTGCAAGAACTTCTGGGTATGCTGTGGTACTGGTGTTCCTTTATACCTCACTTAGCACAGCTGCTGAGGCCTTTGTATTGACTCACAAAGAAAGGCCAAAGATGGGACGGGGAGAATGGAAAGAGAGGCATTCCAGCAAGCAAAATTAGCTGCTAAATAGGACCAGGCACAGGGTATATTCGATCCTACTCTTCCAGCCGAACTAGATGTCCATGTAACTCAGGATGGCTTTGGCTGGGGCCTATGGCAGTGCCAAAATCTCATTTGAACCCCAGTTGGGTTCTGGTTTCAGGTTTGGCATGGAGCAGAATAGAGGTGCAGTATAGTTGAAAAACCAACCCCTACATTCACTGGGAAGTTATTGGCTGCCTACTCTATGCTGTAGCACAGAGGCAGTAAGGCAGTAGAGCCAATAACAGAAACATCTGAAGTCAGTTTACCAATTCATGGGTAGGTGAAAGATCTGACCCACCTTCCTAAGACAGGAGTGGCCCAAACGCAGGTAGTGGCACAATGGGTCGCCTATCTCAGCCAGAGGAGTAGTCTGCCTTCATCACCACTGAAAGAGCTCCAGAAGATCCTGGGCCCAGTGGCTTATCACAGCAATGCACCAGAAGAGACAATGGCTGTTCCACCAGAGAAGAGTCTGGTTCAGAAAGGAAAATATCCCATTCCTGAAGATGCGTGGTATATGGATGGGTCCAGCAGGGGTAACCCAAGGAGCAATGGCATACCATATCTGCACTGATACAGCCTTGTTTGAAGAAAGGGATGGTCAGAGTGGCAATGGGCATAACTGTGAGCCGTGTGGATGGAACCATCAAGGAACCTGGCAATGGTATCCTGAACATCTGCACAGACAGTTGGGCTGTGTACCTGGGGTTCACTCTTTGGATTGTACAGTGGGCCTCCCAGAACTGGACTATTCATGCCTGACCAATCTGGGGCACAGATATGTTGTTGGATGGACAGAATGTGGTTAAACATGGGACCGGCCACCAACCCCTACGTTCACTGGGAAATGATGAATCCAACACATTCATCCAAGTTTGATGGACTGAGGACTCCCCATCTGAGAACATCACCCACTGGTTACATCAGATGTTGCAGCATGCTAAACAAAAGACAATGTGGGCAGCTGCATGGAGGCTGCCCATACAACTATCTGATATTGTCCAGGTATGCTGAGTCTGCAATGCTTGCTCCAAGATGAGACAGACCTTTGCCTGAAACAACAGCCCACCTTGCTAGAGAACACAATCCTCTCCAGCGATGGCAGGTCAACTACATTGGGCCCCTCCCTCGGTCTGATTGGGTGAGATATGCCCTGATCTGCATCGACACTGCAAGTGGGCTACTGCACACCTATCCAGTGCTGAGAGCGAACCAGGCATATACCATCAAGGCACTCATCAAGTTGACGGCTGCCTATGGGACACCTCAAGTCATTGAGAGCGACCAAGGGACTCATTTTACTGGCACAGTGGTACTACACAGGGCCACAGGCACAACACAATATTGAGCAGTGATTCCACCTGCCATATAATCTGGAGGGATTACTGAATGTTATAATGTTGTAATGATATTCCTAAGGCTGCCATGAAGGCAGACTCTCAGACCTGGATGAAAGGCCTGAATGATGGCAGATCCAGTGCCCTGAAGATGCTACAGATAATGTGGGCCTCCTTGTTTATGATCCCAATTATGGGCACCAGTAATTAGGTAAGATCCCAAACTGGCAATGAAAATAATCTTCTGCTCCCTCCTCCCAGAACCTAGAACCAGGTACCCATTCAATAGAATGGCTTTGGAAGATGCAAGTAGCACCTCAATGGTGTGGCCTACTTGCACCTTGGGGAAGATTACTGGAAGTTGGGGGATCGGTAGTCTCCCCAGTAATAGGTATACAGCCTGCAGACATTGTGGGCAATGCTCTGGTTTTCATTGTTAAGGGGACCTTAATTATGTCTTATGTCCCTGTGGCAAATCATGATACCTTCCCCTTCTGGTACCCAATATAGTCATGCAGCTCCATATCAGGCCAAAGGGTATGGTACAGATGGCCAGGACATGCCCCAGTGCAAGCTGAAGTTGACCCAGGACAGGAACACAGCCTGTACTGTGCTGTGGAAAGCAGACCTACCCCTTCTGGTACCTCTGAAACATCTAAGCTACTCTCTGTGAGTCTCTTTGAGTCCACAGGATCACCAGGAAGAGCGAGGTGACATGAAGATGCTCCAGTTCACTGTAAGATCAGTGTGACACCTGGTGGTGGACTGAATGGGACTGATGGAGTGAGCCAAGCCTTCCCTGGTCTGAGAACTACGTGCCTTCAGGAGAACCATTGAACACTGACCCGCAAATGAATCTCAACCAAGAACCAATCATCAATCGTCTTATATTTCGTCAATCTACACCACAACAATTGTGACAAAGGATCATGGTGTACTGGATCATGGTGTACTGGATCATGGTGTACTGGATCATGGTGTACTGGATCATGGTGTACTGGATCATGGTGTACTGGATCATGGTGTACTGGATCATGGTGTACTGGATCATGGTGTACTGGATAGGGCTTACCTTCAATCATTGGTTCATGCCATGAAGGGGTGGAGAGTAGCAGAAATGCAAAGTCATGGCCTGAGGCAGTGATTGAACACCTTGTGGGAAGGCAGGGCCAACTGAGTGATTGGAAGGGGTGGAGCCAGGATCCACCCCTTCCCAGACCTCAATTAAGAGTTGGCAGTGGAGGTGAGGGCATCTCTTGCTGGATATCCCTGCCTACCCGAGGCCTTCATTTCCTTCTGTGGCTGCTGCGTTTGGGCTTGTTCTCATTTGCTGTAGCTGAAGACTTTGCCACAGTGCTACTATCGCAGTCCACATTATAGCATTACACTGAAGAATACATTCTATGGGTGGAATGGTACAGAAGTGAGCTGAGGAAAATCACCGAATGGTGGTACCATCTGCCCCATAATCTGACAGGAGCAGGGCCTGGTGGAGTGGCATAATGGCATTCTAACAGCTGCTCTGAAGATTAACTCCCAGTCCCCGCAGGGTGGACTGAATCACTGCATGAGATGCTGAGAGATTTAAATGGAAGAGCCAGGGCTGACCCAGTGCCCTGCATGTATTATAAACAACTTGGGCCTTCCCACCTAGGATCTAAATTAAGGGAAACAATGTATACTCGAAACTCCAAGTTGGTTTGCTGAATAAATACTCTGCTCCCTCACCTTGAGCCTGGGAACCGCAAGGTTAAGTGGCCGTAGGAGGTGCAGGTAGGATCAAAGAGGAACAGCCTACTTGCATTATGAGGGAGGTGACTAGAAAGGAGGGGGGTCAGTACCTCCACAAGTATTTGGCACATGGACCCCAGAGAAGAAACAGCGATTGTACTGCTTTGGCAGGTCCAAACTCCCTCTCTGGTGCCTGATAGAGTCATCCAACTCTCAATAGCAGGCCAAAGGGAGTGGTTCAAATGGCCTGGGCATGCCCTGTTCAGGCAGAAATATTGACCTAGGGCAGTACTACCGCTTGTGTTTTTACCTTTGGAGGGTGGACTTCCCAATTTGTGCTGGTTAAACATTTGTTTTACTCCCAAGATCTGTGGCCCACAAAACCATCAGCAGGAGCGTATCACTGACCTCTGATATGCTCTGGTCCCACTGCAGAGTCGTCATAGCGTTCTGCATTGCAGTGGTACCTGGTGGTGGAATTTCTTGAGGGGAAAAAAATGGGAAACATCTAATGAATAAACCCTGTAACAACTCTGAGCCTTGTGTGCGATCCTGCAACAACTATGAAGCCTGTGCACACAAGTGAACTGATTTACAGACCTATGTGTATTACACACAGGAATTGTTTATACTGTAATTGCGGTGTATGGGCTTATCTCCAAATGTGCCCAATAGCTGTTAGTGCTGTGAAGGGGTGGAGTGTAGGGGAGCCGTCAGATCACGGTATGAGCTGGTGGCTGAGCACCTGGTGAACAGGTGTGTCTGGCCCAGGGAGCACAGGCAAACTGTTTGTACTGCGCTCCTCCTGCGACCAGAAGGGCTGCGCCCAGGGTGGAGGCACCCTGTGCTCATGAAAGGGCCAGCCACTAAAGGAAACGCATCTCTTGGGCCTGCCTTGCTTCCTGAGGAATGTTGTGTAGCCAGAGAGCCCCTTTTACCAGATGAATGAGTTCAGCTCTTCTTTCTACATATGAGCACTGGCCTGCCTGCGAGTACTTTGTCTGCTATTACCAAGAACCTGTCAGAAGCAATTTGCTTCTTTGTGAACAGAACAATCATACAGCTAACTTAGCTATCTCCAGACTTTATTTATCTGCAAACTAACTGGAACTAACTTTATCAGCAAAACAAAAGCTGCAAGTTTTGTCACTTTTCTGTGTTACAAAGTTTAATAGTTCAAGTCTTAATACAGTTAATGATGAAAGCGAAGTTTATTGGCTACTTATTCCTGCCTAGAACAACTGCAGAGGGCAATAGATATTTCTCAGTAAACAAAAGCAAGTCAAGTTTCTCAGATTAACACAGCGATTTAGAGGAATAATTACATGAAGTTGTAGTGGGGCTTGCAAATAAGCTTTTGATGTAGCAATATTCCGATTTCCAATGCAGGAACTGATGCCTGGATATTTAAGCAGTTGCAGAAATAACCCCAAAAACTGTTCAGTCCAGGAATGAAAAAAATGGCTCAGAATAAGAAGGTCAGAATAATTGTTTCCTATTATTAAAAAAATGAAATGTCTGGAATGATGAGTTCTGCAAGTAGATTATATAGGGTGCTAAAGGTAATTAACATAGTAGAAAACCAGGTAAGTTTATCTATCAGCTTAGTCCTGGGGGAAATTAAAGGTAAGTACATCAGCCTGGTCAAAATTCCATAATTTTCCCTGTAAGCTTAAACTTAATGAATTTAAAAATCATTACAGCCATCTCCAATCCTGCTTTTCCTGTTCTTGTAAGTCTGCAGCAATTACTGACCATAAGAAGAAACTATGATGTTCTGGGGTAGATGCAGTCTGTGATAGCAATTGAGTAGGACAGCATCCACACAGGTCGTGCCAAACTTGCAAAATATTCTTTCTTTTAGTATGTTATGCCCTTAGATAAGAGTGCAGTGGGAAGAAGCCACATTCCTTCCAACTGGCACTGCAGATTAAAGGCACAGGTGATGTACTTAGAACTGTAAAGTCTTAAGGTTCTGTAGAGATGTAGACTGTTCTCTGAAAGAACACTTTTCATTCTTTCAGCTCATCACTGCTACATAAAAGATCCTTAGCTGGAAAGTACAAATGTCTTGTCACTCCCATTCTAGAAATTCTGTTTTCTCTAAAAATACATCTTTTGACACTAAGGCCTTAAATATGTTAGGATTTATTTCCTGTGTTTATAGATGTAGTGCATTTGTATATTTATATTTAATCGTATATTTATATTTAATTGTATATTTATATATACACTCCCAGACATGTGGCCCATATGTCTCACTATAATTCCTGTTAGAACAAGGGATTTTAAAGCTGGGACAAAGTTGATTGTTTATCCTCTCAAAATCAGGAAAGCAGAGGCAAGTAATGTCAGAGAAAGGCGCCAGAAATTACTCAGACTGCTACAGATCTATCCTTTAAACACAGTCTTTGTGAGCCAGACCTACCTTCACAATTGGACAGGACAAAAAAGCAACATAGGTGGACTAAGCTTCTTATGGAAAAGACTGCACAGAATAAGACTGGGAGGAATGACACAATATCTCTGGCTTGAATGGGCAGAATGAGTAACTTATGGGCTGTGAGAATAGGAAACCTGAGAAAGCAGAAGGAATATCTGAAACCTTAATCTGATTAGGACAGGGAAGCAAGAGAGAAGAGTTGCAGCTGTGACTGTCACATAGACTCTCCCGAGTTCAGTTACCTCTACACCCTTCTGTTGGTATTCCTGCAGCACATAGATTCCACCACTAGCCTTCCAGCTAGGCTAAGTATCTGCCATTTCTCAGTGTCATTTGACCACTGGACACAGCTTATCCTCTGGAATTTATCCTTATATTTCCCTTCCTCACAGGGTCAGTTGGGTTTTGATCAAAAACAAAAGAGTAGAGGTGGTGCGCACAATAGACTGCAACCAGAAGGGCTCACTGCCCACATCTGGGTGACCTCCATCTTCTTTCTGCTAGCCTATTCTCTATTCCTGTCTGTTTCTGGATCATCCAATTGCTCCAAAAGTTAAAAACAAACTATATGTAATATAATGACACATGTAATCTCTCAGGTCAGCCTTAGGACATTTTTGCTGTTTAACTTTCCCACAGCCATAAAAACCTTTCCAATTTATTGGATCATGCCAACTTCACCAAAAGTATTCTTAGTTATAACTGAAAAACTGTATCTCTGTCCATCTTTTTTTTTGTTTTTATCGTTGACTGTAATCTATCCAGATGGCTGATGGCCAGATAGCCAGATGGTTTCTGACCTTGTTCTAGTTGCTGGACCAAATCAAGACGCTGTTATTCTCTTCCTTCCTAAACCACTGAATTGCAAACACATTCTGTGTCTTCATTACTCTTATTTGATGCTTGTAAGGCCACTATATTTGTAAGCCCACCATTTAGTTGATGTAATGCCTTCCAGCTTAAGAACTGCTATCCTAGGAACTCGGCCTGTGAACAAGGAATATTCTTGAAGTCACAGATGACTACTTTGAAGTGCTTGTGAGTACCTAAAAACCAAGGACATCCTGAATGTACCATCCAAAGTTTTCTGACTCAGGTGGTTAGAAGGGACCTTAAGAGTTGATCTGGTCTGCTTACCTGCTAAAAGAATGTTTGCTTATAACGGATTGCTCAGGACCTTGACAGACTAGAACATTTCTGGGCTAACTCTGTGTTTTACCATCTTCATGGTAAAAAAGACTTTGCAGTTATTTCTTGTGTTTCAGCTTGTGCCCATTTCCTTCCATTCTTCTACAGTGGAGTCTTGCTTTATCTTCTCACTCCCCTCTGCTCAGGCACTCGTGGTCACAGTAAGATCTCCCGAGTCTCCAGAGGCTGAAAAAACCCAGTGCCATCACCTCTCCACGAACATCATGTGATCAATCTCCTGACCACCTGGTGACTCAGTTTGACCAGGTCTCTACAGTACTGGGAAACATACAGCTATCTATACCCAACACCAGAAAGATCACAAGTGCTGAATAAAAGAGAGCAATCACTTAGGCTCTAAGTGCATCCTACAACAGCAGGATGTTATCTGCCTTTGCCACAGGGGTGCGCTGCTAGCTTAAGTTCAACTTGCTAACCACCTGGCACAACTTCCTTTGCCTCCAGTTCTTTTTATACTACATTGACTTCTAGACAACTTGTATAATTTTGTGTTCATTCCCAGGCTTTAACTACGTTTATGATAAAAACTAGAATAATTCCTCTAGTCAGAACTGGAAAAAAATGGGAGAGCTACAAGATAATTACAATGAAATCATTGTTTCAGCCATCAGTCATCATTCTTAAGATCTAGATGTCAGCAAGTAAGATGTAGCATGCCTTCAATAAAGTTATCAGAAATAACAATTAATAATCTACTTCAATGAGATTTCAATGGTGTCAATCTAATACTTGCTTAATTATTGCCTACTTCAATAGAAAATTATTAGAATTGCATAAACTTTTGACTGAAGTTGTTGAATAATCCCTCCTAAGCAATCACACAGACTTAATTAGAAACTTATTTGGTACCTATTTATTTGACACAAAAATACTGAATTTAAGCACCAGCCTAAATCAGTACTTACCCAGGAGTTATGGAGCTAAGACTTTAATTTACACTTCCTGAAATAGCATTTATTAATATCTGTGAGGAGGTACCTAACTTACCAGGTAAGCAGTAAAGTCTGAGACTCCCTGAATTGCTTGTTAAAGACAACAAGACCTTTAAGTGCCTTGAATGGAAAGCACAATCCTTACTACATTGTTTGACAGGGAACTATCCATTACATTCAAACACCAGTTTTCACCACAGACTTTTATTTGCCACCACAACTTAGATTTCTTCAAAAATGCTCCCTAGTAAAACACGTAAACTTATCTTAAGTGTGATTTTTAAACAGAGACAATTCTTTTGTTCTCATCTCCTACAGGAAAATGTCAGACTAATACACATTTTTTCTTACAATGGTTATTAGATTTGTTTATTACAACTTCTCATAAAAGAAGCCCTCCAGCTCCTGAATTAGAACAAACTTTCTACACTTCCAGAGAATAAAAGGCAGATACATCAAAAGACTGGACTTTAGAACCTGAATCATTTACTAGGTGGCAGTTCCTGAACGCAATTTCACAAAAGGATATGAGGGCAAGCAAAGCAAATATCCATGCAGGAGACATCTGTTGCCCCTCCTTTATCTCACCAGGGCAAGCAGCAGCAGGTTTGGGATTTTCACACAGAGTATTAAAAATGCTGATGCCTGCTTATCTTCGCGTACACCTTGGTGATGGAAGTCCTTGAGACTGGCATAAAAAGCAGCAGGTGGAGGAGTCTTGTGGCAGCAGAACAATCCTGTTTTGGCTGAAGGCTGTGGGAATGAGCAGAAAAACTGCTCCAGAGCAGAATCTTGAAGGCCACAGTGCCTGGAGTGAGACTTTTTGCTTCATTAGCCATGAAATTAATACTAAAGTTAACACCCCACTTGTATGACAATGACCTCTTAGAAGAACATGCTAAATAGATATGACTGTAGTGCTCAACTCTCTGCCAGATCATGTTAAACATCACCCAATATGGGAAACAAAGAAGGTTTAGGATATAAGGGGAAATATGTCATGGGTTGCACAGTGAAGAGGAAGAGAAAGAAGAAGAAACTGAAGGAGAGAAGAGAGCTAAGAGAGGGGAAGCTGTGCTCCTCCTCTTCCACCAAGACAGGGACACTTTCTTTCTAAGCATTACATCTCACCTCTTGGAGAAGACTACCTGAGATATCATGTGTTTTGCTAGCATTATGATCATATATTCACACTACTGGCAGCTAGTGCATTTATCAGCTGCAATACCCAATGTGTTATGTCTACCCCTTACATAAATCTGTTCTTTTTGAAACTGCCCAGTGAAAGTCCTGAGGAGACTCTGTCAGACAGACTTTTGTTAATCTGTCCCATTAAAGTCCTGAAGGGACTCTGACAACTCTGAAATACCAAAACAGAGATTGGAAACAATTTAAAGCACAGAACTTTCAATTTACTTTTATTTCAGCTTTATAAAGAAGGTCATTTGACACCAATAACTTCAAAAAATAAACAAAAACCCAACCAAGTCAAATAAGAATCTTTCAACAAATAACTTAAATTGTTCTAAAACACTTTTCTTATTTTGCTTATTTCATTAGGTGGCAGATATTGTACAGAAGTGCCACAGAAACCGTGGTACCGAGGTCCACTTAAGCATCCTACACAATTTTAGGTTAAACCCAAGCAGTTAATACTCAGAGCACTTTAAACACATTAAACAATATAAGTAATATCACAGCCAAAATGCAAAAATATCTGTTTTATACACAATTTTCAAAGCGCTTCATGAAGTTGCATGAATTCTAACTTAGAGCACAAGTTATTTCAAAGGATGCTTACTGCAGAACACCTGCACCAAGTAAGTTTACAAGAAACAACATCACTCTGCGGGCTGTGGAAAATGGTTAGTATATTCAAGCTCAAGTCTTGGTTACAGTGACATCAGTGAAGATTTTGCTACTGACTTCACTGATGCAAAGATTGCTGTTATCCATCATTTTTCTGTCAGATAAAGGTGTAAAGGTCTGCTGAAGGAGTTACAAAATAGCTAATTGAAAATTATTTCCATGAGGCACGCGTGCAGTAAGAAGTTCAAAACTACCGGCTTTAGTACTATTCCATGTGAAAGTCACAGACACTGCAGCCAAAGCACATGAGAACAGAGCAAACACCTCTGTTATACATTGCTGAGCTCCTTTTTAAGGCCATGTTACTGTATTCTAGGAAGAAAGACATCCATACTTACTCCTTTTGATATCATCTCCCTAGATGTACGGTAGATATGTAGTATCATGTTTCAACCAAGTTACTGAAACGCATTGCAAACCAAATGTTTTTCCACGTGTGACTTGATGCATAACTACAGATAAGCTCCAACAGCCATGATTTGAGATGCTTAATATACATATCTACATAAAATTTTTGATATTCATGCAGTTAGATGTATAGTGATGAGTATGACTTCTCAGTATGAACAGATTCAGTGTAGTTACTAGTTTCAACTTGAGAAGCTAAAGATACCTGGGCTTTAGTAAGAACAGTAGCAGAATACTTGACTGCTGAAGTGCATCTCACCAAGTTCATATTTTTATGCCAGATGTAATTTGATTTTTAAAAAAAGGAGTATAATGTTATGGAAGCCTTTTAAGTTTTGTATTTCAAATCAGAAGTACAGATGAGAAGCATCAGCTGCATTCACTTCAGTGTGGGTGAAAAGTTAACACGCTTCAGCCTTATGCTGTTTAATATCAACCAAATCAATTAGGTGTGGTTTTGTTTTTGATGATGCTTTCTTCATACCTACGGTATGCCAACTGCACTGGAGGGATGTGATACACCTTCAGCTTACCAGACATGTGACAGCTCCTGTCCAGAACAAACCTCTGCAGTGTAACTACGTACATTCCCCCTGCTGGCAGTTACTAGCTTGGAAATACTAACATAGCTCTGAATTTCTAGACCAAAGTTACCCTTTGTCTAGCCACAGTGAGCTGGCACTGCAAATACTGGGAACAGATACACTCCTCATAATGATGGGATTTGAAGAAATAAATTACTGAAAAGATGCCAAGCAACTTACTTCTTTCACTGAATATAGCAAAGTGCTACACTTTGTAGGATCAAACACTAATTTGCTTAAAAAAATAAGGGCACTATAGGCTTTGTCAATTTATCTTTCATTTCTGTTCACTAAATGTAATACAAAAAATGTGAAAATAGATTTAAACCACTACATGCAAATTAAAAGCTCAAGAACTGAGAATCCTTCTGGTAACTGTTCTTATAACAGAAGCATATGCATTTGAGGCATTTAGACACATTTAAGTCGTCTTATGCAAAATAATTAGCACAAAAATTTGCAGTAACATGCATTTTAATTCTGAAAAGGTTTTGGAGGCAGATGAGGTGAATTTGCCGCTGTTTCATATTTCACAATCTCATATCACTGAGAATGAAACGTAGTCACAGAATTCTTCACACTTAAGGTTAGCAGTTTCATGACTGACTCCATGAATCCAAGCACGGGTTGCTGCCTTGCATTGTCTTGGCAACAAAAGTTAGAGCTGTGCCACTTCTGATCAGACTTACAGTTTTCTCATCCACCCCACCTCATAACCTGGAACAAATCCACCCTCTGTGAAATTGCTTCTTACACCAGACACTCATGGCATTTTGTTCACGGCATTTCCATGCAAGAAATATCTCCCACTGGCAAAGAGCTAAGACAAATGTTCTTAGAAATTTTACAAATATTGCTCTGACTCTAAACACACTTAGCTCAAACTTCACATATTCCCTTGAGCTCTCACAGTACAGAAGAATATTACAAATAATGAACAAAACCATGCAAAAAAAAAAAACAACCCAAGTCCACCAAACTAACTTATCTAAATAAAACATGAACCAAATAGAACACTAAAATAATAATATTAAATATTATCTTGTTTGGTGTCTCAAATAACAGCATCAGTAATTTTCTTGTCTATTTTTTTAATGTCAAATTTGAGATACAACAGAATAAACCTTAATTTTCCACCTTCCTCAAATCTTTTTTCTTCAGATACCAAAAGAAGTCTGTGCTCTTGTGACGTCTAGAGTGTATATTCATAGTTAGTGACTAAGTTTCATATTTCCTTGCACACAGAAGAGTAACTCAAATCTCCAGATTCACCACAGTAACATGGAAGTGAATTAATAACATCAGAAAATGCTTTTAGAATATTCCCATTGAATTAATAATATCAGAAAATGCTTTTAGAATATTCCCATTAATGTTTTTATCAGATTATTCCTGGTTCATTTTAAACTGCATGAGATACATCAAAATAAATCTGTAAGAATTATTATTCCTATTACCCAAAATAATCTGTTTGATAATTTTCTTTCACTTTCAAGGCATTGATGAAAATTCACATCATTCTGAAAGCATATTAGATTAAAAAAAAGTGCAGACAACCCAGCTTTCAAAAAAAAAAATAATAAAAAAAAAATGGTACAACTGTTAGGTACAATGCACTTAGGTAAAGTATTGCAATCCAGCCTCTGATGTTAAACCATGGATATGTTGGACAAGCACTCATTTGACAAGTAACCAAAAGCACCTTCTGCAGTAATTTAGTATCTTCACCTGTGAGCTTCTGTGCCGTAATTCTACATCAATGACTTCAGTCCTGGACATCAAAGTAGTCAATTACTGGCTCTTCTTTTAATGGTTTGGACAAACCGCTGCTTCCACTATTCCTGAAGTTATAAGAATAGTAGATATTACTCACTGTGCACAAGAAACGAGACAGAAGTAAACTGAAATCACAAATTCTCATAATGTCTCAGGGTGCACTTGCACACTGCATTGGTAGATGGCAGTTCTAAATTATATTCTAATAATTCTGGCGGAAGGGCTGGAGCCTGCCTTCACCTCTCCTAGATCCCACTGAAGTGCTGACTACCAATGGGGAAGGATCTCTTCTGGAGATCGTTCCTCTTGGAGTCTTCTCAGCGAGCCCAGGACAAGGGTAAGCTTTCCATCCATTGTTCTTTGGTGTGATTACCTGTTCAGCCTAACTTTCTTGTACATTTCTAAATTATAACGTCCATATATTCATTGATTACACAACTGACCACAAGCCATTTCCTCATGCCAAGAGGGAGGAGGTAGAAGAAAGCGGATAGAAGGAAGAAGATGGTTTTAGTTTCCTTTAACTTCCACTGCTCCAGTCTGTTATCAACAGACAAGTTAATCTACCCTGACATATTTTGCATGCCATTGTAATCGGTGAGTGATCTCCATGTCCTTATCTCAGTCCACAAGCTTTTTTTCCCCATCATATTTTCTCCTCCCATCCTTCTGAGGAGGGGGAGTGAGAGAGCAGGATGATGATGCTTAGCTGCTGTCAGTGTTAAACCACAATATGGTAACACGAAATCTAAACACTGTGAAGACTTTTGCCCTAAGACAGTACAAAGTCCTACAGCAGATTTTGTTACATAATTCTAAAGTTCTTTCTATTTAAAATAAATGGTGAAAGTCCTTTGCAATTTTGTTACATAATCCACTTTGACTAAGGTCACTGAAGACAGAAATCCTGCAGAATTAAGTGGAAATAAAAGGTAACAAACTGTAGAAAATTCATAGTAGGTTACACAGTGAAACAGTTTTTTTCAGACATGTGGCTTGCTCTGATGCTGAATTCTAAAGCAATTTACATCTTTCTCAAAACAGTCTACTACGTATTTCAGCAGCATCTATTTAAGATGCTACTTAATACTCTCCTGCAATAGTTAGTGCAGAATTAACTTGTCCCTTTCTCCAAATAGTTTTTCAGAGGACAAGGATTCAAGTGCTATTGTGGAAATAACTTGGGGAAGAGCCCTTAAGAACAAATATGTACAAAGAATAAGCCACCTACTGAAAATTTTCCTAACTATGAGATGCCTACAGGTGCCCGAAGCTGGTAGGTCATACAAAGTAAAGACTGTTCTATTAGACTATTCACCAAGAAGCCCTACATACTCCATCTTAAGTAGTTTTCAGTATCTGAGAAAAACACAGTTCCCATTTAGCCAGCTGTGGGACTACTATATCCACTAGAGGAAAAATACACATACTCACTGTTCAAATACATAGCCTCTGAAACATCCATACCTTCTTAACTGCCTAGTATTTATATAAAGATTAGATCCACATTTGTTTTATTACTGCTTTTATGTCACATGGTCAACTCTACATTTCGTTAACACTTCATTTCATGTTCACTTCTTATAGAAAGAATATATTAGTGCAGGCTGAAAGCTCCAAAGTATCACATGGCTTGGGAAAAACGAAGACCTGGGGATTATAAAGTTGAAGTCAACACCCTTTCAAATAACTGAGCACAGAATTTTTGAAATAAATTTCTTACTTATCTGTTTGTTTGTAATGAGGAATAGGAGGTGGAGGCCTGCTCTTCATTTCTTTATCCAGCACAGAAGTTAAGGTATTGCTTGGACAAATGGATTTCCCTCTAGAGAAACAATAGAAAAGGTTATTTTGTTAAGCAGGAAGTTACATGCATTAAGAAATTAGGGCAAAAAAGTTACATTTTAAAGTAGTGGTTGTGATGTCAGTGTTTATATCTGCATTTAATCTATAAAAATATGTAATTTTCATAGAATCACAAAATATTCTCAGTTGGAAAGGACCCAGAAGGATCAGTGAGTCTAACTCCTGGCTCCACACAGTACCACCTAAAAATTAAACCATACACCCAAGAGCATTCTGCAATGCAAGGGCCACCCTTTTTGAACTGCAAGACTCACAAACCTTCTACTACTGGCATGTTTCCCATTCACAGACTCTTATTCATCATTTGGGGGGGGAAGTAAACTGAATAAACTAAAATTTTTAAACCTTGTCCAGGTCAGTTTTTTACCCTTTCTGCAGCTTCCTCCTAACCCACACTACTGGCATTTTAAGACTATTTAGCAGCCATGGTACACTAAACTACAATGCTTTCCTGTTTCTATATCAATGCCTCCTCCTCTAAGGAATGTTTGACTGCCTTCTGTGATGTAGAATCTCCTCTAAATACTATCTGCTAATTACCTTTTAGATGGAGAGTAAATTAGCTTGGCCTCTCCATTTCAGAATAGGTGAATAAATGCTACTTCTTGTCTATTTACATTACATTCTGTTCAAACTATTTACATTACATTCATAACTTAATCAAAATCATAGAATCACAGAATTGCTCAGGTTGGAAAAGACCTTCAAGATCATCAAGTCCAACCACAACCTGACCATACTACCCTCACTCTGACAACCCTCCACTAATTTATGCCCCTGAGCACCACATCCAAATGGTTTTTGAACACATCCAGGGATGGTGACTCAGCCACCCCCCTGGGGCGCCTATTCCAGTGCTTAACAACCCTTTCAGTACAGAAGTTTGTCCTGATATCCAACCTAAACCTCCCCCAGGGGCAACTTAAGGCCGTTTCCCCTCATCCTGTCAGCAGTGAGAAGAGACCAGCCTCACTCTTGTTGCAATCACCTTTCAGGAATCTGAAGAGAGCAATAAGGTTTCCCCTCAGCCTCCTCTTTCCCACTGGGAAGAAACATTTGTTTGAATGCCTACTTATGACTTTATCATTTAACGTAACGTTAGCCTTCCCCATACTTCCGTTCTCAAAAATACCATTGCATTTGAAAACACTAGCATGCACACAAATAAAATAGAGGATTAATAATGATATTTTCAATTAACATATATGCACTCTAAAGTTGTTTACTTTCATATATAGTAAGTCACTGACTTTCTGGGAAACCCAATCCACAGTTGTTATATATTGTACGAACCTTCTTCCTGGTAATTTTATTTGCACCTGTTATCTTTTCTGGCAAGAGAAGAAAGAGAGAGGATGCATTCTGTAGTTGGGCTAAGATTTCAGACACCTTAGTGATAACTCTCAAGTACTATTCCCAAAAAGTTATCTCTTACTATTCTTAACAGTCTTATATGAAGACTGCTCCAAAAGTAGTGTTTCCTATTTTATTATGCTGTCCCATGATATTAGAGGCAGATGTTGGTGGGATAGCAATAGAGGTTGAACCTTCCTGCCAATATTCCACGACATTTTGTTGTTGTGTGACAGATGGTAGGCAAAGGGGCAGTCTGACAAAATGGCATCTGACACGGATGTGCACATGAAGCAAAGGGGTGGAAATCAATTCCTCGGTGAGGATAAAATGCACCCACTGACATTCACTGATGCTAGCTGAACGTGTATGAAGATCAAATTGTGGATGTTAGCACAGTGAGGTGGTGGATGGTGTGTTTCAGCAGTGGTGACAGTGGGTTACTGCCACTGGTACAGTCTTTACGGTGCAAGCAAGCTCTTGTTCATTGCTGGCAAGAATGCATAGCTAATGGTGGTGACTATGCTGAAAAACAGTGTTTTCTAGCTGAGAATTTGCTCTATCAAGTAGCATTACTGTGCCCTTTGTATCTTTAGTAGTTTCCATGGAAATAAGTAAGGCAGAGAAGCCATGGATAATGGAAGAACACTAAGCACAACATGTAACAAATTGAATAAAACCAGTTAAGCTTTCTGTTAGCCCTGCAGAAGAAGCTGTTGTGAAATACTTAAATTTGAAACCTGAGCTATCGCTTATCTGAGGTGTCAATGACTTTTAATGTCTCGAAGAGAACAAAGGAAAAGACAGTGAAAATAACTTTTGGATGAATCCACTGAAGAAACATTGCTAGGCAGCTGAAAAATGTTCCCAGTAGAGCACTCACTGTCATTAAGAACATGAGAAGTAAAACTGTAGCATGTTCATTCTGCACTGCATGCTCTTCCCTAATAACACAAGGGAAGGACCAAGTGTGCAGCTTCTCCTAGCACCACAGAAGTCTTCCCATGCTAAATTTGCAGCACATGACACCTTTGCTTTTAAAGCATCGTCATCTATCCCATTCCTTTCTCAACACTTCATCCATTTCTGCATTAATTTCTCATCATCCCCCAGCCTCTTTCCTTCTTCTTAAGTAAGCTTTCAAAAGTGATTTATCTTATCAACCTCTGTTAGCAGAAACGTGGGTTCACGGAGGGAAATCTTACAGAAACGTCCCAACTCCAACAAAAGTACTCAAGATTCTAGCTACGCTACCAAACCAGCAACAGCCTCAGAAGCAAATAATGGCACTCTAATAGCAGGAAAGGTAAAAAAATATTATTTTTAACTATAGTCAATATCCATAGTTAGAAACTACTTAAACTGGTTGTTAAAGAACCACAGTTTGACAGTTCTAAACTAAAAACTGATATGTTAAACTAAATAAACCACTCAGTGATAAACAGAATCAAGAAAGTCATGCTTTCTCCAATACAATAATCTTGCTTCACTTCTACTACGAACTTTCTTTTACAGGCCCTCTCCAAGTATCTCCAGTTTTGCTTAGAAATCTCTTGCAGTAACTCCATCTCCCTTTTTGTCTTTTGTCTTGAGAGAGGATAGGAATTCCTGTGGCAGATTCAGGTGGAGCAAATAAGTTCCAATAGCAAGCTTCTGCAAAGAAGGTGCAAATTTGGAAGTGAATTCTCTATCCAGCTGTTAATCTCCATGACAATTTATCACATTTACTATCTTTGACACTTCTCTCAAATTTAGCTCATGACAAAAAGAAAGTTAGTGCTGAGACAAGCTTTCAAAAATGTTGTTTTCCTTGCTTTCTTATTTTTAAACTGGGTTTTCCAGAAGATGTACTCGATGATGAGAAATACAAGTCTATCAAACTATCAATTGAAAACTGCATTTAAAATTTTTAACAGAAACTACTGCGTGTTGCAAATTGCACTGCAAATAAAATCATCCAATTAAGTGATAAATCATACACAGTTTCTAGAAAACAGAATTAATTACATACTTGACTGCAGTGATAACAACATTACGCTTTGGCTCGTTGTCGTAGCTCACACTTTCAATGCCATAAACCTGAGCTAATTCGTGGATGATTCTGCGGTGATCTCTGTTCATTGGTGGGTAACAATGACTCTTCTTTGTGTACTTGCCCTGAAGTCAAAAAAAAAAATAAATATGATAAGGTTCCCCTTTAGCAAAGAAAGGCAGGGTGTGAGAAGAAAACAATAAAATGAGAAAGGCTGCTTCTACCTTGTAAATTTTGCCATTGTGACAAAAAGCACTACAACAAAATGCTAGTAAATCAGTATTGATAAAAACTCATCTAAAAATGACAATTTAGTTCTCACCTCAAAGCATTAACACATGTAAGTATGTACAAATTCTGAATACATTCTCTCTCCTTACACCCCAAAGAAGCAGGACACTTTTTTCTGAATTTTCCTATTTCAGACTGCTTTCTTACAATGCAGATACTGTAGACTGCTATAAAGGCATCAGATTTAGTTATCACTTCCCTGTATCAAAGCAGCTGTTCATCTGCAAAATCTGTCACATCATAAAGTCTATCATTATAGACTTGATCATTGCAGACTGTATCATTAAAGTAGTTTTAATTTCAGTTACCCGAGACTGATGCTTGATCTGACATTGGCTGCTACATAAAAAGAAAAAAGCAAAAAAAAATTGTGCCTCCCTCCTAATGGGTGGTGTGATTTAGTAACGTCATATAAGACACTCAATACTTCAGTTTGTCTCAATGACTCAAAACACCCTGTTTCAGCCTTTGCCTAATTTGTCACCTAATTTGTCACAGGATTTTAGGCCTACAGACAGGATTCAAGGGGAAGATAAACTACCAGTTTCAAACAAAGTTTGAGTCAGGGATTGCTAGAGAATTCTGAACATGTACAAGCTTACGGGACTGGATGCAGGGCATTTAATGGCACTAAGAGACCAGAATCATCTTCGAAAGGTTGTGGAGTTTGGGGTATGAACCTAACGACTGGAAAAAAAACGACTGTTATGCCTATGCTCAGGAAGAACAAGAATGACAACAAGAACTACAGACTGGTCATCTGCACAAAGCATTTTAGGCACATGAAGCAGAAGGTCCTTGGGAGCAGCCAATTTAAGAAAGCTTTTCACGATTTGAACAACCTGGTCTGACTTTATTGTTGGTTCCTGCTACAAGGAAGAGTTTGCACTAGATGACTTCTTTGTCCCTTCTGACCTAAATGATTCTAGGACGTCTTCTGACAACCTATACTAATGTTCAAATAGAAACATTTGATTAATATACATTACAGACTGCAGAATGAGAGTTACTCAGAGTTACATCAGTTTCAGATGACATGAGAAGACTTTTCTAAATCACCATGATGCAGAAAAGCTCGCTTCAGAATCTAATAAAAGGACAATTTTGATCAATCTTAAACCATACAGAAATGTTAGTTCAAGTCTGATTTGGTATTGCCAGAAGTAACTTTGATGCAGCACTGTGTACTCTTTATTTTCTGATAGTCCAGGAAACTATTATTTTAAACTTCAACTAGTTACATTAAGCAAAAGAATAAATGCTCCTCAAAATTATTTAAACTGCAGAAATCAACACACAGAAATATCTGCCTCCTCTCAAACTGTAAATTATGAATAGTAACCAGACCTGAGATTGTGGTCACTCTTTTCCACGTTTATTACTTTTAAGAGTAATTATATGCAATCAGGATAGAATCTTTACTTATCAATAAACAATATTAAACTACTAGCAACTACAACACTTACAGGTTCTAGACAAATGTTTACATGAAGTGAGCTTTACAATTCTGCACCTATTTATGACTTCCTTTAGAAAAGTCGTAATAATTCTGGACTCAAGAAAAATAACATCAGAATTTCTTCTTATATGCAGGCAGAGCTGGATGATATGAATATTTTCTGGCTTGTCTGCTTATATACATCAACAGTGACAACTCTGCTGTACTAGATTAGTGCATACAGGTGAATCTAAGGGAACAGATGTTCACGAGGCAAGCGAAGTCATAAAATGACAGATGAGTTTAACTGTATTAATGTGTAGAGTGACCATTCAGTAAATAAGAAAAAGAATGGAAATCCTTTTCATTGATCATTTATCCAGTTAAGCTGAAGTTGTATCCAAAGAACAATGCAAAAACATAAATAAATCAAAGTAGAAGTATGCAAATATATGTAACAGTAATGTGTACAGGACATAACACTGATATAGGCAGAGCTACCTGAACATTTGATAGGCTAACATGCAAAACACTTTTAATACAAGAGAGTAAGCTCTAGATCTAGAAATAAAGAATGTAAGTCACATCTTCAACCAGAAAGGATTTAGGACATGGGTGTCTAACCTTTTGGCTTGCCTGGAATGCATTGAGTGGACAGGAATTGTCTTGGCCACAGTCACTCCAAAAGTAATGCCTCCTATTTCCATGGAAACTACTAAAGATACAAAGGGCACAATAACACTATTTGATAGAGTAAATTCTTAGCTACAAAACACTACTCAACACAGTCATCACCATCAGCTATGCATTTTTGCCAGTGACAAACTAGAGCTTGCATGCTGCGCTCATAAAAATCTGTACCAGGGGAGATAACCCACTGTCGCTGTTACCACTGCTGAGACACACCACTACCAAGTCATGTGCTCACATGCACTGTTTGGTCTCCATAAATGTTCAGCAAGTGTTGATGACTGTCAGTGGGTGCAATTTTTTTTGCACAGACGAATTCAGTTTCATCCCCTTGCTCCATATACACTTCCATGTCAGTCAGACTGCCCCCTTGCCTTCATCTGATGCATGGCAATAAAACGTGAGGGAATATTGGCAGGAAGGTTCAACCTCTATTGCTGTTCCACCAACATCTGCCTCTGATGCCATGGGCCAACATAGTAAAATGGAAGGCATTACTTCTGGAGAAGCCTTCATAAAATGTATAATATGTTCAATGTACATAAGTAACAAAGCTTACTTTAACCTTCAATATTTTTTATGAAAACAAAAAAGCAACAAAAACACAAAACTAGTGGCATATCTGACCTTGTTTACCTAATACATCAATCACTGGTTTGATGGAAGTGGTTGCAATTTTAATGAGTTATCAAAGTGATTGCCAGAGATTTTTGATGAAATTTTACTCTTCCTGTAGTTCATTCTTGAAAATAGCTGTTCACAAACGTGTAGTACAAAAAAGTCAAAAAGTGATAATGCGAATAAGGTGTGACTGCAAAGCGAGGAACGTTTTCCTCTGTTAAGATAGATCTTATAAAAGTAAAGAGGTACGGCCAAAGTTTTAAGTTGAATATATGATTGTAACCATATAAACTCCATTTGAAAATATGCAGGTAGTGTATTATGTTGATCAAAAACGGAGCTGCAAATATAAAAAAAAAAAAAGCCATGGCAATCTTGAAACCTGTTCTCAAATTCCTTTATCAGAATAGAAAACACAGCTGCATATTTTTCTCTGTTCATACGACTGTATTTATCCAGTGTATCAAAGTGCATAAAATTATTTGCCATAACTTGAGCTGGAACTGCACTGCATCTTCCAACATAATAAAATAGGAGGCATTACTTTCGGAGCAGCCCTCATACAGCATTAAATATTCTGACGGAACTCCTCAGGTAACTCTTTGATTTGCCTTCTAAAGACTTCATGAAAGAAGAATACTTAGCCTGCATGTGTATGATATAGACTCCAAAGCTTAAGAATTCCGTCACTCATCTTTGTTCAGAAAAGAAACCTTTGAAACATAATTTGTCTCTTGGGGATTACTTTTACCTTGCAAAATAGCAACAGTGTGAAGTGCAGGGCTGTGCAGAACTCTGCCATGTGGCCCTAAGCTGTTCATCTTGATCACGACAGAAACTTAAACAGTGAGCAGTTCGCCTTTTATGTGTGGGAGCTGTCTTGGGCAGAGCAGTAAGAGTTCTCAATCCTTGGTGGAGTCAGAACAGGGCTCAGCAAAACTGCTATGCTGGACTTCAAGGGAGCAGACCTGAATCTGCTCAGGACATTGGCAAGGGAAGGTCCCTTGGACCTTGAAGGTACAGGAGCAGGCTGTCCCAGTGTGCTGTAAGATGAGCCTGAAAGACCAGTATGGCTGAACAGGGAACTTTTACTGAGACTCCAAGAAAAAAAAAGAAAAAAAGAGTTTACCTCCTGGGGAAGAAAGGACAGGCAACCTGGGGAGAGTACAAGGAAGTTCCCAGTATATGAAGGGAGAAAATCAGCAAGGCTAAAGCCTAATATGAGCTCAACCAGGCTACTGCAGTATCAGACAACAAAAAACGTCTTCACAAATAAGTATTAACAGTAAGAGGAGAATGAAGAATCATAGAATCATAGAATCACCAAGGTTGGAAAAGACCTAAGAGATCATCCAGTCCAACCGTTCACCTATTCCCAATAGCTCCCACTAAACCATGTCCCTCAACACAACATCCAGCCTTTCCTTGAACACCCCCAGGCTCGGTGACTCCACCACCTCCCTTGGCAGTCCATTCCAGTGCCTGACCACCCTTTCTGAAAAGTAATACTTCCTAATGTCCAGCCTGAATCTTCCCTGCCGTAGCTTGAAGCCATTCCCTCTGGTCCTATCACTAATGACACGAGAGGCCGACCCCCAGCTCACTACAGCCTCCCTTCAGGAAGTTATAGAGAGCCATGAGGTCTCCCCTGAGCCTCCTCTTCTCCAGGCTGAACATTCCCAGCTCCTTCAGCCTCTCCTCATATGGCCTGTGTTCCAGACCCCTCACCAGCTTTGTTGCCCTCCTTTGAACACGTTCCAGGGCCTCAATATCTTTCTTGCAGTGAGGGGCCCAAAACTGGACACAGTACTCGAGGTGCGGCCTCACTAGTGCTGAACATAGGGGAACAATCACCTCTCTGCTCCTGCTTGCAACACTGTTTTTGATGCAAGCACACTGTTTTTGAAGTACCGTTTACTGGACATGATGGGGAAAAGGACCACTGAGGATAAGGAAAAGGTTGAGGTTCTCAATGCCTTCCTTACATCTGCCCTTAAGAGTCAGATCAGTTATCCCTGGGGTACACAGCCTCCTGACCAGGAAGTCTGGGGTGGGGAGCAGAATAAACCCCTCCTGACTCGGGTGGAAACAGTCAGGAGACCTGCTGCTCCACCTGGACTGTCACAAGTCCATGAGGCCAGATGGGATCTACCCAGAGGTGCTGAGGCAGCTGGCAGAGGCGATGGTCAAGCAACTTTCCACCATCTCTCAGTGGTCCTGGACAACAGAAAAGTTCCAGATGACAGGAGACCTGCTAATGTGATCCCCATCTATAAGAAGGGTTGTAAGGAGAATCCAGAGAATTACAGGCCTTTCAGCCTGACCTCAGTGGCAGGGAAGGTTATAGAACAGGTCACCCTGTGATCACATGGCATCTGTAAGGCAATCAGGCCTAGCCAGCATGGGCTCATGCAAGGCAGGTCCTGCTTGACCAGCCAGATCTCCTTCTATGACCAGGTAACCCACCTGACAGAGGAGGGAAAGGCTGCTGTCATAGCATACCTTAAACAAAGCCTCTGATGCCGTCTCGTGCAGTATTCTCCTGGAGAAGCTGGCAGGCCACGGTTTGGACAGGTATACTCTTTGCTGGGTTAAGAACTGGCTGGCTGGGCCAGGAGAGCGGTGAAGTTGAATGGAGTTAAATCCGGCTGGCAACTGGTCATGAAAAGTGCACCCCAGGGAGTCATTACTGGGCCCATGTTGTTTGATATCTTCACTGATGACCTGGATGAGGGGACTGAGGGCACCCTCAGGTAATCTGCAGATGACACCAAGCTGGGGGGAAGCAGCTTGGAGCAGCAACTGAAAAGCTGCACAGAGGAAAAGGATTTTGGGGTGTTGGCTGACACTCAGCTAAACATGAGCCAGCAGTGTGCCCAGGCGGCCAAGGCAACTAATGACATCCTGGCTTGTATCAGAAACAGCATGGCTAGCAGGACCACGGAGGTGATTGTCCCCCCCATTCACATCTGGTGAGGCCACACCTTGAGCACTGAGTATTGTGCTCAGCTTTGGGCTCCTCACTGCAAGAAAGACACAGCAAAGCCCTGGAGCGTGTCCAGTGAAGGGCAATAAAACAGATGAGGGCTCTGGAGCACAAGGACCAGCTGAGGGAACTGTGATTGTTTAGTCTGGAAGAGGCTCAGCTGAAAACTTATGCTCCACAACTACCTGAAGGGAGGCTGTGGTGAGGTGGAGGTCAGCCTCTTCTCCCATGTATCGTGCAATAGGACTAGAGGGACCTCACGTTGCACCAGGGGAGGTTCAGGCTGGATATTAGGAAAAACGTCTTCTCTGAAAGAGTGATCAGGCACTGGAACAGGGTGCCCAGGGAGGTGGTTGAGCCACTGTCCCTGGAGGTGTTTAAGGAAAGGGCAGATGTAGTACTTAGGAACACTGTTCAATGCATGATGTTAGTGGTAGGTGGACAGTTGGACTAAATGGTCTTAGAGATCTTTCTGAACCTTAATGATTCTAGGATCCTTTAGGTCAGATAAGGAAAGTATTGTCATGACTGATTTGTTTCACGCTTTTCATTCTCTTCTGCATTAGACACTTTCATTAGACACTCAATCTGCTCTGTAGAATCTTAACAGTCGTTTATTGTCATGGTTTTTTGATTTTTGTTGTTGGTATTCCACATCATAACAGCACGTAAAGCAGTGGGAGTTAAAGAACTGATGTTCCAGTTCTGCAGACCACTGTTTCTGGCTGCTTTGTTCATGGAGGCCCGAAGGCAGAATTTTGCTTTTACTAAAAGCCTATGATTTTGCCTGTACCATAGACCTCTCTAGGTATGCTGGAGTCTGCCAGATAACTGCAGCTGAACCCAAGTTTCCTTCTAGAAAGAGGAGGACTACCACATACATCCAATGCTGGAAAGCATCCATAGATTTACAAGCAACTTCTGCAACAAGGATCAGAAGAACCTAGGGCTTTCATTCTCAAAATCTGAATCTCTGACCTCTGGAGATCATTGAGTCCAACCCCCCTGCTAAAGCCTAGAGCAGGCTACACAGAAAGGCAAGTTTTGAATACCCATCTACTAGACATCTGCCCTTTAGATATTTCTAAGTGTTGACTGGATCCTCCACCCTGTTTTCTCAAGGCTAAGACCTCCCAAGTCTCTCAGCCTTTCCTCCTAAGAGATGTTCCAGTCCCCTAGTAATCTTTACAAGACTCCACACTGGACTCTCTCCTTTAGGACTGATGCGCTGAAGTCTGGAACTATTTGAACTTTAATTTAAACAAAAAACAAAACAAAAAACAAACTACCACTTTGCTGTGACAGAAGTGATCCCAATACTGTGCATCCTAACTTTTTTCTGTTTATACTAAAAAATATGCATTCTAATAGAGTCAAAAAATAGTGTTAATTCTTACTACTAACATTATCCAGATTCCTCCCAAACTGGACAAAACTGCTCCTTTTAATAACTCAACGAACACCCAAATACTGACCTTATTCACAGCTTCCACGAGCATTCTCATCTCCTTCTCAACGTCGCTGACAAATTTTAAATCTTTCCTGCAAGGACAACATACTAGGTAAATGAGGCAACTGAATGTACAAAGACTTTATTTTTTTAACATTATTTTTACTAACAACAAAGTTAAAGATCTCAATTAACTGAGGCAAATACAAGAGTTTAGACTGCATTTCAGTTTATACACAACTCAACTGGCATTTTAAAATATTCATTTACGTCAGCACTATTATGAAAATCTTGAATTACTTTCCCTCCAAGCCTAGGAAGACAGCATAAAATTCTACAATACAGCACAAGTGTCTGACAATACAACTCTAAATTTTCAGATCAGTAAAATGAAGGTTTTAAATCTGCCATTTCAGTGGTTTTTCAACCACTTGTCATTAATGCAATCCACAGGTTAGATTAGACATAAAAACAAGTATTAGTTTTGAAAAGTAAAATTCTTTTCCAAGACAGAAAAAAAGCGCACTGGCTGGTGAATTAACGAAAACAATAGAAGAATAAGACTAACTGCAAGGAAACAAAACATTCTTGATATGTCATCTTAAGGATTTTTGTAATTAGTTTGCCCTAATTTATCACAGTAGATTGAATCTGTCAGAGTGAGCTTTACACTCTCTTTTTAAATGAGCAGGTAAACTAACTTCAAAAGTAAGGTTAACATTTGTTAGCACATTATCTTCATACAGAAAAAGGGTACATGAAGATTTCCAACTCAAAGTTAGCAGTAGATAAAGTTACTTCTTCAAAGGCACCACTTCAGAGCAAAACAACATTATTTCATGAATTACGTCTGAATTTCAACAGACAAGACATGGATGCCCTACAAAGCTAGATGCTGAAATGAAGGCATGATCCACTTCATATGATCAAGCAAATATGCAAAATGACAACATTGAGTTGCTTGTCTATCAAAATCACTAAATCAATGGACTCAGATGCTAAAATGGACTCAGCCTATCATTGGAAAACTTTCCAAGTTTTATAACAGGTCCCCATTCATCAAATGAGTACCACATTGAATGGAGTTATCAGAAATCCTGAATCTTCAGTTGAGAGAAGTATTATACGACTCAGAGAATTCCAAAAAACAGACTGTCGGATTTAACCCTCAGAGTTAGAAATAAAGGTCACTCCAGACACCTATCTATGAAACAAACTCAGCAGATGCAGCACGAGATGCAGCATTGGAAGAAATGTTAACACAAAAATCAGTAGCTAAAAAAAGATCTATTCAGAACATACTTAAATCCAGAGTCAGAAAGTAAATGAATTAAATGACAGCCATGAACATTCAAACTTTAAGATGAAATGTCCACAGAAAAAAAGAAAATGGAAACAGCAGTCCAATGAGATGGTCTACAAGCACCCAAAATGTCTTTAAAAAGAAAAAAAAAAAAGAAAAAAGAAAAAAAAATGCCTGTGAAAGAGTTATTAACTGAAAGTGACCAGCAATATTAAACCAAGTGAGCACTCTTTCAAAAAGAGATTCCAAGACAGTCAAGACTGAAGTAGTCAGGGGAAAAAAGCAGATTTTACCAGCTGACTGAGAATGTTAATTCCCTGCAGTTTAAATGAGATGGTGAGATGAGCTGTACAGAAACTAATTTAATGGGCATCATCTAAAACCCATAGTTTTACTATTTCCCTAAAAAGCAGAAGCTGGACCTCACTACCTTTTTGGCTTGTTACTTACTGTCATTTGCTGATGACACAAAACCAGGAAAAATGACATGCCAGAAGGCTGTGCTGCCATCCAGCAAGACCTAGACAGGCTGGTGAGCTGGGCAGGGAGAAACGTTATGTTTCATTACAAGGGCAAGTGTAGAGTTTTGCATCTGGGCAAGAACAAGCCCAGGTACCAGTACAGGTTGGGGACTGACCTGCTGGATGCAGCAAAGGGGAAAGGGACCTGGGGGTCCTGTGGACAGCAGGATGACCACGAGCCAGCACTGTGCCCTTGTGGCCAAGAAGGCCAATGGCACCGGGGTGTATTAGAAGGGGTGTGGTTAGTAGGTCCAGAGAGGTCCTCCTCCCCTCTACTGTGCCCTGGTGAGAACGCATCTGGAGTACTGTGTCAGTTCAAGGACAGGGAACTGCTGGAGAGAGCCCAGCACAGAGCCACAAAGACGATTAAGGGCGTGGAGCAGCTCCCTTACGAGAGGCTGAGGGAGCTGGGTCTCTTTAGTTTGGAGGAGAATGAGGGGTGTCCTCGTTAATGTTTATAAGCATGTAAAGGTGAGTGTCAGGAGGATGGAGCCAGGCTCTTTTCAGTGACATTCAGTGATGGGACAAGGGGCAGTGAGTGCAAGCTGGGACACAGCAGGTTCCACAAAAATATGAGAAAACCTTCATGGTGAGGATAACAAAAGACTGGACCAGGCTGCCCAGAGAGCTTGTGGGGTCTCCTTCTCTGGAAACATTCAAAACCCACCTGGACATGTTCCTGTGTGAACCTAACCTAGGTGTTCCTGCTCTGGCAGGGGGATTGTAATCAATTTCAGACTAATCTAATTTCAGACTGTTCACACCTCTGCCACTAAGGCTGACAAAGCAAGATTTCCTTTAAAGTTTCAAGTTTTCCTTTTATGTCATGAGATGAAGCTGTGATGAAAAAATAAAAAGTCTCTTCTCAATTCTGCATAGTTTTGTCTATGCAAATTTGGCAGCAAGCATCATAAAACTGTTTTAACTTAATAAGTAAAGGGGAGTGCCAGGTCAATATGCAAGGAAGTACATTCTGTACTGCAAGCTACAGAAAAACATGAACTCACACTGAAGGGTGGGAAGAAGCATGGAGTTAACAAGCAACACTGGCAGGCTCTGATGCTAGCAAAGATTCTGAAATGCCAAGAATAACGAATCCATTAGGAGATGTTAGTTTAACGCAGCAAGATGAAGGCTAGGTGAGATTCGATTGTACTCAAAAGAAAAAGAAAGAGCATACCTGTGGGAAATATGTGCAAGATATTTAATGTAGTAAAAAAGTGAAAATCTATATCTCGGTTTCTGACAGTGAATAGAATCATGATCAATTTTCCATCTTGCTCTCTAAACTGTTTATTTACAAACCCATCATCATTAAAATACACACCTGGCATCTTCTTTTAAAAGATCACTGTACTTTGGTCCAGAAGAACGAGTGTTAAAAGGGTCAGAATTATCATCTATTTCAAGAGCATCGGCAAGGCGCCTAAATTCAACGGTAGGAGAGAAAAAAAGCAAAAACACCACACATAAACAACAAAAAAAATCAACCTGGAACATTTTTTCACTGAAGAGATGAGTTACCAATACGAATAAACAACATGTAAAAGATCAGATTTTATACATTTGATACTAATATTTAGGACTCTTCAATATACCGTACTACTAAATCTCAGATAGCTCAATACAGATCCCTATTGGTGGTGAGTGTCATAAAATCCAACTGGCAACTGATCACACGTGGTGCTCCCCAGTGTCAGTGGTAAGACCTGTCTTGTTTAGTATCTTCACTGATGACCTGGATGAGGGCATTGAGTGCACCCTCAGTTAGTTTGCAGATGACACCAAGTTGGAAGGAAGTGTTGATCTGCCTGTGGGTAGTAGGTAGGCACTGGATGGACATTATTGAATGGCCAATGGGATGAAGTCCTGTACTTTGGCCACAATAACCCCACACAACATTACATGCTTAAAGCAGAGTGGCTGGAAGTCTGTGTGAAAGAAACAGACCTGGGGGTGTTGGTTGACATGAGCCAGCAGTGTGCTCAGGTGGCCAAGATGAATAATGATGTCCTGGCCTGTATCAGAAACAGCATAGCCAGCAGGAGCATGGAGGTGATTGTCCCCTCCAATTCACATCTGGTGAAGCCACACCTTGAGCACTAAATACTGTATTCAGTTTTGGGCCCCTCGCTAAAAGAAAAACATCAACGCCCTGGAATGAATCCAGAGGAGGGCAGGTGAAGCTGGTGAGGGGTCTGGAGCACAGGCCTTATGAGGAACAGCTGAGGGAACTGGGATTGTTTAGTCTGGAAAAGAGGAGGCTCAGGGAAGACCTTATTCCTCTCTACAACTTTACCTGAAGGGAAGAACCTCCAGGGGAGGTTCAGGTTGGACATTAGGAAAAATGTCTTCTCTAAAAGAATGGCCAGGCATTGGAACAGGTTTCCCAGGGAGGTGGTTGAGTAACTGTCCCTGGAGATGTTTAAGGAAAGGGTAGATGTAGTACTTAGGAACACTGTTTAGTGCACCATATTAGTGACAGGCGGACAGTTGGACTAGATGATCTTGGAGGTGTTTTTCAACCTTGATGATTCCATGATTCTGTAACACAAGAATCACCCCACATTTATCAGTTCTGTAGGTCATACAGAAAATAATGTTTTTCCACATTGCATTGACTTATGAGATCTGGAGTTTTTTGGAAAAAGGCAAGTGAAGTTGTTGCCCACCTGTTCCTCTGAAGAGCTAAACATTCTTCATCGCATTGCAACCTGAATTAAGAAAACAACAATTAGATTCACTAAAAATAAGTCCTTTTAGTCATCCAGAAAGGAATGCTAACAGCAATCTGAGGAAATTCAGATGAACTCCAAAGAATTTGTGGGCCTCATGGACAAAAGCTGAAGTTAGTAATGTGCCTTTGCAACAAGAAAAGCTTATGGTATTCTGAGCTGCATTAAACGAAATATCGCCAACACATCAATGGATGTCATCCCTCCCTTAACTCAGCACTTGTGAGGCTGATCCTGGAGTACTGCATCCAGTTTTGGGTTCCTCTGTACTGCAGATATTTCAGCATACCAAAGGGAGTCCAACAAAGGGCTGACTGAATGGACTGCAGTACTTGTCCTGTAGTAAGAACGGCTGAGAGAACTGGGACTGTTCAGACTAGAGAAGAAGCTTAACAAAGATCTTAACAATTTATCTAAATCCCTCAAGGGATGGTACAAAGAGAACAGACCCAGGCTCTTTTCAGTAGTGTCCAGAGCCAAGGCAGGAGACAATGGGCACATAGTGAGACACAAGAAATTCCTTCTGAACATCAGGAAATACTAATTATGTGTATGTATATATACACACACCACACACACACATACATAATACACATATATACTAATTACATATATATATATATAAATATATATAGGTGCAGGTGACTGAGCACTGGCACAGGTTGTCCAGAGCAGCTGAGCAGTGTCTGTCCTTAGTGCTCTGGCTCTAGACTCTAGAGCAAGGAGTTGGGACTAGCTGACTTTCAGAAGTCCCTTCCAACCTCAGTCATTCTGTGATTCTGAGTCTGCTGAGAGAAACTCTGAAACTAATACGATGTTCAGTATGTAATTATAACAAGAAGCTAAGGAATGATAGAGAGCTCATTCTAAAAAAAAAAAAAACAACCAGATATAAACATAGTAAAACATTCTAATAGCAGTATTAAAGTAGAACTAGGTTATTAAAAGTCTTTTAACCAGAATTCTACTGATAATACTATGCATTTTCCAAGTCACTTATTTTCATGTACTCACAAGGATTTCATATTTCTACATGCCTGTCCTTACCTGGCCTGCTTCATTTCCTTTTTTGTAATAAGTCTACTGATTTCCACTGAATCTCCAAGCTGCAGATCCGTTAACTTAGTGGCTATAGATATAGCAGCTATTCTGCAAAAGAACAGTATTAGTTTTCATTAGATCTTGGAAATAGTTTATAAAGCTCCACACTTAGATATCCAGATAGAAGAAATGCAAGCATACTTCCTTGTAAGATTACAGAACCGAGATCTAGTTCTAAATTGCCTAGTTTATCTACTTATATAGATTAAAAGGTACCTCTCTCTCATGCAAATAACAACCTTGCTTCTTTACGAAATTATTCAGAACAACAATTCTAAGTCTAAACTAGACAATGTGAATACTCCTTCTTACTTAATACTAAAACTGTATCTGAACATATTGGTTTAACAATACTTTTTAACTTTCCTGTGATTCTTCTTTATCTGTATGCAACTAAAACCTGTAGATTTATAATTACTTCGAAGTTTACCTAGAAAATATGGACGATACAAGCCAAAAGGAAAGAATGAAATGCCTAGTGAAACTTCAAATTTTCTTCATAAAACTTCTTCATCATTCCCATTAATAGCAAGCTTTTCTAGTCTCATTTTCTAGCTAAAATTTCTACAAATAAAATACACAGCACATTTTAAAGTGAAATATCCTATACGTCTCAAAATCCCACATCTAAAATTCTGGTCTCTGAACTGTCTTTCCTGATAATTCTCAGATAAAAGGATACGTTCGTCTCCAAACTTCACATGACATTCAGAAAACAACTGTTCACACATCAAGAAGGATAATCATATTACACTAAAAAAAAGCAGCATTGAGATACACTACCAGCTTCAAATTTATCAGGCTGTGACAGAGAAACAGGCCATCAGATGACAGGACAACAACATCTATATCACATATACAGACAGAGCTCCAGAGCCCCTTTCCCGTTCCCTTGGGCACCCTTTGTGTGATATTAAATAGCTTTGAACTTGGTAAAACACTCTCAGCAACATTTTTGAGAAACCTGGACGCTCTATTAGCTTGGTGAACTCTCCACAGCAGTACCACGGGAGCAGTTTGGTTCTCTGTTTAGTCTCAAAAATGAGGATGGTGGAAAAATGCAAACCTAACTCCCATAAAACTGGAGTTTTTTAATGTTTTGGCGATCTGAACAGTTAGAGATACAAAATTAGCAAGCATTAAACACTGTTTTTGCTAACATCACACAGTTAATTTGTTGGTAATATCAGTCAATTGAACATGTGTGAACCAAGAGATACAAACGCTTTAAACTGAATGCTTTGTTTCCTTCCATTGACTTGGCTTATACACACACTCTCACTGACTTCACATATACCATCTTCCCTATATGAGTGTTTTTGGAGTGCCCGAGCCTCAGAAATAGTGGAAATATAACAGGCTTCAAAGACACAAACTTGCAATGCAGTTACCATCCAGCTTACCATCAGTGACAAGCCCATGCCAATTCTAAATGACAATTCAATGTTGAGCCAATCTTTTGGCTTATATCAGTAGTGGGGAAAAAAAAAAAGCACAAAATTCCTGTAAGTCTACTTACTATTGTTTCTTAATGCTTCTGATTAATGCATTTTCACAGTACTAAGTAACCTATTAGGGAGATGCTAAGCCACCTTCTGAAGAATTTAAGTCTGGGCATTGATCAGTAAGAAAAGCAATGCATCCTCAGCTGGGATAGTTCCTCAAATAACAGAGCTGAAAAAATCATTAGGAAGCTTTCTTTGAAAGACAAGAAGCATCTACATCTACTCTCTCCTATATACTGGTACGTAGAGCACAGTTTTTGTTGCACTTCAACCCTCCAAATTATTTTTTCTATTCCTTCTCAATCAAAGAGTAAAAATGAGTTTTTATTGTCTCTATTTTGCTATTTCTATTCCATAACTTTCAAAGTTTGACTTGATTCTTGTTTTCCTTGTCCCTTCTTTGCCCTCTGACATAAGATAAAAGTAAGTGTAGTTTAGAAATAGGATTTAGAGACCAATTTATTGGAGAAAAAAAAAAAAAAAAAAAAAAGCTAGGTAGAACCCAGCTTGCATATTGAAAATCAAGATTTACACATTAAGAACCAAAGCTCTCATTACAGTCCATGAAATCTAAAAAGTTCAACTACCTAAATTTAGCTGCCTATGTCAGCTTTATCACTCTATAAATTCCATCATCTGCACTGACCAGGTTCCATCAGACATCAATGGGAATTTTAACAGCAACTCACATGTGGACTGTTAGATACTGTCACCTACGTTCAGATGTCTGAATTAGAATTCCACAGATGGAAAATCCAAGCTGTGACATGCCAAGACAGTTACAGACTGACAGCAAAAAGAGAAATGTGTCGCAGAACAGCATAGCTGATATGCAGGCTCAGAGGAACAGGGAAAAAGAATCTGTAGGTGTTGAGTGTGAAAAACTTCATGAATGGAATATATTGCCAATACTGAAATCCAATCAAACTGCAAAGATCTAGTAAAAGAAGTAAAATAATTATCATAGTACAAACCTCTGATATGTATTGGATGCTTCTGAGCAAATCATACTCTCCTTTCTTCTTCCACATTCACACTGAAGTTCAACCTGTTGCATTACACAAGACAGCAGCTGGTTTAAACTTTTTTTTTTCCTTTTTTTTTTTTTTTTTTTTGTTCAGGGAGGGAAGTGAGAGAGGTGAACTGTACTCCTACTGGAATAGTGACTACTTTAATGATAAATAATTCTAAAAAGCAAAAGAAACAAGCTCCATCACATTACTTGATATTTTAAGTTATAAGATAGCATGACATTTCTGGTATTAAAAAACAATAACTTTTTGTCAGTAATGTTTTTGGCTGGTAGGTAATCATACTACTTGTCAGTGAATTTGCAATTAATTTTCACTGAGCATCTAACCTTTGCACAGCAGGATGTTGTTGGGCAGGGCGAAGAAGGATGACACGGAGCCATACAGGGATGATTACAATACAGTCTTGGAATAATACATGGCTGTTTACACTCTTCATCTATAAGACATTCCCCTTTATGACAGATTCTTTTACATTTATGCATTCCACATTTTAACATTTGATTGCAGCGAAGTCCGCAGGAAATGTCAGTGAGGTGACAGGGAATATTGCTTCGCAGCTGAAAGAGGGGAGAAAGACAACACGAAAGAAAACCAGTAATTATAACAGCAAATCTCAAAGCACTTCTGTTGTTAACACCTTTCTTTGGCATTATCCACACAAGAAATGTAATACTAAAGTACTTTGGACAAAGACAGCGTTCTTTAATTCACAGTCCATTAACATCAGTTAGTATGAATACACATGGCATAAAAGATAAGACTTTTCCTATTTAATCGTATTAAATACCAACTCCAATAATATATTCCATTCCAAAGAAGCCGTGAAAATACAACTCAACAGTCTTAGAAGCTGAAACATCACCTGGTTATCCCTTAAGTTACATAAACATAAAAGTACACCCAGAACATCAAGAACTATTTTCAAGCGACACATTATTAAGAATACAGAAACACTAAGACTTACTTCATGTTTGCCCATACACCATTTCTGAGTGAGATAGGTACAGGGTGGACACTTCTCCTCACTATGACACGAGTGGTACACTGCAGCCATAGATTAAAAAACAGTTTTATTACCATACTTCAGCCAAACGCCTTAAAAGAGACACTATGGATTATTACATATGAGTTGGTCATTAGTACACAACTAAGGAGGAAAGATGCTTCATGCAGGGATCATTTGTTCTTTAAAATAGTCTTTGAAAATTACAATGGCAGATTTTTAGGTGAATAGTCTTCTGCATTTTCAAAACTAAACAGAGAATAGAAAACATCTGTAACTTCTGAGCAGGATTACACTATTAGACAGAATATAACAAAGCGTATCTGTCCAACCTGTTACAGCACAGGCTTTCAGTCAGTGTAATTTCAAGGAACTCAGAAACCAACTATTCACTACTGTTCACTAGATTATTCTACTCTTTCAATAGAGCATGTTCTCTCCAATTAAACGAAACATCCAATGCAAGCATGGCCAACACGTGGCCTGCAGGCTGCATGCAGCCCACTCCCTGCTATAGAGATGGGAGCTCTTCACCACGGGTGGCTCCAGGCACAACTCATTGCTCAACAACCAAACTACCAGCGCACTGATTTTTATGAGTTTGTGTGCAGGCTCTTGTTCATTGCTGGTAAAAAACACACAGCTAACGGCAGTGACTGTGCTGAAAAACAGTGTGACTGTTTTCTTTCTATCAGCTGTAGTTTCCACGGAAATAAATAGGAGGCACTACTTTTGGAGAAACTCATGGATATGCAGCACAAGACAATTCCTCAGTGCAGCCCAGACAAACCAAAAGGTTGGACACTCATGATTTAACGTGTTGTGACTATTAATGATGCCTGAATGTTGCTATCTGGATCAGAAAGAATAATGCGTTGTTTTACAAGTTAAAAGTACCACAGTTACTCATGGCAAATTTTTAGTTAGTTTTGAAGTATAAGCTTTTGAAAATATTAAGCCACTGCAAAAATAGCTAACAAAAGCATAAATATTTTTCTCAAGCAGACTCATGTATGTACTCTGTTTTGATATATATTTTTTTAAATGAATAGCTTGACTTACCTGGATGATCACAGTCATGTGGCCTGGTGCATGTTTTTTTGCACTCTGGTGGCTGAGTGCCACAAGGAACAGGGGGGTAAATCACTGATTCCCCACAGTAACAAGTCAACTCATCAAAACCTGAAAAAGCAAGTCACAAGAGATGTAACTCTGTATCTGTACTTCTCTACTAAGAGAAATTTTAAAAGAAAATGTGAATGTTATATTCTGGCATTTTTTTTTTTTTTTTTAATATTAAGAACCACAATAGTGAAATTACCACCTCCTGTGCTTCCCACAAGATATGAAATGGACTACAGCCATTTCATAACAGATATGCTTGCTTTTAGAGAGTGGTTTTTTGACAACATCTTAAACTGTAGTAGAAGTAATGCTCTTGTAAAGTAGAAAGCTGCTCTTGTTCTATCGTTGACTCAAAAACAGGGAGATACCTTGAATTCCCTTTCCAAAAGCACAGCATCCAAATTTTGCCTCTCACTCATTCAAGATCCTTTCTACAGCTTGTTTTCCTTCTTTACATATCTGACTCTATTCTGGATTGGAAGAAGCTAGTCCGCATTTCTTTCCAGCTCCTGCTAATTTTGAATTTTCATTCTTTTATTGTTCTCTTGTGTGTGAACAGATTTCATCCTTTTGCCCAGACCAGCACATGGCGCTGGGAAGATTTCAGACAAAATTATCAAAAGAGCATCACTCTGTAGAATTTGATGTAGAATCTCTTCTGTATACTTCATGCCATTTAGCGCTATATGGATCCTCTTAATCAGTTTATGAACTGATGCACCCAGAGCTCGGTATGGGGCTGCTTCTATTTAACATCTTCATTAATGATCTTGATGAGGGGATTGAGTGCACCCTCAGTAAGTTTGCAGATCACACCAATCTGGGAGGGAGTGTTGATCTGCCAGAGGGGAAAAAGGTACTACAGAGGGATCTGGATAGACTGGATCAATGGGCCAAGGCAAACTGGATGAGTGTCAATAGGGCCAAGTGTCAGGTCCTGCATTTTGGACACAACAACCCCAGGCAACCCTACAGGCTTGGGGAGGAGTGGTTGGAAAGCTGCCTGATGGAAAGGGACCTTGGTGTACTGATGGACAGTGGGCTGAATATGAGCCAGCAGTGTGCCCAGGTGGCCAAGAAGGCCAATGGCATCCTGGCTTGGATCAGGAATGGTGTGGTGAGCAGCACCAGGGAACTCATCCTGCCCCTGGACTCGGCACTGGTGAGGCCTCACCTTGAGTGCTGTGTTCAGTTTGGGGCAGCTCAGTACAGAAAGGACATGGAGGTGCTGGAGCAGGTCCAAAGAAGGGCAACAAGGCTGTGAAGGGCTTGGAGAATATGGCCTATGAGGAGAGACTGAAGGAAATGGGGCTGTTTAGTCTGAGGAAAACGAGGCTGAGAGGAGACCTTATTGCTCTCTTCCAATATCTGAAAGGTGCTTACAGCGAGAGTGGGGCTGGTCTCTTCTCACTGGTGACAGGTAACAGGACGAGGGCAAACGGCTTTAAGTTGCACCAGGATAAGTTTAGGCTGGATATTAGGAAACACTTCTTTAGATAAAGTGTTGTTAAGCACTGGAATAGGCTCCCAAGGGAGGTGGTTGAGTCACCATCCCTGGATGTGTTTAAAAACCATTTGGATGTGGTGCTCAGGGATGTGATTTAGGAGAGGGTTGATAGGGTAGTATGGTTAGGTTGTGGTTGGACTTGATGATCTTGAAGGTCTTTTCCAAACTAAGCAATTCTATGATTCTATGATCTTCACAGAAGGAGACTCCACAACCTCTCTGTGCAACTTGTTTCAGTGCTCTGCTACCCTCACCATAAAGGAGTTCTTCTGCACGATAGTACAAAACTTCCTATGATCAAGTTCTAGGTCATTATTCCATGTCCCATCACTACACAACATGAAGAGTCTGGCCTCATCCATTTGCCTCCCACCTTCCTTTAGACATTTACAAACATTTATCAGATCCCCTCTCAGTTCTCTTTTTCTCTGGCTGAACATACTCAGGTTACTCAGCTTTTCCTCACAGGAGATGCTCCAGGCCTTTAATCATCTTTGTGGTCCTCCACTAGACTCCTTCTAGGAGATCCCTGTCTTTTTTTGAACTGGGGAGCCCAGATATGGACACAGTAGTCTAAATGTGGCTTCACCATGACAAAGTAGAGAACCTCCCTCAACTTGCTGCCCATATGCTTTTTTTTTAATGGGCCCTAGTATACCACTGGCCTTCTTTGCTACAAGGGAACACCGCTGGCTCATGGCCAATCTGCTGTCCACCAGGTCCCCAGTCTATCTCTGCAGAACTCCTCTCCAGCAGGTCATCCCCTAACTTGTACTGATGCACATGGTTGTTCTTTTGGAATAATTCTGAGGTCTTTTCCCTGCTGCTTCCTGGAGTGACAGTGTCCCCTGGCTCTTCATCATTCAGAAATACATCCCCTTCCCTCCCTGAATCTAGTTCAAAGCTTGCTAATAAATCCAGCCAGCCTGCTGCCCAGAACACTCTTGCCGCACCTGGTCTCTCATGTCACACAATGTTAACACGCTTGATCTCACAAAGGTGAGAACCCCAAACTCAGAGCGTGGTATCAGCTCCACAGTCAATCATTCACATTATCTTTTCTTCCCCTTCCTGAATTCCCACCTTGAATTGGGAGGAGAAAGGAGAACACTACCTGTGCTTCTGATCCATTCAACATCTTTCCAAGGGTCACCAAATCTCTTTTGACTACCTTTGTTCTGCCTTCACTAGACTGAAGTTACTGAAACGACCTGGCCGATTTTCAGGTTACTATGTTGCTTTTTTAAAAGAGAACGTTTGGACACGGTAAGATTTGTTTTCTAAAGAAAGGTCCTACCAGCATGCACTCTGAAATACAAAAGCATTCTTCTTTCCATTTCAGGCCAAGATCAGAAAGCTTAGTATTCACTATTATAAAGGTCATATGGTTTCCTACATCAAGTGGAGAGAAGCAGTTGTGGAAAACTAGTATCTTAATCTGACACAGATTTTAACAGAGTACACACTCAGATAAAGCCGCTGCACCAGCTCAAATCTGTAGCTTAGTAGTTCATAATAAAATAGTACCTCATGGTTATCTATTTGAAGCAATTTTTTTAGTACATCCACCATCTAGGGCATGACCAAAAAGCCTATGACACATAACTGGCATCTACTTCCACAGACAGTCCGTCTAGAGAAAAATCACTAGCACACCAACATGGGAAAGTCTAATTTTTAAACATCTAAACAGATTTTGCTATATATTCCAGTACCTATAAAATTTACTAACTTGTCAACAGAAGAGTTCCATCAACTTTGACATTTTAAACTTTTTTTTTTTATTTTTTGGGCCCCTCACTGCAAGAAAGATATTGAGGCCCTGGAACGTGTTCAAAGGAGGGCAACAAAGCTGGTGAGGGGTCTGGAACACAGGCCATATGAGGAGAGGCTGAAGGAGCTGGGAATGTTCAGCCTGGAGAAGAGGAGGCTCAGGGGAGACCTCATGGCTCTCTATAACTTCCTGAAGGGAGGTTGTAGTGAGCTGGAGGTCGGCCTCTTCTCTCGTGTCATCAGTGATAGGACCAGAGGGAATGGCTTCAAGCTACGGCAGGGGAGATTCAGGCTGGACATGAGGAAGTATTACTTTTCAGAAAGGGTGGTCAGGCACTGGAATGGATGCCCAGGGAGGTGGTGGGGTCACCGAGCCTGGGGGTGTTCAAGGAAAGGCTGGATGTTGTGCTGAGGGACATGGATTAGTGGGAGCTATTGGGAATAGGTGAACGGTTGGACTGGATGATCTCTTAGGTCTTTTCCAACCTTGGTGATTCTATGATTCTAAGATTCTATGATTTTTACTTTTGCATGATTGTCCTCAAAGTTTAAGTGACTGCTGGATCAATGTAACTGAACATATTTCACTTTAATTCAAGTAAAATTTAATAAAGTTACTAACTCATCTAAAATAGAATAACTTTCTTTCCCACTATAAAAAACAAAACAAAACAATGAGAGCAAACTACAGATCTTCAGGCTCTGATCAAATTCTACGTCCAACTCTGATCAATTAAAGTGAATACATTTCTATAACATGTAAGAAAAAAAGCATTGTACACACTTGTTTGCCAGCAGGTTTGACAACTGCCCCGGTGACAAGGCTCTTCACATCTATGAAGTCCACAGTTGAGTTTGCGACCACAAACCAAAGAACATTTATGTTCTGTGTCCTGTGGGAAGGCACAAAAGAAAAGCAAAATTAAACCATAAAATCAATAGGCTTCTTTCTTCTGTGAAGTCATAACCCGGCAATTGCAAAACCACTAGGAAGAAATAAGAAGATATTTTAAAGGTCAACTCTCTCCTCCAGGTGACAAAGACAAGGATCTGTCAAGGTGGACCCATTAATTACAGTGGATTCCTGCCTACAAGGGTCCTGAATCTGGTATCATAGAACGGTTTAGGTTGGAAGGGACCTCAAAGATCATCTAGCCCTAACCCCTTGCCATGGGCAGGGCTGCTAACTGCTAGATCAAGCACCAGAATAGGGTCCCATGGCCCCGTCCAGCCAGTCCTCGAACACCTCTGAGGACAGGGCATCCACAACCTCTCTGGGCAACTTGTTCCAGCATCTCAACAGCCTTTAAGCAAAAAACTTCCCCAACATTTACCTAAACCAGCAAGTGCAAGTCTGAGTGGCTACTAGTTTTTCTAGAGGTGTATCTTTTTCAAAGAAATCAAGTACTGGCCCAACAGAACAACAGAAAGACTGTCAGCAATCGCCTTCAGTGTCTTAACATCCTATACAATGACAGGGACTGAATGTGCATTGCACTTTGGGTCACCAAAACAGCAGTAGCTTACCCCCAACCAATCAATCAATCATTGGTTCGTACTGTGAAAGGGTGGAATGCAGTGAAATTGCCAGGTCACAGCCTGAACCAATGGTTAAGCACCAGGTGGCTACCCAGGGAGCTCAGGTAAAAGCAACACACCTGAGTGACCAGAAAGGGTGGAGCCTGGATCCACTCCTCCTCACTCTCATTTAAAGGTTAGCAGCTGAGGGAATGGCTATCTTTGGGTACAGATAACACTCCTCTTCAGCCACCACTGGTCGCTGGAAAGGGTGAGCCTGTTTCCTTCTTTATCACCTGTATGTGATTTGAAGGCACTGTCATCACCTTCTTTTGCCATATACAACACATTTAGGGAATCAGAAGGAAAATTTGTGCTGGAACTTGAAGATGCTAAATCTGTTTATTTTTCATTCTATTCAGTATTGTTTAGGCTGCACTTACAATATTGTTTCCAGTTCTGGGCTCTGTATTAAGAGTTACATTGGCATACACAAGGGATTCCAGCAAAGGATTGAGAAGATTATGAAGAAACTAGAATCTCTCTCCTGTGAATAAAGGAGAAGAAAGCTGGGACTCCTTAGACTAGAGAAGAGGAGGCTTGGGAGGGACCTTATCAATTTATGCAGGTCCCTAAAGGATGGAGCTATGCTGTTAATAGTGCCCTGTGCCAAGCCGAGAGGCAATGGGCACAAACTGAGACATGGGACACTCCCCATGAACATTAATAAATATTCATTGACTGCAGGTGACTGACCACTGGCTCAAGTCACCAACAGTTGCTCTGGCGTCTTCATTCCTGGAACTTTTCAGCTGCTGTCTGGACATGATCTTGGGCAAGTGGCTCTGCATGGCACGGCCTGAGAAGAGGCCAGATGACTCCAGAGGTCCCTTCCAAACTCAACCATTCTGTGATTCTATAACTGTCAAAACTATATACTGAAAGAAAAAGTTCAGGCCTGACACATACAACTTTTCATCACAGCAGGTATACACTACTTTTAAAGTTTATCCTGTCAAGATTCCAATTGCGGACTTAAAACTATAATCTATGATAGAGCTAAGTAATATCACACCCTCTCTCATTTTCCTTGGAATCAGTGAACTAACAAAAAATATCTTTACTTCGATTTTAAAAATTATAGAATCATTAAGCTTGGAAAAGACCAACCATCAATCTATCACCACTATGCCCATGTTCTCAATTGCCACATCTACGTGTTTCTTGAACATCTACAGGGATGGTGACGCCACTACTTCCCCGGGCAGCCTGTTGCATCACTTGATCATTCTTCCAGAGGAAAAAAAAGTTTCCTAACATTGAACAAGAACCTCCTCTCACACAACTTGAGGCCATTAGCTATCACCTTTAACTGTATTTTAGCTAAAGCATGTTTTTACAATGCCCATAAAATGAATTTTGCAGAATAAATGTACACACAAACTTTTGGAGCATGACTTGTACTGGAAACAGAGATTCAAAATACACAAAAATGCAAGGGCATAAAAGCAAAAAGTCTTAACTTCACAACAAAACACAAATGCTTCATTACAAGCAGTTTCTATAAAACCACACTGGGCTTACCACACAGCAAACTTCATTACACTTGTGTCGTCCACACGACCTCTTCTTGTTGCATCGCTTGTCGCACATAAAGGTAATAGCAGCTATTAAAAAACATAATCGTGACATAAGTCATGATTTGCTGTTTGCTCACACTGAGAATAAAAGCTTAAGTCACAATATTAGGCTAAGGACATTCTAAGGTCTGATCTAGAGAAGAGCAGTGTGGGAAGTTAGTGCACAAAAACATGAATTAGTTGCACTTCCACATTAATTCCCCAGGTAAACACTTGCCTTGCTTTAAACAAGCCCTTGTTGAAAAAGATTTTTGGAGAGCAGTTTATTTCACATTATTCTTTGTACCATAAACTCTGCAAACAGAACAGACAAAATAGGACTTCCTGATACACTGATTAGACCACAAATAAACTCACTACTATCCTCAAGCAATGTGAACAACTATTTCTCAGTTCTTAAATGTTTTTACATCTTCATAGCTAGAAGTTCAACTTAGGAAATATGCAGATTACTACATTACTGACCTCGTACTGAATACCTCAGTATGACAGAGATCCATCAACTAAAACGTCTCTAGATTGAGATTCTTCAGTTTTAACAATTAAATAGCATACGAACTGCTCCCAGTATCAATCACTAAAAAGCAGGATGAGCAATTCTTTGTGTACGCAGTAAATATCTGAACTCTCCAAGCAAGTATCCACCCCTTTCTAGAGGGTAAACAACCAGCACAAAAGACAGGCAAAGGCACCAAAGACTACACTTAGAGAACTCCTCCAACAGTAGTTTAGCCAGTTACAGTGGATTACTACTATGGTGCAGTTCACTGCTGTTTCAGGTCTCCTACCGTTCTTACATAAATGGAGTGGTGGGAATGGCTAGAAACGTCCATTCATTCATTTCCCTTCCCTAAAGTGATCTCTCTTGCTCATCCACAAGATCAGCAGATACCAGAGGGTGCTCTATGACTATTGTTGTGTTTACGGGGTGACAGCATTACAGTCCTACATAGAGTAGAACTGTGACATCCTTATGTATTTACATTTAGCAGCTCCATGAAATGTTGCCATAATCCAGCTTACAAGACAACTCCTGAGGAAGAATTCTAGTCAAGTGATGCTGACAAAATAATCTTATAATCAAATCCTTTAATTTGATATGCAGACAAAATTCAAAGATTCACTCCTGCTTTGATTGAAGGCCTTTCAGAACAGAGTTTTTGGAACAGCTTTCAGGACTTCTAAGTCTTGAAAAACATCATCTGCTTTATTTAACATAAATTACATTAAGTCTCTCTAAAAACTGAAAATAAAAAACAACAAAAGACATATCACGATAAAGAACAAATTGCCAAGGAAAACCCTGAACAACCAGAACTCAAAAGAATATGAGGAAAAACTTAAGTGAGCTCAGAAGTTCTGCCACCCTCTGAAATTTTGTAGTAGAAAAAAAAAAAACCACCCAAGACAGAAACATACAGTAGAGAAGTAGAGATACAAAATCAGCATCAGAAATTGAAGATGACTATTGAATCGCATATTTGGCAACTTCTTGAGTCAAAACCAAATCTAATGAGCTGTCTCATTAAGACTTCAAAACTATTTCATACTATGTACGGAACAAATTACAAAACAGTACTACCTTTATTCCTGAGTAGAGCACATGGGACTTCCTAGGAAACAAACAGGGAGCAATTATATTGCAACAACTGCAACTTATTCATCTAGAAAGTACCTAGTCACATATGACAAGAAGTTTTCAGGTGCATAACACTCTAGGACACAAGAAAGGAAAAAGCTGGAAAAATCCTCATCAAATTTATGAATTAGTTCATGTTTTAATCTACATTTTTTTTAATCTTGACATTTTAACACTTGACTTTTTTCCCTAGAAATTCAGTAGCAAGAGTTTGTAGTTTAAGATTCCTCACTTAACTCAGTGGATAACACTGTGAAGTAACACATTTGTCCTAGGAAACAAGAAACTTGCATTGAGAAAAACTATGCCCTCCTCGAGAGTACTAATAAAGTTGGAATTTGTGCTTTGAACACTTGTTTCAAAAAAAAAAAAAAAAAACAACAACAAAAAACTGACATTTTTTAAACAAAAAGTCAAATCTCATGACTGAAAATTTTTACTCAGATAAAATACTTCAGCATGAAAATAAAAAGCTCCTGAGATAGTAACCAAAGATTTCAAAGCTATGGTTATGCACAGTATACTTTTAAACTAGGCCACAAATTACTGTAGGACAACTGGTGAGGTTCTGCTCTTTCATTACATGAAAGTACAAAGAAAGACTAAAAACCAATATCATCTCCAAAATTTCCTACAAATCTGTAGGCTATCACTATACATTATTTAGCTTTTCCTCTACCTTTCTCTTGTTTACATTACTCTTGGTAAAACTATCATTCTCTGCACCACATCATTACTGCAGGACAATACAGGCTTTGCAGCCAGCTTAAACAACGAAAATTCTGTAAGTACTGCAGTAATCCTTCAGAAATTGTATTCATGGTAACTAGCCTACACTGGCGCTTCACAGCACATCTAGCTGATGTCTATCAGTTCTGACATAGCAGACACCCCTGTAACTACAGAGGCAACAACACCTTCTTACCTTCCTTTTCTCCACAGCTTAAACAAAACAAAAACAAAAACAAAACCCACCAACTACCTGTTTTCCTGGTCAAGCTCTATGCACTCACCTTTTTTTTGAAGCCACACCTACAATAAATATTTGATGTTTGAGAACATGGTTTACAGTCTCCTTCATGGCACAGGCTTTCACATGTATGAAGCAACTCTATCAAAATTAAAGTAAAAAGATTAAAATAAATAAAATGCATGATCAGTAACAAGGTATTTATCTGGAGCACCACAGTTTGCAGATACCAAGCCTACTGGCAGCTGGGTTTCCATTCTGACATATGGGCTCAAACAGACAAAAGAGTTCAAGGATTTCACAGTTGCTTTTTTTTCTATTATTTGGAACTTTATGATCCTAAATATGTAGACTAAACAGTTAAGTCTGCAATTAACATTGATTTTAATATTTTAAATTTGCAAGATAAACATCTTACACAAGTTTCATAAATTTTAAGTACATAATTCTTCCTTCTTGTTCATCCTAAATGAAGAAGACTTATGCATACTTTCATCTTTCACTCCCTGAGTTAGCTGCAGTAAATTACACTTCAGTGGAATTTCAAGTATAAGAAGGTATGATTAATTATGTGGTTTTATAAAATTGAAGTGTCATACAGTCTCACTTAAATATACTTCTATTTAATTAATGCAATCACTGAAGAAACTATTTAGTTCTGTAAATAACTTCTTCCTTTCAACTGCCCAACATCACATTTCACTGCATGGCCTATCGCCACACTTCTCTTTGTGGCCACAGTGAATGAGTGCTTAGTAACAGCATCTAAAGGTTGTAAGCGAAATCATTTATCTCTACTAGTCTTCAAATCAACAATGAAGATCTAGGCGGGCTTTTATGAGACACAAACAGCAAGAAATTCCTACAGTTCCACCAGTATGAAAGTCTATGGAAACAAAATTTTAGAACTAGCTATTGTAGATGATTCCTTTGAACAAATACAGCCTATCTCACAGGCTCTGCAGCAGCACTCGTACTCAAATCCTTAAAAATATCTTTGACATGAAAGTTGTTTTTTTTAAAAATAATGTGAGATGTTTTTTTGATACTGTGATACAGAAAGTTCTCATTACCATAGCTACCACAAGAGAGAGGTTTGCCACACGTTTTTCCACATGATGGGATAGGATCAGTGCATATTTTACGTTCAATACATCCTAGTTCCAGTAACTTGCTAAGAGGAGTCTGACCACAGGGACAGCGATAAACTACTTGTGGAAGTCGTGGACAGAGTTGGCAAGGTTGAGGATGGCATACTTGTGTGCAGTTGTGCCTCCCACAGTTTAATGTTCTGTGAAAAAAATAACAAAAAAAAAGGGGAATTACAATGATATGACCACTAAGTATGAACAAAATGACCTCTCATTTTTCAGAAGCCTAAATTGTGAACTTACTTGCCACACGTATTCTGACATGAGAAACTCCCAAATCCATCATAAAATTCTTCCTTTGTCCCACACAGTACTTCTTTAAAGTTTTTCCCACAGTAACACACTAAAAGAAAGCAACGTTACACAGAAAACAATAAAAGTATCAGTGACAAAACACAGCAACAGAGCAAATGCAAAACTGTGAGATGCGAAAAATAGTCCTTTTTTTTTTTTTCCTAAGTACATGAGATTTAATTCAGAGATTTCTCAATCCTATAGATTCTGAAATACCACTTTTGTTTTGATGAGACAAAAACCAAAGGGGAATCTATAGCTTCACAAAAAGCTTTCATATTAAAGCAGTATACATTACGAGTTAAGTATTACCTAAAAATGTCAGGAAAATGAAAATATTTTTTGAATTATTTATTTAGAAAACTGCATTTGCTTTAGTATACTGGAACAAGTATGATATAGTTTCCTTTCCACAACTGAGTTTTAAAATTTTAAAATTTTAAGCAGCACTCATGAGTACTTCGTTGAAAGGTGATTTGTCAGTCTCTATTCTTTTTCCATAGTGTTTAAAATCTTGGAATGATGTAATCTTAAGTAGGATCATAGGTCAATTCAGGTTGAAACAGTCAGCTAATCCAAACCCTCAAAGCTGAGCCAGCAATGAGATCAGATCACATTACTCACTGTTTTACTCAGCTGGGTCTAAAAAACTCCAAGTTCCCACGTACACACAAAATGTTTTTCCTTACAACCAGTTCAGTTTAGCCTGTTGTCTTGTCCTCTTAACATACATACACAGGCTGGCTCCATCTTCTTGATAATCTCCTGTTAAACTACTGAAAGACTCAGTTCTTCCTAAGCCTTCTCAACCTAAAGTAACTAGTTCTACTCATCTTCACGGAACTTGTGTTCCAGCATCCTAAACCTCACAGCAGAATTCTTCTAGCCATGTTCATATTCCTATTTTAATATATAGCAATTCTAATTTTCCAGTCTTTAAATATTCTAGCAACAGATCTTAACTCAAAGTAAAGCCCTGCCTCACGGCAAAGTCCTCTTCCTCCCCACCTCTTGTTTTCCTAGTATACATATATCATGGAGGAAAATCACACAGAATCACAGAATCACAGAATCACCCGGGTTGGAAGGGACCTCAAGGATCATGTAGTTCCAACCCCCCTGCCTAGCAGGGCCACCAAACATACACATTTAGATCAGGTTGCCCAGGACCCCGTCCAACCTGGCCTTGAACACGTCCAAGGACGGGGCATCCACAACCTCCCTGGGCAGCCCGTTCCAGGGCCCAACCACTCTCCTCGTAAAGAACTTCCCCCTAACATCCAACCTAAATCTTCCCTCCTTCAACTTGGATCCATTTCCCCTAGTCCTGCTATTGTCAGCCCTTATGAAGAGTTTACTCCCCTCCTGGGTGTAGGTTCCCTTCAGGTATTGATAGGCTGCAATGAGGTCGCCCCGCAGCCTTCTCTTCTCCAGGCTGAACAAGCCCAACTCCCTCAGCCTGTCCTCATAGGGGAGGTGCTCTAGCCCCCTGATCATCTTAGTCGCCCTCCTCTGGACCCTTTCCAAAAAAAAAAAAGAAAAGTGTAAGGCATTCTGATACTTACCTTGCTGTACTTTTAGTTGGCAAGGTAAACATTCTCCTGCATGGCACACCTGAGTACATCTGTGCTTGCCACAGTTTAAAGTACTTCCACATACATTAGAACAATGAATTTTTGTTGACTGGCCACAGCGAACTGAATGACTGCAGAAGAATGACACCACATTCTGTCAGCTACCTTAAATCCACAGAGAACTTACTGAAAAGCATAACAGACTTCTGTCAACAAAATGGGGGAAAAAAGACATATTTTGAAACTTGAAGTATGGCTACGCCATTGGGCCAAGAGCAGATATTTCCATTACACCATTACACAAATCTTTCCTACAGCTTTAAATGATCTGAAGTCCACTGGGTACAATGAAGACAGTGATATGAGTATTAATAGTGATGCAGCCTACATTTTTCACAACTAAGAATACTCCCCTCCCGCCCACATCAGTGTAGCTTGAATTTAAATCTCCCAGAGATTGTAGCTGCTTAATCAAGGAAAGGCAGAAGAATTCAAGTTTAAGCTTTTTTGTTTGCTTTTACCTAGGATGCATGCGAATATAACCAACATAAACTGCATGTTATTATAAAATATTCTGACTCTAAAACTCAAAAATTTCCTGGTCTTTATACAGTTTCAACAACTGACTTTACCCACTATGAGATGTGCGAAATAGCAATTTGAAAATAACTTGAAGTTTGAGGTGCATCTTGGATGGTGATACAGCACGTATGACAAAATGCTGCTTAGAACGATGTTTTAAATGTTAAATGCAGCACTATAAAAAAAAAAAGCAAACAGCAATTTGCATGCATTTGGGAAAAACAGTTAGAATTGCCTTTTCTTTTACTAACTATTCCTTACAATTCAATGAATCAATCTTACGTAAAATAAAATACAGTTATCTACAATTTATCTATTTTCCTCTGAAGATTAAGTGCCTCCACCTGCAAATAGGATACAGGAATAGGAATGCTAACACTGAATATGTTTTTTTCTTTTGAAACATGGGCAAATATTTTATTACATAGAATCAGTCATAACTTCCTCTCAGAGCAACGGAGCATGAAAGATCACAAAGCATAGGCAGTACAGTCACGCTGCTGAAAATGACAACACATGCATCAGACACGCAAGAAAAAGACAGCCTTCAAGACTGGAATAAACAAAAATTATACAAACATTAATTATAGCTCAGAAAAGAAACACTACTATTACATAAACTTTTGTTTCCATAATAGAAATATTCTCACCTTGTTTGTCCACATTCACATGTTTTTGTCACAAAGGCTGGACATGAAGGACAAGGTCCTGGATGACACAGGCTTAAAAATGAAACAAAAAAGCAAATGAAATTTTAAAGTAATCTCTAAATTTATTACACTCCTGGGGAAATAAAATACAGTTACCCCAAAAATACAGAGAAGTTTTAGGAACCAGTACATTCTCAAAACTCTGGATGTATATAGTTTACTCCTGCAGGATAAGAAATCATTTTAAATCATATAAAAATATTAGAAATGGTTATAGTTGCATCAGTCTCAAAAGTTTTCAGACAGTGAGGCTGAACAAAATATTCCATACTGCTGTTGCTGTCAAGTCAATAACACTGCTGTTATGTATTTCACATCCTGCATTTCAGCAGATGGCCTGCATCAGCTCAACTGTGCCCATTGGGGTAACACTCAAATATTACATGCACAAATCATTAACACATTCACTTTCCTCAGCAAAAGTTCCCTCACCAAAATTTCCCTGCTACGGTTTCTTCTAACTTAAAAAATATAAATTCTGCATGGATTGATGGACTGAACATGCATGCACTCACACACTTCTTATTTAGCAAGCAACTACAGCATGATTTGGTTTATGCAGAAGCTATAGTAAAGACAGACAGTGCCTCCACATTTTGGTGTTTTTAAAAGAGAAACAAAAAATACACTTAATTAACGTGTTTGAAACACAATAGAAAATGCAATAAGACAGCAGAGCAGCAAGATCCTGGGCTGCAGCCAAGTGAGGATCCACTCAGACGTGACAGCAGTAAGTCCAGAGAGAAAGCAGCTGCTTACCTTCAGAAAGCCTGTACAAGGTTCCCCGGACACACAGACATCTCCAGAGAGATACCCCTGTCTCCACTGCCAACCCCTGAATGAGGTCTGGGAAGGAGTAGATCCTGGCTCCACTCCTTCAGGTCACTCAGTGCACTGCATGCATCTGAGCTCTCCTGGGTTGGCCCTGCCTTCCCATCAGGTGCTCAATCTCTGCTTCAGGCTGTGACATTTCCGTTACAGCATTACAAAGTGAATGCAAAGACAGATGCTGAGACCTCAGTATTATGTTCTGTTCAGTGCATTCGGAGTCTTACTTTTATTGAAACTTCATTATTTGTCACTAGCATGGATGATTTTTTCACAAATGATTGCTGGTGCTGCTCCAGAGAACTAACCTACTATAAGGGTTGGGAGTAAAGGTACAGCTAGACGTAAGAAAAAATAACCTTTATCTATCTGCTTAGAAGTGTTTTATTTGATAATACAGCCCCAAAGGACTTTCCATAACTGTTGTGAAGATTACAGCACCAAAGACCTATCAGGAAAGACCAGACAGTAAGGTTTAAACTAACAGAGCACGAAGTTTCAATTACTGCCTTTATAAGAACTTTTTCAAGTGTCCTCAAAAGGCACAGCACAATGCCAGTTGGCAGGGAAATTTCAAAGTCTACACAGATGATTAACTCTTAAAAAAAAGCTGAGGTTTGTCATTACGTTTATTATTTGGAACATTTTATTTCATTTTAAGCTAGATGCTAGACTGATGAAGAACCTAAAAATCTAAAATAGTTTTCAGCATATTTAAATGTGAAGAGAACTAATTTTCTAAAGCATGCCACAGCTGACACAAGCAAATTACTCTCATTTTGAGGAGCTGCTTGCCTGCCCACTGAGCTGTTTATACTAATTATTTCAATAACCTAAGCAAATATTACTCACAGATTCATTAGTAAAACACAGTAAGTTAGCCTCGCTCATTTTCACCAAAATGGATTATTTAACGCCACATTTATGCAACAATCCAACTAAATTTTGTCAGTAGCATACTGAAATGCTAACAGCATGGCAGAAGTTAAAGCTCAACCAATGTGATAGCACAGGAAAATAAAAAGCCCAGAACACTACGGAAAGTAGATTAACACAAACAATGTCACCCACACCACTGCACTTAAAAAAAAAAAAAAAAAAAAAAAAACATGCATTGAAAATACATGGTTGGGAATCAGTAAACTATTAAAACAAACAAACATATGTACAGCCAAAAAAAAATCCATAATATGAATTAGTATTCAAAATAGCACTTCAATAGAAAGCAATTATCAAATGGATCAACAGATTGGAATAAACTGGCTGTAGACAAATGTACGCTGAAGAAATGCTCTCTATAACCTAACTTTTGAAAGAAGAGCACAAATTTCAGACATCCCTTACAATAATAAAAGAGATGGCAAATCTTGAAATCCAAAACCACCAGGGTCACAAAAGCTAAGGAAACACTTCCGATTCTAGCTGAAAGAAAACATGAAAGATGTGTACAGGTTATAATGCGAAAAACTGCCAGCCTGGGAACTAAAAGTATCCTTGACAAGAGTCGGGAAGAACCCAGGGCAGTCCTACACAGACTTATGCATTTATATTAAAGACATAAAATAACTTGCTATCAACTTATCATGTCCAGCTTGCCATTCACCTGTATTCAAAAGTTCTTTTCAGCAGGGCTGTGTTCTATTCTTTCACACCTTGTATTGATAGTGGATGGGTTGCCACAACCCAGGTGCAAGGCCCTTGGATTTGCTGAAACTTGTGAGGTTCTCCTGGGTCCACTGCTTGAAACTGTCTAGGTCTCTCAAGCACACCAGACAGCTTGGTGTCATCTGCAAAATCAATCCCACTGATGAAGATATTAAAGAGCATCATTCCCAGTATCGACCTTTGAGGGACTCTACTTGTTACTGTTCTCCATCTGGACATTAAGCCACGTAAATCTGGACACTGACCATCTGGACATTCACCATCACTTACTGGGTTAGATCTCACAATCAGTTCCTCATCCACTGAAATGTCCATCCATCAAATCCACATCTTTGCAATTTAGAAAGAAGGATGTTGTGACAGACTATTTCAAAAGCCTTACTGAAGTCCAGACAGGTGCCATCAGCGGCTCTTTGTCCATCTACACAATTATGCCATCATAGAAGGCCACCAGCTTGGTCAGGAAGGACTTGCCCTTGGTGAAGCCACATTGGCTGTCTCTTATCACCTCCCTACCTTCCACGTGCCTCAGCACAGTTTCTAGAAGGATGCACTCCATGATCTTCCCTGATGAGCCCATCAGACTTACCTCACTTCTTGTCTCAACTGGTTTGTCCTTTCTACCATTCTTAAAAATGTCTGCTACGCTGCCTTTTTTCCAGTCACCAGGGGCTTCACCCCACTGCCATGACCATTCAAATATCATCAAGAGTGGCTTAGTGACTTCATCAGTCAACTTTCTCAGGACTCTGGGATGCATCTTGTCCAAGTACTTATGGATGTTCAGTTTCTTCAAGGGATCACGAACCTGATTTTGTTCCACCAGTTGCTATCTTCCATCCTGTTCACTCGAAGTGTTTATGGAGAACAACTGCCAGTGAAGACTGAGACAAAAATGTTGCTGAGTACCTCAGTCTTCCCCTTGTCCGTTGTCATCAGTTTGCCTGTACTGCTCACTAGGGAGCTACACCCTCCTGAACATTCCTTTTCTGGTTTACATACTTGTAAAAGCCTTTCTTCCTCTTTGCACTCCTTGCCAAGTCCAGCCTTCCTGACCCATTCCTGCACAGCTAAGCAGCATCCCTATACTCTTATCAGTGTACCTGGTTTTCACTACCCATGCACTTCCTTCTTGCTCTACAGTTTGACCAGCAGGTCCTGGTTCAGCCATGCCAGTCTCTTGCCTTCCTGACTTCCTACACCTGGGGAAGGAGACCTCTTGCTCCCTAAGGAAAACTTCCTTAAAAAAGATCTGCTAGCTCTGCTCTGCTTCCCTGTCTTTGAGGATAGTTTCCAGGGAGTTTTGTTGACTAAGTCCCTGAAGAGCTGGAACGCGGCTTTCCTGAAACTTAGCATTCTGATTTTGTCTGTTATCCATCAAGAGGGTGAACTCCATCCCCGCATGGCCACTACAGCCCAGGCAGCCTCCAATCCTGACATCACGAATCAGTTTACTTGCATTGGTGAGCAACAGGTCCAGTACTGCAGAGGGGGATGCAAGAGGGGATTCCTCGTAGGGCTATCTATTACTTAAAAAGTTAAGCTCAGTGCGTTCCAGGAGCCTTCTGGATTGACTGCAGCACACAGCTATTTTTTCCAGCAGGTGTCAGGATGGTTGAAGCCCCCAGTAGGAGAGCCTGCATTTGCAAAAGCCTCCTGTAGCTGCAAAGAGGCTTAAGTTTAAATCACCATTACAATGGCTAGACTATAACACCTCCTGTGCTCTGCACCTCTCATCTATATGCCAGATGGAGGAAATACAAGCATCCTACTACAAAGCTATGACAATAATGTTCCTCTGATGTCACATATGAGGAGAAGAGGGAACGATGTTTGCACTGGAAATCCTGGTATTGTCTCATCAATTAACTGCAGTGTTGACAGACTACCTGTGGTTTTTGAAAACCCGGGTCTGATCAACTGGAAGGCAATACACTAAAACGGTCTTAAAATGGTAGCAGCATGTACTTAACTGTAAAAAGGCTCAGAGAATAGATGGGATTAAATGCTGGAAAAAAGGGGCAATATTGTGAACATCAAAGACTCACGGTGGACAGATCGTTTATGTCAGTCAACCACTTTTTAATTTGAGAAGAGTATGCATAGTTTACTCCTGCAAACTGATCCTTACTTTAGAATATAAGGTGAAAGTCTTGACAGTAAGATGAAAACAGGTTTAAAAAAAAAAAAAAAAAAAATTTAAGGTCTCATTGAACAGAAAGGCATTTGTGGTACAAAGGTCCAAAAACCTAACATCATAAACCTTGACTTCCTGCAGAAGTATGTGGGAGCAAACTCACAATCTAAATAAATACTAGACAGTTTTCTGAGAGCACCTAAACTCATGCAAGCACAATAACACTGCCTCCTGGCCCTGATGACAAGTATACCTTTGAGAACTCTCTTGAGAAAAACTCATCTGGACATAGATCATGATCTAGACCTCTACATCTGCTGAAGTCTTCAAGCGGAGGATACAGAATGATGAACTACTAATGATCCATTTAGATGATAAAAGTTTCACACCTCTAATTCAATCACTCTGAAACAGTGAGAACACAGCGTGTTTTCATAAAGCAGATGGTGGTAGAGTGCATCCTCATTCACACTACAATTCCCACATGAAAAGAAGTGTCCAACATATACTGAGGGCTGGAGCAGCTCTCCTATGAAGAAAGGTTGAGGGAACTGGGCTTGTTTAGCTTGGAGAAGTGAAGGCTGTGGGAGACCTCATGGTGGCCTTCCAGTGCTTGGAGGGAGCGTAGAAACAGGAGGGGAACGGCTGTTTGTGAGGGTGGATGGTGATAGGACAAGGGGAATGGTTTTAAACTGAGACAGGGGAGGTTTAGGTTGGATATTAGGAGAAGTTTTTCACCCAGAGGTGGTGAGGCACTGGAACAGGTTGCCCAAGGAGGCTGTGGATGCCCCATCCCTGCAGGCATTCAAGGCCAGGCAGGATGTGGCTCTGGGCAGCCTGGGCTGCTGGTTGGTGACCCTACCTATGGCAGGGGGTTGATACTAGATGATCATTGAGGTCCTTTTCAACTCAGACCATTCTGTGAGTCTATGATAGTTACAAATACTTAATTTGAAGAAGTAGAGCACAATATATTTTGTAACTTGTTTTTAGAAGTAGCTGACTGGAAAAAACATAGAAATACCATACACTTTACTAGCCTATTTTAGAAATACTTTGTAGTATTAGAAGAAATAAATTGTTGTACTATGTGATTAATTCTTGCTTGCAAAACTGTTGTTAGATGTTGTGAATAGTACAGATGTAGTATTATAAACTAGATAATATGTTGGAAGGCTACTTTGTTTTGGTAAGAGACCCTCATAGAAAGTTTTTAGATGCTGAAACACAAGAATGAAAGCCAGGGCCTCCACACAAGGCCAAATTGTCTCTCTCTAGGATTACGTCAAGATACTCTCTGCTTTCCTCCTGATCTTCTACACCCCAGTGTACATAATCAAAAGACAGGCTGCCAATCTTATCTCTATCCAAGGACAAGCAGATGTCCAGAAGTAATGAGCAAGTGCCAAGTGAACAACTGTTATGATTTCAGTACCCATGAATTACTTACAATAGGCATTCTCGTACAGAGCATGTGTCGATGAAGAAAGTTCACCTAGAGTACAAGTGAGGAAGATCCTTGGATGAAGTAAAAGACTGGTGGTTGGACTGTCATAATGCTGAAAGGACACTAGATGGTGGAGGAGACCACAGAACAGAAGACTATGAGCCCTCATAAATCACAACCTGACATAGGCCTGTATATGTTAATTGTCTCATGCGTAATTGATGAATATGTACTATCTTTGGAAATATAATGGACTTTGAATCATGTAATATTTGAAGTGCTGATAGTAGAAACATCCCCAGTGCTTCTCAGCACTGTAATTAACATACCTGCTTTATAACCTTATATGAGTTGTAAAGTTTAGTTCCACACGTTGCACTGAAGCTAAAAGTGCATTCCTCTACAGACTATAATCACAAGCCAGATAGCTGTCCAAAAGACAAAAAGCATCCATTCCACATAACAGCATTTGCAGCAAGAGATAAAGAACAAAGCACATTCTTGGCACCTTTGGTCATTTCCATACCTCCAGGGACTGGATAATCTCAGCATGGCTTTACTCATGTGGAACAAGCTGAACGATAACATTTGAAACTGGGAGCAAATCAGGACTTTAAAAGGTACCTTCACAGCTCTTGACGCAGATCACAATGCCACGGAGTACAAATACACAGCTTGCAGAGACACAAAACTATTGCCATTGATCAAAAACTTCCCAGATAAGAAACTGAACAACTAATGCAGACTGCAACAGGAAAGAAGAGAAAAACAACATCTGTTTCTTCTAAGCACTGTAGAAAGTTCGAAAGTCAGCAACTGCAGTCTGGATGTTCTCAAAAGACTTAAGGCATCTACTTCTTGCAGACCAGTAATAAAGGTCCTCCACAGACTCACACCTCTCCTGAGATAGATCAGGATTCTGCAAGAGAATCAGTATTTCACTGAATCAGAGTATTAGCTAGATCAAGTCTAGTCTGAAAACTGAGCTGTGTTTCAATCACCAGCACTTCAAACCCTACCCTGCAAACCACAGTGAAGAACATCTAGTATGATCCTGAACTACAAAAGCAGCACTATCACTGAAATAACAGTCTGAAAAGAGTCCTACTACAATATTCTCCATATGGGAAAGAAGTATTAAACAATAAAGAAACATTATTTCATTCCAGATTGAATGATTCAATCATTCAATTGATTGAATCATTCAAGACTGAAATGGCTATTCATAACAGTGCATGTGAAATAAAAAGTTCTATTAAAGTTCTGATTTTTAGAAAACTTTGGAGAAATTTTAAGATCTCAATGTTAAAAAGACTGAAAAGCTTTTGATTATATACCAGAAGTAGAAAAAAATTGCTTCTGACCATTAAAAATTTCTCAAAACAGAATACAAAAAAGCAGAAGAATGTATCATTCACTTTTATACAATAAAAAACTGGCCTAACTCAGTTAACTTTACAGATATAATATTATCTCTGTACTACCGAAAAAGATCCAAGTAATACAGCCAAAACTGAAAATCAAATTCCTCTTTTTGCCTCTCTTCACTGAAATATGACATATCAACTGTCACGTTTGGATTTTGTGTTGAGAGACATGGTTTAGTGAGTATTGTTGGTGATAAATGGATGGTTGGACTGGATGATCTTGAAGGTCTTTTTCAACCTTGGTGATTCTGTGAATTGTGTCAAAACAAACTAATTCAAGATATAGAGAATGATTAAGATCTCCACAATGATTATGTTTCAGAAGTCTGGCTGTCTGAACAAATAGTTAAATACATGAAATGCCTTCTTAACCTCAATAATTTGCAAGGTAAAGAAAAGAAAAACAACAGAATTAAATGGACCTCCAGTCAAAACAAGAACCACTGCTGGCAGATCGAGATACACGATTGTTTCTACAGAAAACAAAGCATCTAAAATTTCTGTTGACTACTGGATACACATTTAATTTACTTTATTTCACTATTTTCTTGACTAGAACAATAGCTCTTGAAACAAGTTAAGCTGTAGGTTCAGTTCCTGTAATATGGAAATGCTGCTACAACTATTGGAGCTGACCTCCTGCCCCTCCTCTGCTGTGAACTCACTTTATACATACAAATAACCTTTGCTTCTTTCCCCTTTTTCCATCAGAAAACTTCATCAGACTACCACAACCTTTCAAACATGACAGGTAGTGTGGCTTGGCAACTTCACCTGCCAGTTCCCTCAGAACCCTTGGATGGATCTCTTCGGGTCCCACAGATTGGTGCTCCTTCAGGTTCCTTACATGGTCTCAAACCTGACCTTCACTCACAGCAGGCATATCTTTCTTCTCCAAGTTCTTACCTTCACTTTCTGCAAAATAAATTCTCAATACGTTCACATTACAATTACTTACATATTACATAGATGTGGACAATCCAAACACTGCCTCTTCTTTCCACAGAGTTCCCCACAGCTATGTGGAATTTCATTTCTATTCCATTCTGGATTGTGTACCTTACCTAAAGAAAAGGTCAAAGCCAAAAACATGTTTACTGACTTGAATGCAATACTGAACCTGGGAGAAATATCAGACCAGAAACAAGTAGTTTCATTGTCAATACTGATTTAAAAAAGGCTTTTTTTGGGGGGTGGGGGGGGGGAACCATGAGATGTTATGCTTTTTTTCTTTTTCCATCTTTTATTGCTGATGAGTACTTAACATCGTTTAAAGTAAATTCCACTGGATTAACAAGCTTCAGATTATTTTCTTCTATGCTCTTCATAAGTCTGTTAGTACACAGGAGAACTTAAGAATCTAATTGCCTTGCTGTCTCAACACAGAAAAATAAAGATACCACTGTCAATAAGAAAGATCTAGCTACTAAAGAAATGGGGAAAGTATGAAATGACTATGCAAATTACGAAAGACACTTCTCTAAAGAGAATCTGACTCTACACAAACTTAAGCACTACACGTCGACATTTTGATGAATGCAGCAGGAAGTTCTAAACAAGGAGTGATATATCCTTTAAATTATCCTCAAGTCATTTCTGTTTTTTTTTCAGATGACTATTGAAACTACATTTTAATTCACATGATGCATTCTTAGCAAACCTTGTATCTAACAACAATCACACAAATACATTTGTGTGATTAACTACCACTGTAATTAACTTTAACTCTGACAAATGTATTTGTCTTTCTGTAAGAGAAGCAACTTGATCTAGTATTACAAATTGGAGTCGTAATAAGTAAAAAAAAAATTTAAGTGACAAATACTTTATCTCATTTATTACATCTTCATTTGCAGTGTAATTAGAAACTTAGGAAAACTGAATAAACAATATGGATTGCTTAATTCACCCGGGCATTCTTCCAGAGAAAAAAACCCTGAAAATTAGAAGATTCAAAAGAAAAGTAAGCTAGGAATTTCTCCAAGCAATCAAGGGAACAAAAAACCCAAAAATCAGTTAAGTCAGACTACACTCAACACAAATTTAGTATTCTGCAACAAATACAAGATAACTTTACATAAGCAACTGCTTAAACCAAATGCCACTTAATATATAATTATGCATAGATTAAAGATTTGTTTTCCAACAGTGTTCTGCTAATGCTGACAATGCGGACAATGTGAGGTTCCTCCTGCAGATGTCCCAAAACTATTCAACAGTTTAAGTAGAATCTCCTTTTTATTTCACAGATGGCCTATATTATAATTTTCATTTGGAAAAAAAACCAAAAACTTGCATTCTACCTACACTTGTAAGGTTTCACACATTTCAAACAACTGTCATACTTACCTGTAGTTACACTGCTCTTAATTGACACACTGAAGTGTTCAGATAAGTAGAACAGTAGATAAAACTGTTACCTATTACAGCACAGGCTTAGTTTCTTAAGGGCAAGTTCATTAACTACAAGTTTCTGGCTTACCTCAAAGAGGCCTACTTGGCAGGAAGTAGGTTGAAAATTATCAGTGACACGTTAACTGAAAAAATTAAACACATATCTACATAAAACTGAATAGTCCCAGTACTCTTTTCTATTAAATCTGTACGTGTCTTTGATCAACACAAATGACAAACTTGCTAAGTAATTATTAAAAGTTCACATAGTCAACTTGTATTCTTATAGTAACATCAGTTTGAACTGTGTATTATTCTGGGGTGTTGTGCCACAGAAATGAGACACAAGTTATTTCAAACCTACAGAAAGAAAGCTTTCAGGTTGAAAGCCCAATTCTAGCAGGCATTTTTATATAACTACATGGAAACATGATTCTCTCCTTCTTTAGTTTGGATCTTTTAAGCAACAGATACAGACATGATTCTTTGTGCAGCAGCCTTCCCATATCAACAGTATTAAGCAAAGTTAAATTTCAAGGATGTAGGCAAAGATGCAACAGTATCAGAATTTAAATAACAAATAAAAACAAAGAATCAAAAGGACACAACTTTTTCTTTGCAAAAGCAATCAAGAAACTCACCACAGAAACAAGTGTAAGTTTTAGGAACTTGTGTAGAAGCATTCTGACAAGCTGGACATCTCCAACCACTGTTACTATCTGTAGATAAAAAAAAAAAAAAGCATATGAAGTAATTAAGAGACCTAACTTGTGAATCTATAAGAGCTAGAAAACAGGTAAAAAAACCTGTTTTTGAGAGTAAGAGCTGAGAAAACAGGTGAATAAAAATATCTATGATATCGAGTTAAACACAGCAATAGTACTTCATTTGAGCTGAAAGGACTCCTGCTTCACAAAGAAGCAAGAACAAATTTTTTAAATTCTATTTTTTCTATCAATATATACTGTTAGAAGAAGAAAAACCTACTTTACACAATATAGACAGTCACCTCCTGTTAGGACTTTACATGCCTCACAGAAGACCAGTTTAGTACTGCTTCACCACATGAAAAAATTAGAGTGATATAAATCACAATAATCTGCTTTATTTAAGTAGTCACTAAGCCTAGCTATTAACAAGGACACTACTTTTTTAAGTTGGTATATTATAGTACATACTTCTTTAGATTTAATTAAACACGCTTGTGTGTTTCAGAAGCTTGTTGTTTGGCAGTAATGAAGGATGGTGACGGAAGGAAAGAAACACTGATGAAAATACGAACTGCAGTGTGAGGAAAGATACATTCATAAAGATGTGTACCAATGTCTGGATAGGAAGATATGCAGGTCACTCTGAAAGTAATGCCTCTTGTATGGGGAACTGCTAGGTGCAGCCTGAACCTGTGACTGAGCACCTGGTGACGGGCACAGCCAGCCTTGGGAGCACAGGTGGAAACAATTCATCTGTGCTATTGGAAGGGGTGGACCCTGGCTCCACTCCTCCCTCACCTCATTTAAGAGCTGGCAGCTGCAAGGGAAGCAGCTCTACTTGGAGATCAACCTCCTCTACAGTATTCAGCAAGCCCTGATCCTCAGGAAGGGGAAACTGATTCCTTCTTTATTATCAGACTGGGACCTCTAACTTTCTTGGGTGATCCGAAACTGGTTTAAAACAGCCGTGACTACTATCACTTATCCTTACACTCTTGCTCATTTCCATGAAAACTACTACAAAGAACACACTAATATTGTTTGATAGAGTGAATTATCAGCTACAAAACACCTTTTTAACATTGTCACCATCACTAGCTATGTGTTTTTGCCAGGATTAACAAGATAAACAAGAGCCTGTATGCTATACTTATAAAGCTGGATCAGTGGGGATGACCTACTGTCACTACTGCTGAAACACACTACCCACTGCCTTACTGTGCTTACATCCACTCTTTAGTCTCCATATTCATTCAGCAAGCATTGATAAATGTCAGAGGGTGCAATTTTTCTGAATGGTGGAATTCATTTCCCTGTCTTTGCTTCATATGCACTTCTATGTCAGACTGCCCCTCACTGCCATCTGCTGCACGACAACAAAATGCAAAGGTTAACCCTACTGCCATCCTATCAACACCCGCTTCTGATATTATAGGCCAACATAATAAAACAGGAAGCACTGCTTTCAAAGCAGACCTCCTAGAATCACTTAGGTTGGAAAAGACCTCCAAGATCATCCAGCCCAGATATGAACCTGATGCATTACCATCACTAAACCATGTCCTGTGGGTGATCTTGTACGAAAGAACTTTTGAACAAAAATTCTATGTATGTACCTCAATATATAAGCTGATCAGACCTCGCTGTCTCTCTTCACCAATTTGTTCAGATGATGTATGAGCATACTTTCACATTCATGTTGTAGACAAACTTCTGTTTCCTGATGAAGATTTTTTTATTTAACAATAAATTGAAACATCTCAGAGAGATGTTAAAAGCTGCTGGTAAAAACTGGGAGCAGTGGATTAAAAGATGTGAGCACCTTATCTGGCTGCTCCCACATAAGCTAACATACTAAACCCTAAGGGACTCCATATACTATTACTTTGTACTGCACACTATTACATTAACAATTTCCATTTTTCATTGTTATTTCATGTTATTTCTTTCAAAAGCTGTGAAGGCAAGCCTATGAAAGCTCCAGGAGGCTGACAGAAAGCCTCTCTCAGCAATCTCTCCTGGATGAGGGATGAGCAAGCTGTACAAGTAACTGCTTCTCTAACAGCATATTTGTCGACCTTGTAAATCAGATCCCTTAACACAGAAAACAGTCTTCTAAGATGCCTCAAGGAACATACATGGTTGCTTCTTCCAAAAACTCAAGATTGTTAAGGTTTTCTCACTGGATTCCAGTGTAATTACACTAGGATAGAATAATGACTCCTAGCATCCACTTTCCTGTTACCTCTCTTCATAAATCCTGCTTCCTAAAGAAATGAAGAATGAAGATGATCATACAGAACTAATGCTCCATTCTCACAAACAAGAAAGAAAAGTAGGAGGAGGCAAAATTCCAACTGGCCGCACCAGAAAGCAACGGTCTACATGAAATACACACAGATCTCTGCCTTTTAATAGACACGTATTTTATTATTTGTCATCCTCTCCTTCATCCTGAGATAACAAAAAAATCTCTATTTGTCAATATGAAAATACGGAAAAACGTCAGTAAATATTGTCAGCAGCCCTATTCATAGCATTTTCAGACAAAATTTTTGTTTGTGGTGGTATGCCCAGATCCTGCCCACTTCCACTGCATGGTTGTGGTTGTAAAAGTACAGTGAAGTGCCTCCTCATTTTCCAGAATCCTAAAGGATGAAAGAGGCTCAAAAGAATCTCGAATAGGAAGAGCTAGGAATACATGTATTGAAACCAGGGATCTTTAAGTGCAGTTTCAAACATGCAACTCTTTCTTTCTTACATGCTTATCTAGATGAGTCACAGGGGATTACATAAGCAATGAACAAAAAATATCTTCTGGAATAAAGAATGAATGCTAAAAAAAAGTATTTCCCAAGGCAGCAATAGAGCAGGAAATTTTAATGCGCACACAATGTTACATATGTCGAGAGACATCAAAAAGAACATTTCAGTCTCTTGAACTGTAGAACATACTAGTGTCAAGATAGGTAGTTTCATTTTACCATTTCTGAAAGGTCAATTTATACAGTAATCTGTATCAGAAAACACTCACCTTAACTTCTCAGCTAGATATCATCAAAAGTTTTCATCCTAGTTGCAAAAGCAGAAAGTAACAAAATGTGTAATACCTAATGCACACAGATTAGCTTTGGCTCACGAACAGCACAGCTTACAAAACGAGAAAGAAAAGGCAAGTAGATCCACTGAAACTCAGAAGCTACCTTAGGAGCTATCTTTGGTTTGGTACAGACCACAACCTCATCTGGAAGTAGAAGGCAGCAGGGGGAGCAGAATAGAAAGACACAGTTCTAGCAACTCAAATCTCTCCCATCTTTCCAGACAGATTGAAAATATCAAGAGAAGTAAATATCTGATCTGCAAAAGGAGCACGTGGATTGAACTCTTGTTCTGTCACTATGAGGATGCACACCATATACCTTCAAAGAATCAGTTTGCAAAAGCAGCAGAAGAGGGCAACATTAAGTATGTTTATGAAGAAAAAATTGCTGTAAAACATCTAGGGTGCAATACAGATATTTCTATTCAGACTGACTTAAGCTGAGAAGTACCTAAGGGTCACATTCCACCAAAGGTAATTCAAAACATGGAGTAAAACTTGCTGAGGAGAACGTTAGGCTCCTCCTTATAAGAAATTTTTTTTTCCACGTATTGACAAACTGCTGCATAGCAAAGCTCCTTTTCCTCCTATCGACCAGGATGTCTCTAAATAAAGGACATCTATTACCTAGGTCTGAGCACTGCTGACTGTAATAATACTGAACACTGGATGTCAACAAGTCTAACGAAAATAGACCAAGTCTACAGTAATGTACTGTATGTACACATTCAGATTCTTGGACATGGCTTTGCAATACTGTGTTTTATTTTTCAGGTGATCCTGACAGCAAAAAAAGGCAAAGAAAATCAGTCTCTGAAGGAAGACATCCTCAATAAAACATATCTGAGAAAGTCTTTAAGAATAGAAATACCCATTACTCTTGATCAGGAAGACTGAATTAAGTGAGAAGATATCCCAGCAAATATGGTTGTCCAAGCACTCTAAATTTCTCTCAGATATTCTACAATGCCATGACCACCAAAAAAAAAAAGAACTGAGAAATTATGCACACATACTTGGCACTTTCAATCTCCCATTATGCTTTACAAGAATGACAGATGCTGTAAAACCCCAAACGGAGGGACACTTTCACTGAAACATTTGGTTGCTTCAAAAACACTGAGGAAAGAACACTCAATATTGATCTTCATGAAATAAAGATTCTCACTAAGCCAGACATGCAGTGGAGCAGCTCCAAAGTTCAGGTGCTGATATTAGCTGACCCATCCTAGAATTTCTACTTAGTTCTGCACATTTAAAATCAATCTCCACCACAAAAACACCAGTTTCCTTCTTCTAAAAAAACATCATACTGTTGAGGTAAGTAGATGACTGTCCTATTTCTCTTATGATACAGAATAATTATTGCTGGAATTCTGTTGAATTCATCAACATCATACAAAGCTTGAAAAGTAGAATCTATACTGAAGTAGCCTACTATAAAGAAACTATACTCTGAAGCAAAATTCTTCATCATGAACACAAGTAAAAATTCTTAATCCTGAGAGTACAGCATCAATCCTTACTGCAGCTATAGAATCTGTTCTACTGACACCATATCTTTAACCACGTCTGTTTGTGATTATCTCTAGTTCTCTCACACACAAGATCTAGTGACATACATACTTCACAAATTCTTAAAAGAAAAGCAAATGGCTAAACAATAGGATCAACTGAAACGCTGACAGTATTCAAAGCACCCAAAGTCACTATCTTGAGAAACAAGGAAAACCTCCTTTGCACAGTTAGTGCTCTGATCAAGCAATAAGCTGATAAGAGAAAGGATAAGAGAAAGGGATTTCTTTGCGCGTAGAAAAGCAGCCAGTTTTGCATCTTGATGCACTGATTTCATTGAGTATCATTCATTCAAGTATCCAAACCTAGAAATAAGTTTTAGTCAGAGTACTAGAAAGAAAATAGCCAAGAGGATTATATGAAGCATCCAAAGAACCCTAAAAAACATTTCTAATTTAAAACTTGCTTTGTTTTCTGCTTACTAGTTACCTTGATCAGGAAACATTTCGAACCAGTTTTACATATAGAAAACAAATTTTACTATTATGCATATTTGAGAGAAAACGTGCACAGAGAACACCTACCTTCAGCTTGAGAAGCTGGTGATCTTGCCCACTTCTTAATACAATTCAGGTGAAATACATGGTAGCAATTCTGGCAGCTCCACACAGGTGCTACTATTCGGACGACCTCACAACATACCATACATTCATACTTCTCTGTTGTCAGCTGCTCAATCAAAGACCCTGCAAATAAAATATGTTACTTGCATACAAAGCTTCAGTTATCTGAGAAATAAAATTCCAAGACTTTATGTAAATATTAGCATAACTTCTTTTTCCTTTGTGGCTAAAAGTAAGGTAATAGCTTACTTCTGGAAGATACTTGATTTCTCTAGCTTAGAGTAGGGAAAGGTAGTACAGACTCCCACAGCACTGGTAACAGTAATTCTTGCTGATGAAATGAATCACAACAATTGTGTTGTGATCTTACAAAAAAAAAAAAAAAAATAGTCTTAAACTTGCAAGAAGTATTTTACTCACTTTCTATAGAAAGTCTAATTTCATATAAAGTTTACAACAAAAATCTTGAAGCTTATGAACTACAGAAGTCTCAAAATTAAATTATCATCCTCTCTGGAAGACTACACAACTAATACTGGAAGTAACATTACAGAAACCTTCATAAATCACTTTAGGGGTGGAACTGCTGGGAGACAATGGCCAAAATGTAAGGCTCTTAGAGCCAAACGAAAGAACATGAAAAAGCGTTTTAAAAATAAAGCAAGATTTCTAAATGAAAGATGAAAGCCTGAAACTTAGATGAGTTGTAACTTTATTGTATTTGCTTAACTCAATTCTGCCAGATTAACACTCCTATCAAGATACACATACACATACTTACGAAAAATGTGGCTTAATCTATGTTAGCAGAATTTCAATTATGTACTTTTTTACATAGTACCAATACGAGGGAAGTTGGAACCCACAACAAAGAAGAAAAATGAAACTGACATAAGAAAAATGACTAGAAATTCAGAAGCGTTTTGTACCGCACAACTGATAGCACAGCTACGGATTTCTGGAAACTTGCAATCACTAGGAGTGTTTGCCATCCTTAATAGGATATATTCTTTCAAGCATCTCTTCTAGCCATCCCATATCAAGCACCACAAGATTTAGAGTTAACAGACATTTCCACATTCAGTACCCTATGAATTTTAGCTGCTGTAAAGAAAACATCCTTACCAAAACCTACTTCCTTACTTACCTCTGTGAGAGCAGAACTATATTGTCCACAGAGAGGATGGCTGTCCTTTAAACAGCTAGAAAGACTGTCCCTAAAAACAGTGGCAGTATATAGTGTTTTCCAAAACAGCTCCCAATTCAGGCAAGCAAAGAAATGCTGCAATTGTGGAAAGATCCTTAAACTTCCAGTAGAAGACCACTGCCTTTTTCTGGTTATTACATAGTATGTTTTTCATTTAAGAATAAGGCCAGGAGAAAGACTGAGACATCTTCAATTTTATGATTCAAGTAGATCATCAGGCTCCTGCAGAGTTACAAAGGATCAAGGAAGCTTCTGATTTTTGAGCATCTCTCAAAGGATGAGAGCCTCTTACCGGAGTTACCTTACACTTCATCTTTTAAGTTCCTAACCGCTTGAGATGGCACAAAATTCAATTAGGGAGCAAAAATGTAAGAGTGCACTTCCCACTATCAACTGCACATGATTCTGCTCTCAAACAACAAGAAAATAGTCAGACACATTCTCTATTTCTAATTAGCTTTTCATACTACCATTCTAAATAAATACAGCAAGAAAAAAAGTTATGAACAGAACGCAGTCGTCCTCAGATGCTCCTGCTCTTACATAAAACATAAGACAAATTATTATGCAAAAAATGAATTTCAGGACTGCTCCTCTCAAGACTCAAAATGTTCAGAATCCTTTCTTGTACTTTTTTTTTTTTTTTTAAACATGACACCTGATAGGCATCACTTGCATTCTGGTAGAAGAAAAATATTTAAAAACATACATGTTCTTTTCTACAAAATTTACAAACCACCTGCCTACACAGAAGCCCCACATTTACCCCAAGAAATTGATACTACACTCACATGAAATAACAAGCAACATCAACTAGTCAAATTTAAAGGCAGAATAAACTACTTAAGATTGAATCTTTAATACCTGAGTACAAGATAATTTATAAAGGTTACCTGTATGAGTTTCTTTGTTTTTTGGTATATCACTTTGTTTTTTCCAGTACTGGGTCCAGCTGAAATTAAGGGAAGGTGCTTGATCCCCCTTCAGCAAGAACTTTCTTCCATTACATCTCGCAGACTCAAGCAATTCATTTCTGATCTCACTGGTCACATTTTCATCATTTTTGTGGTCAGAGAATTCTTTCTTCCTCTCATTTTTATCTTTTGCAGTGCACGCAAGAGAAGACTTCTTACTCGCTTTTGTATTTTTGCTATGGTGAGAATCATGTCTCTTCTGATACTCTTTCTCCATCGGGGGTTTATTCCACATAGGCTTCCGGGGATATCTTTTGTTTACATAATTGTAGCCTTTCTGCTCATCCCCACTACCAATTGGTGCCTCACTGAATGCCTTCCCAGCAGAAGATTCTGAAGAGTCCGACTGAGTCAAATCCAAAGATGGAGTATTTTCAAAAAGCTCTACTTTCTGTTTAGAGCTCATTCTCTTCTCTCGCTCATGCACTTGCTTTCCCTTCTCCCTGAAACCTCTTCCAGGTGCATGTACCAGGTGTGACTTCTTTGGCTTTGCTCCTCGGCTATCTGCATTAGCTACTTCCCTGTCACTCTCTGAGGAGATAAATTCATTGTATCCTTTAATAGGTGCTCTTCTTCCAGGTAGCTTTGCAGCATCTGAAATTCCAGGACAAGCAGCAGCCTCTGCAGTACTTTGTCTTACCTTACTTTTAGTACATGTGGTATCGTTCCTTGATCTGTGCCACCTCTGATTTTGAAAACTACGATTCTTTGAACTTCTGGTACCAAAATATTGGTGAAAATCTTCAGAATTCCCATATCGACTTTCTGGATTATAAACGTCATAATGCTTTGTGGAAGAGCTTCCATAATCTGTAACTTTTTCAGGCAGAGTAGGACATAATAAACTTCTTCTATTTTGATTCCTACTACATTCTTTCCTATCTTTCTTCATCCAATTTATATCTGTAGATAGTCTTTCTCCTGAAATGGAATCATCAGCATCAGGATTCAGATTCAACGCACCTAAAAAGTACAAATTAGAAAGACAAAAGATTTAAAAAATAAACATCCCTTAAAAATAAGATTACCATACAGGCAAAGGCCTGAACAATTCCATGCTAGACAGAAAAATTACAAATCAACTTTAGAAACTAAAGCTGAGATACACAGATTCTCTTGCCTTTTTTAAACAAAGATGGCGATGACCTACAAAACGGTGGAGTTCTTGACTAATGGTAAAGTTGGGAAGGAGATTGGTACAATTGCTACCTTGGACTTCCTGAAGGCAGATATTGAACCACAGGATTCAGTCCTGATGGTTTAAGGGATCCAGGAAGACTGGAAACTCCTCAAGAAGGAAGTCTTAAGGACACAGAAGCAGGCTGTCCCCATCTGAATTAAGACAAGCCTAGCAAAGCTGGAAGCCCATGGCTTGGACGGGTACACTCTTTGCTGCATAAAGAACTGGTTGGATGGCCAGGACCAGAGAATGGTGATGGATGGAGTTAAATTCAGCTGGTGACTGGTCACGAGTGGGGCTCTCCACGGATTGGTCCTGTTCAATATCTTTATTAATGACCTGAATGAGAGCATTCAGTGCACCCTCAGTAAGTGTGCAGATGACACATGCTGGCAAGAGGCGTTGATCTGCCTAGTGATAGGAAGGCCCTACCGAGGGATCTGGACTCATACCTCTCTACAACTACCTGAAAGGAGGTTGTGGCAAGGTAGAGGTCAGTCACTTCTCCTGTGCAACCAGGGATAGGGCTAAAGGGAATGGCCTCAAGTTGTGCTAGAAGAGACTGAGGTTGGGCATCAAGAAAGATTTCTTCTCCAAAAGAGTGTTTAGGCTCAGGAATAGACTACCCAGGGAGTTGAGTCACCATCCCTGGAGGAGTTCTAGAAACATATAGATTTTGTGCTAAGGGACTTATTAGTGAAATGTGGTGGATTGGATTAGATGACACAGAGATCTTTTCCAACCTTGGTGATCCTATGATTTTATGGGAAAGAACAAAAAAGAAATAATAGAAAAACAACTGAAGCAGCACAGTATGTAAGCATACAGTACAGTGCCAGTCAGTTTAACACGGGCATAAGTCACCGCTATCATGATTACATATGTGCACACACCATAAGAAAAAAAAGTCTTTTGCATACAATTTCAAATTTTAATATTACAAAGAATTTGAAATATAAATAAAAACCCATCATCTCAAGAGTAACAATAGATTTGCACGAACCCTGATTATACTCATCTGTAAACAAACATACTAAACGGTACAGTGATTACAGAAGATATTCTGTTTTTCTATTATGACAAGCATGTCCAACCTGCAGGCTGCACACAAACTAGCACAGCTCACCACGCAGCCTGCCCAGTGCAATCCAGGCTGTCTGTCTTCCACAAGGCGTGGGCCTGCCCAGCCCTGCTCATGCACCCATCAACAGTCAAACATCAACGTGTGACTGGCACTCTCTGGGCTGAAACAAGAACACAGGGAAGGTGCACTGCAGCGCTGACACTTCTTGCGCCTTCTCTCACGTTCTGCTGCACTGAAACCCATACGCATTCAATGAGGCATGTGCTTGTGCTGCTTGATGAGTAAAAAGCTGATGGCCAATACTAGTATTTCAACCTGCCCAATGGTATCTCAAAAGCAGGAGGAGATGAAGGAAGAGTATTCAACAAAATATGGACAGATTAGTACTTTCGTCAAGACAAGTAATATGGCACTGTGCTTAATATCTAAGGAAATAGTGTCAGTTTTCAAAAATCACTATTTTAAAAGATACATACAGAAACATGCTGTCAAATGCACTAATATCAAGGAATGCTTCATGAAGACAAAATAGTGGAACTGAAAAAAAGTCTGTCATCTCAACAAAACCGTCTTAAAAAAGTTAAAACTCCAATGAACTCTGATATAAAAGTTAGTTACAGGGTAGTAAATCAGACTGAAAAAGAAAAATCAAAAGTATTTACTGCTGGTGAGCTTATTAAACAATGTATGGAAAGTATGGTATATGTGTGTCCTGATAAAGGCAATGGATTTTTCTAAAATCATGTCTCAGCAGACATGTAGCCAGAAGAAATAGAAGAACCTATAAAAAGAAATTTGGAGGGTAAAGCTGCCTAATTTCAAATGTTATGCCTTGGTGCTGGATGAAAGTACTGATGCTACAGATACGGTTCACCTGGCCTTTTTTTTTTTTTTTTTTTTAGTTATTATTGATTAATATATTTCACTAAAGAAATAGTTCCTTTGGTACCATTAAAAGACACAAATAAACCTGGTGATCTGTAAGAAGCAGTAAAAAGTGCACTAGAGCAATTTTCTTTAACCCTTTACAAAATACTGGTAGCGCTACTCACAGTGCCCTTGTGATGGCTGATAAAAAAAGGAGGAAATTATACAGTTAGAAGACAATGTAATTGCCACCAGTCACTAACATTTGATGAAATAAAACTGTGTCACACAACATGAAAATTTATGCGTGAATGCTTTAAAAATGGATAACGTCAAACAAATGATCATTAAATCTGTGAATTTCATCAAGTCCAAAGGATTAAATCATTATCAATTCCAGCAGTTCTAAACAAGTATGGATGCTGATTACGGGAACATCATTTACTTTTCTGAAAGAAGGTAGTTAAGGTAAAGTAAAAGGCTAAAATGATTTTGTGATTTGTGAAATGAAATCAAGTCACTTACGGAATCAACTGGAAAATTTGTGCCAGAACTTAAAGACACTAAATCAGTGAGTCATTCTTCATTTTTGGTAGATTTGACCACTTACTTATTCAATATGTGTTTCAAGGTGAAAATCACCTATGCTACATTTCAAATCATAACTACATTTGAATTAAAACTTAAACTATGGCATGCTAAAGTTAAGACAAATAACTTCATGCATTTTGATGTGCTGGCTAAACACAATCCTGCAAACAGTAAAAAACATGCAGCTAGGCTTTTTATTTTGATACAGGAATTTGAGAATAGGTTTCAAGACCATAAAAAAATCATCAATTTCTTCATATATTTATCATCATTACTTCATATATTTACATGTATTTTCACATTATATAAATACATTATCCATAAATTTTTCACATGGAATGTATAGAATTCCAGTCAGACATTCAACTGAAAGAAATACCTGGTCATTTTGTAAGACCTATCTTAACAGAGAAAAACATCACAGAATCCTTAGAGTTGGAAGGGACCTGTGAAGGCCATCTAGTCCAACTCCCCTGTAATGAACAGGTTGCCCAGGGCCTTATCCAGCCTCACCTTGAAAGTCTACAGGGATGGGGCACCTGTTCCAATGCTTCACCACTCTCACTGTAAAAGATTTCTTGCTTGTATCTAATCTAAATCTACCCTCCCTGAGCTTGAAGCCAGCTCCCCTTGTTCTATCACTACAGACCTTACTAAAGAGCCTGCCTCCTCCTTTCCTGTAGCTCCCCTTTAGATACTGAAAGGCTCTCACTTAACAATTGTGCCTTATTCATGCCATCTCTTTTTTGGTAGTAAAAATATTTGTTCTTAAGGATGAAGCACAGGACAAGTAAAATGTCATCAAAAATCCATAATGAACACGTTTGAGAATTCACTAAAGAACTGCAGCCACTTCCACTGAACCAGACTGATGCACTGTTTTCACAGAAACAGGTCAAAACCTCCACTTGTTTTATGTTTTCACTGCTCTGGTCAGTACCTTGAGTACTGTGTCCAATTTTGGGCCCCTCACTGCAAGAAAGACATCGAGGCCCTGGAGCGGGTTCAAAGGAGGGCAACAAAGCTGGTGAGGGGTCTGGAGCACAGGCCTTACGAGGAGAGGCTGAAAGAGCTGGGAATGTTCAGCCTGGAGAAGAGGAGGCTCAGGGGAAACCTTATTGCTCTTTATAACTACCTGAAGGGAGGTTGTAGTAGAGCTGGGGGTCAGCCTCCTCTCTCGTGTAACTGGTGATAGGACTGGAGGGAATGGTTTCAAGCTGCACCAGGGGAGATTCAGGCTGGATGTTAGGAAATAATACTTGTCTGAAAGAGTGGTCAGGCACTGGAATGGGCTGCACAGGGAGCTGTGGAGTCACCGACCCTGGAGGTGTTCAAGGAACGTTTGGATGTTGTGTTGAGGGACGTGGTTTAGTGAGAGCTATTGGTGATGAGTGGATGGTTGGACTGGGTGATCTTCTAGGTCTTTTCCAACCTTGGAGATTCTGCAATTCTGTAATGTTTACATAAAAATACATTTAAAAAAATTGATACTTAGATATGTATTTCAGGGTATGCTCGGATGTCTCAGGAGTGGAGGCAAGCAAGCACACACACAAGGCAGCACAGAGGGTTACAAGTTTTACTTGTCACACACACACAGGCATTCACTTTAGATAATCCCAGGAAGTGGCAAGCAGAAACTCCTAAGCAAGTGCAGTATGAACCCTAGTAAGCTAAAACAGAAGCTCCCTAAGCAAGCACACTATTACTTACCTTGAGAGAGACAAAACACCAGGTAGGAGAAGGAACATGTCAGCAGTGGATTCAATGTATGTATGTAGTGTCAGCAGGGCATCCCTGCTTCAAAGCGTACTTTCCCTCACTCGATCACCACAGCACCCCTCCTGGTTTATCCTCTCCAAGACCTGCAGAATTTTGTTTTGGTTTTTTTTGTTTGTTTGTCTGTTTTTTCCCCCAACTTGCACACTGCACCCACATGGCCAACACATGATACAGAGCACAAGTGGAACACCTGCTTGCAAACAAGTTCTTGCAAAGCAGGATAAACTAGCAAGGTCAGCTCCCCACAAAACAAGATAAATGGCTGTAGCTGAAAATATCACTTCCCTTAAAACTGTCAGAATACTTAGTTCCATCTCAGGATCATTCTTCAGTCAGGAACCTTTAGGTCCCTGACACACATACATTAACTATATTACATATTTTATATGCAGCTAAGACAATTCCTGCACACTCAGTGCAGCCCAGGCAAGCAAAAAATTGTATAGCCACGTACTGACACAAAAAAATGAACCATTCTTCTAATAGAGAGGTCTTCTTTTGTCATTTTTTATGCTCCAAGCAATGAGACCTACTTTAGAAATCCAGTCAGGATCAATTGTGAGCCACATCCTCAACTCATAGGATCTTCTTAGCGATGGGAAGGCCAAAGGCAGTTTTGACTGCAGTGAACCTGAAGATAGGAAGGAGGGTGAAAAGCAAAACCATGTCTCTGGATTTCAGGAGGGCAGACTTCAACTTCTTCAAGGATCTGCTTGGAAGAATCCTATGGAATAATGCCCTGAAAAGAAGAGGAGCCCAAGAAAGCTCAGAGACCATTCAGGAATCAGGTCCTCTAAGTTCAGGATTGGTCCATCCTAATGAGCAGTATGTTCGGCAGAAACGTCAGGCGGATTGCATAGATGTACAAGGAGCCCACAGAAAGGAAGCATAAGGAGGATGGAAGTGAGGACAGGAAACCTTGGGAGGAGCACAGAGAAACTGTCCAAACATCCAGGGTTGAAGTTAGGAAACCTAAAGCTCAAAGTGCAAACAAATCTATCAGAAATGTCAAAGACAACAAGGGCTTCCATAACTACTACAGGTGATAAAAGGAAGGCTAGGGAAAATGCGTACCTACCTCTGAACAATAGGGGAAGATGAAGACCTATTACACAGCACAGAAAAAAGGCTGAGGTACTGAAAGCCTTTGCCTCAGTCTTTACTACAAAGACTTGCCTTCTGGAATTCCTGCTCCTCGAGACAAGGAAAAACTGCAGCAAGGAACCCATGCTCAAGGGAAGCAAAATACGGCAGGGAATACTTAAGTAAGCAAAATATATACTTCCATGGGCCCTGATTGAATGCACACACAAGTGCTGAATGAGCTGCCTGATGTCACTGTGAAGCCACTCTCAATAATTCTTGATTGATCGTGGTGATTTGGAGAAGTACCTGGAGACTAGAGGGAAAGCAAACATCACTATCATCCTCAAGAAGAGGGACAAAAAACTACAGGTCGTAACGCTGTAATGCAATGGAAAGCACACCAATAGCAGAGTGGTGATCAATGGCACAGAGTCTAAGTGGAGGCCACTAACTAGGAACGTACCCCAGGGGTCAGGATTGGGTCCAGTCCAGATCCTAGATGATGGAGCAGGTGACACAGAACTGGGAACAATGGCTGATATGCCACAGGGTCATGCTGTTACCCAGAGGGACCTCGACAGGCTGAAGAAATGGCTGACAGAAACTTCATGTAATTTCACAAGGGGAAGCAAAAAATTTTGCACCTCTGAAGGGAACAACCCCAGGCACAAAGTCATACAAAGTGCCACCCAGCAGGAAAGCAGCTTTGCAGAAAGAGACTTGGGGATCCTGATGGATGCCAAGTTGGGCATGAGTCAGCAATGTGCATCTGCCCCTATGAAATCTAAGAGTATTCTGGGCTGTAGCAGGTAAATTCTACCAGCAGGTGGACAGCAGTGATTCTTACCTTTTACTTTGCTCTGATTAGGCCATACCTGGAATACTGCTTTCAGTTCTGGGCTCCCTAGCAGAAAAGGGACGTGGACATATCAGAGAGTCTAACCAAAGACCATGAAGATGATAGATGTCTGGAATATCCCCCCCTTTGAATCAAGGCTGAGAGAGCTGGGACACTTTAGCTGAGGTTAGATCTCATCAGTGTAGCTCTGAAGCAAGGGTGTAACAAGGACAGAGATAAGGTCTATTAAGCGGTGTTCAGAGAGAGAACAAGAGGCAATGAGCACAGACACAAGACATTACGTCTGAACATTAGCAAACATTCCTTTACAGTGTGGGGGCTTTTAAAAGCACCTCCCAAATAATATATAAGTTTGAAGAAACAGATGGGAAGCCAGGAACCAGATATTTAAACGCACCTCCAAAAATATGAATAATTCATTAAGATATTTTATGTTACCCATGAATAGAAATCTTATTCTTACTGCCAGCTTTTACATTCTTTAAAAAATTGCATACAAGTGGTAAATTCAAATAAAAAGAAAATACAACTGATCTCTCTCTGCCATGACCAGAAACAGCAGAATACATACACATGTACAATAATCAATAACTAACAATGACTCAGATATCCTCTGGTATACCTATATGTACATACACAAAAGTCCCATGAGAAAAAAGAAATACTCAGAGCTAAATTCCAGCCTGTATTTCCACAAAATAATCGAAGTTCCATACTTTCAGCAAGCTAAAGTAAACTGAAGAAACATTACACAAGGTGCTTTAATGCATCCTGCAGATGCTGTATCAAGTAGATGATTATGAATGCAAAATTATAAAGAAATCCCTCCTAAAAAAAAATCTACTGGCTAAAAGAGTCCACCATGCAGACTTTTAGGTGTCAGAAGTGGTACTTCTCTTCCTGAATTCAGCTGCACCTCCTGGATGGGGAAACAAAACAACAACAAAAAAAACCACAACAAAACTAGATTCTCCTTCTGAAGTTTCAGATAACCACAAAATTGATACTAAACATACTATCCTGATTAGTACCAGTCTTTCTGACTTCTGACTAAACAAGCACTCGTAATTTATAAGCTATGTGAGCTTAAGATTCTTCCTGTGCCATCAGGTCACTGCCTGTGGATTTGGCTTATAGAGGCTCCTCAAAGGACACGGCAGAGGTAAAATAAAAAAGGACATCAGGGTCTGGGGTAAAGCTGTATTACTAGCAGTAGGAAGCTATTCATCTGTTTGTACTGTCATCCATTAAGATCCTGAAAGTTTTGAGATGAGCAAAGGAAACATCACAGAACGTCAGGGATTGGAAGGTACCTCAAAAGATCATCTAGTCCAATCCCTGCCAGAGCAGGAACACCTAGGTTAGGTCACACAAGAACTTGAGGCGGGTTTTGAATGTCTCCAGAGAAGGAGACCCCACAAGCTCTCTGGGCAGCCTGGTCCAGTGTTCTGTTATCCTCACCATGAAGGTTTTCCCATATTTTTGTGGAACCTGCTGTGTCCCAGCTTGCACCTACTGCCCCTTGCCCCATCACTGGATGTCACTGAGAAGAGCCTGGCTCCATCCTCCTGACACTCACCTTTACATACTTATAAACATTAACGAGGACACCCCTCATTCTCCTCCAAACTAGAGACCCAGCTCCCTCAGCCTCTCGTAAGGGAGCTGCTCCACGCCCTTAATCGTCTTTGTGGCTCTGTGCTGGGCTCTCTCCAGCAGTTCCCTGTCCTTGAACTGACACAGTACTCCAGATGTGTTCTCACCAGGACACAGTAGAGGGGAGGAGGACCTCTCTGGACCTACTAACCACACCCCTTCTAATACACCCCGGTGCCATTGGCCTTCTTGGCCACAAGGGCACAGTGCTGGCTCGTGGTCATCCTGCTGTCCACAGGACCCCCAGGTCCCTTTCCCCTTTGCTGCATCCAGCAGGTCAGTCCCCAACCTGTACTGGTACCTGGGCTTGTTCTTGCCCAGATGAAAAACTCTACACTTGCCCTTGTAATGAAACATAACGTTTCTCCCTGCCCAGCTTACCAGCCTGTCTAGGTCTTGCTGGATGGCAGCACAGCCTTCTGGCATGTCAGCAACTCCTCCCAGTTCGGTGTCATCAGCAAACTTGCTGACTGTGCACTCTATTCCTTCAGCCAATGAATATATGCTGATGAATATATTGCACTGCACCAGTCCCTCTACCAACCCTTGGAGGACTACACTCGACACAGGCCTCCAACTAGACTCCGTCCCATTGACCACAGCTCTCTGGCTTCTTTCCTCAGCCAGTTCACAATCCACCTCACTACCCAATCATCCAGACCACATTACCTCAGTATAGTTGAGAAAGCGCTGTGGGAGACAATATCAAATGCTTTACTAAAGTCAAGATAGACCACACCCACTGCTTTACCGCCATCTATCCACCTGGTTATTTCTTCATAAAAGGCTATCAGGTCAGTTAAGCATGATTTCCCCTTGGTGAAGCCATGCTGACTGTCCCTAGGAACCCTCTTATCCTTGATATGCCTAGAGACAGTGCCAAGGATAAGTTGTTCCATCACCTTTCTAGGGATGGAGGTGAGGCTGACTGGTATGTAGTTACTGAATACCAAATTAAATCTAAAGACAGAGAATATGATAGAAGTAGAAATTCTCAAAGATCCATCCAACACTTAGATATGTTAGCACATAACTAGAACACTCTGCTTACTAACTTTGAGCTCACATGTATAGGTTTTGGGCAAAACATATTTCTTCCATAATCACTTATTATTGTATTGGTTGAACTCCATCTTCCTCAACTGCAGTCAAATGTACCAGAACTATCTACAAGTGGAAACAAACAGCCTTGAAGATAATTTAGCAGACAATTGAGCAATCACTAATCATTTCAAATTCTGCTTATATTCTCACTTCCACAAGTCCCAGTAAACCGAACGTACCTGTCCAGAAATCAAAACAATTAGAATTCTGAAAGAATAATTATTTCTGGAGACAGTGACAGTACAGAGTGTGCATACATTAATTTACTCGTGTCAGATCTCCACGTATCCAGATACAAAATGGTCTGATCAGCTGAATTCAATGCACACTCTATAAAGAAAACAATCCATGCAGATTTTATAGCACCTGTATTACACTGTAGCAGGAAAAGAAACAACAAAAAAAAGCCACCACGAATAGCATATTATAGAAATTCTGAGGCTTCCCAATTTGTGAGGAAAAGGCTAAACGCCCCCAGAACAACCACCTTAATATTTTCTGTCTTCTTTGGACATTTTATGTAACAGTATTCACCTACTGCATGCTATAATTTACAGAGAATGTGCAGATTGACAGAAGGTTGGATTTCTTCTTTAATAGCACTCAGATTGTTTCAGGCTTGAAGAATCAAGAAGTGCAATCCATTTTCATGCAAAATGATCTGCCTGTCCAAAACTCACTGTTCATTCCAATTGTGATAGGTGGCCAGCAGGAAGAGGGAGGTGATCGTCCCCCTCTGCTCAGCTCTTGTGAGGCCCCATCTGCAGCGCTGCATCCAGGCCTGGGGCCCCCAGCACAGGAAAGATGCAGAGCTCTTAGAAAAAGTCCATGGGAGGGCCACTAAGATGAGCAGAGGGCTGGAGCAGCTCTGCTGTGAGGAAAGGCTGAGGGAACTGGGCTTGTTCAGCTTGGAGAAGAGAAGGCTGTGGGAGACCTCATGGTGGCCTTCCAGTGCTTGAAGGGAGCATAGAAACAGGAGGGGGAACGGCTGTTTGTGAGGGTGGATGGTGATAGGACAAGGGGAATGGTTTTAAACTGAGACAGGGGAGGTTTGGGTTGGATATGAGGAGGAAGTTTTTCCCCCAGAGGTGGTGAGGCACTGGAACAGGTTGCCCAAGGAGGCTGTGGATGCCCCATCCCTGCAGGCATTCAAGGCCAGGCTGGATGTGGCTCTGGGCAGCCTGGTCTGCTGGTTGGCGACCTGCACACAGCAGGGGGTTGGAACTGGGTGAGCATTGTGCTCCTTTGCAACCCAGGCCATTCTATGACTTAATAAAGAGATATGCTCCCTTCCCACAATTCTTACCAGAAATTTAAAAAAGAATAACATACAAAATATCATTATCACAGAATTACTGAATGGTTGAGGTTGGAAAGGAATTCTCCAGACCATCAACAGCCCAAACACTCCTTTCAAACTGTTCAATCATGATTCAAGTATCTCCAAGGATAAATATTTCGCAGCCTCTCTACAACCTCTTCTAAGGTTTGACAACCCACACAGTGAAAAGTGTTCTTGTGTTCAGACAAAATTTCATGCCAATTTGTACCTCTTACTTCTTACCGTTTCACTCAGCAACACTCAGAAGAATTTGAATCCCTATTCTTTACTCCCTCTGTGCAAGCCTTCTCTCCTCCAGACTGAACAGTCCCAGCTCTGTCAGACCGTCTTCTTATGGAAGTGTTCGTATGACTTCAGCTCCATGGCCCAATGCTGGGTGTGAGTTTCCAGTAAGCCCCATCTTCTTTGTACTGGGAGCCCACAGCTGGATACAGCATTCCAGATACTGCCTCATCAGCACTGAGAAAGGATCATCTCCCTTGACCTGCTGGCAACATTCTTTCTAAGGCAGTTTAGGTTACTGTTGGTCATCTTTGCAGCACGTTTTCATTTCTGGCTCATATTCAGCTTATTGTCTACCAAGGACCCCAAGATTCCTCTCTGTTGAGCTGCCTGACAGTCAATTGGTACCCAAAGTGTATTTGTGCATGTTGCTGTGTTTTTGTCATTTTATGTATTTGTCCAAATTCAGTGCATCCACACTTTAAATGAAATGTGAAGTTTTGGCCAGTCCATTTGAAGACTACATGGGAGAAATATTAAGTTGGGATAAGATATGAAACCTCACAAGTCTAAGAGTATCTACTACAGAATAAGTTTTTCCTAAGGATGAAATGCATGATGAGCTTTCACTTCCTGTTCACCACCACTGTATGCTCAGCACTTTATAGCACCTCCTGATACCTTTATTTTAATACCATGCTGTATGAGAAAACAAAACTAGTTGTCATTGTGAAAGCAAAAGAACTAAGCTACAACCAAAAGCAACTACAGCTACTCATGGGGAAGAAATCTGTAATGACTATTAAATAATATAGCCTCTCACTTGGAATATGCCTTCTAGGTGCATAAGGCTGGAAACTAGAATCAGAATCACAGAATTGTAGGGGCTGGAAGGGACCTCCAGAGATTGTCAAGTCCAACCCCCCAAAGGAAAGGTATATAAATGTAAATAATCACCACACAACTGCTTTGTTTCTTACACTCTTCTTATCCTCTGGGTCTCAATAACCATTTACTATTAGCAAAATGTCTTATACAGGTTACACATCTAAACAGACCCCAAACAGCTGTTCTTTGACATCAACTGCTTCCATGATATAATTTGTGACTGAAAATATATTTCACATTTCAGGTCTTAAAATCATACACTCAATCCAGGGCAAAAGCTAGTTTGCATGTTAATCCACGTAAGCACAACCAAAAATACCTAAAGAGTCGGGCTTGATAACACGGTATTACTCTAAAATGGAAAAAACTCCAGAACTTAATGCCATCTGACAATACCCGTGTCAGCTTACATATTTTAAAGCATAAACACTGTATTGCCCAAATTAATTTAACTTTTTTAAAAAGCAATGCTATTTAGCTTCATGCACCTGTTAAGGGCTCTTTATTCCAAATGCATATGCAGCACTGCATAAAGGATTTGACAGTGAGAGCTGCCTCAGTCTGGTAGCATGGAAGATGAACAGACAAGCAAACAGCTGCCTGCACTACCTTCCCTTTCCTGAATCTATCGGCTCTACACTCCAAATCATGGACTATCCCACTTCCCTCATGAAGGCCCATCTTCAAAACATCAAAAATGAACACAGATTACCCTTCCCTGTTCTTAGCCCGGGTGCTAAGAACAGATAAGACTGAAGATAGTATCTGAAATATAAACTAATCATATGCTTAATCTGAATTAACTTCAGAGTGCTGCAAAAGCAGAGACTTGTATTTTCTTCTTCATCCCCAGCCATTCGAATCCAGCACTCAGTACCTGACAGAAACTTAACAACCTCATTAACGCTGAGAGGAGGTAGGCAGCTCATCGGGTGAGCCCAAAGTGATACTGATTAACCAAAAAGTCTATCCAAATCACAAGAGAAACAGAAGATGTGATGAAAGCAGTAAGTAGCATGAACGTCTCCGTACATGCATTATTTCTATTTACATACCCAAGACACAATTGCATAAGAATTCTTCTACTAAGTGCCCATAAGACACCACATGTCGTTAAATGCTAGGCTGGAACAGGCATCTTGAAGGGTCGCTCCTCCTCCACAGCAACCACGTCCAGTAAAAACAAAAAGTTAATCTAATCCTGCACCTTAAAAACCAGCATTGGACACAAACAAACGAAAAAACAGTTTCTTCTTCTTGTGGCATTCAATTCCATCCCAGGTTGGGTTCCTTAACCCTTCTTCACGTGGCACTCGCTCTGCTTTGTCACCCGCAGGGCACTGGAGGGGACAGGAATACTCACCAGCAGCATCTCAGACATCTCTTGAACCCGTGCAAGACTACACACGGAAACACCCTGCACACCACAGTGCTATGAATGGCCGTGCAACAGGAGCAGGTCAGTAGCACCGCCCTCTGCAGAGCACGGCAAGCACGGGGAGCAACGGGGGGATAATGGCGGCCTGAGAAGCAGTAACAACAGGTGCTGCTCCGCCCGGACAACCCGACAGCCGGCGTTCGGCTGCCAAGCCCGCAGCTCTGCCCTCCGCCCGCCAACGCTGCCGCGGAGCGACGCGTGCTCCTCCTCCCCGCGTCCCGCTCAGCCCGCCGGCCCCTTCCCCGACCCCCCCCCCGAACGCAATAATCACACTTACCTGTATTGGGCCGCGCCTCCGCCATGCCAACGCTTTCCTCCCGCTCCCGCCCCCCCCCCCCCAAGGTCCAGCTTCCTGGCGGCCGCGCACGCGCCCCGGCACCGCCAACTCCCCCTCGGCTGAGCGGAGCTGAGCGCGCAGCCGCACTGAGCGGGCGGGCACGAGGGGCGGTGCGAGGGGTAAGGGCGGGCCGGGGAGAGAGTTCGAGGGCGGGGCAGGGCGCTCGCCGGACTCCGCAGGGCGAAGCGGGCCGTGTCTGCCGGCACCGTAATGAACGGAAAGTCGGGAGTTTTGAGACTGACAGGGAGCAAGAAAGGAACCGTAACAGCGACAAAGCAATGCTAGCGCTAGCAGTTAGTCGGCTGCTTGCTCGGCAATGTGCTTCACAGCTGTGTCTCCTCCCTGTACCGGCCGCATTTCAGACAAATTTGCATTGGTCAAGCAGAAGGGAAAGAACAGAATGGTCCTGTGCTTTGGGCTCGGTGCGCAAAAGAGGTGTTTTTTCTGGAGAGTGTAAAGTAGGAATGTAGCAGCTGGCTGTCTATTGCATCCTGCCTGCAGTACTGCAGGGAGGTGGTAGTGACATGTGCTTCTGGTCCTGAATGAGTACTGGAACTTCAGCTTCTGTTGGAAAGCCCACACGTGGATTTCCATAATATAGTCTGTGCTGCAGACAAACCTGGTAATGCTCCAGCTACAATTGCTCCGTAGAACTGCATGCTTTGTCATACTGCAGCGTTCAACGTGAACAGAACCGTGGTATGATTCACACCTCCCTGCAGAGGTTTACAGTGTCATGGTTACAGTACGTCTGCAGAGCCATTCTATACTTCTCCCACTGCAATGGAGCTAGCTACAGAGTCCTTACAGAGCTGCCGATCTTTTCAGATAGCGAGTAACTTCAGAGTACCATAGCAACTGCAGCTCAGAAAAATGGCGCTTCTGAGGAACTGGCACAGTCTGCATTCCATTCTCTGCACCCTTATCACAAAATTCTCTGATCAAAGTTCCATCTGCAGAATAGTTCTTCCCATCCTAGTCATCAAAGTTCATGGCTCCAAAGCTCTCAAAGAAAGTGTGGGCTTCTTTTGCAGAAATTCTAGTCACTGGTATGCAGCCCAGATTCCTGCCACTGCTGCAAAGGAAGCGCACAAGCCACTACAGTAACAGCCTTATGAAGATGCTACTACATGCTTGGATTATGAATACAATATTAAGTGTTTTATGTAAGTATTTTTCTCATCTAAGCTGGCAAAGAAGAGCATGTGGCAGCAGCAGAGTTAATGCATCCTTTCAGAGGTGATGCATGGTTTTCCTACTGCTGACTAGAAACTTGAGGTAGACCTCTGACTCATGTTCTTCTCTCTCACTGCTGTAGAGACATGCCCATAACATTCACAGAACTACTACTTTTTTTTTTTTTTTAATACCACTTTACATGCATACTACAGCACTACCACTTCACTATTCACACTCTTTGCTACCATCAAAAAGCACAGTTGTGGTATGGATAGCACTATAATAATTTGCACCTATGCGTGCTGCTGCAAAAATGTCAGTTTCTAGGTCAACACATATTTTCCTTGGTTACACCTTTTTGTCTAAAGAGTTCTGTGTTGTTGTTTTCCTTAATTTTGCACTGGGCAAATTCCATTCACTCATGATAGCCTGACATAATTGTCCAGCATTTCTGTACAGGCATGAGATTTAATTCTTTTCTTTCTTGGCCACAATCGTCTTTTTATCTTTTCCTAATCTTTTCTCACTTTCGACGCAAGGATAGGAGCAAGCATCTTCCCATCAAAACTTACTTGATTGGTTGAAACATATATATATGTTCTTCTACTTCATCCTCCTTTAATATTTCTCTCTCCTTCCCTGTGCCATTTATTACTCGTATCTTCTCCCAGCAGCTGCTTTTGGCCATCTGACCTGTACGACTGTCAGGAAGAAGCAGGGACACATTGCTCCATATGTAACATACAGGTATTTGGACCTGGTGGGTGCCAACCCTGCTCATGGCAGTGGGGTTGGAACTAGATGATCTTTAAGGTTCCTTCCAACCCATTCTGTGATTGTGGAGCTGAGAGCTGAGAAGTCAGCAAATTCCACAATACAGAAGCAAGAAGAGCAGAATAATTTCAATAACAGCTCATATTCAATTATAGTTCAGGCAACAATCCATATTTCCAGCAAACCTGTAGCAACAGGGCAGCTCAAACTAGAAATCAAGCCAGATGGTGAAGATCAGACAATTTAGGCACAAGCATACCTGTAACGTAGGTAACCCACAAATACAAAAGGGGAGAGCATGAATTTTAAAGCAGCTCAGGAGAGGAGGGAAAGTCACCCTTTGAGGAGTCTCAAGACCTAACAGTTGATTTATAAGTTAGTGTTGAACCCATAAAGACAAACCTCCAGGATGGTAAGGGAATACAAGATGCCCTAGAGATCCCAACAGCCACAGATCTATATGCCTCAGGGGTGCTGGTGAATAGCATTTCCATCAGGGGGTGAGGGGGAAATGATGTAGAGATGAGGAAGAAGAAGGAAGGGAATCCCTTGACGTGATCAGAACAAGATTACCAAGAAGCAGAGATTTTGGTGAGGAAGATGAAATAGGCTCCAGCCACTCAGCTGCAGTATGAGTCTCCTGCATAAATCCAATATCCTCTTGTGCAAAGGATTTACTGGAGTCCCTGCACTTTAAAGAAGCTCTTCTCAGGTGTTTCCAAATGCTTTTGAGGTTATAATCTCCATGGCAAGAAGCAATAGTATGATTCAGTAACATGTATCCTTCCAGAAGGCAAATGAAGAGTTCTAAGGTGCTGTGCACACAGTCAGCTGCAGCACAGAGATGTTCTGTTTCTATTGACTTTTCATTCATTACATAAGACCCTTACAGACAGCCAAAAAAAGTCCACCGATACGTGTGTTCATTAAAAATAAAAAAATGACAATAACAAAAAAACAACCTAAAAATGAAGAAATTGCTTAAAAATAGAGGGGCAGCTAAAATAACTGTGTTTGAGGTCTACAGGGAGACTATAAGGATACCATTTTGGAGAGTGAGCAAATGTTTATCAGGGGAAAAGGAACCTGTGGTGGTTAAGCAGCAGAGACAAGGGAGACTGTTGCTAGGGACTTCTTTTCAGAAGTGTTCCTCCAAAAGATAAATTTGGGTCTAAAATTGAAAATAGAATCCTAACTTCTGACAGATGAAATGTAAACCACGCCATGAGACAGGCCACAAGGGTTTGAGGAACAATTGCATAAGGCCTGCAATCAAATAATAAATCCCTTTTAGAACACTTCAGGCTCTGGAAGCTTACCAGATAGTCTGTACCACCAGGAAAATTGAAAGAAATTTAAAGGAGCATACTGAGAAAAGTAATGTGAAATCTAAAGGAATTACTTACATCTGTTTTCACTACAGCAGAGCCTAGATGAAATTCCAAAGACAGACCCTTATTTATGGTGAGACTCACCAGGGGTTCTGCCTTGGAAGGGTCAGTAAGAGAGGTTACTGAACATATAAGCAAAATGAATAGTAGCAAGTAATAGGGACCAGATTTTGTACACTGAAAAATTCTAAAATGATTCCGGGCCAAACTACAAACTTTCATGTACAGCAATTAATAGAAAACTGCTTTGGTAGCAGGAGAATGGGATGTGTTAACTGTAATGTCAATTTTTTAAAAGGATGCCATAAGACAATCTGGAAAACTACAGGTCCAATGTCTATGGCAGGGAATTTAACAAAAACTGTATGATAGATTAGAATTAGCAAGCATATGCATAATAGGGATGAGTCAAAATGGCTTTTCTTAAAGGAAGAATTGCCTTACAATTCTACTGAAATTCGTAGGAGTCAATAAGTTTGTGGCCAAGAGAGATAAAATTGAACATGGATTTTCAGAAGGTATTTCAAAAGGTCATTAATTAAAAGCTCCTAAAAATTACACTGCCAGGGAACAAGTAACTGCAGAGGTAAATAACTGGTTAAAAGGCAGGAAATAAGAAAGTAGGAGTCCATAGTCCATTTTCATGATAAAAGGGATTCAAGAGTAAAGACCCATATGGATAATTCTGGAACCTAATTGTGCAACACATTTATCAAGGATCTGGAAGCAGTGTCAAAGTATGTTCGTGGTATGATGCTTTTTAGAGAGGTGTAGGCAGGCTGAGGAGAACTACAATCAGAAAAGTCTTGGGCAAAAAATGGAAGATAGAATACAGGAAAGCTAAATGTAAAGGAGTGCACATGGGAAGAAACAGTCCTAGCTTCACATTTAAAATAGAACAGCCCTCAGTTATTGCAACAGTTATTACAGATAGTTGCATGCAAATATCTTCTTTGTGAAATATATCTTCTTTCTCTTTGAAAAAATATCATCTCTGTAGTGTGAAAGAAAGCACTTGTAAGAAAGGAGCAAAAAATGAAACAGAGAAAACATCAAGACAGTCTATAAATTGATAAATAGTGCACAAACGCGGTTTCACCCTACATCTCAAAACAAAAATGGGGAAATGTTCAAGGAAGGACAAGAAAAAGAGAATTAAAAGAATGCAATGGCTTCTGTACAGCAAATGACTTACATGAACAAGTCTTCTGAAAAAGAAAGTGTATGTAAGTGGGGATGTAACAGAGACCTGTAACTTATAGAGCAGCACAAAGGGAGGAAAAAAACTAAGGACTGAGCCTATCATCTTCTGACAGTTGATGTCAAATAAAGGATTGTTTGCAGTATAGTTGTCTAGGCAGGACTGGATAAAGTAAAATGTCAAGTTTGTACTGCACTTGGTCTGAACAAATATGAGGGCCTTGGTTATTCAAACAAATAAGAAACTGAATGAAAGTATACCGGTGGAGTGTTACATTAGTATGCTGATATCACATGACATTAGTAATAGAATCACTATTCATCTTCGGAAGATCATAGAATCACAGAATGGCCTGGGTTGCAAAGGAGCTCCATGCTCACCCAGTTCCAACCCCCTGCTGTGTGCAGGTCACCAACCAGCAGACCAGGCTGCCCAGAGCCACATCCTGCCTGGCCTTGAATGCCTGCAGGGATGGGGCATCCACAGCCTCCTTGGGCAACCTGTTCCAGTGCCTCACCACCCTCTGATGAAAAACTTCCTCCTAATATCCAACCTAACCCCCCCCGTCTCATTTTAAAACCATTCCCCTTGTCCTATCACCGTCCACCCTCACACACAGCCATTCCCCCTCCTGTTTCTACGCTCCCTCCAAGCACTGGAAGGCCACCATGAGGTCTCCCACAGCCTTCTCTTCTCCAAGCTGAACAAGCCCAGTTCCCTCAGCCTTTCCTCACAGCAGAGCTGCTCCAGCCCTCTGCTCATCTCAGTGCCTCCTCTGGCCCCGCTCCCAGAGCTCCACGTCCTTCCTGTGCTGGGGGCCCCAGGCCTGGACGCAGCGCTGCAGATGGGGCCTCACAAGAGCCGAGCAGAGGGGGACGATCACCTCCCTCTCCCTGCTGGCCGCCCCTTTTTCATGCAGCCCAGAACACAGCCGGCCTTCCGGGCTGCAGGCGCACACTGCTGCCTCATGGCCAGCTTCTCGTCCACCAGGACCCCAAGTCCTTCTGCGCAGGGCTGCTCTCAAGGAGATCTGCCCCCAGTCTGTATCAATACCTGGGGTTGCCCCAGCACCTTGCACTTGGCCCTGTTGAACCTCATTAGGTTTTCATGGGCCCACTTCTCCATCCTGCCCAGGTCCCTCTGGATGCTTCCCTTCCCTCCAATGCATTGACTGCACCGCTCAGCTTGGTGCCATCTGCAGACTTGCTGAGGCTGCACTCGATGCCATCGTCTGTCACTGATGAAGATGTTGAAGAGCACCGGTCCCAAGACCGACCCCTGAGGGACACCGCTGGTGACCGGCCTCCACCCTGACACAGAACCATTGATCACAGCCCTTTGGCTGCATCCAGCCAGCCAGTTCCTAATCCATCCAACTGTCCATCCTTCAAATCCACACCTCTCCAGTCGAGAGATATGGATGTGGTGGGATCATGTCAAAGGCTTTGCAGAAGTCCAGGAAGATACATCCATCACCCTTCCCTTGTCCACCGAAGCCATCACTCCATCATAGAAGGCCACCAGATTGGTCAGGCAAGATCTGCCCCTGGTGAAGTGATGCTGGCTGTCTCAGACCACCTCCTTGTTTTGTATGTGCCTTAACGTAGCTTCTAGGAGGATCTGCTCCAAGATCTTCCCAGGTACAGAGGTGAGGCTCACTGGCCTGTAGTTCCCCAGGTCTTCCTTTCTCCCTTTCTTAAAAATGGGAGTAATATTTCCTATTTTCCAGTCAGCAGGGACTTCACCTGACAGCCACAATTTTTCAAATATGATGGAGAGTGGCTCAGCAATCACATCAGCCATCTCTCTCAGAACCCTAGAATGGATATCATCTGGCCCCATGGGCTTAAATACATTCAATTGTGTGAGGAGGTCTCAGACATGTTCCGCTGTTACAGTGGGATGGAATCTGCTCCCCGCACCCTCACCTAGAGGTTCAGGTCCTGGCAGACTCAGGAAGCCTGACCACCCGTGAAGACTGAGGCAAAGCACTCATTGAGTACCTCAGCCTTTTCTGTTCTGAGGAAGCCAGCTCTCCATTACCTTTTATGAGAGGGGAACACTCCTCTTGGCCAGTCTCTTCCTGCCTATGTACCTGTAGAACCCCTTTCTTGTTATCTTTCACATCCCTTCCCAAGTTCAGCTCCATCTGTGCTTTGGCTTTCCTGATCCTGCGGACAGCAGTCCTGTATTCCTCCCAGGATACACAACCCTGCTTCCATTTCCTGTACATTTCCCTCTTTTCCCTCAGTTTAAGCTGCAGATCCTTGCACAGCCATGCTGATCGCCTGCCTCCCCTGCTCGACTTCTTCTGCTGGGGGATAGAGAGCTGTTGCGCTCTCAGAAGGGTGTCCTTAAAGAGCTGTCAGCTCTGTACCTGTATCCTTAATGTCAGTTTCCCAGGTGATCCCATCCAGCAATTCCTTGAGAAGCCAAAAGTTTGCTTTCCTGATGCACAGGGTCCTAACTCCGCTTTTTGCCAGAGTTCTTCAAGATCACAAACTCCACCAAGGCATGGTCACTACAGCCCAGGCTGCCTCCAGTCTTAACATCCCTAATGCTCTCCTCTGCATTAGCGAGCACCAGGTTGAGCAAGGCTGCACCATGGGTTGGTCCATCTAATACCTGGACTAGGAAGATCTAAGCATGGACACACAGAAAAGTTCTTCTTCTGAAGAACTTTTTCAGAAGAAGAAGAGTGCTATGTGCTGCATCTGGAATGGAGCAATGCTGGACACAGGTGCAGAATGGAAAATGAGTATGCAGCATGTTAAACTTAACCCAGGAGTAATGTTGTATTACTGTCCATAATGCCACCACTTCTGTAGAAGAAGCTCGTGCTAAGATGAAAAAAATTGTCAGACTTCTGAACTGTCCCAACCACTCTAACCAAAAGACTGGTTCAAGGGACTCTAACCTAGATGCTGGTTTACCACTTTTTTACAGTCCTTGGGACTTATCAGGTATGGAAAATTGGACTAACCTTGTAAATTGGATTTGTATTTTTGATGATTAGCATAACTATTTTTAGATATATGATCACTTTGCTTCTTTCTTCTGTCTCTTCTGTCTCTATTTCTTCTGTTATGTTCATATCACTACTCTCGAAGATGAACTTTAGACCCTTATGTCTGCTATTTGTTGTTTGAACCAGAAGGTGGTGTCTGAAACTAATGAGGAACTTGGCCTGTGCTGATTCAAACAACATGAGCAGAAAGGTCTGAAAAAGGAGAGCCAGGAGAAGGATGGATGGAGACCTGCAGACGCAGAGCAGCAACCAGCTTTTCTCTGCTTCCTCTTGCAGACAGCATCTACTTTCTGTCATGGACAGCATCTAAACTAAAAACATCAGCTGATTAAAAACATCAGTTTGAGTAATTCTACTGGTTGAAAGCTATTGGTTTGAGCAGCTCACTGAGAAGGGATCACTGAATCTTCTGGAATCAGCTAACTGCACACACACAAGGGAGTTTCCATCCCAAGGATGTTCCTGGACAAACTGAACTATATACAAGTGAGCACACATTTACCTTTCATGATCCACCACCCAATAAAGCTCCTCAATTCAAGACAACGCTGGATCCAAGTAGTGGTGAAACCTTGTTTTTCTCTCTCCCTCTCTCTTCTCTATATAGTTGCTGAATTGTGTGATTATTCTTGCTTGCAAAACTGCAATAGTTTTTAAATGTTCCAAATAGTATACGTATAGTATTATGGACTAGAAAGCATACTGTAGGGCTGTTCTGTTTGGATAAGAGACCCTCAGCAACAGAGAAAAAGACTTAACAAACATCAAAGAAGCCAGGGCCTCTACACGAGGCTTGCCTTGCTCTGTGGGTAGGCTGGGATGCAACAGGCAGGCATCAAGATACTCCCCCTGTCCTCCTTCTCTATGCAAGACAAGCAGATGTCCAGAAACAACGACCAAGTGTTGAATGAGCAGATGTGAGAACTTAACTAATTAGCGATATATGCTTAGCTAGCAACAATTTATGTTTATCCAGCATCTGTATGTTTACTTGAGTGTCGGGAAGATTGTGATCCTGAAGTACTCAGCCAACGAGGAACCAGAGGAGAAAGAGATAAGCATTAGGCAATAGGGCATAAAAGATGGAACGCTGTTTTCTCTCCTGCTTGCAGGAGGCCCAACATTGCAACTGCGAATAAAATCTGCTTTATCAGAGATACCGTCCTGATAAATTATTGGATATTTCCAACACTGGTGATCCAGTAGTCTGATGTGGCTGCCTGTACATCAATTCATATGGACTGACGTGCTGCCCGCCTCGAGGCTAGACTCCAGATCTCAACAAGACAAAAGGTAAAGCCCGAGTCCAATGCATAGACATATATTTTGCTCAGCAGCGTTTTAAGCGTTTGAATCATTCTTTCCACTTTCCCACTACACCGGGGTCCGTAAGCGGGGCGCAGCTTCCACGCAAGCCTACAACGCACGACACCCCCAGCCATTCAGCTCCTCCTTCGAGCCCAAACAGCCTCTCCACAGCGGCGCCTGCACTCGCGCCCGAACGGCGGCGGCGCCGCGCAGGAACGCGCGTACCGACAAAGCAAAACAGCACCGTTCCTCAGCCGGCGCCGAGCCGCACGCCCCGTTCGCAGCACGGCACGCTGGGTCTTTCCGCCGCCAGCAGTCAGGCAGCGGCGCAGCCACGCTCGGGTCCTGTCTGTGCCGCCGGCGCGCTGTGTGACGCCGTGCCCGCGTCGCCGGCGGAGCTGCGCGCAGGAGGCGTGCGCGGGGCGCGGCGGGGACTATGATGCCTGGGGAGACGCAGCCGCCGCCCGCGGGGACCGCTGCCGCCGTGCCCTGCAAGAACTGCGCCGTTCTCCAGCAGGTAGCGGTGGCCGCGTCGTGCCGGAGTGCCCGGGTGGGGTTTTTGAGCGGTTTGAGCGGGCCGGGCCGTTGTGGGGTGAGGAACGCTGGGTTCCGCGTCCTTCCTCCCGGTGCGACGTGAGCTCGGACGGTGAATGTGGCGTGCGGGGTCTGGGCAGGTAGCAGCAGAGCCGAGCTTTATGTGCGCGAAATGCGGCGTTTGGTAGAAAAGTGTCTCCCGTCGGTGCAATTAAACCGCGGTTTGGCTAGAGACCGATGAGTTTGTAGTATCCCTTTGAGGTTGCTTCGATGCAGTGGAAGAAAGATGCTTGCCTTTGCGAGAACATTACGCGGTATAACGCTTGGAACAAGCTTTGTTTGCCCTCTAAACGAGAGCTCGTAGAGTGGGAAAGATCATCAGGAGCACCCAGAACTGACGTGAATTATATATACGTGGGCTATCTGTAGCCTGAAAAGAGCTGGGCAGTGTTTATTCGAAACATCTTTCCTAAGTCTAGTTTGATTTTGAGAGAGCAATTATGATGATTTTTGTACGTATTCTCCTGTACTGGCAAAGCTGAGAGAACTTTTTCCCTGTCCTGAGCGTACACGTTGTCATGTGGAATCTGCGTTCTTAACACGTATTTGTATGCATACCTTAACACAAATATTTATTCAGTAAATAAGCAGGCTGTTTTATAAGATAAAATTTAAAAAGGCAGATTATTTTACAATGTAAAACATTCCTAGTCAGATTAGGAGCCATTTACAGTGCTTGGTACCATTTTGGGTGAAACATGTTGACCACCTTGATACTCTTCCTTACAGAATATAAATGAATATGTAGCTGCGTTAGTTGCACTGAAGCAAAAAATGATTCATGGCGAGTAAGTACAATTGCACGAGTGTGCATTCTGTGTATATTTGCTATTCTTAACTAATTAATAGACTGGATATGAGCTGTGGGATGTAGATGTTCATTTAATGCACAAAAGTAAACTCTCAAAGTAGAAGAAACTTCTTCAGTGACAAATCTTAAATCTAGATTTAAAGGCTTCCTTATAACTTAAAATGTCTTTGTGTGAAAATAAAAACAGGGATGTTTTGTGTAGTTTTATTATTCTGAATAGGTAGCTAGCAGAAGCAGCTCTTTGAAGAGATTTACTGATTTACTTCTTTTTATAGATTGCTAACCATGTGTTTGAACAGAAAGCTGAGCACAGATGTATTAAAACCTTTCCAGGAAAACTTCATCCCAGCATTAAGATGTGAAATGCTGCTGGAGTTAAATACCAGAATATGCTGTGATGCTGTAAAATGGTTAGACACTAACATTCCAAAATGCTTCTTATAGTTTGCTTTCTCTTTTGGGGCCGTTTCTACCACTTTTCAACAACCATCAGCATGAAATTCTATGAAAGAAAATATTGTGGTATGTTTTGTGATGCTCCATACCATGGCCAGATACACTTGCTACATCTCCTAATTACAGTGGTTTGTTTCTTATGTACTGTTCTCCAGATATGTGTCAATCAGCCTTTAGCTAATCTAGTTTCCAGAAGAATTTAGGAGAGCCCCGCTGCTTTACTTTGAGACCCTCTTCTACTGAACTCCTTTACTCTCTGTGCTTCCATAGAGCACTTTTCCTATGTCCAGACTTTGTGTCCTCCTTCCTCTGACCTGTGCACTCATTTCCTCTGTGAATTACCTCTGCTCTATCTACTTGCAACTCAGCCCTTTATTTTTTGTCTGACTTGACGAGTCTTTACCTGCTGCAGGAGAAGGTAATGGAGGCCTTTCTGGAGTATCTACCACTGAACTTCTCACTTTTGCCCTTTCTTCTCTCCATTCATAAGACTGTTAAATTTGAAGAAAGGAGGAAATAGCTCTTGTTGATGCCGTCCCTTGGCTCACTGGTCAGAGCAGCCTTTACATGCTTAAGTTTTCTAGGATAATAATATAAAGATTAAGGCCATAGAGTCGTTTGGACTATTTTTCTTCCATTTGTGTTTTCTTTCCTTGGAAGATAATAAGTTTGGAAACTAGGGCTTAACTTTGTAATAAACTCATAGATACACACATACTGCTTACCCAAATGCTATGTTTTCTATTTTTTTACAAAAGCAGCAAATAGTTATAAGTAAGTTCCTGTAGCTATTAGTTTAGTTGTATTTTTTTTTCATTTTGTGGAAGTCTAGTTTGAGATTTGAATGGCTTAATGAAACAAAAGAGAAGTATTGACTTCTATCAGAAAATGGGAACTAATCACCTATTTTTTGCATTTATCTGTAAAGCAAAAGGAAAAGCATCTTAGGATGTATTGGTTAAAATCTGTTTAGAAAATGAGTAGTGTAATGGGCTTTTGTGAATAATAGTTTTATCTTTCTCTTGCAGCCGTTTGCTGACGGAGTATCAACAGAAATGCACTGATATCCTTTGTGTTTCTATTAGTGCTCTCACAGAAGTGGTACATCAGCGTTCCTCATGAGGCCCTGAGGCTTTTTATTTAAGGCTTAAGTTAAGGGAGCGTGCCGTTCTGTAGTAAAGAACAGACTGGTTGGACTTAAAAATAAACAGGGCTTCAAAACTAAACATCTGTGTGTCTAATATACACTTTAACAGGAACTACTTCAAATCTGCATTGCTGAGAATTTTTTTGTCAAAGAAAAGCTCTGCTTATTCACTTCAAACACATTGAAATGTCTCAGTTAAACTTGCAAAATGAAGTGTTTGCTTGTTGATTGGAAGTCGTTAGATTTTTTCTGCAAGTGGTGATTGGACTGAAATATACTTCAGGAAGTAGAATAAGCTATCTTAAATGTCTACCTTAACGAGAGATTACAGCTTCAGTTTGCTGAAAGGTAAGCTTGATCTGATTGACTAGTTTTAAAAGTACCTGTGTGTTTTTGAAATCTTTTATAATTTAAATTACATTTCCTGTTGCAGGGAGATCTCTGCTCTACGTTGTCAAGTGGAACAGATGCTACAGAAAATCCTGCCTTTGGAAAAGGATCAGAAAGAGTTGGGTTCCTTAAAAGCAGAGTTGGAAGAGAAAAAGGTGTGCTTTTAGGTTTAAATAACTTGCACTTAGTCTGTTGAAAGAAGCAAACATTTAATACTTATCTTAGTGACTTGAGTTATAATGAGCCCAATTATTGCCAGATTGTTGGGACAAGCAGCGCTGGTTCTAGGTGAAATCAAATAAATGACAGCAAGTTTCAGATAGGAACTACCTGAACTTTTGCTCTATGATTTTTTTTTTTTTATCATATTATTTGGTTATTATTATTTAGGAAAGGAGGAGTTATATTCGAATTCCTTTGCTTTTCTGTTCTAATTAGATTACTAATCTAACTAGATTACTGAATTCTTCATAACCTGTACTAAAAAGGTGCAAAGAGAGTCTGTCTGAACTAACTAGTATTTTGTTTCTTTTGCAGTTTTGAATGTATGCTTCTACATTATTAGCTACTAGGGTTTATTCCTAATTTCTCTCCTGCCTCTTACCTAATTCTTCTGCAGAAGAAAATTTGACTGTTCAAATCCTCAAAGTACGCTTATTTACTAAAGAATCATAGAATCACTCAGGTTGGAGGAGACCTTAAAGATCACTGAGTCCAACCACAACCTAACCATACCGCCCTAAATCCATCAACCCACCACTAAATCATGTCTCTGAGCACCACATCCAAATGGTTTTTAAACACATCCAGGGATGGTGACTCAACCACCTCCCTGGGGAGCCCAGTCCAGTGCTTAACAACCCTTTCTGTAAATAACTGTTTCCTGATATCCAACCTAAACTTACCCTGGCACTTCTTCTGGGCTTGAAGGACGTGGTCCTTAAATACTGACCGACTTTCTTGGGCCCCTCTTCCTTCCAGGGCTTTCTCCCATGTCACCCTGCCATGCAGTTCCCTCAAGAGTTCAAAGTCTGTTTTCCTGCAGTCCAGAGTAGTAAGGTTGCTATACACCTTCTTTGACACCCTAAGAATTTTGAACTCCATCAGGTTGTGGTCACTGCAACCAAACCTGCCCTTGTGCTTTGCGTTACTCACCAGCCTCTCCTTGTTGGTGAAGATGAGGTCCAGCATAGCACCTTTCCTTGTGGATTCCTGTACCACTAGGAAGAGGAAGTTATCACTGATGCATTCCAGGAACCTCTATGATTTCTGGTGCCCTGTTGTGTTATTCCTCCAACAGACATCAGGGTGGTTGAAGTTCCCTCTGAGGACCATGTTTTGTGAATGTGAAGCTCTCTTATCTGTTTATAGAGGGCTTTATCCACTTGGTCTTCCTGATCAGGCACTCTGTAGCAGACCCCCACTATGATGTCTCCTTCCCCTGCCTCCCCTTTAACCGGAACCTCTGAGCTCTCTGTCAGCTCCTCATCCATCCCTGGGCGGAGCTCCATGGACTCCAGGTGGTCACTGATGTAGAGGACATCACCCTCTCCTCTTCTCCCCTGCCTGTCTTTCTTAAAGAGTTTATACCTATCTATTCTTACTTTCCTGTTGTAAGAGTCATTTCACTACATCTCAGTGATGCTAAAGACATCGTAGCCCTGTGGGCACGCATGTATCTGCATCTCCTCTGACTTGTTCCCTGTGCTCAAGTGCCTGTGCTCCGTAGCTGATATCCTGATTGCTTTTCCTGAGTGCGTGCAGGTTGTATACATGCTGTATATTAGCTTTGCTCTCAACTGCAGCTTTGAGTTCCTATTCAGATTTTCAGACCTTGGAAATGTATGCTCAGAAGATAGATTCTTTTTTGTTATAACTTTTGCTTTTTATGTGCAAGAGAGACCTTTCAATGTGCTTCTTTTCTTATTGAATGTACTTTTTTGTCTATGCAACAGTTCTCACTAGAATAGCTAAAATGTCTGCTATGTTTTTACTTTTTTCCTCACATTCCCACCCTCCCCACACCCAGGAAGGACATGCTTTAATTATGTTTTTTTTTTTTCCCACAGAGTTCTCTCAAGATTTATCAGGAGAGCCAACTGGAATGTGTTAGACTTAAAGAAGAAATAGTTAGAAGTGATGCTGTGTGAGTGATATTTCTGCTTTTTTTTTTTTCCACCTTTTTTTCTTTTCTGCTCATTCTTCCAGAACTTGATCTTGTACCTTACCTACTTACACTTTTCATTTTGCTGACATGTAGTTAGCTTGTAGTTTCATAGAACAGGGAGTCCATGGGAGAGTTGTCTTAAACTGTGTAGCAAACTCTCTAAAAAGTAATGTTAGATTACTTAGTATTCTGTTTTGAAGTGGCTTCTGGTGGTTGTTAGTGAAGGATTTTAAGAGCAAGGTGAAGTTGGAGAAGAAAGTCTAATTTCTCTGCTTTAAGTGGTTCTTCTTCTTGTTTTGTTTTTCTTATTGCCTTCCATTTTCCTTGTGTTGATAAGTATCTGGGCCCAATGCATAAATGATATTATCAGTGTAATTTGCTTTTATAAACAGTTATTGTAATGTTGACTTTTAAGAAAGCAATTGAGCAGATGCTGACCTGACTGTCATGGTTGGAAATGAGCAAAAAGGATATGGCCCCAAAGAACAGAGAAGCCGTTTTTGCTCACGTAGTACACGACACTGTGAAACTGTGATTACTGCCTTGGTAATTCCCATCATTTGTTCTTAAAGTAACCAGTCACTCAGAGGCTTCCTCAGCTGGAGCTTTTGCGTCTATCATCTTTGTGAAGAATTTGTCTTTTGCTTTTTAACTCTTATACTCCTAGCATTAAATCAGTTGTGACTGGAAACAGTGATTTGTCAGTGTTGTGTGGAAAGCTTCTGATGATCTCAAAAAGGAATCACCTTGTGTACAGCTAGATGTTGTGAGTTTGTAATTGTAATTTTCTTCCATGTGCATCACTTTGCATTTATCAACACTAATGCTTGTTGTCTAATTATAAAAAACTGTTTTGCTTTTTTTTCTTGCCAGCTTTTATTTCTGATATATACAGCACACATACCAGTGGGACTTCACTGGCTATTCCCTTCTTTGTAAACTAGTGTTAACAAAAAATTTAGGGAAGACATTCTCCCTCCTTATTTTTTTTTTCCTTTTTCTTTATTTTTTTATGCTTATTTTATAGCACTACTGAGGCAGGCCATACTTGGAGCAGTTTGTTCTGTGCTCCCCAGTACAATACAGACATGAGCATGCTGGAAAGAGTTCCAGTGAATATCCATAGAGGCAATTAAGGGACTGGCAGTTTTTCTCCTATGAAATACCCTTGTACCTTTGTGTGCCTTGAGAAACACGTGGATAATCACAAGCACAACAGTGTGCCGTAGCAGACTGACAATGTTGTCACTTGCTGTTTTCACTTCTGCCAGACTGCTCTTCTTTTGCATGTAAGTTCTTTGTCCTGTAAGATTGAAGGAATGTGTAGCCTCCTATCCAAGCAGCAGGGAGTAGCAACACCACTGCTGCAATGCCTCAGGAGAAAAGTCATTAATATGCTGGTATAAATACACTTTTATGTCCTGTCCCCTGTTTGTCTCTCCTGTCTTCAGGAAGGGCAAGAAGGAGGACCCAGGAAAATGCAGGCTTCTCACATCAATTGCTAGAAAGACAGTGAACCTACTACTCCTGGAAATCATTTCCAGGCATGTGAAGGATGAGAAAATCATTGGGATTAGTCACCATGGATTCACCAAGGGGAAGAAGGAGAACGCAAAATAAATTTTATGTCTCTCAGAGAGAGATTAAAGGGATTGGGAGTGCAGGTAGTGTTCTGTCTCCTCCAAATTGGAGAGTGGGACCCAGGAAGGAGACAGATGGATTGGGTGAATGATTGGCTGCATGGATGGTGTCACGCTCAGAGTTTTGGGTTCTGGGACGCTGAATGCACCTTTGAGAGGCCAGTCTGTTTATGTCAGATGAAATGCAAGTGACCAGGTGTGGTGAGAGTATTCTGGGCAGCAAGCTGGTTGGACTTATTAGCAGAGCTTTGAACTAAATTATGAAGGGAAGGGTTTGTATTTTTTGAGTGACAGAGAAGAGCCAGGGGACACTATCACTCTAGGAAGCAGCAGGGAAAATCCTCAGAATTGTTCCAAGTGAAATGTGGGAAGGCTACTCTGAGAAACTCTTGCAGCTGATAGCCCAGCTGAAATGCCCTTACAGCAGTGCATGCAGACTGGGAGACAAGTTGGAGGAGTTGGGTATCATGGTGCAGTTACAAAACTATGATCTTGATGCTATAATGGAAACATAGTGGGATAAATGGCAGAAGTGAAACACTGCAGTTGAGGACTACAAGCTTTTTAGATGAGATAGCAGGGCAGGAGGGGCAGTGGTGTTGCTCCCTATATTAAGAAATGGATGGATTGCAAAGTCTTGCTTCTGAGCAACAGCAATAAAGAAGTTAGGAGCTTGTGGGTGAAAATTAAGGAATGGATCAACAAAAGATGTCTGGTAGGCAGAGTCTTCTACAGGCTGCCTGATGAAGGAGAGTCTGTTGACTAGGACTTCTTGTTTCAGCTGCATTGCATTTGCAGGTTCTCATCCTGATGGGGCATTTCAACTTCAACCATCTAGATGTTAGCTGGGAAAGCAACACAGTCAGCTGTAAGCAATCCAGAAGACTCCTGGGATGCACTGAAGAGAACTTCTATTTATTTATTGATTTATTGTTTTTTTAAGTGTGTTACTAGAGTGATGATAGCAGTGTCACTGATAAACTCACCTCTGGTCTGAAATGGATCTGTTTTGGAGCTGGTTGGAACTACTCTTTTCTCAAGGAGGCTTCCCCACCCTGCTTCCAAAACCTTACCAGCCAAGACCCTGCACAGCACTGTGTGCACAGAAGTGCAGAAAACAGAAGCCAGTTTTCTTAGAATGCTTTTTTTTGCTGAAAGCTTTAGCTGAATGTATATTTATATGCATAGATTAGTGGACTGGCTCTCTTAAGTAAACTGTTGCTGTAACAGGTAAATCTGTCGATCTGGGAATGTCAGCAGCATGTCACTGATTTAAGTGGTCTTTCAAATTCAGGGACACAGGCCTGAAGTCTGTGAAGTCATTTCTCTGAAATGTCTGGATTTATTTTCTGGTAATTTTTAACACAATGTAATTGTATACAGAAATTATATATTAATGCTTTCTTTTTAACAGGAGAAAGAAACTGGAAGCAAAAGTGAAAAAACTTGAAGGTAACTGTTTACACTGTGTTACCAGTGCTGTTGTACTCTTCCATCTTTTAATTCTTTTGGTACCCAGAGAGGTAATTGGAAAAGTTAAAGAAAAACTCTGTAATTCTGAAGTCCCAGAGAGCAAGGCGAGTGTGATGCTCAGCCTCTGAATCACATCTGCCATTCTGCAGAACGTTTTCAGTAGGTTATTGTAGGCTCATGACCTAAACTAAGTTATAAGGGAACTTGAAAACCGTGAAGAATAGAGGCTGACCAGCCTGTCCAGGCAATCTGATCCACTACCTGACAGCCCTTGTTGTTAAGAATCTTTTTCTTGTATTCAGTTAGAACCTCTTCTTTCCTTCCACTTAACAGACTGGTTCCATTGTCTTGATATGGTGTAGGTATAGAAAAGCTGCTCTTAACTCCCTTCAGAACTTTTTCTAGTCAGGCTAACCAAGTCAAGTTCCTTGAAGTTCCTGGAGATGACAGGGCTTGTGCTCCAGCACACCAGTAATCTTGACAGGATTCATCTAGTCATGTTTATATTCATATTTCAATGTATAGTGGCCCTGGCACTTTTTTTTTTTAATTTAAAATGTTCTGGCAATTTGATTGTTGCTTTTTGTTATTGTATTTTTTTAAAAGCACTTACCTCATGGCAGTCTTTCCCTTCCCCATATTCTCTCTTCATTATTCTTTTTGCTAGTGGAGAGTGGATATGCTTAAAGCATTGATGAACTGTCAGTTTGCAGGGCAAACATTTTCCTGTGTGGCATACATGGGTACAATCTGAATTTCCATATACGTTAAAACATTAAGTTTTGTTAGCTAGCCACTACAAACTGAATGACTTGTATCTTAATTTTAGAAACCCTCCAAATCCTGATGTAAAATATAGTTACATTATGTTCATTTTGATTAATGTTTTAGAGTTCTTCTAGAATGGCAGGATGTTTTTTAAATCCTTCGACCCCAAATGCAAATTCTGGCAGAGCTAGAACAAAATACTGTGAGGAAGTTTGCATTTTTTCCAGTTTGATTTGTTCTTTTTGTGTTTGTTACATGTCCCACTCTCCATCCTTTAGGTTGGTATCTTTTGTCAATCCAGTTTTCTTTCTTTCCCTCTAATCACTTTTGTTGGACTGCCATCTGAGCTGCCTTTCAGTGTGCTTGCTTTTGATCTGCTGTGTTCTGTGACCTCATCTGATCAGAAGACAAGTTCCATCTGTCTCTGCTCTCTGTATATAAATCATTAAGCTGGTATTTCACCAAGCTTTCAAGCATCTCTCTTCCTTGTGGATTTCCCCAGGAACCTCAAATTCAGTCCCCATTTACCTGCCATGCAACTGTTTATTTCTTCCCTTCTGCATTCCCTCAAGGTTTATGCTGGACTCTGAGAGTTACAGCATTCTTATCTACATCTATCTGCACTGTCTGTGGTAATGCTTATCTACATTTTTCTAATGCAGTTGGCTATAGTGTTTTTACCCTTAAGCTAGAACCTCAGTTCTGAATTACAGAATGAAGCACACAAAGGGCACTGCACCTCATTCTTATTTTTTCTCCCTTTAATATTAGATGTGCAGACAAAGCATACTCACATGCATGAATAGTACATTAAGTTTGAAGTATTAATGTGCTAAAATATAACTTGGGTAGATTTTTATTTCACACTATCTACTTTTTCTCATAATGTGATTTGCAAATTGCTAACTTGTATAAATTAAGTTAGTTACCTCTTCTCTTTTTATTTCTAACTTGAATTTTGATTTTGTTTTTTGAAGAGGCTGCCACAAAACATACACAAGACTTCAAACAACTGAAAATTGAGAAGAAAAAACTTGAGAAAGAGTTAAAGAAGGCGCAGGTAAAACTTTCCTGTTTGATAAACTAGACTGAGTTTTCTGGGGAAAAAAATAAGGAAATTGTTTGTAATACAGGTATTGAAATAGTGTGATGACATTTGGGGATAATCAGTGGATAAACATAGCAGTTTTAAGAGATTGTAAATTTTCAAACTGAAGTATGACATTTGAAGTGTAGATTTAGATTTCAGTCTAATTTAGAGCGGATTCTCTGCAGACAGTGTATTGCATGAATAATTGATATTTAATTTTTACAGGGAAAACTTGATGGTGTTCCTAAAGAGAAGTGCAGGAAGGGTATGTACTCAGCTTTTATGACCTTCAGATTTGTGTGGTAATGTTTCATTTGAACGCTTCCTTTTTTCCCTGCTTTTCAGCAGTTAAACATGCAGAGACCCAGAGTACAAATGAAGTTCTTGCAGCAGATATAGATAAAGGTAAGATTTTTTTCAAGATCTTTCTCTGTGCAGACCAAACCATTATGAATATTATGTCTTACAGGCATTTGATTATTTTCCTTCCTGGATTTACTTTTTTTTTTTTTTTTTTTTTTTTTTTTTTGTGAGAGCATTTGGAGAGCTTGAGATGGCACATTGGCAAGAGAGCAACAGAATTGTTCTAAGAGCAGATGTTGTTGACTGATAGAAATATGTTATACTGATGTGGGAATAATGTAATAGATGACAACTGTCTTCAGTTTTGCAATAAGGAAGATATTTGTTAAAATGACTACCTCTACTCTTGCAGAGTGTGGCAGATTGATTTGCAATTATAAAACAAAGCAAGCAGTAAGAAAAATAGAAACACTTCTGTTATTTTTGAAAATCAAACGGATTGTGAAGGAAGTATGCATAGCAAAACAGACAAGATAGGAGTGCAGTCTGTAACCATGTGAGGCTCCCTGCTTAATTAAAGCAGAAATCCACAATAAACAGTTGTCTTATCCAACTGATGTATTTCACGTTTGTTTTTTTTTTTTCTAATAATCTAAAATATTTCCTACAAATTATCCAATCATAACTTCAAAATGAAGCTAACACATTGAAAACTTCCTCTAAAGAACTGAGAAGAGGCTTAACTTGAAGCTGCTACATTTTTTTCACTTCTAAAAATCCTAGCTTTTTTTTTTTTTTTTTTTTAAACTGTCTAGAAGGCAATTTTCAGGCAAAAGAAGAAGTTCTATTTTCTATTTCCTGCTTTGCAGTACTTGTATATGAAATTTGTTGGCAAAATTAAACTATTGTGAAAAAGACATTGTCAATGCTTATGGGTATTGGTAGGTTTTTGTTTCCTCTTGGATTGAATTAACTTACTATCCAATCTCATCATTTAATTTTTAATTTAGTTTTCTCTTTCTTTAAGGTAAAGTGCCCATTTTTCTTAATCTTTTTGTATATGTTGTTACAGGTATGTCTGTTTTGTGTAAGAACAGAGAAACAAGTTCTTGGTTCTCCAAGCTAATTTTAATTACTTTACAAAAATATTTCCTTTAACAGAAAAAATAAAATTCTTGTTGGAAGAACTCTGGATGTGCATTGACAGTGCAAAAGAGAAAGGAGAGAAGCAGGAAAATGATCCCATCTTGGGTGAGATGACATATGAAGTCTTGAAATTCTCTTGAAGCTGTCTCTTTTTTTTATTAAAAAAACATTTATTTGTACTTTTTTATTCAGTTTCTGCTCAGGACAAGGCATGGCCTGGGAAAAGAAGGCTGTCTGTTACAAAAGGTAGGTTCTAGTAAATGTGAATATATTAATATGCAAGTGTGTTGATTTTAACCATACTGGAACATCATCAGATTGGGTACTATTTGTGTAACTGTTTTTGGATGGATGTAAATACTTTACTTTGATACTGCTTGATCAAGTACACGTGTGATTAGGATATTTGAAAATCATTGCAAATTTTGATTTGGACAGCCAACTGGGCTAAAATGTGGAAAATACCACAGATTAGGTTCTATTTTCAGGGGGAGCACTGGATTTTTGAGATTGTTGGTTCTTATGGTTTTATCGGAGATCAGTGTTTCTCTTTGTGGAATCATAGAATTTAAATCGGATAAAGCCAGGCCATCTTTCCATTGTTAAAACTATTTAGTGCAATTATAATTAATATTTGAGTTCTTTGTCATTATTGTTTAGGCTTTCCTAGGGCAGTATCTTTTATCTGCATACGTAAAAAATGGGTTACTTTGTAATAATAACGCATGTGGTTTGAAAAGGAACAAAACAAAAACATAATCAAGGGAACCACAGAGAGCATTTATGCATTCTTGCTGCTAGAATAACTTTATAAACTGGTGTAATTGTCTTTAATCTTGGAAGAGTTCTTACTCTCTCAGTGTCTTGTTTGGTGTTACAAACTCCTTTTTGCATAGGTATATTTAAAAACACAAACAAAAACAAAACATAAAACTAACCACCTCACTTCTAGGAAGGTTTTCTTTAAGGGTTCAGCTTAAACTAAGTTACACCGTTATAGAATCTTATACAAATGGACTGAAGACTGAAATTTAAAAAATGAATGCTTTAAAACATGCATAGTACATCATAAAGCTGGATGTATGGTAAGAACTCTGTTTGTAGCAGTATATAATTGACTTACACATTATGCTTTAAACATGGAAGTGCAGCTTCTGGCTCAAAGCTAGAAATTGCTTTAAGCAGAAAGTTAGTGCTTGAATGGGAATTGTTACTGCGTGCTTATCTTGCTTTTCTGGAACATCAGTTATAAGGCTAAAAATGGAAATAAATTGCTAGACTGTATGGCACTTCAGTGCAACGCAAGTATAGCCATTTCTGGTAGGAAAACCTGGAGAAAATAGTCTTAATCATCGAAGTCAGAAAGTATTTTTTTGAATGGGACTTTTTTGTACATCCATATAGCCTGTTCATGAGAAAAGGCCATTTGTGAACAATAAGATGTGATCTCCTGGAAACATGAGAGCAACAGCACATGGAAGATATTTCTGGAAGTCATCTTAAGTGTTTCTTTTTATCGTCTGTGGGAATATCACTTGAAAAGATGATAATTCAGTCTTATTGTATTAACTGTATAAAGAAAAATGGGGAGGAAAAAAGTCATAATTTCTTAACAATGTTTTTGTCTCTTAGAAGCTGTACAGACCCACCAAAAGAATGGGAAGCATGGTGGTAAAACACTGCCTTGGCATTCTTCAATAGAAAGTGCTGGAAAGCAAAATTCTGTAAGAGCTCTGCAACAAGTGGATACTGAGCCTCTTGGAAGTGACTGTCTTGAGAACAGGACTACTGAAGATTATCTGCAAGGTTGTGAGGATAAAACTAGAGATGTGATAGTGCAGAGAGATGGAACGCACAATAGTTCAGCCTTATCTGATCAGGAGCAAAAGGGCCAAGGTGGAAATGTGATGGATATATTGAACTGGGTCAGGCCTCTCCCTGCTCTACTTTCTCCAGTACGGCTTTCACCAGTAGCTACACAGGTAAGTTTGAGGGTATGTCTGACAACCCGGCATTAACTTGATCGTATAATTACAACAGAAATAACAAATTGGTATTCTTGGGCTTTTGGGGTTGTTTAATCATACGCTAAAAAGATGTCTGAGTGTTTAGATTTGTAAATATATTTTTTTCATTCTAGCATACTGCTTGTGGAAGGCTGCAAAAGGCAATTTTCTGAAGTATATTTAAGTGAAGTTGGCCATGTCTTACTCAAATGTTATTTTTCACTAATCTTAGAATAGAATTAGGTAAGCAAAGAAGTACCAGTTTTCACAAAGATGCTTTCTGTTAACTGTGAAGAGTAATGATGTAGAAAGACGTAATTCTGCTGGTCAGCCCAATCTCTCAAAACCACTGCTTGCTAGGGCCATTGGTGTATTTGCTTAGAAAAATAGAGCTCTTAAAAATGAAAACTAATTTTGTATTTTTCATTAAAGGATACATTGTTCGGAGAGCTCACAGGTTCTAGCGATGAAGAAATGGATTGCATTGCTTCTGCAGAGGAGTGTATCTTACAAGAAGACCAAGTTCAGTCTCAAAATTGTTGTAATGTATTCAAACAGAATGAGGAATGTAACAGATGGAACAAACCACGTGGGCATAGTCTTGATACAGAAATTTCATGTAACTTGATTAGAACAGAAAAGATTGTTCATATCCGCCCTGAGACGTTAATCAAAGAGGAGAGAAATACAAAGCAATGTGAAGTTGCTACTTCAGTTACAAATATAGAATCTAATAGAGATTGTTTGGAGAATTCTGAGAATATGGAAGCTGTGAAGAGAGATCTAATGGAAGCAACAGCATGTGAATTGGAAGCCGAAGAAGAACAGAAAGGAGATATCAAGGAGATGCACAAGGAAGAAAAGGCCTCTTCAATTCATTCTATGCTACACAGTTTCAACCTTCAGAATCAAATAGAAAGAAGTAGTGAGGTTGAGCAAACAGAGGAGAATGCAATCTTAGTCAGAGCTGGTGGTTACAACAGTGCACATGAAAACTATGGAGAGTTAATGAAAACGGAGCATGAAAGAGAAATTCCCAAGGCAGTAACCATTCCCCAAAACGTTACTAATTTGCCTCCTGAACAATACCATGTTGTACTTCAAAGAAAAGATTCTGAGGAGAAATCTGGTATGTTGATAGAGAGTGAAGTGGTTGAAAATGAATGCAAGGATGCAATAAAGATAACCAATACAGCAATTAATGTTGAGGAAAATATCAAACAAGTGGTAAGTGGAGAGGAAGCAACAGCTACAATACAGACGCAGGGGCTCTGTGCAGAGCCTAACAATGGGAGAGAGCTCTCTGAAAATGTATTGTGCAATTTCAGTAGCTCTAAATCTTCCTGTGAAGCCAAGTGTCCTGAAGACCTAATAATACAGTATGATGGTGAGGGAATAGTTATGGAGACTGACGTATGCACTGAATCTACTGTTCACTCTCAGTGCTCTGAAATAAGACATGACAGTGAAAAGATACTGGAGGAACAATGCAAACATACACTAAAGTGTGAAATAGTCAGAAAATGTGAACTGGAGACACCTGAGGTCTCTCAGTGTTACTCACCTGTGTCTGCTGTTGAAGGAGTTGAACATTCACTGTACATGGATGATACAGACAAAAAAGCATGTGTGGTGGGAAGTGCTTCATTGGCCTTTCCAGAAGATGATGGACAGCTCAAAATTCAAGACAAAAATATAATCAGACCCAAATCTGTTGAACAAACTATGAAATTGAACAAAGAAAGTGTTCTTGAAATAGGTGAATCATCAGAGCTACTCCATAGTGCAGAAAATGGAAAATTACTGTATGAAAAGGAAAGGGAAGGTTTGGAAGGTAAAAATCATCAGGAAGAAAGTTTCAGTCATTTTTTCCAAGGGAAGTCGGATTTGGAAAGTATACCTGCAGTGCCAAAGATGGCATGCATTACTGATGCAGAAAGCAGCGTAGCTAAGTGTGAATCATTTGTGTTGGATTCTACAGAAAGAAATGGTGAAATAAATCAACCTGAAAACCTGTGTAGTACCATAGAATGTGAGTTGTCCAAAACTCAGAACTTTGGAGTGATTGAATCTCAAGAGTCTGAATTCAAAGTTAATCAAGAAGATTTTATAGGGGATAGTAGTAAACTGTTAGAAAAAGTGGATACCATCCAATCTGTCTTAGTAGAAAGTAATCTTACTTCTCAGACACAATTTGCAGAACCTCAGAATCAGTTCTTGATGACTACAGATGCTAAATGTGATGAAACAAAAGCAGAATTAAACAAACAAAGCAAGGAATTGATTGAAGCCTGTCCCAGTTCATTTAAGGAGGAAAAGAATGTTGTGAAAAAAAATAATGTTTCAGAGATCATACAAGAGCCTTCTTCAGAAATGGATTTTAATAGTGGCTTTGCTCTGTGTTCTCAAATGGACTTGAAGACAGACTGTATAAATTCTAAAGAAACAGGTTCCCCTATTCAAGTGAGAAATGGTTTGGAATCTACAGTGCCTAGTGGTCTAAATTTCAGTCTTCAGAAAGTTGTGAGAGTTGTTGAAACTGATTTCACAAAAAATTCTGATTTTTCCCCTACATGGAAAAAAAAAGGAGACAAAAATTGCATTGTGAGTAGTGCATTTAATTGTTCTTTAGAAGGCTTTAAGAAAGGTGCTGAGGTCACGTCCACTGAAAAAGATAACATGTGCAAAGAACTGGACCCCTGCTCTGAGAAGTACATACACAAAAATGAAGGGGGAGTTCCAGGTGAGAAGGAGTTGCCAATAGATAAAGTACCCGAGACATCTGTTGAATTACAAATCCTGCATGCAGACTCTCATAAAAAGAGTACTTTAACCTTACAAAACATTATTTGTCAAGAATCAGAATGCAAGACTTCTACTTGGGAAACTAGAACAGATTCTTCTAGAACTTGTTCAATAACAGCTGGGGAGGAAAGCAAAGGGTTGAATAGGCTTGAGGCACCTGAGGAAAATAGCATTGAAAGGTCTGAAAATGCCTTTGATGTTGCAGAGCAGAGTAATGAATCTAAGGAGAAGCACTGTCCTCTACAAAAAGTCCAATGTGTGAAATGTTCTGAACATGTTGCCGAGCTCAGAAAGGAACTGAGAGCATCAACAAGAATTGTAGTGGATGCTCTGGAAACTGGTGCAATTGTTGATGCTGGTGACCAACTGTGTGAACTTCATTCAACAACGCAGTCAGGAAATACAGTGACAGGTAGTCATCTAAAACCAGATGCAGGAATGGATATGGATATACATTGTGAAAGAGGCTCTTCTCCAAATGCGGCAAGTGAGAAGTCAGGTGAGGTTGAGGAGGGTTATCCTAAAGACTATTCTACTTTGAAAAGAAGATGTACATTATTAGCCTCTGAAAATACTGATGGTGCTAGTGAATTCAGGATAGATAATAGCACAACTGGATGGATGAACGACAGTAGGGAAGATCTGTTAGAAACTGGGACATCCAAAGGAAGCCCTGTGGTGCTGAGTGCTTCAAAAAGTAGATTACCACTATGCCAGATGTTAACCACATTCTCAGAAGCTTACAAAATAGCTGTAAAACACAGTAAATTAAATACAAGAATGTTAGCACTTGGCAATGTCATAGAAGAAAATTATTCTGAGAAGTTTGAGTCAAACGCGCAACAAAAATTACCACACAGTGTTGATATGGACATTTCAATTTTTGAAGAATATAATCATAATCAGAATTGCTCTGCTTGCAACTCAGGAGAACATAACGCTAATTTAATGTTAGATGGGTTACAGCCTTCTTGTTGTTTTAGTGGTACAACGTGGAAAGGCTTTCTGGATAATGGAAGAAAAAACTTCATTGTTAAGTATTTTGCAAATCCAGCCCTATCTGACATAGACTGTAATTCTCAAATGGTTAATCAGGCTCCTAAGCCACAAAAAGCAGCATTTGAGGACTCGTGTATGCTGGAGTCAGAGTCCTGTGTGGATGTTGCTCTTAAAAAGACTAATACATTGAAGTGCAAAGGGCAAGAACAGTCAGAAGTCTTGAGTGTTTCAACCAAGGCAGCTGTCCAAGTAGTGCATGGCAGGCTATCAAAAAAACTGTTTCAAGGTAAAAGCAAAACAAATGCTCTTGAAGTTAAAGTAACTGAGCCAGTTCTTGCAAATGCTGACACTTCTGTGCCAACAAGAAGTTTATCTGAGACTATAAACAAAATCAGGCAAGAGATGGGCCCTCCTCTGCCGCCCCTGCTGCTGCCTTTGATCGCTACTCCTCCAAGAGCCACTACGTGTTCTATGGGCCCAGTGATGTCTTCTGCTGATCGGTCCTCTCTGCTTTCCCCTCTTGATGAACTGATATCGCCTCTACGTGAATCCCCTGTTCCTCCTCTGATGTCTCCCCTGACAGATACTCCAACAGTCAAATCTGCCCTTCTGTTTTCCTCTCCATCACCTTCAGAAACGGCAGTAGGTAAAAGGATTCTCTCCTCACCTTTGCAGTTTTGTACTTCTATTCCAAAGCACGCGCTTCCTGTCCCAGGAAGACTTCCTCTGTGTGCAACAGATGGTGCTGCTACTGGTGCTCCTCAGGAGAACTCTGTGAAAATATTGGACACTATGTATCCAGAGCTATCTGCAAGGGCAAGGACATTAAACATTCTAAAGGGCAATATTCAGCTTAACCTGTGTGCTCTTTCAGATAGCCAGAGTTCCCCTGGACCTGTGGCTCAAATAGGCAGTTTCAAAACAATAGCATCTACATCAACTGCTTTTGTTAAAACTGGGAGCAATTTGAAGTCTGACGGTAGCAAAGATCAGGACACAAACGTGAAAAATCAGCAATTGATTTCAAGCTCATCGAGTCGTCTTGAAAAAAGGACGTTATTGCCAGTACCTATGCCTCGAAGTGCAAAGAGGCTGAGGTTAGACAGTGAACCACCAAAGCTGGAGCCCACTGGTATTGCTGTTATCGGAAACGGTCAAAATATGGACTCTGAAATAGAGAATTCTGGTGACAAGAGCTGTGAAATCAGTGATTCAGCACACGGTTCCAGTTTAGAAACATCTTTCCCAGTAAAGCAAATCGTTGATCCTGACTGCCAGAAAGTTGATTTGGCATTGAAGAAAATTGCTGAATCCTGCTTTGACTTGTTACCAGTAATTCAAAGTCATTTGGGCAATATCTCAAAGATTCCAATAATGAGAGATGAAGAGAAAGAAGTTGTCAATGAATTTGGTATAAAAAACAGGGTAAGTAGCATCATTTTGAGTTTTGTATTTTAATAGTGTCTCCTGTGCAAATGAAGTAGTGAGCATGTAGTAGTTGAATTCTCAATTGTTCAGGCAATCTGTAGTGACAGTGTAGTGTTGAAAGATAATCATACATGTGAACTTTTATAAGTTTTTAATTGAGAGTGTGGTAAGGTGATGGGACAGGTTGCCCAGAGAGCAGGGATGCTCCCTCCCTGGGGTTTTCAGAGCCAGTCTAGATGGGCTCGTAGGCAGCTGTTGTAGTGTTTGATCCTAGTAGTTTGCAGCCCTACCTTGAGCAGGGGGGTTAGAAATAAGTATTTTTGGGGTCCCTTCCAGCCCAAGTTGTTCTGTGAATCAACAAACAAAACAGAAGTTACTGTTCAGTGGTGTCCAAGATTCAAAACTACATGTAGATGCTTTATGCACACATAAGAAAAGCAGTATTTTATTTATACTGCATTATTTGTAGTGGGTAATGTAAGAGAAGTTTCCTTCCTCTAAAGGTGAGGCTTGATTATTGTTTTTAGCTTTTTTTTTTTCTTCAGTGAAACAAGATAAACAGTGCTATATATGATAGTGGTTTAGCCTTTTATTCTGTGTTTATCTTAATTCTGTACCAAGTTGCTCAAGTTAATTTTATTGGAAAAATTTTTCATTATTTGGTGTCTCAGAACTTGCTTGGTTTCAGAGTTGAAAAAATTCACTTTATTTGATGTCATTCTCGTAGATGGTTTATAGTCTGCTGCAGGGCAATTAAACAGTTGATTTGCGGCAGCATTTTGCCTTGTTCCAGTTCATAAAATGAAATTAGATCAGAATACTGATCTCTCAGTTATCCTCAGAAGGTGTATACAGAGTTCTTGGGTCATCTTTGTTAGGAATTGCTGTATTTGCTAACTTTAAAGAAGGAGGACTGTGACAACATTCCTTCCAGGTCCAGCAAGTAGCAATGTTGAGTATTTACTCCTAGTAGACATTTAGTCTGTCCAGTAGGTGGCTCATATTTCTCCCCTCTTGTCTCAGGCATCCTTAAACACATGGTCTTGTGCATGTTGACTTACAGAATGGCACAAACAAATGCATATTGCTGCAATAGCTAGAACAGACTTTTGACATTACCAGAACCCTCAGATTCACACGTACTTGGACTTTTGGTTTCTCCAGAAGCCACCATTCAGGCTTTTGATGTCTGCAGGTTACCAGCCTAAACTCAAGGCCCCTCCAGAGCACTCGTTCCTAAGCTTCTCAATTGTTTCATACTTTCAGCCCTCTAAACATCTTTTAGTAAGTCTTGCACAATCCAAATTTTCTTCTATCCTGCTCATTTTGTATTCCATATCCCTGTAGACAGTTAGACCCCCCTCCTTACCTTCTCAAGGGAACATCAGATGATCTGTGGAGAACCTCTGCTGTTGAATAATCTGGTAAAACTTGCACCTGGACAATGGGCTGCTTGTCTTCCTGTGACAGCTCTGGGAGCAGCCAAGTTAAGATGCTCCATTTGCACTCATTAAGTTATTGGGGTCCTTTATTGCTGTCTCACTTTTTGTTTATGGAAGATAGGTTTAGTCATATAACTACACAATTCATTTCTAAAGAAGAGTAGTCCCGTTCTGTCTCTCTTTAAAGGCATGTGCGTTCAGAGAAGTTTCTACTCACTTTTCTTCTTTCTTTTGGTGGTTCCTCTGATTTAATTATGTGCATTCTTTTGTATATATACCTGCAATCTATGCTCTTACAGGTAGTTCTCTTGTCATACTGTTATAATGCTATTAAATGTTCTCAAATATAGTACAGTCTAATAACTATTTTTTATGCCTTATAGCATTTAGCGGAGTCACTGCTGCATGTTATTCTCAATAAACTCAAGGCTCAGAAAATGGCCTCGACTTACAGTTTCAATCAGGCTCTTTGTCGAGTTTATACAGGAGTTTGTCGACAGCTGGGAGATTTGGAAAGAGCCCGCCTCTTCTGCTATAGCTTACTGAAAGAAGGTATAGTGTGTCTTGGTGGCCTCGTGTTTTTAACGATGTGATGTGTCTGTGCTATAGTGTTACAGAATGATTGCCTCTGAAAGCAAATACTAAAAAAAAAATCCTTCTGTGAAAGGGATGCTTTCCTTAGAGCTTTCATCTACAGTACGGAGATACAGACCATTCTAGAAGAAATTTGTTTGGTTCCTCTACCTCTGTATCTCTGTATCTCAGCTTGGCGCTCTTACTGGTCAACTCATTTTTCGAATAAATACTCTGTGCTTTCATTTTTGCCCTGTCATCTCCAAAATGATACTATGATGCCAGGGAATTTTGTACTTTTTGCTTATTATTGTTTTTACCAAATAAAGACTGATGTCTGAAACTTTTTTTTTAGTTTTTGGCTTAAAACAGTGTCAGGAGTTGGACAACAACACCAGGATCAAAACCAGTGCATTTATGTAACATGTCCTCCTTAATGTTTTGCCGCCGTCTATTGTCCAAAGCCTTGCTTGGTTGAGAGGTTTTGATTGGTGTTTTTTGTTTTCCTCCATTTGTTTCCATTATCTTGAGTGATAAAGTAACAAAGGTAATTAAACATAAATGGTATCACTAGTAGCTGAGAACTCTGTAGTAGTTCTGAAAGGGCTTCACTTAACTTCAAAATCTGTGACCATCTGGAGATCAAAAGCAGTATATTGGTATCTGCATGCCAAATTCAGATTAAAAAAATAGCAACTGGGGTGCACTGCAGGGCTAAATTGCACAACTATTGAAGCTTAAGGTATTTGTTTTGTTTTAAAATAAAGATTATGATTTTATTCTGTTCTTAAGTATTTTTCCTCTCTTTTTCTTTTTTGTAACTCTTGTTTTCTTACCTGCCTTTCTTTCTATCAACGTCAATCATCATCATTCTATTTTTTCATCTTATTAATCTTATTACTCTACTGTGTCTACTTTTTCTTAGTCTAGCAATTAAGCCTTTTATTTTGCAGTATCTTGGTACTTAACCTTTTTGTAGGCCCTTACAAATTTCTAAAAGTTCACTTTTTTTCAGGGGGAGGAAGTAAGATCTAAACACCAGTAGCTAAGTGCAAACTATGTTGAATGATTTTCTATTGTTACTTAGAATTACATGAATTCCTGTTGTGTATGTTCTGTGTTTTTATTATTAATTTTGAATGTGAAAAGTTATAAACATATCTTGAGGAGTTTTTTCATTCATTTCACATAATCATAGGGATTGGAAGGGACCTCCTGAGATCATCAACCCTCCTGCTGAAACAGGCTCCTTAGAGTAGGTTGCACATGAAAGTGTCCAGGTGGGTTTTGACGACCTCCAGAGAAGGAGACTCCACAACTTCTCTGGGCAGCTTTCTGCTGTTCACCTTCAGACTAAAGTTTGAAGTTTAGTCTTGTTTGAACAGAACTTCATGTTTTCCAGTTTGTGCCCATTGCCTCTTGTCCTATCACAAGGCACTACTGAAAACAGCCTGGCCTTGCTCATCCATTGGACATTTATAAGCATTCATAAAGATCCCCTCTCAGTCTTCTTCAGGCTAAACAGTCACAGGTCTCTCAGCTTTTCCTCATGAGGCAGATGCTCCAGGCCCCTAGTTATCTTCTCAGCCCTCTACTGGACACTCTCTAGTCTCCCCTTCCCTTTTCTCCTGTTCTAGAGGCTCAGGGGAGAATTCTGGGGAGCCCTGAACTGTGTACTCCACATGTGGTCTCACCAGGGCAGAGTAGAGGGGGAGGAGAACCTCCCTTGACTTGCTGGCCAAGCTCTTTTTAAGGCATCCCAGGACATCATTGTCCTTCTTGGTTACAAGAGCGCACTGCTGGGTCTTGGTCAAGCTGTTACCCACCAGACCTGGTCCTGCAGAACTCCTTTCCAGCAGATCAATCTCTAAACTATACTGATGCTTACAGTTATTCCTCACCAGGTGCAGGATTTTCTGTTTTTGAACCTCATCAGGTTCCTTTCCACCCAGGTCTCCAGCCTGTCCAGGTCTCACTGAATGCCAGCATAGCATTCTCATGTGTCAGCTGCTCCTCCCAACTTTGTATCATTAGCAGACTTTCTGGGGATAAACTGTCCCTTCATCCAGGCCACTGATGATGGTGTTAGACAAGACTGGACCAATACTGACTGCTTGAGGAACACCAGTAGCTACAGGCTTCCAACCAGACTGTGCTGCTGATCACAACCTTCTGAACTATGCCAGTCAGCCAGCTCTCAGTCTATTTCAGTGTCCAGTCATCTGTCCTCACGGTTCCTGCACTTACCTATGAGGGTGTTACAGGAGACAGTGTCAAAAGTCTTACTGAAGTCAAGGTGGACAACACGCGCTTCTCTGTACTCATCTGCCCAGCAGATCATGAAAGGCTATCATGATCGTGATTTCGCCTTGGTGAACCCATGTTGACTACTCCTGATAATCTTTTCTTTCATGCTGTAGATGGCATCCAGAATTTATTTTTATTTGACTGCCAATGCATTTATTTTGAGATTTTATCATCAATATAGTTTCACATATTAATTCTTGTCAGAAACTTGGCAATAAGAGTGAACTGCCAGATTGTCTGTAAGTAGTCAGTACTGCCTCTTTAGACTTGCATCATTTGTTCTCTTGACTTCCTGTCTATCTATTTGTGTTACATTCTCCTTTCAGGTATTCTGCATTAAATAACTCACCTCTGCTGTTCTTGTCATCTTCTTCCTTTTTTTTTCTTTTTTTTTTTTTTTTTCTTCATGACTACCTTTGGCTTGATGCAGTGATCTGAGTATCCATTTGTGACTGGAGTGTACTAGGCAGGATTCTGGAGCGCATGTTCCAATTTAATGTTATCATAAAAGAATCCAGTTTCTGTGCTCCAAGACCACTCAGTAAACTAAATAGCAGTAAGAAGAATAAAAGGAGACAAAACTTAAAAGACAAAAGAACTGTGGTCACTATTGTTACTCAGCCAAGTCTGGCGATGCCATAGCTGGCCTACTGACTAAAACACTCTCTTTTTGGAAAGAAAAAATAAAAAAGACTATTACAGTGGGAGAGGTGGCTTTTTTGTTTGATTCCTCCCATTTCACATCAATTTAAGGAAAGGACTGAGGTGTGACAGTATGACTCCCTTTCACTGGTCTGCAGTTGTTAAGTGACTTCTGCCTTTTCTCCTTGTTGTCTTGTTGTGGAATGTACTAGCTTTTAATGTCTGAGTATACTTTTAACTTGCTTTTAATAAATGTTGAAATCTTATGTTCTCTTTTTTTTTTTTCTTCTTAGACTTTCCAGACTCAGTGAAATTGATTGTATTCATCACAAATATATGGCCTGACATATTTTTCTTCCAAGGTGCAATCAACAAAGCTATGCAATTAATTATCAGGCAGAATGCAAATGACAATGTCCTGGCCTGTTTGAATGCCTGTCTCAGCTGGGAGCAGGTAACTTCTCCTTTCACTAACAGTGTCAGCTTTCATCTGCTTTGTTCCCCTTGCAGGCTGTATAAAACCAAGAAGCTTCTGGTGAAGGACGTAAAAATGCTCAGTGAATATCTTATGGAGTTTGTAAAGTTGCACAACTAATGCTACTTAAGTCTTTCTTTCTGTGGTTATCTAAGTCCTATCAAAACACAACATTGTTTTGGTTCTTTTCCATATTATTACTAATGCCTCTATTAAATGTTTAAGGTAAACATTGATTTTATATTTTAAGTTTCTCTATTTAAGCATTCTTGAACCAGGGAATTATATGCCTCTGTGGAACTGTGATTTTCTTTTTTTTTTTTTTTTTCATGTTCCTTTAGGTCATTTCTTGTTTGGTTTATTTTGTGGGGTATTGTTTTGTTTTCAGTTTTATTGAGCTTGTCTGTCTTTAATTGTAATGGGAAGTTGTGTATCACACTTATTTTCAGGATAGGCATGTCTCATCTTACATGTGATCTTTCTGTGAGGTACACTGTAAGTAACCACTTATTGCCCTCAAAAATGTTGACAAATCTGATTTCACAAGTAGTTACAATCAAGTTCAAGTATGAGCCCGGGACTTCATGTGTGATCCTGGACAAGTCATTTAATTTCTGTCAGTTTTAAGCAGGCACATATTGCTATCCTAAAAGGAATGTTGCAAAGTGGAAAAACTGGATCATCCTTGATATCTGTAAGAGCAAATTTACATAATGCAGATGAGAAGCTGGAGATACTTTGCTTCTGGATAAAAAGTTTGTGTAACAAGTTTGAGTGCTTGCTAAAAGCCAGTGCCCTAGTAGTTTTGAAGACCGATATTAATACCAGGCTTGCATGGTGGAAGAGCTATAGTTCTGTAAAATACCAAGTGAAAAAAGTCGTCTTGATTTCTCAGTCTTAAGCATGTTGTTTGATATCTGTCATTGGAACTACAAGTAGGTTTACAGTTATCAGTGTGGCCTTTGTGTTATACCCACTGGAAAAGCATGTTTGCTACTTTTGGAAGAAGAAGGGTTAGGCAACTCGGGAAGAGTACAAGGATTTTGCTGTAATTAGAAAGGCAATAGCCTGGCTAGAGCTAGGCTGTCCATCGTGTAAAAGTGAACAAAAACTGTTACAAATACATGAAAAGGAAAAGGAGGGCCAGGGAGAATCTCCCTCCTTTATTGGATGCAGCAGGAAATATCACCACCAAGGGATGAGGAAAAGTCGGAGGTACACAACACCTTCTTTACTTCTGTCTTTATGAATCAGATAATTATCCTCAGGGTATTCAGCCCCCTGAGCTGCTAGGCAGGGGTGAGAAGCAGAGTAAATGCCCCACAATTCAGATGGAAGCAGCAACCTACTATTCTGTCTAGACTGTCACAAGACTGATGGGCCAGATGGGATCCAACTGAGGGTACTGAGGAAGCTGACAGAAGTGCTTGCCAAGCCACTTTCCATTTTTATCAGCAGTCCTGGTCAACCAGTCCCAGATGACTGGAGATTCCCAGTGTGACACTCACCTCCAAGAAGGGTTGGAGGGATAGTCTAGGGAACTACAGGCCAATCAGCCTGACCTTGATATTGAGGAAGGTTATGGAGTAAATCATCATATGGCATCACGTGGCATGTACAAGACAACCAGGTGATCAGGCCTAACCAGGCACACATTCATGAAAGACAGGTCCTGCTTGACCAATCTGATTTTCTCCTAGGACTGGATGACCTTCTTGTGGATGTAGTCTGCATAGGCTTTAGTAAAGCCTTTGGTGCTGTATCTTCTACAGCATTTAGGGTTAGGGTTAGGGTTAGGGTTAGGTTAGGGGGTTGGACTCAATGATCTCTGGAGGTCCCTTCCAACCCCTACGATTCTGTGTGATTCTGTGTGTGATTTTCCTGGAAAAGCTGATAGCCCTTGACTTAGATGAACGTATGCTTCATAGGGTTAAAAACTGACTGAATGGCTGGGCCCAGAAAGTGGTGGCAAATGGAGTGAAATCCATCTGGCAAACAGCCACAATTGGTATTCCCCAACGATCAGTACTGAAGCCAGTTCTTTTTCATATCTCTATTGATGATCTGGACAGGGGGATTCAGTGCGTCCTCAATAAGTTTGCAGATGACACCAGGTTGAGTGGAAGTGTTTGTCTGCTTGAGGGTAGGAAGCCTCTACAAAGAAATCTAGGTGGGCTGAATCAATGGGCTGAGGCTAATTTTATGAGATTCCACAAGGCCAAGTGCTAGGTCCTGCACTTTGCTCATAGCAATCCTGTGCAGTTTCTACAGGCTTGGGCGAAAGTGGTTGGAAAGCTGTACAGTGGAGAAGGATCTGAGGGTGTTGGCTGACAGCCATCTTAACATGAGCCAGCAGTGTGCCCAGGTGTCCAAGAAGACCAGTGGCATTCTGGCTAGTATCAGAAATAGCGAGACTAGGGAAGTGATAGTCCCCCTATACTCAGTACTGGTGAGGCTTCACCTTGAGTACTGTGTTTAGCTTTGGGCTTGAAGTACCTTCAGTTGGTACCTGAAGGGAAGCTGTAGTGAAATGAGGGTGAGAGGTAATGGCGTCAAGTTGTGCTGGTGAGATTCAAGTTGGATATTAATTCAAATTTCTCTGAAATAGTGGTCAAGCATTGGAAGAGGCTGCCCGTGGAAGTGGTGGAGTCACTGTCCCTGGAAGTGTTCAAGGAAAATGTAGATATGGCACTTAAAGACATGGCGTAATGGGCATGGTGGTGTTGGTTTGATGATCGGACCTGATGATTTTAAAGGTCTTTTCCACATTAATGATTCTGTAATTCTATGATCTCAGTGTTAAGATGACCCTACGTGTGACAGAAAAGCTTGTGTAGCATGGAGATTTTGTTCTCAGCTGAAGTATACCAATTTTAGTGACATTGCAGAATATCCTATTTATATGGTCTTAAATACCAAGAAATTAAGCAGCCACTATGTTTGTGCTATGTGCCTAAATGTTTTGTCTTATTTCTTAAGGTTTTCAAAGGATGTTTGTCTTTAAATTTCCTTGGTTACTCTAGCTTTTTAATTAGCAGAACAATGTTATGTGACATTTTTTCAGTCATTATTACTTCAGATATTGAAAGTACTTGCTTTGAAATTAAACCCTAATGAGTGATAATCAATAACAAATTTTAGCATCGTAAAATTAAAAAAAAGAAAAAATCTCAAAGCAAGTATTACTGGTGTAATCTTACATTGGATAAGGCCTCTTCTAACCTTAAAGTACTGCCAAGACAAATAAAAATCTCCAAATTGTGGAAGCAGAAGGAAGAGTATGGTTTGTGGTCATGTTTGTTTACTCTAACTGCTCTTATTTAAACCATCAAGAAGAATATTGAGAACTAGAAGGTATTGGTTCACTGTGTTTTGTTTGTGTTAAGTCAAGCTCAAAAGTTGAATTTGTGGTGTAAGGTGATCTCCAATGGTTGCTGTACATAGTCAGAATCTATTATTTGTAAAGAGTATGGTTCTAGGTTGTAACTTTTCATTCATTAAGGTCATCAACTTCTGCATTTCCAGGGTTCATCTTCAGATGCTGGTTTTATGGTCTCAAACCTGCTTTTAGAAATGCAGTCATGTCCAAAGGTAGAATTTCAGCTGAATGAGCAGTATGGAGAAGATCTGAGTGACGATGCTTGGCAGTACATATTTGCTATTGATCTACTTTGCTCTCACCTTAAATGGGATTGGACACATGACAATGTTATAAGGTATTGTGGCAAGCAGTTTGTTCAGACATTTTACCTGCTTTTTTGTTGCTGTTTGGTTGGTGATTTTTTGTTTTTGTTTGTTGGTTGTGTTGTTAATCTTTTTTTTTTTCTTTTTTCCAAAACAAGCATCGGATCCTATTTGTAACATAAAAACTTTTAATTTTCAGTGATAGAAGAAACTTGTATATTATCTTGACATTTCAAAGGTGTATAAGTCATATCCAAATGCAGATGTAAAAAGTCAGTGGAGTACCCTCAAGACTTCATGTAGAAATGCAGAATGTTGCAAAGAAATGGTCCCCCTCTGCTCGGCTCTTGTGAGGCCCCATCTGCAGCGCTGCGTCCAGGCCTGGGGCCCCCAGCACAGGAAGGACGTGGAGCTCTGGGAGCGGGGCCAGAGGAGGCACTGAGATGAGCAGAGGGCTGGAGCAGCTCTGCTGTGAGGAAAGGCTGAGGGAACTGGGCTTGTTCAGCTTGGAGAAGAGAAGGCTGTGGGAGACCTCATGGTGGCCTTCAGTGCTTGGAGGGATTCTATGAATTAAAGATATAAATGGAATTGGGGAAATCCATGATAAGCAAAAGAATCATCTGTTATTCTATAAATACCACCCCCTCATGCAGTATCAAATTTTCAAATTAATTCATCTTTCACAGCAAAGTGCTTTGGCCTTCTATGGATAAATGGATAAAGAAGAGAAAAGACCGTGAAACTGCACAATCTGTTCCTGACAGTATTATAGCATTGACACTCAGGCTAATTGGTAAGTAATCTAAATTTTTCTTTGAACTTCTGCTTAATGTATGTCCTTGAAAAAGGTCAGTCCAGTGTGGAAAGTAATTTGAAGTATTTTTTCTTTTTTTTCTTTTTTTTTTTTTTTATTATTATTATTATTTTTTTTATTTCCTCCAAAGATTTTTCACCTTGAAAGACAAACTGTTACAATCTTGTGCGAGTATTTTCTGTTTGCCATCCTGTGAAAAGCATGTACTTAGGTTCTGAGAGATGTTACTATGAATTAATGATAGTAAATATCAATATATTTTATGTATTTGAAATGAAGACGTATCCTTGGTAGCTGCATGTTTTTATACCAAAGTATATAAAATAAGGCTTTGCCACTTGTGAAGTTAAAGTCCTTAATTTGCTCTCTAGATGGCGTTCAGCATCAATCGATGAACTCTGGATTCCACTAGATGTTTTTAGTTACATAATGTTTAACAGAAGTTGCATTCTTCAAGAGTTTATTCTTTCAAACTGTATGAAAAATACCTTGGGATCTGTGGTCAGAAGAGGAATAGGACTGCTGTTGTTCCCAAGACAGATGCAGTAACAAGAGGGAGGATTTTGGGTTTTTATTTTGTTGGGGTTTCTTTTGTTTTTTCAGGTCGCTTGGGACAAATAGGTTTGAAGGAAGGATATCTTTCTGCTGTGAAGAATATTAGTTCTGTAATTGGACTGTTTGTACAGCATGCAAAAGAGGAAGGTAATGTCTGTTCAAAAGAACTTTAATATAAAATCTGCAATAAACAGAATGAGTACAAATTAGGACATTTGTGCCAGAACAGCCTGCTTGTGCAATTTTATGTTAGTAAGGAACAGAACAGACAGGTTTCAGTTTGAGTCCCTGGCTCTTCCAAAGATAATGAAGCCTGGCTATTAATATTTTTCTCAGTCAGGGAGCTTCTTGGAGGTATTCTCAGACAACTTGAAATTATTCTGTTTCACCTAATGTACCAGCTGCCTCAGAGTACATTTTGACGCAAGCAAGAATTGTTTGCTACCTGAGCAGCTCATACTGTTCTAAATTCTTGACTGAGACAAAGCAAGACAGGAAGAGCAGCAGAGATATGCAGTACTAAGTTATTCTGGATACTAAGTTTATTTTGCAGTGGAACGTTCACTGCTGTGAGAGAATTATTTGACCTACAGCTTCTCTCTCTTGAGTCTCAGGCTTTTCCAAGTAAGTGGATGGACACATCTGTAATTGTATTTTTCTGTCTCTGTGTAAATCTGTTTTCATACAGTTTAATCACCCTGCACTAGAGTACAATTACTGGATGCTCAAATCCTTTGTGTCCATTGAATACTAAAACCCTGCTGAATTCAGAGAACTGGGAAGTGCAAGTATAAAATGAGATGTTAAGGAATTTTTGTGCAGATTGTCTTCTTGCTACTTTCAGGCTGTAGATATCTCACCTGTTGATGTTTTTATTCCAGTTTTTGAACTAACAGTTTCCCCCAGAATTGCTGCATATTCAAGTTGATAGAAGCTAATCTGTGTTAACTTTTTGCAGATGTTCCATGGGGTGTGCAGCTGGCGGCCATATATTCACTGTGCGACTTGGGTTCAAGCAATCCATCCGGTATTGTTGGGGCCATCCATGCTTGGAGAGCTACAGTTCTTAACAGCATCCCTTTTGCGGTCACAAGAGGCCTAGCTGAAGTCAGTTCTTTGTGTAAAATGGACCTACCCTAAAGCATAGTTAAATGGTCCTGTCTGAAGAAGCGCCTTACTTTACTAAGCAGAAATTGGTTCCAGATAAGAGCAATACAAAGTGGTGTCTTCTTCTTAAAAGAATGTCTGATCATACAAAGCAAGCTTAACTGTTTTATTTGTCTTTTCTGCTTGAGGGCGGAGTTTTAAAAGAAGTAAAAAGGCTTGCATTTCCAAATAACTCATCAGTGATCTTAAAAACCAGTATGGTTTTGATTTCCAAGACATTTCTGGCTTAATGTCAATAATAATCAGTAGTTCAATTTGGAGCATGGGCATTTCGCTACAGCAGAAGATTGAGCTTGGCTGAAACGTGGCTCTATTCTTTTGTATTATATTTGTAAAGTAGCTGTTCAGATAGCAGAATTTTGCCCAGATTCTGCTTTGTGTTCCTTGAGTAATTTCATCAACTTAATATTAAATACTTGTGTAAAGGAGGTAGAACTTGTGTTACAGTCACTTATAGAGTAACAGAGGTATGAAATCTCTGAACTTGTATATATGGTATATCCCGATAATGTGTTTTTTACATTTGATATTGTTCCACTTGGGGAATTTTGTGAATGTAAATAGAAAGTTGGTTCAGAAGAAGTTTAAACTTCTAATGATAGCTTCACTACACTCTGCATTTTTATATCTTCCATAATAAAAGAAGCAAACACTGTTATGTTCTTGTTGGTCTTTTCAAATAACACACTGGGAATGAACTGTTGTTTCTAGTTTAAATAATTACTGATTTGAGGGGAAGAGTTTTCAGTGGGATTGTCTGCAGTCAGTTCAGTATCTTTCAGTTGCAGCATTTCAATTTCTTCTGGATCTCTTAAGTCTTTCTGGCACCTGAGGATCAGGTTCTGTTTACTGGTCCTATGAATGGTTTCCCAGTCGCTTCATGAGCCACACGGTCCCATCCTTTTTCCTGCATGTTCTGCCTTAGCAGACAGCTCTTTAAAGAAAGAGGAATTCCCGCCTTCTTGATGTTCTGCTTCACTTAAATGCTGCTGTCTTCAACAGAGTATGTACGCTGTTTTTGGTATTGCCTGTAGTACCAATGACTGATGCATCATACATTTAGATACCAGCTTTAGCTTATTCTGCCTTTCCAGTTTGTGTTTGCATCTACTTCAGATTGTCTAAACCTACTGTTTCTGGGATGAATGCAATTTAATAAGAACCTCCCTTGAATGTTATGCTTCTTATTCTAGACTTCTTGATAAAGACTAAAGAAGTAACACCAATTCACTAATGTGTGTGAATATTCATTGGAAATGTAAAATCATGGATTGGAATAGCTGGTATTAATAGCTCAAAAATTGTGTTTTGTAAAATACAAATACTAAGTTGTATAGTTTGTGTCAATATACATTTTATACAAAATGTATGAGTACTTTGTTTCTAAAGAAATTGCTCTACATTCTTGCTTATCTATCTGTAGAAGCAAGTTCTTAGTCTGACTACACTTTAATATAATAGTGTGTGTTTGCCAAAATAATCTCTATTTGGGATGACTGACATGTGATATACATTCTTTAATATGGGAGAAAAAAAAGAAAGAGCAGACGTTGGAGGTTTTCCAATAGGAATTCAACGGCACAATAAGAGGCACATTCCCCCCAAAACAATGCTGTGGTCTTAACAAAAAAGAGGAAAAAAAAAAAGTGTATTTCTGCATAGTTTCACTTCAGAGTAAAGAATCTTTCAAATGACTTGGAAGACTGCATTGGTGAAGTCAGGCTCCAAAGAGCTGTAAAAATCACAGCGCTTATCAACTTCAGCTTTCACCGAAGGTGATGATGGTAGCAGCATTGGCAGCAGGAGTAAAAACAAAGTTGAATGTTTCTATACCATCATGAGCGTCTGAACTTGGGGCTTGCCTGGGGCTGCATACACAAAGGTTGTTCCAAAAGTAATGCTTCTTATTTATTTCCATGGAAGCTATGACTAGGTCAGGGCACATCTGTATTTGCACTGCTTCTAATGACACTTATTTTTCTGCTGGCTTGCATGGTACCTGCTATAGAACTTTCTATATTGTGTGACTCAGGTCACAGGTTACAACAGTTTATAGGTATCAGCATCATAATCTCTTCCCTGTTGGCTTTGGACTAGTCTACAGTAATTAACATTGTAATGAACTCCTCACATTGCCTCTGGCCTGGCTAGCAACAAGGAGTTCCAGTTATAATGTTTCTGTAACAGGCAACTTAAATAATGGATTACAAAAATGCAAAAGCTTAACAATTACAATCTACACCCTTCATCACTTTGTGCCAGGCCATAGGTCTTAACATTGCAATGAACTCCTGCCCTTGCCCATGCTCCACTCTGGGCTTAATCTTTGGCCATACTTGCTTAGAAGTGTGCCTCTACTTGTGTGTCCCACTACTCTGCTCTGGTGAGGCCTCCCCTGGAGCACTGCATCCAGATGTGGAGTCTTTGGTGCAGGAGAGGAAATTCTGCTGTGAGGCAAGCTCTTTGACTTTCACTTTGGGTTAATGTCACTGTTTGGAATAGCAACTGACAAGGCTCCACTTCTGTGTGATTCTACACAGGCAGAATTTGCAATGGTTTCTGTCACAGAAATCTGGGAATTAAACTCACTAACCCTAATGCTGACATTACTGCATTGCAGCACTGGGTGCATGGGGGATGGCAGATTGTATACACTCAACTTGTGAATATTCATGCAATTTCCATGAAGTGCCTCCTAGAATTGCTATGCATATTAAAATCTAATATTACGCACTGTATCTAATATAATCTAATATTACCCGCACTATAGTAATACATGGTTCTTGCAAGGGATCTTAGGTGGTCATGGAGTTCCACTGGGAGTTGCTGTCTAGCCCAGTGTTGTGTGCTAAGGAGGTCAGATCCCATATTTGATCAATAAATTATTTATTAAAAAATCGGCTTCTGGCTAAGCTTCTAATGGTCACATTGGCCTTGCTGTGGTGCCTGTATTATCACACCTCACGGCTTGTGGAACTCTGCTTTCAGAACTGACACGCCCTGCTTATCTAGGAAAACAGCCCTCCCCGCATAGAAGGTCGGTTAGCTGAATCAATTATATGCCGAAGATATCAATCAATTGCCAGGTGTCGCTTCCGCACAGCGCACTGTGGCTGAAATCGTTGCTTCTCGCGTAGGGCTCGGGCCAGAAGCCGCTCTTTCCCAGGCTGTGCCGTGCCGGAACGCTCTGCTCCGGTCCCGCCCGCTCCGCTCCGGGCTTTCCGTCCGATCCTCGCTTCCCGCCGGCGCAAGGCCCAGTCCCCGGCCGCAGCCGCGCAGTTGGAGCGGCGCGGCGTTGCCGCGGTTGCCGTTGGTCGCTATGCGCTTTAGGGCTAAGATCGTGGATCTCGCCTGTCTCAACCACTTCAGCCGTGAGTATGCCGTGCCGAGGGCACGGGGTGGCCGCGCCGCGGCTGAGCGGCTCGGGCTGCCTTTCCCGAGGGCGCGGAAGAGGAAGGGCTGCGCTTGCCGGCGGTGTCCAGTCGCCGTGCCGCGGGCGGGGCGGTGTGAAGCTGCGCGCTTTGCCGTGCTGGGGCGCGGCGTTTCTGTGGCGGTTTGGGCTGCAGAGGTTCTGCCCTGCCGCCGCGGTGCACAGCACGGAGCGGCTCTGCTCTTCCTTCCGCCCCGCCAGGTGTGATTAACACGATCGCGAAATTAGCCAAGAGCTGCACCCTGCGTCTGACAGAGAGCAAGCTGTACTTCATCCTGTCCGACAGAGTTGCTAATGGAGGAGTCAGCATGTGGGGCGAGCTGTGCCAGGTGAGCCGGGGAGGTTCGGTGCTCAGGCAGTGAGAAGTAGTGCCCGCGGCCAGGTGTCTTTCACGAGGCGTTCCTTGTAAATACGGCCCTTACCAGAGGTGTCTCGGAGCTCTCGTGCCGCTCAAGGCGGCCTGTTTTGCACCGATGCCTTATCGCAGTGCAGGGCTGGGGTTTGTGGCTAACGCCGCTTTTCCTCGGTCGTCCGTTCTAATGAAGGATTCCATGTGTGCTGGCCTGCCCAGAGCTGGAAGCAGTAAAGCGCAACTCGCCCTTCTGCCGTGTATTTTGAGGTGCTGGGGGACGATCTGAAGCTAATAGCTTCACCTCTGAAGCAGTGAGTCTCCACGCACTGGTTCCTGCAGGTGGTGCTGGGCGCAGGATACCTGCTGTAACCAACTAAGGGCTGTGGAGTCCAACTTGACCCTCCTTTTTTTTTTTTTTTTTAATTTGCTTTGTTTTCTCAAATTTCAAACCTTGCAGGGGAATTTCTTTGATGAATATCAGATGGAGGGAGTAGCTGTAGATCACAATGAAATATATTTAGAGCTCATGCCTGAGAACCTGTCAAGAGCATTAAAAACTGCCCAGAGTGCAAAGGCAGTGAAGATCAAGTTGACTAACAAACATTCTCCCTGTCTCAGAGTTGCTGTGGAGCTAGTAAGTGCCATAATGCTTTTATTATGTTAAAATTGTTCAAAATTCAGTAGGTCGAATTGTAGCTCTGGTAGTCTTTGGTGTAATTCTAGAAAACGAAATAAAGAAAAATCTTGGCATTTTTCCCCTTACTGGCCTTTCCTACCAGATTGACTGGTAACAGATAATACCAGAATTATATTTTCCAAAAGATAAGAAGGGAGTAGGGGAGGAATGAAAGCCATGTGGCCGAAACATCTTTGTCTAATATCTTTGTTACCTGCTGCCTTTCTCCATTTCTTCATTCTCTACATTTTCTGTGGTCTGTTGCCTTCTTATTGAAGGCAGTTTAAGGTTAGCTCATAGGTACTAATGACTCTTAAACTCTTCTGAACTCAAAATCAGCTTAATAGAGAACCTGTGGAAAAATAGAGAAATGGAACTGGGTATTTGGGGTAGCTGGATCTAGTTTTTCCCAGACTGGGAGTGAAAAATTTGGATTCAGAATTGAACCTGTTTCTTACTTAAAAGATATGCTCTGTCTCTCTCAAGCCATCCTTATCAAGCAGCAGTAGGATTGTGACACACGACATTCCTGTGAAGGTTATTCCCAGAAGACTATGGAATGACTTCAGGGAGCCCAGTGTGCCAGACTTTGATGTAAGCCTCTGTTTTGTATTTCCTATGGAGTGAGAAGGTTTATACTGCTATGGGGTATGCTGGCAGTGGGTTTTGGAGAGGAGAAGGGGCAGAAAAGGGAAAGCTGGAGGTTGGGGATGTTGCATCTTGACAAGAGCCCCAAATAAGTAAAAATGGAGCAGATAGTTGTAATTTGCTGCTGCATTATTTGGGATGGGACAGTGGAGAAGCAAAGGACTTGCATAGCTTTGTACAGGAGTGTCTCCAAAACACTAAGGTTTGTGATTACTTCATATGATTTAACTGCTTAGGTACCAAGTAGCCCCAGTAATCTGCTGTCTGGAATTTCTAGCCTACCTGGCTGAGTTACTTGTATGTTTTTCCTCCTGTTTCTTTTATAAATATCCTTTTTATATCCTTTTTAACATTCAGCAGAACTGCAACAAAAGGTCCTTGTGCAAATTGTGTTCCTGCTTGAGGATATAGTTCTCTGTTACCTCCATAGCTAAGATTATTTCAAATCAGAAGATGTAAGACACAGTAGAAATGTGATGCATTCTGTTATTTCAGATTTACACTGATGTGGTTTCAAAGGTGATCAGCTGTAGTAACTTTGACTATTCAGTTATACAGATGTAGGTTCACATGAGAATCTTACCTGCCCTCTATTTTCAACGTGGCTTTGGGATAGTGTGTCTGAAGCAATTGCTAGAGGGATGGCCTGTTACTGGAATGGGAAAGAGTTCTTTTGTTCTTGGATTGTTTGCTGAATTTAGTTAAGTATCGTGTTCCTTCCACTCAGTGTGTAGCTGGGGTGTCCAAAATAAGGATGTACTTGAAGTGGAAACTAGAACATTACAGATAAAATACTGTCGTGACTATGGTGGTCTTTTTTTTTTTTTTTTTTTTTTTTGTCTTTCTAGGTCAGTATTTACCTACCAGCACTGAAAACAATGAAGAATATTGTGGAGAGAATGAAGAATATCAGCAATTGTATTGTAAGTTAAGGCACTTAAGTCTATGTCCTACAGACCTCTTGGTTGTAACACTTCTTGTTTTCCCTGTTGCCTGATCTGATGCCTCTGTTATATTTTGTCTTTTGTATGGGATGGATTTTGAGTTAAAGGTACCTGAAGATTGTGTAGGGTCTGAAGAGAAGTGATGAAGGGAATGATGGAATTTGTTTTAGGACTGGCAGTCCTAAAACTTGTCCAGGGCCTCATAGAACATCCTCTTTTTTTGTACTGAGTTCCAGAAAGAACATGATATTATGTTGCTGCATAATACATACAAGTCACTCTTTACAGATGGAAAGAAATTGCAGTCTTTCATGAAGTGTGCTGGACACTTTATAGTGATTACATTAAAAAGAATGCCCTATTAAGTGAGTGTTTTTTTTATAAATGATCTTTGGGTGAATTTGAGATATGATTTGGAGGAAATCTTTTTAATGGCTCATGGATGTCAGCCTGTGCTTTAGATTCTGACATGGTGAGTTTCTGGAGGCTGGTAAGCCTTTCATTGGAGGAAGCTTTGTGCAGGAGGTCTAAAAATTGATTGATTTATTTTTTGTTTGTTTATTTAGTTTCTCCAAAACTGTAAATCACTAAAATTTACTAGCATTGAAGTGAGTAAGCAGCTACAGATCTTGGAAAGGTTTTGGAACTGTACATGACAATTTTGATAACTGGGATTTATTTTTTTTTGTAAATGTGGAGTCCTGAAATTGAGTAGTTCTGTCTTACAGGAGTTGGAAGGGTTGAGAGGTAAATGCTGGCTTTCTGTCAGTTTTGAGAATGGCAATTGTCACTCATCTATTTGTACGATATACTTCAAAATCTTCTCCTTTGTAGTAAGCCTTTTGGATTTTTATTTTTCCTCTCTATATAACTTTCTTCCCCAGTGTCCTCTATGAAAGAGCTTACATGCTACAAAAGCACATTGTGTAACTGCTTGTTACCAGAGTTGATAATCTCTTATCACACAGGATAGCTGTATGATGGGACTGATCTTTGGTGTGTAGCAACACTCAGAAGAGGTAGTATATCAACACAGCTCATAACCTCCTTCCTGAGTTCCTAACCTCCTTCTCCGAAGTACATTTATAGTCAAAACTAAGTAAAACTTTGGGAAATGCTTTTGATAGCTTTAAGGGAAGAGGCAGAGTACTCTCACCTTGTACATGCTTTTCTGTCATTAACAAATAAAAATATGAAGTGTCACAATTATTTATGTGAGATGCGCCTTGGTAGTAAATTTGGTCAAGATGAGTGCTGCAAAAACTGCTTTCAGAAGGTCTTTCAAACAGTGATTGGTCATTCCGTGTGCATCTCCCATTCTGTAGGAATTTTTGGTTGTCGGTGAGCCTCTGTAGAAGTACTGAGAATTCTTCTGGTCACAGAAATGATGTGCGTGGATGTGCATTAGTAGTCCTTTGATTTGTGTAGGATAATATATGGCCTTCTTTTGGTAAGATACCATTTTCAGGATGGAATTTGAAGACTTTCAGCACGTTTCCAGGGTTCCTCGCTTTTCCAAGTCCTGCTTGGAGTTACTGCTCTGGTTCAACTAATGCTTGTTTTTAAGTCTTGGAAAGCAACTGCGGATTAGCTCCTAGTGCATCCAATTTTCTGTATGTGTTGCATCAAGTGTGTATGTGTCTTTCTGTTTGTTGAAAAGCTAGAAGATAATGCAGCAAGTGTTCCACTTCTCCTACTTCAGTCTGTTGTTTCAAAGGACTTTATCTTAGCATGTGGACTTTCCAAAGCCAATACTTACTCTACAAGTAATGGCAAGTAATTAAATGATTCTCTTCATAGTTTGAGGGAAGTTGGCCTAGGATCGTTCACGTAGCAATTATAAGAAATGTATTCTGTAGCATTCAAATGTCTGAACCTAATTGAAAATATACGATTGAGCTGTGAGGGCACTGAAGCACTTCTGGAAGCTTGAATAGAACATCACGTAGTTCTGCAGTGCAGAAGTTACTTGCTTAAAATTGATTGTATTGCAGGTGATAGAAGCAAATTTGAGTGGAGAAATGAACTTAAAAATAGAAACTGATGTAGTATCTGTAACAACGCATTTTAAAGATTTGGGAAATCCTCCCTGGGGTAAGTTTTCCTGTTCCTTCCCTCTTGTGTCTGATCTCATTACTTAAATACTGTCAATAGTACCCGCCTTCTGTTAGTACTTAGAAAATACCATCAAATCCTTTCAAGTCTTCAAATGAAACCTTAAAAAGAAAGCGTCCAGTTCTCGTATTTGCAGGGCAAATCTCTTTCAGTAATTTTGACAACTTGCTGGAATAGTGGGCTTCCACTTTCTTGCAGTGCTGTTGCTGTTAAGCAGCCCCTTTGAATATCAACTGCTCTGTAATTATCAGGCGCATCCTTCTAAGTTTTGAAATCTCTTCTGGCTTTTTTAATAAGTGTTGTGTTCTTTCAGCATCAGAGGATGGATGTCAAAGCTCTGCTCAAGGCAGAGATCTGCAGAGCATGGCTGAAGCACGCATAGACATCAAGAAGTTGCAGCAGCTGCTTGTAGGACAGCAGGTCAATCCCACAAAAGCCTTGTGCAGTAAGTTGAACTGCCCCGTTTACAAACCCTGTTTAAGGAAGGGATGTTTGCTTGCTTGTAGTCTTAGGTGAATATTGAATCTTCTGCTTTGTCACCTTGAAACTTCGCTGTTTTACTGCACCTGAGAACTTTTAATGCTTCTGGGGAAGAAAGAAATAATGCTAAAAGCATTTAGCCAGGACCTTTTAAAAGTATCAGTACTCAGACTGAATAATAGAACCATGGGGTATCCTGAGTTGAAAGGAACCCACTAGAATAATCTACACCTGGCTCCACATAAAACTACTTAAAAAATTAAAGTCTATGTGTGAGAGTGTTGTCGGAACACTTCTTGAATTACAGCAGGCTTGGTGCCATGACCACTACCCTGAGGAGCCAGTACTTGTGCTCGACCACCTGCAAAGAACCTTTTCCTGACCCTCCTATGATGCTGCTCCGTGCTGTTCCCTTGGGTCCTATTGCTGACACCAAAGGGATCATGAGGAAGCCGTAGGTTGCCATGAGGCCTCCCCTCAGCTACCTCTTGAACAAAGCAAGTACCCTCAGCTGTCCCTCATGGGTCTTGCTATGTAGATCCTTCACCATCTCTGTTGCCCTAACGTCTTTACTTACAAATGCTTTTAAACTTAGGTGAGTGGAAAAGTTTGTCATTTCTCCCCTCAAAAACAGTTAACTTTTTTTGTCATAGGCAATGCAGGTTAATACCAGACTGACTAATCATAATTGGTTTTGGTTTTTTGAATTGCCTTTGTTTCGAAGTTAAACTGATTTATTTCAGAGCCGAATTGTTTCTGGAAAGCTGTGGTTTATGTTAGAGAAATAGATTTACTGACTTTTTCTTCTCATGTGCTTTCTTACGTCCAGAACCAAATTGATTCTGATACCAAAATGCTTTTTACATAGCAGGTGTTTCTAAGCATTGAAAAGGTGTGTTCCCCTGAAACAGAAGTTTTACAAGGGTTTATATGACATTTTGATTACTCTGCGTGCTTTCCTCCTGGACTTCTGACTTTATAAGAGCATCTATGCACTTATATCTTACAGATGAAGTTATGGGTATAGCATTATATGCTTGTGCTTTACGTATTTTCATTTTGGTATCAGCATTCATAGGCTTCAGTAATCCTTAATAGGCCCTCAAGTACTTTAATATTTCAGGGTTGTATGTCTGGTCATTCTCTTTACTTCAAAGTATGCTTTAAAATGACATCCTGTATCAGAAGCGATGTTGTATTCTTATGGTGGCATTCTCAAAAGTATTTGCCATGCTTCCAACTGGATTTGTGTTTTTTTCTCTTTAACAGATATCGTGAGTAAAAGAATTGTCCACTTTATCTTGCTCCATGAAGATGTTTCACTTCAGTATTTTATTCCAGCGCTTGTCTGAATGTTTTGGAATCGTAGCCATTTTCCAACTGAGGCCTTTCCCACAAAGTGGGGTAGCAACTTACCTTGGTGTTGTCTGGTTTATAAATACGTTTGTGATTTTCTGTGAGATAGGGGTGGGTGGGAGGAAAGGGGTCACTAGTCTTCTTTTAATAAAATGTAAGATGTAATCTAACAATTGAGGCAAACAAATGCTTTATGCTGTTCTTTTGAAGCAGTTGACACCTGTGCTTGTTGAGTCCCTGGATCTGTAGAAATCTCATTCTTCTTAATGGTGCTGCTTGTCTGCTTCCAGAAGGGACAAGGTAGGGTGGTTGTTTCTTTGTTAGGAATATTTTTTTGGAATATGTGGGACATTCAGCCTGTGGATATTCAAATTGAACGTTTTTACTCTTTCAGAAAAGAAGACAGTTCTGGGTGTTACGGTGTGGTACAACCAGGCAGGCGTTCACTGCACGTGTTCACTGAGCACAGGCAGCTGTTAAGCATGCTTGTTGTTTTTTTAATTAAATAGCTGAGAAGCACTTTGATTAAGTTTCTGACTCTAATGGCAGGAGATCCTGAAAGCAGAAGACTTTCAAGACAAATTGCACCTCCTGGTTATCCTGATGTCTGTATTTGAGATGAACTGCTGAGTTACGCTTCTGTTGTTCATGCTGTGTTTCGGTTAAAGTGCAAGGCCAGTAGGAAGTGGACAGATAAGTAATCCAGAATTGAAGCTTTCTGGAGCAGTTATAGAATTGTTGTTCTTGAGTGGGGAAATAATGCCAATTTGGCATTGTTGGAAATGCTTGGAATCCATAATTTTCCATCAGGCAAAGATATCAGTGAAGCAGGATTTTATCATTCTGTATTACAGTAGCGGCTGCGCGCCCCCTTGTGGCAGGGGTGAAAACGCACTGAATCAGTGGAACACCATCGTGCAGCCTTTTCTTCCGTCGCATTACGACTCTCCTGTTCCCCTATTGGCTAGGTATTCCAGGCTCACAATATACGCAACGTGTTTGCTTATCAATTTTTCCATATGAGGTCTATCACCAAGCTATTGTTTTTAAGATCACTTTGTACTTTTCTATGGGTGCAGGAGGGTGGTGTTTCTTGAAGCTGTCATGCCTGTTTCATTGCATGCCAGGCTTTCCTTACTCTGCTCTGTATTTTTTGCCTTATCCCTCGCTACTTACAAAAGCCATGTTTAAGAAAGAAGAAACCCATATCAGGTAGTATCTAAAGGTTAACCTGCCCCAGTTCCTGATTTATGATACCTTTTATGGTGTTCTAGGAAGCATAGATTATTTATTTACATTTATTTAGCAGCCTTTTCCTTTTCAATGAACTTAAACATTCTTTTGTGAAAGTTGGTATTGTTCGTGTTTGATCACTGTGGGTGTTGCTCAGACCCTTTGGATTATTTTACTACCCTGTTTGGGGCATCCTAGCCTCCATTCTGTTCTGCTGCTCAGCGTTCTTCTTGTGAAAAACAACCAAGGCAGGCATTTTAACCTACACAGCTATTTTGTAAGAAAGGTGTAGGTTTGGTAAGGGTCTGTACCTTGGTATTGGAAGTTTCTACTGCAGAAACACAATTCTCACGTCATGCAGCTATAAAAAGAAATCTAAGAGCAGTCTTGCCAAGAGAAGTTATTGATAGTTCTAAAATACTGTGTTGTTGCATACTCTGAGTATCTGAAGAAGAGACACAATAGGTTTCCCATATATTGTTTTATGATCTGCAAAAAGACCATCTATTCTTAGTTTATGCCCTAGTGAGATGGTGAAATAGGCATTGAGGGATAGGAACAAAGCTGCTATCCTTCTGTGCTCTGTTACTGTGGAAAGCTGCATCACAAGCTTCTTAGATTCCCTGTCAGAAACTTTTCCAGAGATTCCCCTCTTCTTGTAGATGCATGTATTCTTTTTGCTGATGTTTTCCTTTTTGCTGAGATTGATTTTATTTTTTTTTTTCATTCTTCTTAGTGATAAAAGCCCTTCTCTGTACTGAAAGATTTTTATCAAAGCCACTTCTATGCCTCTTTTTGCTTATAAGGCCAAGTGTGCTTCCTGGAAGCTTGTCCCTTTATTCTGATGTATTACAAGAGTTCTGCAACTGACTTGTTTTCACTTTTTATGCTAATGCATATTGCCCTTGTATGTTTTAGTTCTTCCTAAGGATATGGTTCTGAATTTTGTTATTCTGTTTAAATTTCAGGACATCCTTCAGATGACAGTGTTTATAAAAGATTAGAGAATTAGAAAGTCATCTATTTTGACAGTCATGGAATCACAGAATGGTTAAGGTTTTGGAAGGGACCTCTGGAGGTCACCTTGTCCAACGCTGTTGCTTGAGCAGGGTTGCTTAGAACAGGTTACGCAGGGCCATGTACATGCAGCTTTTGAAGATAGCCAAAGAGGGAGGCTCCATCACCTCTCTGGGCAACTTCTTAAAGTGCTCCATCATCCACGCAATGAAGGAGTGCTTTCCAGTGGTCATAGGGAATCTCTTGTGTTTCAGTTCTGTGCCCATTGCCTCTTGTCTCATCTCTGGGCACCACTGAAAAGAGCCTGGGTCTGTTGTCTTTACATCCTCCCTTCAGGGCTTTATGTAACATAGAATTGCAGGGGCGGGAAGCGACCTCTAGAGATCATCTGCCAAAACAGGCTCCCTAGGCCAAGTTGCAAGGTAGGCATCCAGGTGTGTCTTGAACATCTCCAGAGGAGAATTCACCACCCCTTGGGCAGCCTGTTCCAGGGCTCTGTCACCATTACTGTGTAGAAATTCTCATGCACGTTTGTGCAGAACTTCCTCGGCTTCAGTCTGTGGCCCTTTCCCCTTGTCCTATCAACACACACTGCTGAAAGGAGTCTGGCCTCGTCCCTTTGCCTCCCGCACCTTAGGTATTTAGACACTTACCAGATCCCTGAGTCTTCTTTTCTCAAGGCTGAACAGACTCAGGTTACTCAACCTTCCTCATAAGAGAGGTGCTCCAAGCCCTTTGTGGCCCTCCGCTGGATTCTTTCCAGGAGATCCCTGCCTTTTTTTGTACCGGGGAGCCCAGAACTGGACACAGTGCTCCAGGTGCTCCTGGACCAGCCTTCCTCAAATAGGGGGAACCTCTCCATTTCCCAGACTCTTTCTTCCCTCCAGGATCCAGGAGTCCCAAGGGCAAGTCTTTGAACATTCCAAACCGTGGGACTTTAACCCACTCCAAACCGTAACAGAAAACAGCAATAAAAACACCGACAACACCAGAACAAGATGTGGGGGACTCAAACCTCTATGCCACCTTCACTGTCCGCAGAGGTCTGTCCTCTGCTCATATTACAATATTCCCACAACCTTAGCACCAAATGGCCACCGTGGTGGGACTTAAAGCCACAGTCTTTGGTGGGACGCAAAGCCTTATTTAAGTTGAACCCTTTTCTCAAGTCGGTGAGGGGACTTGAACCTATATACCAAACCTTGGTGCTATCTAGGCTTTTGCCTGAAATAACTTTTCCAGTGGGGACTTGAACCCCTAAGGTACATTTATGGACTAACCCTGCATGGCTTTTGCCTGTGTTTTACAAGCAGACAGTTCCACGGGACTTAAACCCACAACCCAAGCTATGTAATGATGAAGAATGCCTTTACATTCCCAGGGGCCTTACCTCAGGCACTTTGGTCTGAGGACTGGAAGTTCTCCCTGGGAATCCCTTTGGTGCCAGCTGCAAGTCCTGCAATCCCAGAATCCACTGAGTTTCAGAAGCAGTGCTCCATATGTATTGCCAAAACCGCTGCCAAATGAACTTCAGCCCAAACAAAACTCCTTAACACCAGTGTGGTATTAAGAAGCAGGCATTCTTTATTGGATGCACAAGGGATCCTTCCACCTGATGTGCACCCCAACAGAACAAAGCCATAACCTGAATCATGAGAACAGATTTTCTATGTTGAGAGAACAGCCTTTTGCATAGCTTGAGCTGAAGAACAGAAGGCCTGCATAAATGTAAGCTCAAGAATGAAATGTGGAGGCCAAGAAATTTGTTGTCAAGTGAAGATAAAGTGGAATAGATATCCTGTTGTTGAAGGTAAGATGGCAAAACAGATGTCTCAGCTCAACGTAACAGTGGGAACTGGTTAGGGCAGCCCCCCTTATGAGGGTGGAGATTCACAGTGAGAGTGATTGCTAGCCTTCATCCCACGACAACCAGAGACCCCCACCACATATTTTCAGGAGGGTGGGACAATAATTATTAATTATTTCTCAAAATTTTGGCCTGTTTTCTTGGCATGTTATTAATATGTATGTGCTATGTCTTTAAATGTGTAATCATTTCTCTCTTTGGTGTGCATCTCTCCTCCCCCTTCCCTCCCCCTTCCTTCCCCTTTCTTTCTTTTTCTTATCTTCCAAAGTGGATTTATTTCTTCATCTTGACAATGAAAAGAGATCTGTACCAAGCCTCTTTGTGCCTTGACATTTGTTCTGAATTATCCTATAGGCAAAGTAATTTGCCAGTCAGAAGCCTTCAGCAACTACATACACGTAAGAGCTTCCCTCAGGCAGCTGGCATAAGAAAAACATCCCAGAAAAGCTTATTTTCTCCAAATGTCCACTGCTCCCACTCCATCTCATCAAAGATTTTACATGCCTGGAAGTACATAAAACTGAGGCCATTTTGAACCAAGGGAGCACATTCCAGACTCTTGTGGCCTTGAGAACATGCAGCTGCAAGCACTTTCTCTTCGTAGGAGCGGGGTCCATCTCAAGCATCTATGGTCACAGATGAAGCAGGGCTATATTTCATGGATTTGTCCTCACTTACTTTGAGTAGTCTGCTGAGCATTTGCTACTCAGAAGCTGGTATTCAGGCTGAATGAACTGGCCCCCTTTTCTACAAGATTTTTCTATAGGAAGGCCTTGTGGGATCAGCCTCACAGCAGAGGCTTGCAACAGGAGAGGCAGTAGAGCAGCACAAGCCCTGACCAGAAGCACAAGGAGTGAGAGGGAGCCCCAGGCCCCCCTCAAGCATGAGCCATCTCTTCTTCAGGGAGGCAGTTCTGACACTGTGGGTGGAGCTGGGAGGGATGATGGCCAGAGCCCCATGCATACAAAGGCCGTTCCCAGGGAGCAAGCTAAACAAACAGGGTGTGCTGTGTCAGAAGGGCATGGTGTGGCAGTTTGTGCAGACAGGGCAAGCAGAGAGGGCAGAATATTGCTCCCCACTTTAGGAGATGGTCTCACTTATTGGCTGCTTCCCACACTACAAATCTAGCCATAGTCTCAGCTACGCAGAAAGCTCTTGCCAAAAATATTGCTGCAATCTAGGCTGAAAGTGTAAGCATTCAGATCTACGGCTGCAGGGAGTACCTGAGCCTCTTGCTGACATTGGAGGGTGGCAGAAGTGTGAGCAGTTGGATGATCAGCATGGTGGCAGGGCTCAAGGAAGGGGTGGAAAGATTAAGGACTGTCAGGGAGTGTGGGCAGGAGATAGACAGGTGGAGCAGCAGCCCTCTTAGGGAGGGGACCTGAGAGATGGAGAGGAATGGAACCAGGACCCTGCTCTGTATCGCAGGCAAGTCCCTTCCCTATTTACCTCACCTTCCCAGGTGCCCCTATGTGATAGATTTGATGATTTGGATCTTGAGGAATGCATAAGTGAGGAAGTGAGGTAAGGTGCAAAGAGGAGGTTGTCTAGGGCAAGGCAGTCAACTCCACACCTCAAGATTGCCTCTACCAAGAAGGAAAGAAGTGTAATCGTTGTGACTCCTTTCTGAGGAGAATGCAGGGCTGTATGTATCAGCATGAGCCTACCCATAGGGAAGTCTGGTGCCTCCCTGGTGCCTGGATCAGGAGTATTACTGGAAAACTTCCTGGCCTGGTTCACTCCTCTGATTATTATCCTTCACTGGTAATTCAGGTTGGCAGTAAAGAAGCCACTGAGAGAAGCCCAGAGTCCTCAGTGCCCAACCTTTTGTCTTGACTGGGCCACATTAAAGAGGAATTCTTGGGCTACACACAGATAAGTTGCTCTGAAAGCAATACCTCCTATGTATTTCCATGAAAACTACAGTCAGAACAAAGAGCACAGTAACATTATTTGATAGAGGAAATTCTTAGCTACAAAACACTATTTTTCAACATAGCCACCATCATTTTCAGTAGTGATGGAACAAGAAGCTGCATGCTGTGCTTATAAAAATCTGAAATGCACCACTCACCACATCACTGTGTTGACATTTACTGTTTGGTCTCCATAGACATTCAGCAAGCATAAATGAATGTCAGTGGGTTTCATTTTTTCCTCATTGAGGAATTCTGTGCCATACTTTTGCTGAAGCACCATTTTGTCGGAATACCCCACTTCTGCCATCTGTCACACAGCAATAGAGCATAGTGGAATACTGGTGGGAAGGTTCAACCTCTACTGCCACGACACCAACATTCACCTTTGATGTTGTGGGCCAACATAATAAAATAGGAGGCATTACTTCTGGAGCAGCCCTCATGAAATACACAATATCATTAACATTGTAACAAAACATTTTATTTTTTAATATTTTTCTTAAAATATTAAAGAAGAAAGGAATAAAAGCATAAAACTAGTGGGATATTTGACCTGTTTTTGTGAAACTAACGCAATCATTTTGTTCAGTGGCAGTGGTTGCAAGTCTTAGAGTCTCAAGGTGTCCACCTGAGATTTTTGACGAAATTTTATTCTTCCTGTACTTCCACCTGTTCACAAATGCACATACTGCCAAGAAGCAATTAAATGAGTAAGGCATGGCTGTGAAGCAGAATGCATTTTTCTCTTGTGAGAGCGGTCTCATGAAATTCTGGTTAAGAGATATGATCAGATTTTTAGTTGAACATGTGACTGCAACTCCGTGCATTCTGTGCCATTTGAAAATTTGAAGCTAATGTATTTACATCAACTGAAAATTACGTCAGAACCATAAATTGAGTTTTTAAAAATCTTGAAACCTGTTCTCAAACACCTTTATCAAAATGGCAGGGATGGCTGCGTATTCTTTGCTGTTCAAAGCACTGTGTTTAGCCAATGTATCAAAATGCAAACAATTATTTGCCACCACTTGAGTCGGCACTGCTCAGCACCGCCCTCCTGGTGCCCTCGTTTCAGCTGGCACTGTGTTAATAGCGCACCGATGGTTGGTTGTTGCTAAGTGATGCCTGCATGCCTGAACTTGGTGAAGAGCTTCCACCTTTACAGCCTGGGCAGGGGGCAGGCTGCATTGCAAGCCGTGCTGGGCTGTGTGTGACCTGCAGGCTGTGAGGTGGACAAACCTGCCTTAGGGCTATCAAAAGGGACTGCAGCATGCTGATGGATGGAGCAGAAGTACGAGTTGTGTTTTTGTCTATCCTTTAGTGGCAGGGAAGGATACTGAGCAGACCAGGAAAATACATCTGATAAATACATGGCTGATGGGCTGGTGCCAGTGTGGGAATTTTGTTTTATTTTTTTACCACGGGGTGGTTTAAAGAGCACCTCACCCTCATCCAGAGATGGCTGCAGACACATCTCTTGTGTTTCAAGGGGGACACATACAAGCTCAGGAGCTGTCAGAGCTCATGGAGAGAGCTTGTAACTAGATATGAAAGGGGAAGAGAGAGATGAGCCTGGGATAAAAAGGCCACAGTTGTGGTTAAGGGCAATGGCTCAGCTGACGTGCACCTACACAATTATGTGCAACATGGCAACAAGCAGGAGAAGCTGGAAGCCATAGTGCAGCAGGCAGACTGTGATTTAGTTGCCATTACTGAAACACGGTGGGATCGCTCCCACAGCTGGAGTGCCGCAATGGATGGCTGTAAACTCTTCAGAAGGGACAGGCAAGGAAGGAGGGGTGGTAGCGTGGCTCTCTGTGTTGGAGAGAGCATTGACGTTGTAGAGCTCAGTGCTGGGAATGACAAGATCGAATCCCTTTGGGTAACGATCAGGGGAAAGGCCAACAAAGCAGAGATCCCGGTGGGAGTCTGTTATAGACCACCAAACCGGGATGAAGAGACACATGACAGATGAGGCCCAGAGAGTGGTGGTGAATGGAATTAAATCCAGCTGGCAACTAGTCACAAGTGGTTCTCCTCAGGGGTTGATACTGGGACTCGTCCTGTTTAGTATCTTTATTGATGACTTGGATGAGGGGATTGACAGCACTCTCAGTAAATTTGCAGATGACACCAAGCTGGGGGGGAGGCATTGATCTGCCTGGGAGGAAGGCCCTACAGAAGGACTTGGACAGGTTGGATCAATTGGCTGATGCCAATGGGATAAGTTCAACAAGACCAAGTGTCAGGTCCTTTGGTCTCAGCAACCACATGGTATGCTACAAGCTTGGGGCAGTGTCTAGAAAGCTGCATGGAGAAAATAGACCCGGGAGTGTTGGTTAATGCTTTGCTGAACATGAGCCAGCAGTGTGCCCAGGTGACCAGGAAGGCCAATGGCATCCTGGCTTATATCAGAAATAGTACAGCCAGCTGGACCAGGGTGGTGGTTGTTTCCCTTTACTCAGCTGTAATGAGGACACACCTTTAGTACTATGTTCTATAGTCTTAGTTTTGGGGCCCTTGCTACAAGAAAGACATTGAGACCCTGGAGCATGTCCAGAGAAGGGCAAAAAGGCTGGTGAAGAGGGTCTGCAGCGCAGGTCTTAGGAGAAACATCTAAGGGAGCTGGGATCACTTAGATTGGAGAAAAGGAGGTTCAGGGGAGACCTTATTGCTCTCTGCAACTACCTGAAAGGAGGTTGTGGCAAGGTGGGGGTTGGCCTCTTCTCCCGTGTAACTGGTGATAGGACTAGAGGGAATGGCCTCAAGTTGCTCCCAGGGATATTCATATTGGGTATTAGGAAGAATTTGTTTTCAGAATGAGTGATTATGCATTGGAACAGGTTGCCCAGGGAGGTGGTGGAGTCACAGTCCCTGGAGGTGTTTAAGGAGGGAGAGCAATATTGGTGTTAGGTGGACAATTGGACAGGATGATCTTAGAGGTCTTTTTCAACTTACTAATTTTGCAATTCACTAATTTGCTCACTAATTCTGCAATTTCCCCTACCTTGTGTTCATATGTTCTGGTAAGGTCCTCTAATTATTACCCCTTTCTGGTAGTTCAGGTAGGCAGTGATGAGGTTGTGGGGAGAAGCATGATGGCTTTCAAGAAGGACTTCAGGGCATTGGGGTGGTGAGTTTATGGAAAACACTCAGATAGTGTTTTCTTTGATCTCTTCAGTAGCAGGGAAAGATACTGAGAGGAGCAGAAAGACCCATCTGATCAACACGTGGCTAAGAGGCTGCTGCCACAGGAAAAATTTATTTTATTTTTTATCGGGGTGGTTTATCTGGCACCAGCCTGCACGCAACAGATGGGGTCCACCTTGGTCAATGGGGGGAAAGAATTCTGGCCTAGGAGTTGTCAGAGCTCAAAGAAAGGGCTTCAAACTAAGTTTGAACATAAAAGGGGATAAAACCAGGCTTGCTAGAGATGAACTTACGAGCAGCAATTCAGGGTCATAGGTGAGACCAGTAGCCTAGCTGAAGTGCATCTATACTAATGCATGTGGCATGGGCAATGAACAGGATCTTGAAGCCATGGTGCAACAGGAGAACTATGAGTTAGTTGCCATCACTGAAACATGGTGGGATCATTCTTATGGCTAGAGTGCTGCAATGGAGGGTTATAAGACTTCAGGAGGTGAAGGCAAGGGAGGAGAGGTGGTGGGGTGGCTCTCTATGTTACGGAGTGTTTCAGCTCTGTAGAGCTCAGTACTGGGAATGATGATGTTGAGTCATTTTAGGTGAGGATCAGGGGAAGATCGGAGAGGATGATATCCTGTTGGGAATCAATTATAAACCACCCAATCAGGATGAAGAGATGGGAGAAGCATTCTATAGGCAGCTGCTGGAAGTCACGAGATCAGTAGTGGTTCTTGTGGGGGACTTCAACATACCTGGTGTCTGCTGGAAATACTGATACAGCTGAGAGGAAGCAGTCTAGGAAGTTCCTAGGGTGTGGAAGATAACTTTCCAAGACAGCTGGTATGTGAGCCTACCAGAGGAAGCTCCCTGATGGATCTGCTGTTCACAAACAAAGAAGGAATGGTCACAGACATGGTGGCTGGAAGCTGTCCTAGACATAGCAGTCATGAATTAATGGGTTTTGATCTTTGGAAAAGTAAGAAAGGAGGTTAGCAGAATTGCCACTTTGGAATTCCAGAGGGCAGACTGTATAGGAGACTGGTTGCCAGAGTTCCTTAGGAGTCAGTCCTGAGAGGCACAGGGTTTCAGGAAGGCTGGATGTTGCTCTGGAAGGAAAGCTTAAAAGCTCAGGAGCAAGCTGCCCTCATGTGGTGAAAGGGAAGATCAGCCTGAACTGAGAGCTTCGGCTAGAGCTCAGGAAGAAAAAGTGTTCACGATCTTTGCAAGAAGGGACGGGCCATTCAGGGGGGATATGAAAAGGCTGTGAGGCTCTGCAGGGAGAAAATTAGAGGGGTCAAAGCCCAACTGGATCGTAAGCTGTCTACAGCCTTTAAAGACCAGCTGTACTGTATCTACCTCTATGGTTCATGGTACAAGGCAACTAAACTCTAAAATCTCTCTGTGAACCCCCTTTGTAGTGCATGGATCTCCATTCCACATGCATCTCCACTCCACAGTTGTACCTGAGAATTTGCCCAGGTTTGGGAGATGTTACCTACTATGGAAGAGAGGAGAACATCATGGGTTCATTCAGTAGTTTTAATCTTTGCTTGCTCAGAATCAAGCCCATCCAGCTTTATAAGCTCCAAACATAGATGTTGTTTTCCCTAATTAAGTTAGAAATTTGAGTTTAGATAATAGTTACTAGCTCACTGTTCATTTACTTCTCCTATTTGATCTCATCATGCTAAAGAATTATATTTCCCTCTCTTAAATTTAACATGTCTTCGACTGGACGTTGATACAAAACACTGCTTGTATTCAGGATTTTCATTTCATTGTAGGATGATTAATGAAAAATTGGACTGCAAGGATGAATTTGGAAGTTCAGTTGGAAGGGACCTACAACAATCATCGAATCCAACTGCTTGGCCATCTCAGGACTAACCAAAAGTTAAAGCATATTATTAAGTCCGTTATCCAAATGCCTTTTGAACATTTGCAAGCATGGAGCACCAGTCATGTTATTACCAGTCATGTTCCCCTGTTTGACCACCTTCACAAGGAATAATTTTTTCCTCATGTCCAGCTTGAACCTCCTTTATTGCAGCTTTGCGCTATTCCTCTGCATCCTGTCATTGCTTACCAAGGAAAAGAGACACAGACATGTCTCTCCATTTTCCTTCCTCAGGATGTTATAGAGAGCAATGAGGTTGTCTCTTAGCCTTCTTTCCTCCAAACTAGATAATGTAAGTGTCTTCAGCTTATCCTCACAGGACACACCTTCCAGCCTGTTTGTCAGCTTTGTTGCCTTCTGGGTACTTTCAAGGACCTTAATATCCTCTTTGTATCGTGTAGCAAAGGAGGCCACATCAGCAGGAAATACAGAATCACCTCAGTTGACCAGCTGGCTGTGCTGTGTTTAATGCACCCCAAAGTGTTGTTCACCCTCTTGGCTGCCATGGCAAGCTGCTGGCTCACATTGAGCCTGCTATCAATGGCATCTTTAAGATCTCTTTCTGTAAGGCTACTGCTTTCCAGCCACTGAACTCCCAGTCTGTACCTGTGTTTTGATATTACATTACAGGTGTATAATCTGGCATTTACCATCACTGTTCATCTGATGATTCTCCAGTGCTCCAATGTATCTAGGTGCCTCCAGAAGGCCTCTTGTCCCTCCAAAGAGTCAGCTATACTTCCCATTTTAGTATCATCAATAAACCTGCTAAGGATGTATTCCAAATAGTAGATAAAAATGCTACACAGGACTGACACCAGAACTGAGCCCTGAGGAACACCTTTAGTGACCACCTGCCAGTCAGATGTAGCCCTGTCAACTCTGTGAGTTCTACTATTCAGACAGTTCATCACTCAGCATAGCATGAACCTGTTCAACTCAAATGTTGACAGTTTGTCCAGAAGGTTGCTGTGAGGGGTGGACTTCAGTAAAGCAGAAACACTTTTTGTAATTAGCGTGAGTGTTCCAGAAATAATTGCTTGCATGCTTCCTCCACTGCAGGGCTCCTTCCCTCTGAACTTACTTATGTATGAAACAATGGATGTTCCTATGGCTGCAGTTTTCAAACTTTGATGATGACATCGTTTGTATTGGCCTGTCCTAAGTTGGACTGCAAATTTTCCTTGTTATTTAGGTGATTTCATTTTAGATAATGATTCCAAATACGCCTGATATTTAGTGTTGCAAAAGACCATGTAGAAAGGGCAAAACAAAACAATTGGATAGATTTTGTAATGGCAAATCTCTAAGAAAATTTCTTACCTGATCTATGAAATTCTAAAACTCAACTAATCCTGAGTTTATTTTCATATAATTTCCCTACTGAGAGCCATGTTTACTCAGACTGACATTCTTAGCCCCCGTTTACACAGAGTTTTATCTCAGTTTCCACCAGATGTTATACTGCGGAGCTGGCACTCGGCGTAAGAACAAAAGGTATACTACATTTGTTTTGGGAAGGAGAACTGAGGAAGCCCAAACATGTGGATCGTAGTTTGCCTGTAGCAGAGTTCAGGAAAGCCAGGTTAGAGTTGGCTAATGCTGGTGATGCCAAGCAGCAGGCCAGAGGCTCTCCACTGGGACTGTCTGAAAGGAGTTGCCCATCCATCTCCCTTTTCCTGCAGCAGTGAAAGGTGTATCCAGCAGCTCCCCACCCTCCTCCCTTCCCGATGATACCTCTGTCACCCATCATTCCTGTCCTTGAACACGAGTGACCCCCACTCCTGCCTCTGTTTTTGGCACAGAAGCACTCACCTTTCTGCTATAGCACCAAGAAGTTTTCATCACTGACTCTGCATCACAGTCACTCAGACTCTGACACCAACCTTTGAGATATTCAAGAAAAATTTTCTTACATTCTGGACACCAACTTAAAAGACCACTTCTAGTCTTTCTGCCATGCCCATCCTCTCTTCACATGCAAGTTGGCACAAATCTCAGTTTTCACATCTACTAATATAGATGTAAATAACAGATAACATAACTGTCTTCTACCCACTATCTTCCACCCTAATACTGTGTGTGGTGTTACACATCATTCCTGGTATCACTAATATGTTGATCACAAGATCTTACTGGCTACAGTCACAGAAAAGAAACTTTAATTTTATACTGGATATCTAAACATTTCCTCCTTCAGCCTTTATGTATGAAATTCGGGAGGAGAAATCAGAGAACTTTGTGCTCAGTTATTTGCTTTTCAAGACTTTTGAGCTAAATCAAACCAAACAGTTATGTAACATGGAAAATATTCCATTTCAAGAGAGTCAGGAGTTCTGGAATTTATTTAAATGCTGCTCATCGGTCTCCATTTATGGAGATCAGACAGCACACGCAGAAGTAAAAAAGAGAAAAAACGCAAAAATGGAAACCAACCCAACATTCCAGTGCAGAAATGGATACAGGAAATAGCATCATGAAAAATGGGTGTCATGATGAATGGATGGAAGCAATCAGGTGTTTTTAAATCCTCACTGGCCAAATGAGGTTAAGACTTTTATAGATATTTGATTTTAAGAGGAATGGATGGACAGACATAGACTAACTCCTGATAATGTTTGAATACAGTGAAGTAGGGAAGATTCAACTTTCATTAGAAGACTGACAAAAATACAACTTTGGGAAAGATAATAGGAAACAAAACTGAAGTCTCTCACAAAGTGAAAGGAAAGTACATTTCAAAAAAAAAAGATTTCAAATTTGAATTAGGTGAGTGTCATTTTTATTGTGTTGCATGGAATCACAGAATAGTAGAATCATAGAATCACCAAGGTTGAAAAAGACCTCCAAGATCATTCAGTCCAACCCTCCGACTACCACCAGTATTCCCTCACTAAGCCATGTCCCTTAGTACAACATCTAAGTGTTTCTTCAACATCTTCAAGGACGGTGACTCACTTCCCTGGGCAGCCCAATCCAGCCACTAACCACTCTCTGAGAAGCAGACATCCAACTTGAATTTCCCTTCACAACTTGAGTCCATTTCCTCTAGTACTATTGCTAGTTGCTTGGAAGAAGAGGCTGGTCCCCACCTCACCTCCCTTCAGGCAATTGCAGAGAAAAACTCCTGAGCCTTCTCTTCTCCAGACCAAACAATCCCAGTTCCCTCTGCCACTCCTCAGAAGACTTGTGCTCCTGACCCCTCACCAGCTTCATCGCCCTTCTCTGGACATCCTCTGGAGATGGAGCATGGCATGTGAGCAGCATCTTCCCATCAGAGGAAACTTCCAGGGTGCCAAGATCTATTGCAGTCATATTTCTCAGTTATTTTTAAGTACGACCTCCTTTCCTACACACTGCCTCTGCCTTGACATATAAGCAAGGTTGCAATAATCCACCTCCATATCTATAAGGAAATTGAAAGATCTTTTAACTTTTATTTTATTAACAGGTTAATCAGGAGCCCAGGATAGCGAACAGTCAGGATAGCAAGTTTGGTGGTTTGGTTTTAGTTATTTTTATTAGTTTTGTTGCTGTTGTATTTATTTATTCATTTTTCGTTGGCTACCACTTTTCAACTGTTTGAAAAGTCTTTTGGGGGATTTTGTAAACCAGGCACGGAAAAGTGGTGAGGCAATTAGGATGTCAAATGCTATGTGGTTTACCTTTTCCCTCACCATACTGCATAACTTTATAGAATCATTCTGGCTTATTAATGTCAGACTTTCATCTTCTGCAGTTCAGTCACAACCCACAGGATGACAAACAGAATTCTAAGTGTCTTTATGACATCTTTTTCTTTTCTACTTTCCAGGCAAAGGGTCTAAGTGCATGACTCACAGCAAAAAGGTAGAATTTTCTGTGGGTGAAAGTGAAGAGGTGATTTGGAATAATCCTCAGTGCCATCAGTTCCCTGCTTCTCTAGCTGAAGTTCTAAGTTGAATTACTGTGCATTTAGTGAACATATATATAGTGTTATCAAGAAAGGAGGAATATCTTTAGAAACACAAAAGACAGTAAATTAGGAATAGTGCTAACATCTTTTAAGTGGCTTAAGCAGCTTTCACATTATTTTAATCATTCAACAGACTCAGGTTACAAGGCTACGTTCAGGGGAAAGCCTTTGGCATGATATATAGACGCATAGAATTGAGCAAATTTGCTCCAAAACAAATTACAAGAAGAAACATTTTCCAAAGCTTCCTCATCTTGCTTGGACTGGTGAGAAGCATCCTTTTCACTGTTAATGTATTGTCTGTCTAGTTTAACTATGGACGTTCCTGTCAGATCAGTCAGTAACTGGATTGCCTAAAGTCTTAGAGTCAAGTTCAGATTAACCCTTTGGCCTTTTCTGTGCGTCTCATGATAAGAAGGACAAAAGGTACTCACCATAAAAATGTGCTTAATAAAGCAAAACAAAGCTCAGTGCCTCATCCTATACTCTGAGCAGTTCAAAACATCTTATGAAACGTGACAGGTCTCCTCTGAAGCATGTTCAGGACACACTGTGACACAGCTTGGTGGCTGCATTCTCCTTGCCAGAGAGTGCCATGGAGTTTTCACTTAGGATGGAAAAGGTTGGTGGTTTCACTTAGGAAAAAAAAAAAAAAGTGAACAGAAAGGCAAAAGCAGACATTGCTTTGAGTACTCAGACCCTAACCACTTTTTATTTTGTTTAAGAGATTAAAAACTTACAGTTTCTTGCAAATTAAGATCGGCTGCTTACATGCTCAAGGTGACATCATAGTCTTATATAAAGAAAGCCAATAGGATATGAAAAAGGGAAGAATGAATTATCCCTGGTTTGATTGCTATTGCTCTTATACATTGTATACTCTTGCTTCCTTTGAGAGATGCCCTTGCTATTTTTGTGTAGGTGAACATGAGTATGACACATATTACTAAAACTTGCTGTGGCTATCCCAAACTTTGGGATGTCTGTGTTGTTGTGAGCTAAAAAGCAAAGGTGGCAGCTGTAGTTTTGACTGAAGAATCCAACAAAATACTACTCATCCTTTCATTGGGCTCCAATATTTTCCTGCCAAGGAAATAATTCTTCTGTGAACTGTTACAATCCCATATATTTTCCTCTTTGAAATCACCACAGTGTTTCATTTCATGAATCTTCCATAACTTTTGTTTATCCTACTCAGTCTAGGAGCAAGGAGTGTAATAACTTGAATGGCACCCTGTGTGCGGCCTGGAACACGCTGCCATTCATTTTAGCTCTCTGTGAGCAACAAAAACTTTGTGAGTAAATGTTGTTGATAATAGAACTGCAACATAAATTTAGCATGACTGTGTACCTGCATGAAGCGAAGACCTCTGTGACCTTCTGGAAATGGTGTTTCAGTAGAAGTATCAATGACATTTTTATAAACCAAAAGGTCTTATGTCCCACTTAGATGTATCCTGAATGCTGGAAGATGAGTTCTTGAAGCTTCTATTGTCTCTTTTTATATTTCACATTGGAAAGAATTTCATCTGAACTGACAACATAGAAGCAGAGAGCTTAGTACTGTATCTGTATACAAGACAGACGACAGCCAGAATTGCTGTTACTTGGGCTGCAAGAAAAAAATTACTGCAGCACAGATACTGTGCTAGCTTTCTACAGATGGGCAGATGTCCCCCCTCACTTCTCTGGCACACATACGTATTTAACAACACATATATACACATATTAAATATTTAAGAACAAAAAAGGGATGGGAAGGAAAGGAAAATTACAGTTATATTTTCTTCCTTTGGGCTCTCTCCCTGTGCCCTTTGGTTGAGTTTATCTTTTTCCCTCCAGGCTGCCACAATATTCTGTGCACAGTCTGAAGTGACTGAAGTGCTGTTCAATTCTAATTCAGCATCAGTGTGCCTAAAATCTCTTCTCTGATTTCAAAGCTGCCAAAACAGATTAGCTCAGTAAATGCTAAAGGGATCTTATAGGACAGGTACTGAGATGAAGAAAACATCAGTGAGATTACTTTTCCAGTGAGAGAATATACAAGTGTTAAACAAAATACTGCTTTTTGAGGACACGTAGTTACATTTTACATTAAATGCTTAACAAAAGTAGTTCACTTTCTCTGAAATTTTGATTTCATAACTACAGTTCTAACTGCAGATTTTTTCTTAGTTCAGCGTTGCAACTTCTTAGTTGTGAAGAGATTTCTCAATTACGCTGACTTTACTATTTGGGATTAAGAAATCAAAAATCAAAATGCAGTGTTTGTTTCTGTTGAAAGAGCACATATTTTAGGGGACCTATTCCCCAGGATGTATACATTATTTTCTGTTTGTTTGGTTGGTTCATGGAGATTTATGAGCATGGTAGATTTTGTTTTTATTTGGATTAGTCTACATGAGATACACAGAAAGTTCATTCTTTGCTGAGCCTGCTGAATTAGTCACATGCACCCAGTAGATGAAAAAGCCTCAAAGTTCTGCTAACAGGCAGAAGGGGGAATAGTGAGTTACTTACATCCAGTGTAAATTTGAATACATCCTAGAAACTGTGATGAAGTTGTTGGAAATAAAGCAACCAAAGAATTGTTGGCTTTGGTCCTCTGGTAGCATCAAGTAAATACCCCAGGCAGCAGTTATGCAGTCAGATCAGTCCTGTGATTTTTGCAGTATTAGGATTATGAGGGTGTGGGAAACTTGTTTACATGACTTCAAAGCATATCTCTATTTGTTTTCTCATTTTTGTGTAAAACTTGTTCACTAACGTATTAACTGCATTAGGATCTTACGAAAGCTGTAAAAGCTAAAGGAAATGAAATGCTTCTACCTCCGTGTATCCACCTTTAAACTAGCCTGCGGTAGTCTCTTGATGTCCTTGTGTCACCTGATTTTGAACGTTTTTCTCTGCAATGAAAGATTTTTGATCTTGCACTTGCCAAGCAAGAGATGTGGGAGAATTCAGTAATACATGGATTATAGGAACAGAGAATAAAAGCACAGCGAGTCAAAGGGACTTAGGTGCAATGCTACACAGATGCAAGGACGGATGCACAGAAAAGACAAAACAATTAGAGGGAGCAGAAGTTTTATCCCTTGAACCCATTCACACAGAAACAATTAGCTTTCATAGATATGCTCTTGTCATCATGTTGGGTTCTTGGCTTGGGGCCCACGAAACTGCTGACTGAAGTAATGAGTGTGTGGCTTTTGGTCAGGTGTGGAAAGGTTCTTCCTCCATCTCTCTGGGAAGTGAAAGACAGAATCAAAGACTCAGAATCACATAACCATTTAGGTTGGAAATACTTTTGAGATTAAATCTAACCAACACCTAGCAGTACTAAGCCTACCACCACATCCCTAGGTGCTACATCACACAGAGGAGATGACTTGACATCAGAATAGATCAGAAATCTCTTTGAAGAAGAAGGCAAAGATTGGAGTGGGGCATGGCCATTCCTGGTCTCCTTAGCTGTCACTGTTGAGAGGAAATTGGTCCAAGAAAGAGGAACACTGACGAAATGCTACACTGTGTGGTGACTGAAAGTAGAGAGATTGTGACTTTCAAAGGGTAAAGTTGCAGCCTTCATGGTTAGTAAGAGTCGTGGATCTTTCCGCATCAAGAAGACTGCCTGACATCTGGTAGCACTACTTCCTTAGCAGCATTACACACAAATATGAGTGCTTGCAGTTTGAGGCCTACAGTACACTTTGTCCACTGTAAGTTACTTCTGTTTTACTTTAAATTCTCAGTTCTCTCATCTTCCTCTCCTTGTGTATTTATTCTTGTACATTCGTAAGACAATTAGTTTCATTGCTTTGGGCCTGCATATTCATCACCACCTTTTCATCAACATCCCAACCGTAAATGCTAGACACATAAGTGTAAGGCCAAATATTTTACTTTAAAAATTGAGGATATACATATCAAACACAGCTCTTCTTTTTACTTTAATGTCAACAAGAAAATGTTTTTTGAAAAGAATTTTTTTGTGTATTTGTTTTGTTTCGGTTTGGATTTTTTTATCACATGAATCATATGTTTAGGAGCAAGGAGAGGGGCTTGCAAGGGGTTTGTCTTGAGGAAAGTTTATTGGATTCTTTGAAGGAGGAGCTCGTATAAACTGTCCCCAGTTTTGCAGAGTAGCTCTTTGCATGCATTCTTCTTCTGAAGGCAGCTTGCAGAGTCAGCCTCGGCTGTGAGTAATAAAGACCTGGCAGAGATTAAACCTTAGTCAACGGCCTGCTCCTGAAATGCCAAAAGCACCAGAAGGCTGGGAGAAAAGGGCTAGGGCTCAGTTAAAAAGCTCTGTCGCTGGGCAAATGAAAACATTACAGCAGCTGAAGACCATTTCCTGCTATTTCATTGCTGTTCTTTAGCAAGAAGGGAAAGGGTCTGGAAAATATTAAATTTGCCCTACAGGGCATATTAAAAACATCTGGAATTTTACAGACATTAGCTGACTGTTGCATGACTCCATGTTTTTGTTGGAAATCCATCACGGTTATGCAAGATGTTTGGGCTTTTTAAACTTTTCTTTTGTTTCAAGGTACCACCAGAGCTTTTGACTAATATTTTCATCATTATGACAAAGTAAGTTTTAAGTATGTGATCTTACTTTTAATGAAGAGTTAAGCTGATTTAGAGAAACAATAGCAAAACAATTGTCATTCAGATTTGGATTTATGCAGACGCTTTTTCTTTCTCTTTCTGATGCATGTCTCCCACTCTAAAGTGGCTTCTGACAGAAGCTGATAAACTCAGATCATTTTCAGGGTGAGGCTTTCCGTGGGATGGGAAATTTATTGAGTGCAAAGCAGTAATAAGGACGAAACTATACAAGGAACAATTGGAATCATTTAGCTAGACTCTTTTTCTTTCTAATCTTTCCAGGCACATATATTGGGAATATAAAACACTTTTTTTTTTTTTTTTTTTTTTTTTTTTTTTTTTTTTTTTTTTTTTTTTTCCCAGACATAGCGAGGTTGTTAAATCTGCCACATCTGTCTCTCCTTTTTCGACCTCCCACATTTTTGGCTTGGGGTAAAAGAGCAGTGTTTGCACCATAATGGGATGGCGGGGCAGGAAAAAGGTTTTTCTGCAGATGAATAGCAGAGCAGAATGATTTACATCTTTTGTAAAGCCTTTTAACATTGGGCCATTTGGGGAAAATTATTTTGGTTAGATTTTATTTTACTTTTTTTTTAATAAGAGTATAAAAAGGAGAGGTCAGTGGAGACAGAGATAAGAAAATGGCTAGGAAATGGTTCTTTCTGATGCATGAAGTTTGTTGAGTTCTTTCACCAAAAAAACCCACAGGCATTAGCTTATTTGTGTATGCTGGTGTCAAGTTGTAGGCTGGAGTAATTACAAGTCTTGGGTAAGTGGGTCATAGAGATGCAGGGATGGAAATTACTTTCACACAGCTTTTTCTTTAAAAAGCTCAAACAGATTAAAAAGTATATCAGTAATAATGTGAGTTATTAAATGAATAGAGAACTTACAGGAATTTGACAATGTAAAGAGGCTATATTTGTCCTAAGGAATTTTCCAGGTTCTGGCTCTAATTCTATGTTTGTCAAGAGAAATGTAGGCTTATTTTACATTCAATCTTTCTCACCTCCAAACCATACTCAATCTGGAACCTTTCTGGGATAGCCAGGATATCAGCATCACAATAACAGAGCTCTTTACTGCCAATGGCATAGAAGTTGCTAGTATCACAGCCAGCCAGTTCAACAAATAACTACATTTGTTGTTTATGAGCCCTGATGGGATGCATCTCTGGGTGCTGTGGGAGATAGACGATGACACTGTGAGGCCATTCTTGATAACCTTTGGGCTGAGAGACCTGCCTGAAGATCAGAGAAAGGCAAATCTCTGATCACTCCTACATTCAAAAACAGGCAAGAAGGAGAACTCAAGGGATTACAGGTAATAGCTTTACCTCGATCCCTAAGAAGGTGATTGATCCTGGAAACCATTTCCAAGCACATGAAAGACAAGGAAACCATCAAGATCTACCATGGATTCATCAATGGGAAAGCATACTTGACCAACATTATAATGTTCTACAATGAAATGACTCACCAGGTAGATGAGAGGAAAGCAGTGGCTGTTATCTACCTGGACTTCAGTAAGGGTTTTAACACTGTCTCCTGTAAGATCCTCATAGACAATCTGTTGAAGCAGCTTGCTGGGCTGGATAGGCAGACGAGGAGATACCTGGAAAGCTGCCGGAAAAGACAGGCCTCAAGACGGTGAGCAGTGACATGCGAACAGCGACGAGAGCAGCCCCTGCAAGAATGCAGGTGACACAAAGCTGCCAGGAGTGGCTGGTACACCAGAGAGGGCCATGCCTCCAAAGAAAGGGAGCTTGTTAGGCTGAAACATAGACCAGAACCTCATGAAATTCAAGAAGAGGAAATACCAAATTCTACACCTGGAGAGGAACAACTCCAGGCACCAGTACTTGACAGGACCTAATTTTACCTAGGAGTCCTGATGGGCATCAAACTGTATATGAGCCAGCAGTGTGCTCTTCCAAAAAAAAGAAGCCTAAAGGTATCCTGGGCTTCATTAGGTAAAGTATGGCCAGCAGGCAGGCAGAGGTTTTTTTGTTGGTTTTTTTTCCTGCTCTATTTAAGGTTACAACTCTTGGAACACTGTGTGAAGTTCTCAACTCTACAGCATAAGAGAGACATGGACATATTTGAGAGAATCTAGCAAAGGTGGAAGATGATGAAAGGAGTGGAGCATTTCACATAAGATGAAGGGCTGAGAGAGCTGGAACTGTTTAGCCTCAAAAACAGAAAGCCTAAAGGGAGATCTTGTCAATGTATATAAATATCTGAAGGATTTGTGCAAAGATAGAGCTAGTCTCATTTCAGTAGGGCCTAGTGAAATGAGAAGAGACAATGGGTATGAACTGAAAGAGAGGAGGTTCCCTCTGAACACTGGGAAATTTTATTTACTGCGATGGTGAATGAGCACTGGCACAAGTTGCCTGGAGAAGTTGGCAAGTCTCTCTTCTTGAAACTATTCTGAATAGACCCAGTTGCAAGAGGGCCAAAGTGGCCTTGGTTGAGCAAGAGGGAGAGTTCGGACAAGATGACCTCCAGAGGACCCCATCTCAACCACTCTATGCTTCTGTGATAAGGTAGTATTGAATGATTATTGTACTCAGTTCAGAATTCACTCTGGAAATCCTAAGCCTGACAAACCTAATTTTCCCCCAACTACACACTTCTCAAGGATTAAAAAAAAAAAAAAAAAAAAAAGGTTTTTGGAAAATTATGAGCACCGCTGCTGCTCTTACGGTTATCACAGCCTGTAAATAACATCTGTGCATCTCTGTCATTCACGACTTACTGGCTTCAGAGGGTCAAGATACTGCTCAGCCTATCCAGGGTGCCATTTTGCCTCCTACAGAAGAGAGTACTTAGTTTCTTCAGTCTTTAGAACTGGATACTTCCTCCAAACTGCCTGCTGAAAAGCCACACTGCTTGTGCAGACTTTGGAAAATGTGAAGTTTTACAGAAGAGAGTTCATTCTGTCTTATTTTACTTGGCTCTTAGACTGTCATTGAAGGCATTATGCATTAAATGCACAAAATATTGTTGATTGAGCTCTGCTCAAAATTTTAATAGATTGATATATCCTATTTAATACTTCTTTTTGGACATAGCAAGTAGAATGACATGGTTGCCATTCTTCCCCCCCATGAGTCAGGCAGGCACTAGTGCCAGATATGCATACAGTCTGGGAGAAGAACTTGAGAGCAGCTCCACTGAGAAGGACTTGGGGGTCATGGTTGACAAAAAACTTTACATGAACCAGAAGTGAGCACTTGTGGCCTGGAAGGCTGCATAATGATAATGATAGGGAAAAGGGGAATGGTTTTAAACTAAAGGAGGGAAGATTTAGATTAAATGTCAGGAGGAAGTCTTTTACTGAGAGAGTGGTGAGGTGCTGGAACAGCTGCCCAGAGAGGCTGTGGGTGCCCCGTCCATCCCTGGGGGTGTTCAAGGACAGGTTGGATGGGGCCCTGGGCAGCCTGGACTAAAACTTGATCTAGCAGTTGGCAACTCTGTAAGAGGTAAGGCGGTTGGAACTTGATGATCCTTGAGGTCCCTTCCAACCCATTTTATAATTCTATGAAATGTAATTTTTGTTATGTCTAGGTAATCTGAATAATAAGATACAGTCTCTTAATACATACTGTTAAAGCTAGTGGAAGTCTTTTGACAGTTACATACTTTAACAACAAAACTGTTCAGTGCAGAGGGAAGCAAAGTGTTTGAAGAACAGAAGGCTGCACCACCCTAGCAATGTGTGCAAAACATAGGGGCTGTTCCTGTTTGTAGTTCAGCAATGCTAAAAATTCCCTGGTTTTTTTTCCAAGGAATTTCAAATAACTGTTGTGCAATCAGTTTTTCTCTCCTTATGTTCCAACACAGAAGCAGAGTCATGAAATGAATATAATTTTTGTGTTACTCAGTAAAAATAATAGCACCTCAAGAAAAATGCTCATCTGGCCTTACTAATCCCTCTCTCAGCAAATAACTGGCTATAATTTCTTTGATGGCTCCAGATTAATGCATTTCCTGCAGAGTTAATGGCAGACTTGATGATTATAAGCCTAGCTTTGCCGCAGGCCGTGGTCATTTTTCTCTAAAACGTGACGTATGTCTTAGCCACAGTTACTTTGTAAATTTGAATCCACTAGGTATCTGTGTATTTTTTGTTATTTCTTTCCCCACACTCCTTGGTCTACCCCAATCTCTCTCTAATTTTGCTTGTGACAAGGCTGAAAGCCATCTTTTCTAACTGCTAACAGTGGTGGATGAAGGAGGCATTGGGAATGAATACTTAAGGAAAATTCTTCTTTCATTCATGATGACGAGTCATTAATACTTGTCTAGCTCTCCTTTAAATAAAATCTTATTCACTATATTCTTTAAAAATACACTGTTTCCATTGAGGTACTGCATCGGATCTCTTCTGTGATAACAAGTTCATTGAATTCCAATTAGATCCCTTCTAGTCATTAAACTTTTTATTTTATTTTATTTTTGCATACTGGTGCTGGAGGTAAAGGTTAATCCTGAAGGGAACTTGGCATTTGAGTCCCACAGTGCTCTTTAGAACTTTTGTTAGGAAAAGTTGTAATAAAACCATGTTTCTTTCACAGGATTAGATGACAAGTTGCCTACCTACCATTGAAGAATCTTTGTGAAAAAGGAAATGGTGGCGCTGGTCAAGGCAGCATAGCCTCAATGATATCCACCAGTAAGCATGACTCTGACCCCTTGTAACGTTTGGACAAGCTGGCTACTTGATTCTGCTTTGGTTTTGGGCACAAAAATAAAAAGTCCTGTTGTTGGTATTTATTTATTAATTTTCAAACAGAACAAAGAAACAATAGAACCATATGAGCCACTGGCTCAGTTTGTTAAGTTTTGCAATGTGTCAGTAATTAAAAGTAGAATCAAAACACTAAAACAATGGAAGTGGATATTCTACTAAGATAAAGCAGTGGAAGTTCTGTCAGAAGAGGTTGGCATTTCCACATTTTGTTTCTGCAGAGGCATTTAAAACCTGTAAATACTCACTTCTGTACTGTCAAACTAATAATTTGACTGAATTAAGTTCCCTCCTCCAATGTTTTATTTGTGGATCAGTCAGTGAATCTCAGATGAGCTCCCTTGGAGTAGGGAAGCCAGTACAACTGCTAGTTAGAGAGTTTGCTTTCGACTGGCTTGTAAAGGTCACCTACACTTCCCATATTAGGACTCTAATCAGTTTGTGATGTTTCAAATACAGCTCATTATTCATGATTTGTGACTTCCCAGTGAAAACCTTATAAGCCAACAACAGACCTTCAGGTCACCTAAGAATAGCTTTTCCTGTACAGTGACCTTTTCTCCCTTAATCTAATCCTTGTCCTGCAGAAATAATTCATTTGTGCATTCAGACTCTTTGAACATAGAGTTTAAGCAACAGGGAGGAGGGCAGACAAGATTAATGCGGTGAAAATAAGCTGACAGCCTAGAATTGACCTCATGCAGAGTACTCAGTGTATACCTGAATTCCTCCAGGCACAAGAACAGAACGTTTTTATGCAGTAAATAACTTCAGTCTCTATGAGTAGAGTGCTGGGCATAATGGGTGCCAAATACTCAATTAGAATATCCAGGATGTACAAATTAACGTTAGTGTTAACATTCATCTTATGTTATGATAAAAGATGGATTGTTTTTACTTATCAAAACATGCCAGATTTTATTACTACTTAAATGTTTAGAAAAGACTTCTTATTTCTTCTATTCCTTGAGAAAACAAAACAAACAAACAAATGACCGGATGACCTACTTAGTACAAATCTTTTTTAATATACTGCTGCTAGAACACTGAAATGCAAGTGTTAGGAAGTAGAGAATAAACTCTCACTGTTGCTCCATTACAGGCATCTTTTCACAGCATGAGAGTTGGATAAACGTGACTAGAACTTCTCAGGACCCCTGAGAGTGAACTACAGCTTCTGAGCTTTGTGGGCAATGCAGCAGTGTGAAGCTGGAGAGCTAACAAGTAAAGGATTCAGAATTACAGCACACCTCGGCAAACCCGAATTACACATGGCACCAAATATCTTAGGCAAAGAGGGAAGCAGAGACCTTAAGCTTACAGTGCTGTTTCCATCACGTAGTTACCATTAGCAGCAAGCACCCTTTTGCAGCCAGGAAAGTAAGGACAAATAAGTTCTGTTAGAACTAATGGGAATTAATGTATACAGGCAGGCAGATTACACAAAGAGGCAGGAAATTCCTGCAGGTTCTCCCCTTCTGAAATTCTGTTTTCAAAGTCATTCTCGGTGTTGACTTTAAACACCTATTTTTCATTCTCAAGTTACTTTGGTATTTGAGTCCCATTTGGCTTGCCTCAGTGATAGATGGCTGGAAAGTTTGCTTTTCTTCACAAAAGCAGCACACACTCTCGAAACGGCTCGCTTCGCAAGTTTTCAGTTTCGTTGTTATTGAATCCATACCATCCCAAAGCCCTCCCACCAGCACAGGGCGGGCTGCGAGGTTTCCTTAGCCGGAGACGCAGCTTTAGGCACAGGCTCTGATTTGTCGTCCCGCACGGTGCGTTCGGCCCGGATCCGATAACAAAAGGGGAAGCGGGCGGCGAAGGAGCTCCAGAGCAGTTGACAACGAGGGCTGAACGCGCGGAGAGCCCAGACGACGACCGAGCAGGTGCGGGCGCCTCATGGCTCCCGGCGACGGCTGAGAAGATCGAGGTGCGGAGCCGGAGGGCCGCGCCGATAGCGAGGAGCGGCACCGGGGGCGGCCCATGGGCGGCCGGATGAGTTCGATGCCCCACGGGAGGGAACCGCGCCCCCCGCCTCGGCGCCGTTCGGCGCGAGAAGAGGTCGAGGTGATGGTTAAGGTACGGGGATTCGCTCGGAGGGCGACGTCGGGGAGGGGCTCGGCGCCGCGGGGTGCGGCGGGCGTCGTGCGGCTGTGCGTGTGGCCGCCCGAGAAGCGAGAGAGGCGGGGTCCCTGCCCGCTTGTTGCGGCTCTGTGCCGACCGCCGGCAGTTTGTACGTGCCGCAGGAGCTCGTACTGAGACCCGGCGGTTCGCGGCTGGAGGTGGCTGTCCGCGCCGTCTCGCTTGCGTGGCTTGGCGATGAGAATTGAACGTACAGAGCTCGGCGCGGCTGCTGTGATCCCTGTCGCGGATGGCGCTGCCGCGAGAAAGCGTTTGCCTTCCCACCGATTTAAATACTCACGTTACTCTGAATATAAATCGTATTTTGAGACGGTCGTGGAAAAGAAACGTCCGAACGTGAGGATGATAGTGAAGAAACGTTCCATGTATGTGAAAGTTGGATCGATTTTAAATTATTTTGGTTTTAAACCCGTTTGGGCTCACGTGATGCCTTTGACTTTGACTCAGAACAGGACTAGGAAAAGTTGCCGGCAGAGCAGCTTTTCAGGCACAAATGGAAAGTAACAGAAATATCTCTAGAGTGCCAGCTGATGGTCTCAGTACGACACAGCTCATTCCAGAGGCTCATTCATGCATCTGTATTTCTGTGTTACTAAGCAAACCTCTGGACCTTTGAAGTTTCGTGCATTTACTCCTGGATTACCTCTAAAACCTCAGTTCAGCAACAGTTCTAAGTTAAACATATGTTGAAGTGTTTTTGTTGACTCCAGCTCTGTGTGCCACTATAGGTCTCCCTCTCACATGCCTAAGTAAGCATCCTCTCATTTCAAATCCCTTCTGAAAACATATCACTTCTATTGAAACCTTTTAGGATTAGTTTTCCAGAAGTTCATGAATAATATGCCACACAAGGGTAAGCTGTGGATTCGTGCATTAAACAATCTTCACTGGTTTCAGGCTCCCTTTGATCATTTCATGTACACTCTATGAAACCATCTCCTTTAGTCTTTGTGTAATGTTTCAAAACAAGCAGTTTCAAATAACCATTTTATTATAAAGAGCTGCCAAGGAAATATCTGAGCGTACATTTTCCTGCCAGAACTGCTTGCCTGTGAGGTGTAAGATGGCCACTATTCACTCCTAGACAAGTGACTCATTTAAAGGGTTGAAATTTTTGCCTTCACTCAGAAAAAGGAGCTTTATTCCATTTGAAAGCATATCCAGTGATCTCCAGTGATCTCTTTTCAAGGAAACATTATCCTGTGACCTTAGTCCTGATATTAAATCTGAAGATTCTAATATTATGATGAAAAGAAAAATTGTTGCAACAAACTTCTGGTGAGACCTTATAGCACCCGTAAGGGAGGCTTATAGGAAGGACGAGGAACTCTGTGTCAAGGAATGTAGTGATATGATAACAGGTAATGGTTTTTAAAGCAAAAGAGGGTAGATTTAGATTAGACACTAGGAAGAAATTTGTCACCATGAGTCAGTGGAACAGGTTGCCCAGAGGAGCTGTGGATTCCACATCCCTAGAAGTGTTTGAGGTCAGGTGGGTAGGACTAATGTGGTGGGAAGTGTCTCGGCCCGTTGCGGAGGGTTGGAAGACAGATGGCCTTTCAGGTCCCTTCCACTCCAAATCATTCTGTAATTCTACTTTTGCTTAAAACACATTAAGAAAATACTGTGTAGTATGCGATCTTTGGGGGCAAAACACATGCCCTGTTCTGTTTTGTGCCAGAACTTACGTTACAAAGACATGGGTACAAGTCATCCAGTTTGCACAGAAACTCTCCCAGTGCTGGGGTACCTGCTCATCAATCCTGCTATACGCTGGTTAGTCAGGTTCCGTGTCCTTTCTGTCTGTCTGGGGATGATAATTCAGAATCTGCTGCTCTGAGAACTCTCCAGATAATTAATAATAGTGCTTGGAGATAACTTCTTTTAATCTAGATTCATACCTCCAAGTTTACAACTGATTCTTCCTTTCCATGCTAAGACATCCTGAATGGTCAAGGGAACCCTTCGAGCAATGAACCCAGGAGCAAAAGAATGAGCTGAACTACCTACAAGATAGGAAGAGGGAAATGCCAAGAACAAGGATGAAGAAGTATGATACTTTTATTAGCACCAATCTGTCAGGATGCCCATTTATAGGGGTGGGTGAGAGTGAGAGAGATTTAGATAAAATACTGAGTTTCATGAAATGGATGGTCTGTTTTCTGTCAAATATTAGTTTATAAATCAAGTGTTTCCTCTCTGAAACCAATTACATTTAAGTAGTTTATTATAAATTAAAGGGCAATCTGAGCCAATAATTCTCAAAAACAGCAACAGCAACGATAAAAAAAAACTGGCTTAGTCTCCGATTTATGCTGCTATTATGGAACATAACATGGGCAGAGTGTATTGATGTTAGTGGCTTTATTTCATATCTGGAACATACAAAGGAGGACATAAATAAGAGCTTGAAATACGAGCTTTCTGTATTGCTGAATTTCTGTAGGTCTTCTCTTCCAAAAGAAAGATATATATGTAAGTTGCTTTGAAAGTATTGCCTCCTGTTTATTTTCAGGAAAATTACAACAGATAGAAAGACACATTTGACAGAGCACACTGACAGCTTCAAAACACTGTTTTTTCAACACAGTTATTACCATCAGCTGTGCATTTTTACCAGTGATGAAAAGGGCCTGCATGCAGCACTTGTAGAAATCTGCATAGATGTCTGAAATATGGCTTGTCTTTCACATCACTGTCATCACTGCTACACTGCACCACCCACCGCCTCGCTGTGCTTGCATCCACTGTTTGGTTTCCATAAACATTCAGCAAGCATGAATGAATATCAATGGGTGCCATTTTTTTCTGCATGAAGGAACTCAATTACACAGCTTTGGTTCATACACACTTCCATGTCAGATGCCATTTTGTCAGACTTTCCCTCTGCTGCCACCTGTTGCACAATGACAGAATGTGGTGTAATACTGTTGGGAAGGTTCAACCTCTATTGCTGTGCCACCAACATCCACCTCTGAAATATTTGACATAGTAAAATAAGAAGCAGCACTTTTGGAGCAGCTCTCATAATTATATGAGGCCAACTGATATTCTACCACTGATACTATATCAGGCCATCTGAATTCCTACCACTGGGTATTTGAAGTAATTTCGATGTCAAACATTCTATCCCAGAATATGCCAAAAGATGTTAATGCAAATTTGAGGGGAAAATAGCGTAAATTTGACTCCTGGAAGGGAGCATGTTTAGCATTGCTGTCTTTCTCATGTTTGTTTTTGTTTATTAGTTAGCTTTCATTTTTAAAGTATAGCAGGCCTGCTATAAAATTATAGAATCATGAGGGTTGGAAAGGACCTCTGGAGATCACTGAGTCCAACCCCCTTGCTAAAAGCAGGTTTCCTACAGCAGATTGAGCAGAAAAGCATCCAGGCAGGTTTTTAATATCTCTGGAGAAGGAGACACCACAGCCTTCCTGGGCAGCCTGTTTCAGTGCTCTGTCACCCTCACAGTAAAGACGTTCTTCCATGTGTTTGTATGGAACTTCCTTTGATCAAGTTTTTGCCCACTGCCCTTTGTCCTGTCACTGCACCACTGAAAAGAGCCTAGCCCCATCCATTTGACTGCCCCCCCCTTTAGATATTTATAAACATGATTGAAATCATGGTTGAAATTTCCAGGCTCCAGGCTGAACAGACCAAGGTATCTCAGCCTTTCCTTATAAGGGAGATGCTCCAGGCCCTTTATCATCTTTGTGGCTCTCTATAGGGCTCTCTCTAGAAGATTTTATCTGTGGACCCCAGAACTGAATACTGTACGAAGACGGGCTGAGGGAGCTGGGCTTGTTCAGCCAGGAGAAAAGAAGGCTGCGGGGTGACCTCACTGCAGCATTTCAATACCTAAAAGAAGCCTACAGACAAGAGGGGAATCAACTCTTTGAAAGGGTTGATAACTGCAGGACAGTTGAGGGAGGGGAAATTTAGGTTGGATGTCAGGGGGAAGTTCTTTACTATGAGAGTGGTGAGATGCTGGAACAGCTGCCCAGAGAGGCTGTGGATGCCCCGTCCATCCCTGGAGGTGTTGGAGGCCAGGTTGGATGGGGCCCTGGGCAGCCTGGGCTGGTATTAAATGGGGAGGTTGGGGTCTTGCCGAGGCAGGGGGTTGGAGATTCATGATCCTTGAGGTCCCTCCCAACCCGGGCTGTTCTGTGATTATGTGACTGCATTCCAGATGTGACTCCACCAGTGCAGAGTAGAGGGGGAAGGATGTCCTCCCCTGGCCTGCTGGCCATGCTCTTTTTAATGCATCCCGAGATACCATTGGTGTCCTTCACCACAGAGGCACACTGCTCACTCACGGCCAGCCTGTTGTCTGTCAGGACAGTCAGATCCTTCCCTGTGAAGCTCCTGTCCAGCAGGTCAGCCCCGAACCTGTACTGACACGTGTGGTTATTCCTCCCCCGAGGTATAGGACTCTATAGTTGTCCTTGATGAAGCTCATCAGATTCCTCTGTGCTCAGCTCTCCAGCCTGTCCAGGTCTCACTGAATGGCAGCACCACCTTCCAGTGTCTCAACCACTCCTCCCAGCACTGTATATCAGCAAACTCTTTTTCCCTTCATCCAAGTCTTTGATGAAGATGCTGAACAAGATCAGGCCCAGTAGCAACAGGCTTGTCTTGTATTGGCAAGCAAAAAAGCAGTAGTGAAAATTGAATTGCTAAGTGACATAACTAAAGCAACTGTTTTGAAGTTAAAAACAATATATAGGACTTCAAATTTCATGGTTCTCAGCCTAGTGTTTTCCACTGAAGTGTACTAAATTTTAAATAACGAGTCGTCACTTCACTGTGGTTTAAGCAGCTAAGTACTACACAGCTACGTGCTCATTCTTCCAATCTTCCAAGATTAAGGAGAGAATCAGACAAGTAAAAGTGTGAGAATCTGTGGTTTGAGGTAACGATAATTTATTAGGTAAAGCAAAAACTGCATATGCAAGCATAGCAAAACAAGAAATTAGTTCACTACTTTCCATTGACAGGCAGGGTAAGCAATTTCCAGGAAAGCAGGGCTCATCATATTTGATGATGTACTCTTGGGAACACAAACAGCGTTGCTTCAGTTGTATTCCCTCTCCTTCTTTCCCCCAGCTTTTGCTGGTGAATCTGAGGCAGTGTTCTATGGGACATTCCTTTGGCCAGTTTGTGTCAGCTGTTGTGCCTGTGTCCCCCTCAGCTTCTTGTGCACCCCCAGCTTTGTTGCTGGCGGAGCAGTGTGAAAAGATGAGAATTCTTTGATTCTGTGCTGGCACTGCCCAGAAAGGACTGAAACATCAGTGTATTATCGGTACCATTTAAATTAAAATCAAAAATAAATAAATATACATATACAGCCTTTATGAGGAAAACATTATCTCAGCCAAAAATAGGACAAAGTTTTGCAAAAGAAGAAAAGGACAGTCTGAAACAATCTCTGTGTATCTTGGCTGTACGGCAGACTTCCATACTGCATCTTAACATCACTTAACACAAGTATGAGAATGCCACTCAGCTCAGAGAGCAGTCACCAGTATTACACAGATCAGTGGTCCATCTTGCCCCAGTGGAGCTTTATTGCTACTCCTACTGAAGACTTCTTTATTTGCACAGATGAAAATAAAAGGAAGAAGACTAGTTTTTCCTGTGAATAAATATTTTTAATGGCTTTGGATTGAATGTTAAGCAAATAGCCCACGATCTCATATGTCTATACCAATACAGTTTCCTTGTATTGTTATGCAACACAAAAGTCAAAATAAAATGGGAATCCTTGTAAATTTACTTATTTATTTTTTGCTGGTTGTTTTAGTTTCAGCTGTGATGAAATTGTTTATTCAGTGTGTCTGGTATAATGCTATGTTGGTGAAAACGGTGTTGATAACACACTGGTGTTTATAGTTGCCTGCTAAGCACTATTGTATAGACTCAAGGCCATTCACAGCAAAGGATCCATGTAGCTGGGATGGAACAGAATTAGGATAGAGGACAGAGGGGTGTGTCATATCCATATCGTATCACATCAAGCAGAAGGAATTTTGAAGAGGTTGGGAGTTCATCTGGTTCTCTTCTGCTGGACATTTATCTGGTGCATCACTTGCCATATACCTATAGATATATATACTTGTCATAATTAATATCCTTTTTCTCTAAATAGCTTTATATCAACCCACAAGTTCTACTTATTGTTTTTTTTTTCTTTTTTTCTTTCTGCCATCCCACTGGGAAGAAGGGGAGTGAGTGAATGACTGTGTGGTTCACAGTCACCTGCCAGGTTAAACCACAACAGATTATGTGTTTATGAGACCCCTGCATTCTTTTTAAATGATTTGTTAGCTATAAGGTCGACTGGGAAAGGAAGTGTAGCATAGAAGGCACGGTGCAAATTTTCTCATCATGGAAGGACAGAATGAGAAGTAACAGAAATGTAAGTGGACACCTTAATGGTCTGTGTCTGAAACAATTACTTTAATTAAATGTTCTGTTTGGTCACTTGATCAGCAGAATAGGGATTAAGCAGAGTCACCTGTAGGACTTACACATTAACAAATAAGCCTACAAGTCACCATTATACAGAAATCCTTCAAAGACTTTTTAGGAACATAATGAGCTGGGATGCTGCTCTTAAGTGTTTGTGCACCAGTGCGCATAGTATGGGGAGTAAAGACAGGTCGAGTCAGACAGGTGTCAGACAGTCAGACAGGTTGCAGAGCTATTTGTCTTATTTGTATCACAGAGATGTGATCCTGTGACTGAAGGTTTGCAATAGAAGGATGCAGACATTTTGGGAAGGACAGGCTAGGGAGGTGCAGTAGATGTGGTGCTCTTTTTGTGAATGACTAGCTGGAGTACATGGACCCCTGTCTGGGGATGAATGAGGAGTTAGTTGAGAGTTAGTTGAGAGGATTGGAATTAAAGGGAGAACCAAGTTCGGTGACATTATAGTGGGAATATGCTACAGGCCACCTGACTGGGAAGAACAAGCAGATGAACTCTTTGTGGATGTGTAAGAACAGCCTTGTGTTTGCAGGCCCTTCTCTTCTTGGAGAATTCCTGCACCTTGATATCTACTGGAGGGACAACATAGCAGAAGCCTCCCATCGGGAGTTTCACTCCAGTCCTGGAGTGTGTTGATCATAACTTCTTCTCCAAGTGGAAGAGAAAACAGTGAGGGGAAGTGCTTTAATAAACCTCATACCCACCAGCAAGGAGGGACTTGTTGAGAATGGGGAGGTCAAAGACAGCCTTGGCAGCAGTGATCCTGAAATAGTGGAGTTAGGGAACCAGGGGGAAGGAAGGAAGATGAAAAGCAAGCTCACAATCCTGTACTTAAGGAGAGAAGACTTCATCTTGGGGGGTCTTCTTGGAAGAGTCCAGTGAGACTCCTGTGGGATAAGGCCCTGAAAGGAAGAAGAAGCCTAAGAAAGCTGATTAATACTCAAGGAACAACTTCTCCAAGGTCAAGAATGATCCATTTCAGCAAGCGGTAGGTCAGGCAGAAATGCCAGGAGGCTAGTGTGGATGGACAAAGTGCTCCTGGCCAACCTCACAGAAAGAAAGTGTAAAGAGGTTGGGGGCACGGATGGGTAACCTAGGAGGAATACAGATGTTGTCCCAGCATCTGGGCATAAAGTTAGGAAAGCTAAAGCCCAAACAAAATTGAATCAGGCCAGGGATGTCAAAATGTCAAAGACATCAAGAAGGACTTCTGTAAGTACATATATGACCAAAAATGAAAAAAAAAGGCTAGAAAATGTGGGCCCATTGTTGAACAGAACAGGGCACCAGGTTACACTGGATATAGAAGAGGCTGATGTACTGAATATCTTCTTTGCCACAGACTTTTGTTAGCAAGATTGATCTTTGCAAATTGCAGGCCCCAGGGTCCAGGGGGAAAAGCTGGAGCCAGGAAAATGTGCCTCTGGTGGAAGAGGGTCAGGTCAGTAACTTGAGGTGAGTTGAAAATGGGCTAAATGTCTGGACCCAGAGGGTAGTGGTCAGTGACACAAAGTCTAGTTGGAGGCCAGCAACAAGCGGTGTACCCGAGGGTTTAGTCCTGGGTCCAGTCCTGTTTAACATACTCATTAGTGATCTGGATGATGCAGTGGAGTGCACACTTGATAAATTGTGTACACAGATGACAAAAAGGTGGAGAGCAACTGGTGTACCAGATGGCTCTGTTACCTTTCAGAGCGACCTTGACAGACTAGAGACTTGGGGTGACAGGAACCTCATGCAATTCAACTAGGGGAAGAGCAGACTCCTGCATCTAAGAAGGAACAACCCTGTTGTCCCTGTGCACCAGTGTGTCCTGGGAGCCACTCATGTGGAAAGCAGCTTGGCAGAAAAGGATATGGGGGTTCTCGCGGATCCCAAGTCAAGTATGAGTCAGCCGTATACCCTTGTTGCTAAGAAAGCTAGCAATTCTGTTGTCTTCTTTTCACAATGCCAGTATCACCAGGTGACCCTTCTCTACCCAGACATGCTGAGGGCACTCCTGGGGTACTGTGCCAATTTCTGTCACTTTCCACCTCCTTCTGCGACCAGAGAGAGAGGCCTGAGCATTCTGTGAAAAGTCCAGTGGTGGGCTGCAAAGAAGATGGTACTGGTGCACCTCTGCTATGAGAAGAGGCTGAGAGAGCTGGAGCTGTTCAGCCTGGAGAAGAGGAAGGTTGAGGGGATCTCATCAATGTTCCTGAAGAAAGATTGCAAAGACAATGAATGCAGGATCTTTAGTAGTGCCTCACATCAGAACAAGAGGCAGGAAGCACAGAGAAAGACAGAATGTTCCTCTGAACATCAGGAAACTTCGTTCGTGTAGTAGTGACTGAGCACTTTAAGAAGTTGCCCAGAGATGCTGTGGAATCTCCCTCCTTGGAGGTCTTTAAAAGCCACCTGGACATGGTCCCATTTAACTTGTTCCAGGTGTCTCTTGCAGGAGGGTTGGACCAAATGAACTTCAGAGGTGCCTTCCAAGCTCAATTGTTCTGTGATTCTGTGATAATAGTTGAGTATACCTTTCCCTTCACAGTTGATAGCATATTCAAAATAAAATTCATATCTAAAGATTTATTTTCAAGTGAAGCATATCAAGATCTCAGAAGTGAGCTTGTAAGAAGTATTGTAAGAAGAAGCTTGTAAGGTCATTTTCAAATCATCATTTTAATTCCAATTTTGCAGATTATCTACTCTCTCTGTCACAACACACTTTTTGGGTAGTTTTTCATTTTGGCTTTTTTGATATAAATGGAATAGTGACAAAACACTAAAGGAAAGAAACAAAACCCACAACTTTGTAGCACAGCCTGGAACAGATCTTTTTACTTTGTTGTATGTTCTTTAGCACTGTATCAGCACTGCATTCCAAGATAATGTGTTCCTGTCTGTTCTATTATTGTACATTCTCTGCAATTAGAGGCAAACACAACTTTATTAAAGATCTTCCATTCTGGGCTAAGGGCATGAATAGCTGTTATAGCTGTCATATTTTAGAGAGTCAATTACCACTACTGTTTATCAGAGCTGTTCCAGATGTGGAAACAAAAAATTGAATGAAGTCTGAGATACCTGAAGTAAATAGATGCTTTCATTCCCTCCTGTTTTGTTTTTATCTCAAAGGCTTTGAGTTTTCTCCTTATTATGAACCATCCATTACAGTTTCTTTTACTGACATTAAAAAAAGGGGGCGAAGGACAGGATTGTCTCTCTCTACTCTGTCCATAAGGCTCTGCTTGGAGCACTCCTTCCAGGTCTTCCCACTAATCCAGCTGCTGCATGGTCGTGGAAGTTGCTGGTTCTCTGAAGAAAGGTGAACCCCTACTCCATTGTAATGTTTTCTGGCTTCCAATGTGAGCCAGCTGATAATACGAGGAGAGCATTTCCTCGAGGCAGTGCTGTTCTCTAAAAGCCTTTTGGACTCAATGTGCTTTAAGAAAAATTAATTAGGTCCCAGATCCCATTTGAAGTCACGAAAGTTAGAACTTCTTTGTCACTTCCTAGAAGCTTAAGTTATAATGGTGATTCTAATTGCACCTTTTCTCCCTGGATATGAATACTGGCATTTCTTGTGGCAAGGGTTTAGTTTTATTATACATATATATGCGCTACAAAAACCAGCACATATCTCTATGTGTACATGTGAGCGCATGTGTGAATGTACCCACAAATCCACACTGGTTGTTCTTCATATTTCAAGTTAATTTGAAGCCCCAAAACCCCAGAATGTGTTTGACTGCAAGGCCAAAGTAGTTTTTTGTTTGTTTGTTTGTTTGTTTTAATTTTGAATAGCATAATAAAAGTAGTAAATCATGATTGTTTGTGTCAGATTTAGAGCACATCTCAAAGCTGCTCGTTTCCTGTGACTTTTAAGAGTTACTTTATGCTTTTATGCACGCTTTCTTACTCATGGATTGAGGCCATGCCATTTTTGAGGAGCTTTGACACTCACAGAGGAAGATGTAATCTTCTTTGTCTCCATATGGATTTCATAGTGGGGCAGCTAGGTTGGTTATTTTTTCACTGTGTAACTTAAAAGAGAATCCTGATTTCAGCTTGCCAGTCTAGCCTTTTTGTACCTCCTACATGGAGAAAACTGGCGTTCACAAATGTTTCCAGCGCTGATCTATCCCAAATGCATCGAATGCTGGGGAGGTGTTAGCTCTCTGTGGTAACTGTGGCATGAACAGAGGTCACAGCTGATGGAAAATGGACTGCTGCACCTGAGGAGACTGTTTTTGTATCTTAATTGTCTGTTTGGCTCAGGCACCATCTGTATGGCTGTACGTAACAATGCGGGGAAGAAAACACCGGATAGAATTGGGAAATGCTCCATATTCTTTCTTCTAGTTGATGGAGAAATGAGAAATCAGAGCTTGGTGTCATAAATCACCTTTTATTTATCAAAAGTGATTTTTGTAGGGCCAGAGAGTGAATGTGCAGTCCAGTATCTTGCCTTTGTTTTCCACTGTTCTCTATCATCAGACCACAAAACATCAATAAAAAGCCTAACGTTAGTTCTTTTTTGACAGTTATCCAAGCAACCAGAGCCAACAAATGCATTTTTAAAGTAATAGATTCTCAGAAAGTAATGTATGCTTGGGAACTGAAAGGGCAAATGGTTTTTGTTATGTTTTTAAAGGAAATGTCAAGCATAAACTCTTTTTCATGTCTGTATAAACCCAGCGGGCATGGAATGCCTGCTTCCTGCCAAATCTGGTATTAACTATGGCTATCACATTGAGGGAAATTAGAACCATTTGAGTCTTTGTACTTGGAGGTTCCCAAGTATGATTTAAGAAGGCTTACTCTAGATTGTTATGCCAGTTTATGGGATTGCAATGCATGTATTCAGTATGGTGCTTCAGCAGTTCACTGATCATGTCCTGGCCTTGAATGCATTGATCCAAGGGTTTCATTTAAACACAGGCCTGGTGGCATCAGGACCTGGAGACTGGGGAGCAGGCAAGAGAGAGAAAGGAAGATGATACTGAAAGAGATGAGTGACTGAGTTCCATCAGAAGATTTTGAGCTGTATTTCACACAGCTGTAATTTTGATGGGTGGTTCCACAAAGGGTTGTATTTCTAGCCCATCGTGAAAGCGTTTGGAACTGTTATTTCTTGCCTTTGTGTTTGAGCAAACTAAAGTATTACATTGCTCGTAAGCGATATAAGAAAAACTTTATGCTATCAGAAATACATACTGTCCAGAACTTCAATTGGCTCTTCCAGTGCCATGGCACCAGTGACGGTGCTAAATAGAGGAGGGCTGAGGCTATGCAGAGCTAATTTGGTGGTTGATCTGTTACCATAAGGACCTGTAGAAGTAGGAGGAAGCTGAGGTTTGCAGTTACTGTGATACAAAATAATGTCCTTTGTAAACTGTTCATGAGACACTATATCCATAACCTTCCCTAGACTCAGTCCTGAGTAATTTCCCATTGACTTCTGGTCAGTTTTAGTTTCACCGTGTCCATGTCTTAGAACAGAAAATAATCTATTGGCACAAACCAAACAAAACTTGTAGGATTTTAGAGTTGAGTTGTTTTAAACCAGTGACGTAAAAGCAGAATTTGTGGAACCATGTCAGAACAGGATGGGGATGGCTTTTCTTTCATCATCTCTTACTTGGAAAGGGTTTGTATTTAGGAATGCATTTACACATTCAACATGAAGACTTTCAAGATGTGAGGGTCTAGACAAAGACAACACTGATAAGATAAACCCTCTCACAGGAGTGATTGGATAGCCCTTTTGGAACTGAACTCTTTGCAGTTTTCCCAACAGAAAAAAAGAATGCAAATTTGAAGTATCATCTAGAATCAATCAGTGAATGCACTGAGTATTCATAAAATGAGAGATGTGGAGGAATACTGTTTTGAAAGCAAAAGTATGCTTTGCTTGTTTATGTTATTTTTCACTTGCAAAAGTCCATTCGCTCTGAGTATTCATAAAGTGTAGAATTGCTATTACTTATTATTATAAATAAATGCTTGATTTTGTTGTAGATGGCTCCCATCTTGAGGGGCAGAGGATCTTGTTAAAGGGCAGAAACTGAGCCATTAAAAGCTCTGAATGAGATTCCACTGTTCCTCTCTTCTTGTTGCTTGCAACTCTATTGAGTTTGTCAGGATAACAGTGTTTGCACATCGTTCCAAAGCTTAGTAAACCCAAACCAAGCTTGAACTGGTTGCAGGATTGTGGGAAGGCTTTGCATAGGCAAAGAATTACATAGAACACACAAGAGAACAGTATTCTTATTTTAAATTGTTTTAAACTCCTTTTAATTCCAACTCAGATAAAGTCAATTGTAAAGAACTGGTTCACGAGATTGAAAAATATGACCTTTTTTCTGAACAATGACAAGAATGAAAAAAACAAAATAAGAACCATTAACCTTGCTATATGATTCTGCAGAAAATAAAATGGTAGTTGTTAAAAAACAGAAGAATCCTTAAGATGGAAAAAGACTTCTAAGTTCATCATGTCCAACCATCACCCCATCACCACCACGTCCACTAAACATGTCCCTTACATGTCACATCTACATGTTTCTTGAACGCCTCCAGGGACAGTGACTCCACCACTTCCTTGGGCGTCCTGTTCCAATGCTTGACCATTCTTTCAGACAAGAGATTTTTCCCAGTATCCAACCCAAACCTGTCCAGGTGAAGCTTAAGGCTATTACCTCTCATCCTATCTCTAATTACCTGGGAGAAGAGACTGACCCCCACCTCACTGCAGCCTCCCTTCAGGAAGTTGTAGAGAGCAATAAGGTCAGCCCTGAGCCTCCTCTTCTCCAGGCTAAACAGTCCCAACTCCCAGTGCTGCTCCTCATAAGGCTTGTGCTCCAGACCCTTCGTGAGCTTCATTGCCCTAAATACATTGAGGATGTAGTAATTTCTGCATAATGTTCATAAGCTTTCTGATGCATCTTTATGCAGAAGACATTTTCATTAAGGAATTTATTCATAGTACTTAATTAGAAAAAAGATAAAAGCAATAAATTAATAAGTGGCAATCATTCTTGCTCTATACTTGCATTTCAATGCATTATTTCAGCATTTTGATCAGTTATGATCAGAACTTTTCAGAGCTAAAGAGCTGCTTAATTTAATTCTTTCTGTCAGCACCTTTGTATCTCAAATGTGATGGCAAACTAAAATCTGGCCTAACCTGTCAAGCACTGGCAGGGCAGAGATGATAACCAGAGCTTCTTCCCAAAAGTGTGTTTTCTCAGTCTGTATTTACTGAGAAGAAGGATTAGACTTGGTGAGTTTTTAATATGAAGCTGGGACTGACTTGAACGTTACATGTGTTTGCCAAAGATGAATGGACTGTTAGCTACTGGATTCCTGAAAACTCTTTGAACTTCCTGGGTTTTTTTTTCTTTTTTTTTTTCTCTGGCCAAGGCTGGGTGGAGAAGCACATTTTGCCCTTCTTGTAATAAGTTAGAAACAGCCCTGCCACAAAGCATTCTTTTCCTGGTCTCACTGGAAAACTTACACAACTTACACTTCTAATTACTTGCATATTGCGACTTTAAACTCTCTGAAAATCAGAGTACATTGAAAGCATTCTTCTGAAAATACTTGCACACTTAGAAAACCTTTCAATCTGGATATTAAGCTGTGGCATATATTCTCCTAGATGCTGAGAAATCTGACTCCCCTCAGTATATAAGGTAAAATTTAGAAATCATGTTACATCATATTTCCCTCCCACCTTCTTAGACTGCGCTTTAAACAGAGAGGATAGTTGGATAGTTGGATACTGGAATGCACAGAAATTCATGGTTAAATTGGATGTGATCTAAATGTTAATACAATTCTCTTATTTGAAGAGTTTTTTTTTCCTTTAAGTTACATTTTAGAAAGGAAACACAAGGGCTCCTTACTGAGGAAGTATTTAATGTATTAAGAATTTCAATTCCATTTCAAGGCTCTTCATTTTCACCTTCCACATGACTTTTGCCTGCTCTTTGTATGCTATTTTTCATTTGTAAGTTCTTGTAGATTAAATATTGACCTAACCAAATGTAGGAGCTGCAGAACTGTTCAGGGTGCTCTGCAAGATACTAGCGACTAATTAATTCATCATACTTCTGTTGAAGACAAGTTTTTAATGGATATAGAAATGAAATCACTTAGGAAAGGAGGGGCAGTGCAGTGTTATGGCTTTATGTGTAATATGGGTTATTGGCTTTTTTTTTGGTCGTGTTTTTACTTTTCTAAATAAATTAAAACTGGTGGGTCAAAGATTCAGTAGAGAAGAACAACCATATAATAATAGGGTCATTATGGGACCTGATTTAACCTCATATTGTTCCATTTTTTCATGCTGTGTCAATCCTACAGGAGGAGCCCATTTTGACTCTTTCAGAATGTATTGATACCAATGTCAGGGACTCAATTAATTTGAAATCCACGTACTTTCTACATGGAGAGTTGTTATTATTACTACTGTTTTATTATTATTATTCTGAAAACATCTGTCCTCTTTCCGGTCCTACCACGTTAAACAAAATGTTTTTTGTGGGTGTGATCTGCAGACTAAAACGTCATTTGTAGTGTCAGATACACTTCATCTGTTCTCTACAGCTGGATTATTGCCTACCCTTCCGGAGAGATTTCTCAACTGAAGTCCCAACCTCAGGTTATTTAATTTCAGGATATGGGATGACAACATCCAAAACCATGTTCCCCAAAAGTCCTGATAAGAGACTTCCTTGCAGCTGATAAGAGCTGGACTCATGGTGTGCTTCCTTCACAGTTTTTGCACCATGCCCAGTTTGAGCAGCGACTGTATCACAAGTATCTAAATCACTGGTGGAATTACTTTGGCATACAGTCCTTCCTTACTTGAGTTACAGATTCTTACTGGAGCCTTTCAGTCAAGAAGGAGCTTCTTCCTTCAGCTGAGATTACACTGTATATTCCTCAAAGGGTCACAGAGATTGAGGAATTGAGGAAAAGCACTGTACCTGGTGTAACTCTGTGTGATATTACAGTGATTGAAAAAGCACCTCAAAGTAATTAATACCTTACAGTCTCATAGGCTGCTGAACTACATGCTCATTTAGCACACTTATTCTGTCTCCTGTTGCCTTCTCTATTTTTACTTACCAGAAAGATGCAATGCAAACATCCATACAAGAGGAGTAAATTACTTTAGAACAAGGTACAAATATATACGGTATGATAACTTGTTTTATTTATTCTTTTTTTGTTTGTTTGTTTGTTTGTTTAAATGGAAATATTTACCTAGATATAACGTTGTGTGAACTATGGAATCCTTGCTAGCCTGGTTCTCACACTCAGATGCTATTTTGTGTGGGAAAACAAGAACCTTTGTTTTAGACAGGGGCTTCTAAGCCAAATGGATGACATCTGAGACCACAGATTGAAGTGCAAGATGAGGCAAAAGTGGACAATTATAGCATCAGAAACATAGATCTCATATTGGAAATCAGAGGTTAAAATATAAGAGGCAAAGTACACACAGGAATAGATCACAGGAACACATTTCTACTCTGTGAAAACAGCAGACTAACTAGAAAACAGAGGCTGACTAGATTTAGCTGCAGTGTTTCTCATTAGCAAATGAGTAAGGCTCATTGAGACACTGATATGGTGTTGTCAGTTCCAAAAAGTGCAAAAGGCAAGATCTTGCTTTTGATAATCTTAAGAAAATGGGTGCAGCAGCAGTTCTTTACATCACTCGTTATACATTCATGAACCACTAGCATTGGGATCTGAATGATCAATGTCAGCAATGAAGAGGTCTGGCTTTTCTCCCCTCAGTTTTCCTGCCTCAGTGCACCTTGCATACATTCTCTTAAAGTCACGCTTTTCTGAAAGGAAAACAGAGTTCAAAGAGGTAAGCATTGTTTTATTTTCTAGCTTCTGTCCAAATTACCTAGAAGATGCTATTTAATGCTTATTTATGAATAGAACATGAAGAAAATAGTATAATTTTCAATAACACGGAGATCAATCAGAAGACTTCAGCTATCTTAAACATTATTTGGGATTTTCACAATTACACCTCCTTTATCCTGGAAGAGAGGTAGTAAGTCAGGAATTGGGAAGGAACCCGTGTTGACCAGGAAAAGAATGATTAATTGAGCCTTGCCAAGGTACATTCCAGGGCTGGTAGGAGGAAGGAGAGAAGCAGAGGCCAGATTTTTAGTTGGTCTGTGAAAGGAAGAATTGTGCTGTTGATATGTGTCCTTCTTACCACCTAAGTACAATGTTAAGTTTGAATCCTGCAATAACTTTTTTTCTCTTCTGTGCTCTTGATGCTGAAAGCTGTGTTTCTTTATTGTAGTTTGCACTGTGGGGAAGCAGTTAAATGAATTCCCGTTAGTTTGAGAGGGAAGGAAAGAGAAGTAATGCATTTGAAACAAATCTATCTGTATGCAGAAAAATCAATTATATGTTTTCCTGTGTTTTCATCTTGAGGTCCATCTCCCAAATGGCCTCTGATAAATAAGGATGTGCTGTCAAGATGGTGTTCTTTTGCTGGAGTCATATATAGTTTCCATCCCCCAGCTAGCTGCTGCTTGCAGGAAACTTGAAGTAACTATCTTGAGGACGTTCCTTTTTAACCTTTTGCCAGGATTGAAGTTACTGTGTTAAAATGCTGTTAAGGAAGAAACTAAACTCAGAGATGTAAAGCAGATTTTTTTTACTCACAAGCAAATTATTAGAAACTAAACTAAATATAAAATAAGAAAGACAAATATATTTTGCAGGACTACCATGGCCTGGTTTCTTGTAATTATGTGTTTAGGATGTGCTGCCCGTCACACAGAGCGCGCTGTGAAATTTCAGCTTCTCTCAAGCATTAAATAAGCACAGGTTTTTGTCAGTGGTTTATGTGCCAGTTCAGCCCAGTTCTGTGGTTACCTGGGGAGGAGGGCCCACAAACCCATGTCTCAGGAGAGGGAAGTAGGGAAAAGGAGGGGAGATGGGCCTAAAAAGAAAACAGCAGCGAGCTAAGGGAGAAAACTAATTTGCTAAATATGATAGCGCAGTGTGAGATGACACAACATAATGCAATATAATTGGAATTGAAGCTAATAAACCAAATAAATGGAAGAGGGAGTGTCCAAAACCAAAGTCCTTACTGTGATGCTGAAGGCGAGGTGGCTAAAGAGCGCACGCGCAGAGACAAGGAGTAAAAGAAGGGGCAGAGTTGTGACTTGTGAACAGTTTTATCTTTCTCTCTAAACAGAAAATGGAAACGGAACAGTGAAAGTCTTCTGGGATGTGTAGTAGTTCTGAGAACCAGATATGCAGAAATATCAACAATCCATGGAACAGGTGCATGAACTCTTTAACTCCCAGTGTACTACATGATACTATAATGTTATGACGTGGAATGCCAATATCAAAAATCATAAAACCATGACAGTTTTACAGTAACCTGGATGGCTTTGGGAATGAATGAACAGCAAACGCAGAGTCAGGAAAGTCTGAGAAACTTGCATGAGATTGTTCCATAACAGGCATGTTTTAAAAACCTCAGTCAGTTCCAATGCCATTGAGAGGTACTTCTTAAAATGAGCACATACCATTTATACCCTCTTCTCTGATAATTAGCTTTCTGGTATTGTCACACATTTCATAATAGTTATGTAGGTAACAGACAAAAATGCTGTGGGAATCTTTATCTCACCATAAAACTTCAATAATTTTACTGACTTTAGCTGTTCATGTTGATTATTTAGAAATAATGAGTGTTTCGTTTTTTGAGGCAGGTGGCATTTGTCACATCCATCCATCAGGAAGAAAGCTGATCACTGGTAAGGTTGAGACAGGAGTTGAAAACTCTTACATCAAAATGCTCAGTGCAGCTTCAGAAAATAGGATGATTTGAATGGTGTTACTGGGCACCACGGTCAGTGTTGTAGAGCTCTTTCCTGCAGCACTGTGGATACTGAAGTCCAAAGAGAAGGGGCACAAATCCTTCAAGATCAAACTGTCTTCAAAATGTGGGCAAATAATTTAGAACAGCGATAAAAGACTTGCCCTGAAAAAGGATATTAGTATTCAGAGAATTTCTGAATCTATTAGCTACTTTTCTAGTTTCATTCCTCTGAACACTAGCAGATAGGTTTTGTAAGGCATTATTTTTCTACAGAAAAAGCAACCCAGACTAAGCAAGAGTTAGCCTTACGGCTAAAATAGAAGGTTAATGAAATTATGTATGAATTTAAATGAATATAAATGAAGAATGAAATCTGATAATCTGAAAAAAAAAAGAAGAGAAAAAAATTACAAATTGAGCAAAGGAGGATGATTTAAATTGCAGACACGGTCACTAGTGGAAATATAAAGGTTTGTGCTAAGTAGAAGGAGAGATGTGAAAGTAAAAAAAAACCAGAAAGTAATGTAAGTAGTGTCTGTTTTGCATTTTTGACCTTTCAGAAATTTCATCAAGATGCTGAAAATTCATCAAAATGGTAAACAAGGTTGAATGGGCTGAGTCTGTGATGGCAGAATCAACCTCTGTTCAGTAACCTCTGCTGCTGGAAGTACCTGAGCAGAATAGTGCTAAGATACTTGTACTGCTCATTAAACCTCACCCTGGGATCTTATCTAAGGAAAAGAATATAACCTTCACGTGGACACTGGCATTCCCTTTCTTTAGTTTATTTTCAGATATACCATTACACAATCTTTCCTCCATTTCTATAGCTGCAAATTACAGAACAATAACTTGTAGAATTCCTCAGAGCACAGGAGTTAAAGTTGTGTGGTGTGCACGCTTGAGGGTTCTGCATCCGCATTTACCAACAATAAAATTTGTTTTTATCGTGTTTCCTTTGGGGAACAACTGTTGTTAATCTGGTTAAATGGCAGAAGTGTGTGTGTGCACGTGTGTACATATGCACGTGTGTGCATGTCAGTGCGTGTATACACAAAATATTTCCCCAGACAAAAATATGAATGTGTTGTTGAGGTTAACATTTGCCTTCTTGCAGAACCAATAGTAGGGATTCTCTTCTAATAGGCTGGACTGGTTGGCCTTCTTGGATGTAGTCACTCAGATATGTTATCCTAATGTGATTAAAAATCTGTCCCGGAGCTTGGTGAGATGCTCACTGTAACATATGTATCTTTTGACATTTGCGCTCTCTAGTTCTCTCCTGGCACACATAATCAACATTAAACCTGATAACTTCAGATATTCTGTGAAGCTATGAACCCAACAATCTGTTTTCAAAACACAGTCTTTGGTGTGTTTCAAGTTGTTTGTTTTGTAACTTTTTATGTGGATTGCCTTTAATAGCACCTTAAAAGCTCATCAAAGTCTCTTTTTCTAAGAGCGCTCTTCTCCACTGAAGATGTTACAATTGCTCAGTAATATTAGAAGGGGAAAAGGCTTGGAAAGAACAGTTATCAAAGCCTAAGTCTTGTAGTTACACTAGCACTGTACTTCAGCCTGCTACTGCAGCAGGCATATGAATGACCCAAAATAGACATAAGCTTGATACAACTTGAAAGAGAAAGTCTATTAGTGCATTAGAAATTTGAGTATGTGATAACTTACCTTATTTTAGGCTTAATTCCCTTCTCCATAGTGAAGAGTGAAAACACTTTGCCTAGTTTATTTCAGTGTTGCTGCTTTTGGAATAATGAGAGAGCAAGAAGTGAGACTAAATTTTACATATGTGAGCTATTCTGTAAGAATTTTGCCAACATAGGCAAACAAGTAAGTATCCCTTGCACATAGGTACTTTCTGCAGTTCTAGAGAACATCTTGTTATAGTTTGAAAAAGTTGCTATACTTAACTATACTGTTCAGTTTATCAGGAGTGTTAGAACAATTCAGTATTTTTGTAAAGCTAAGTAGATGAGACATTAATCTCAGTTTTATTACGGAGAAGGTTTCTGGTTCTTAATAAAATTTTGAGTGAACTCTTCAGACATAAAACAGGTGGTAAAGGAAAGGAATTGAAGAGATGGTTCTGACAGATGGAAGGAGGAGTTAATATCAGAAGTCTGTCTTGCTGCAACAGTAATGTTGTAAGATTGGAGTGGCACGGCTGTGTCAATTGCGAATCCTTTTAAGAAATGTCCCCATTTCTAAGATGCTGCTGTTTAAATGGCTGTTCTGTCAGAAAAGCCTCCTCAGGCCAACATAAAACAAATCAGTGCTAGGTAGCTATTTTAGTGCAATAATCAGAAAGATTGAGTAGCACAAATGAATGGTTCCCAAGCTCAGCCTACAAAGCAATGGTCTTTCCTAGGTTCTTGGATGGATCGAGAAAGAGCTCATGCCTGCACTTCAGGCCACTTCGTAGTATCGTTACCTCTGCAGAAAGCAACTTTTCAGACCTCTGAACTGTGAATACTGAATTGTAAAGTTTCTTTTTTTTTTTTGCCCTGCACATGACAATAGGAGCACCAAAAATGTGCTTAAATTTTGAAAACACTCTCCATCCCTGCAGTAAATATATCTGTGGTAATTTTTTTTTTTTTTTGTCTTCTACAGCTGTCTTGGCATGCACTACACTGAGATTTGGTATTGCACAGATAGGCATTATGATCCCTCATATTTTATAGTTGCTGCCATGTTAAAAGTTTTGTCTTCCTTCTATTTCAAGTGTAGTAGTTTTGGTTTGTCATGCATCAGTACAGGTTTATGTGACTGGAAGGCTGCACAGAAGAAAAGGATCTGGAGGTATTAGTTGGCAGGTGGCTGAACAAGATCCAGCAGGCTGCCCAGATGGCCAAGAAAGCCAATGACATCCTGGCTTGTGTCAGAAATAGTGTAATCAGCAGGACTAGGGGAGTGATCATCCCTCTGTACTTGGCACTGGTGAGGCCATACCTCAAGTACTGTGTTAGTTTTGGACCCCCCTCTACAAGAGAGAAGCTGAAGCTCTAGTGCATTTCTGAAGGGCAACATAGCTGATGAGGGATCTGGAACACAAGATTTATGAGGAGCAGCTGGAATTGGGGTTTGAGTCTGGAAAAGAGAAGGTTCAGAAGAGACCTTATTGCTCTATACAGCCACCTGAAAGAAGGCTGTAATGTGGTGGGGATAGGTCTCTTCTCTCTGGTAATTAGTAATATGACAAGAAGAATTCCCATTAAATTTATGGCAGGAGAGGTCCAGGCCATATGTTATAAAAAAAATAATTCTCTGAAAGAGTGCTCAAATATTGGAATAGGTGGGAAGAGGTAGAGTCACTGTCACTGAAGGCTTTCAGGAAAGGGGTAGATGTAGCACTTAGGACTTGGTTTAGTGGGCACAGTGGTGATAGTTGGACGTAATGATCTTAGAGGCCTTTCCCAACCTTAATAGTTCTATCATTCTATCTCCCTCTCATAATGTCCGTTTATAGGTTAGGTTCCACTCTTTGGGAGTTCTTTGAATCATGCCGTTGTGAATTAGAAAGTAGAGATCATATTCCATTAGGAGAGTAACTACTAGCTCTATAAACTAAGAGTGGGAGTTGAACTGGTCAAATCCTGACGTAATGAAAGCTGTATGTACATAATGAGACAAATTCCTTAAGTTGAGATGCATGCAGGATTGCTAAAAAGGAGCCAGGCAATAGAAGTCACTGGACAAAGATGTAGGCTCCTTGGGAACAGCCATTGGTTGTTGCCAATTGTATTTTTTTTCCTGTCCAGTTTAACAATATTAACAATACAGTGGATACTGTACCTGCATGCTCCTTGGCAACTGAGTACGTATCCAGCAGAGGAATTGGTTACATTAGCTCCCTACTATTTGTAAGTGTACATTACTTTTCCATCCTTCACAGCCTACAAAGCAAATTCCTACCAGCAAAGTTACTTTCTATATTATGCTTGCTTATTTATTGTAACTTTCAAAGCAAGGTAGCCTGTTCAGTTCTCCACATAAGAGGTGCCTTCTTAATTGAGAATAATGAATCCAGACTCCTTTTACTTCCAGTTTCACTGCAGTGTAGGTGGTCAGAAGAACTTGGAAGGGTCTTTTCCACTTCTCTTGCAGTGGTTTGGATGTCCAGGATTTGATGTACACCCATCTCTTGGTTGGAATGGATGTGTGGTAACCGATCCTGGCTTATCTATCCTTACTCAGTTCTCTTAGATCTTCCAGGCACCTCCCCTGCCTGTCCCAAAGGCACCGCTGCAGCTTCACCTTCAGGTGAAATTCCTTTCTTTGCTGGCTCGGCTTCCTTTGACAATAACACTGCTGTTTGGACAAATTTAGGTTCTGCTATCAATACTTTTACCTCTCTGACTTTAAATTTTATTTTCACCTCCAATTTTTCCAACAAATCTCAACCAATTAAAGATGCTCCTGGTAAATACAAGAACTGATGTGTCACCCATTATTCTTCAATTTTAAAATGTCTAAGGCTTAAAGAACAGTTTGGCTTCTGACTTGCCTGTTACACCAACAGCTCTTACAGTGTTATACTTTTGTCATCAGATATTTCTTTGCATTTAATACTGACTAAGTAGCTCCTGTGTCAACAAAACATTCTATTTTGGTTTCATCTTCCCTCAGCTTAATTTTAACCAGAGGTTCTTTCTGGGGAAAATACCTCCAGTCCTCTTATCGCTAGCTTCCATGATTATCAGAGAACATGAAGTTTCTTAGACCTCTGCAGATAGGAACATTATCACTTCCAGTGCCCCTCCTCTCTACAATTAGCATACTGTTTTTTCCTCTAGCTGGGATTTCAGCTCCATGCTTACCCTGAGTACCTCTACATGAGCAGCACAAGAAGAGGGGGGCCAGTTCAGGGAGGATCTGGGTTGGGGGGGGGGGGGGTCCCATGTAGCTCTTGCTTCAGCCAGCACCTTGCAGCCAACTCAGAATTGGTGTAAAGCAGATGAATATTCTTCCTCGAGACTAAATCCACTCTGGGATTTAGGCCCCTCTAGTCCTTGCCAGCATTATATCCCAAGCAAAAAAGAAAGAAAAACTTCTGCAATGCCTCGCTGCTACCTGAGCACTCTACTTGGGTCCTTGTGGATCATTTATTTTTCTGTACTACCAGATAGTATCTGCACAATAACTTCTGTATCTTTCCAATCTGGATCTTGAGTTTTAATCATCATTTCAAAAGCCTTAGCTATCTGTTCAGGATCATCAACATAGATGCCAGGAAGTTTTTTCCAGTTGATTAAATCCATAATTGAAATGGGTACCTTAACTACAACCATACCATTATTTCCAACTGCCTGCCTCAGTGGGGCTTGTAGCGCAAGCTTACACCAGCTGCAGGTCCTCTCTGCCACCAGCTTTGTTCCTATAGTCCCTTAGTCCCTCTTTTAGGCTCATTAGCCAACCCCTCTGTCCCAGGGAGGCCAGGCCCATGTTTCTTGGAGCCTCTGGCTCCCTCTTGGGGCTACTGACATCTCTAAACCCTCCTCCTGCTCATTTAGTTTCAAGCATCTCTGTCCAGTACTACAAGTAGAACACCACCTTTTAAACACCTTTCCTTTCTTCCTCTTTTATCCTTTTCTAGTGCCAAAATCAGAGTATCATTTGGGGTCAAATTAATCCCACACTTTTGCCTCTCAATGTTGCTTCGCTACAAAGAACATATCAGTATGTAACACCACCTCATCCCATTTATCTTCTCTCCACGAAAATATCATAACAAAGTATTATAATTCAAAGTACCATTCACTGGCCATTTTTCTCTATCTTCTAATTTATACAGTGGCCACCACTGATTTGCAGTACTTAATTAAATCATCTTTCCATGCAACCCCACAAGAAGATCCATTTATTTTTTTCCAGTAACTCAGAACTCATCCCAAAGATGACATCTTCAAAATTCCCTCACCCACCACATCCAGTGTCCATTTTAACAATGCATGTGGGTGAATCCTTTGTACTATAACAAAAACAATCAGCATGTAATAACAGCACAAACCAACAATCAAGTATACTTGATGACAATTATCCCAGTTTTATTCCAATTTTGGGGATTTAACTCCTTACCCAGGCCTTTTAACCCTACTCAAAACAACTTTAGTTACACCTGACAGATAGGCAACCAAAATACACGGGGCCTCTAACTACCCTGGGGGACTTTTTAATCCCCTCACCTGGATCCTCAGCCCTACCCTGTGTGACTTCTATGACATCAGATAGGCAGACAACCAAAATACAGGGGGACCTCTAACTCCTCTGGGCAACCAAAATAATAAATAAAAAAGGAATGCCTTGATACTCACTAGTCAGAGGTCTTTGCTCCTGGGCTCTTCAGTCTGGGAATAAGGGTCCTTCCAAGAATACCTCAGTGCCAGCTAAGCTTCTGTGATCCTATGAACCATTTGAGGCTCAAGAGCTCCATCCCATCTGGGTTGACAAATTGTTACCATAAAGCAGTAGATCAAGAAACTCTCTAAGACTCAAATTGGAGTGATAGAAAGTAGACATTCCTTAATATCAGCCCTGGATGCGTGGGGGATACTCCTCCCCTCCCATCACACGTACCTTGCACAAAAACATCTTCAGCTTATTTACATTCAGAGGTTTTCCCATAGATATGTACTCATTCCTTACAAAGACTGGTGGAAACTTTCTTACCTATTCAAGTACAAAGTCTGGCAGAATCAATACAAAGACACAGACTCTTCCCATTATCTAAACAAACTGGAAAGCTGTCTATTAAGGGACTTCATAAGCTACAACTTGTATCACGGGAACTCCCTCACCTTTCTTTCCATACCTGCCACCTCTGAACAGTTTATAGCCATTGAATTGTAGCAATTCAGTCACGTTATCTACCCCAGTACATTTCCACAATAGCAAACAAATCATGGTTCTTCAGGTAGTGACTACCAGTTCCTCGTGTTTCTTGTTACTCACACTCCATACGTTTCTATAGAGGCACTTCATTTTGACCTTTGACTGCCTCATCTTTGACAGAACATTTTAGAAAGGTTTGGTCACTGGTCTCTTCCACCCTGTAGCTTGTGAGTGCGTGTCATGGTTCAGAGCCTCACCTTCCATGTTCGTTAGTTTAATGCACAATATCTAAATCACCCAATCTGCTAGTGAAGATCCTCCTTCCTTTCTACATAAGTGGACCCCATCTCACCCCAATAATTTGTATTCACTGAAGTATCTTCCATGATTTTGGAAGCCAAAACCTGTCAATGACACAAGCCACATAATCAGGTGTTTATTCAGGTGTTAATCTGCACGACGTGTCAACTTCTGCTCACACACCTGTCTCTATCTGTCAAGATAAGAGAAGACTACCTGGGTCCCCATTCACTTCACTTGTGCCCCCAGGACACTGATGTGCTGCTTGATCTTGTCCAAGCATTGCTGTACTGTATGTATATAGTAATGTATATACAGGCACATAACATGTTAAGTGGATTCTGACTCAGTGCTATTAGCTAAAAAAAACAAAACAAAACAAAACCCAAACACCCAGTAAAATTGTTTGTCATGGACAAGGCACAGAATCACTGGCCATACCAGGCAGAAGTAAGAGTACAAAAGGCTGTATGACTACACAGTACCAGTGAGAAGTGCTGTGAAGCACTGAAAAGGTCTTCAACAGGTTAGTTGGGAAACTCTGAGGAGGTCAGTTGCTTGGATACAGGGAGCTGAGAACAGGTAAGTCGCTCTGAAAGTAATGTCTCCTATTTATTTCGGTGAAAACTACAAGATATACAAGGAACTCAGCAACACTTTGACAGAACAAATTCGCTGCTACAAAACATTACTTTTCAACAGAGTCACCAATGTTAGGTATGAATTTTGACTGGCAATAAACAAGAACGTTCATGCTATGCTTGTATAAGTCTGCACCAGTGTAGCTGCTGCACCAGTGTAGCTGCTATTATGGAGTCATTCTTGAAACCCACCACCTACCTGCTTTCCTGTGTTAACGTCTACTGTTTGGTCTCCATAAGCATTCAGCTGATGCTGGTTAATATTAATGGATGCAATTTTTTCCACATGGAAGGAATTCAGTGATACACCTTTGTTTCACTATGTATTTCCATGTCAGATGCCATTTTGTCAGACTGCCCTTCTGTTGTCACTGTCACATGGCAACCAAATTTAACAGAATATTGTTGACAAGGCTCAACCTTTACTGCCATACCACCAATATCCACCTCTGGTGCTCTAATGTAATAAAAAGCACAACAATAACAGCAGATCAGGAAGATCCCAGGCTGCAGTGAGTGAGGATTTGCTCAAACACAGCAGCAGGCACAAAAAACCAGGAAAGAAACTGCGTACCTTCAGAAAGCCTCACCCACACAAGGATCTCTAGAGAGATATCCTTACTTTCACTGCCAACCCTTAAATAAGTTCTGGCAAGGGATGGATCCTAGTTCTACCCCTTCCAGACGCTCAGGTGCATTATATGCACATGAACTGCCTTGGGTTAGCCCTGCCTTCCTACCACGTGCTCAATCACTGTTTTAAGCCGTGACCTAGCATTTCCACTACGGATGCCATGGGCTAATGTAATAAAATAGGAGGTATTACTTTCAGAGTAGCCCTTGTACATGTGCACAGTGAGGTGTGTAATTGCTGGACTAAGTGAACAGTCAGGGTGTACAGCCACAGCCTATGTGGGTGATTCCCAATAAAAAGTCCCCTGTACATTTTTCTGGTCTGGGTCCTATTTTGCTGTCTGGAGGGAAGAGACTGTGGAAGAGGAATACATCACTTTGAAGCTGCCATAGAAAAGGCAGTCACAGTGCTAAAAGTACACAAGGAGTGATGCACTGAAGCTGATAAGGCCCGTGAAGGCATCTTGGCTCTGTCTTCTTGAACCTGTTGTAGCCACTTGCAACAAGTTTTGTATGTTCTACACTAAATTTCCATTCCATTCCATATCCCACCGAGGATATGATACATGGCATTTGGCTCTTCACTGCCTTCCATCACAAGCTTTGAAGGATTGTGCAACTGATCCCCGTGTGCAGAACTTCTGACTAGGTCCCATGAGAGGAACTGCCTGAGTTCTAGGAACAGCAGCTGTATTATTTTTCATTTACTTCTCTTTCCTTCCAGTTGTATCAAGTACAGCTTGGCTTACCTCATTCACTGCCACCAGGCCTGAGTTGAAAGCATCTTCTTGATCTGGAACTTTTTTCTGGAATGTAGTAGTGCTTGCATAGGTTACACACAATATCTGCCATGCAGTGCATTAGTGCCTTCATGATTTCACTTTTAAACTTGTTAAATGTAGTATTTCTTATTGTAGTTTCATATTAATGCCTTTTTGTTGCTTACAAGAAAAAATGAAAAAGAGGAGCAGTTCTAGGAAACTCAAGAATAGCATAAAGTTTATGAGATAAACTGGTTAAGCACCAGGAAATATTTACCATATCACAGGTCATTAAGTACTGGATGACAAGAATAACTTCATACATGCTACTCATTGTAGCATGTAAAATGAACCAGCCTTAAAGTCACGTGCTCCTGGCATGCCTATATTAAGTGAGGAAAGCAGATGTGCCCTTATTTCTGCCTTGCAAGCAGATAGGCTGCAAAAATACAGTTGTTTTTTAGGAAAATGTGGAACACAGTAAAAGGAGAATATGTTGTACATGTGGTGCAAGCTGCTTGTTCTGTGCTTCATATGGAACCAGAGAACCAAATGATCATTGGATAAATGACAAATTTTCCTTAGCACACTTTCGGTATGGAGCGGATTAATCATATTGTTTAAGGAAATTTTGTATTTCTCTTTTGAATGTTGAATGTTTGAAGGTTAATGTAGATTGTTATTTCATGTTGCTGCATCTGTAATACACCACCAGTGTGTCTGATCAGTCAGTACGTTTGACATTATCTTTTTGGCTACCACAAACATTGTGTTTCATACCAGGATGTTGGTGATGGAAAACAGGTCCTGTGGGTTGATTCCTAGAATGTTTAATATGGTGTTAGATATGGTCAGTCTGTTTGGTGGCTTGCAGAATTATGAAAGTGAAGCTTAGGGCCCACAGTTGACATGTGCAGGGGTAGTTCTGTAAGCACGAAGCAAATGAGATGAATATTACTTGTATAGCAGTGTAGCTGTAAAGATTTGTTTTATTAAATATGAAAGAAAACAGTAAAGCCAGTTGATCGCAGACCTCTTTTTTTTTTTTTTTTTCATGTTGCAGTTGAAAACATCAGGACTGTTAATTTGTGTTTTTTTTTTTATTTTATTTTTTTAAACTGTTTGCTCATGGAAATAATTTTGTGACCTGAATTCCTGAGTAAATTTGAAATTGCTTCTATCTTTTTTTTTTTTTTTTTAAGATTAAGCTAGCATCCAAGCCAGATAGCTTCCTAGCAATATTCTTCAGAACAGAATTCCAGGAATTGCCTGACTTGCAGACGCATACAAAAGTATCCCTTGGAAGAAAACTTGGTAAACTGCTTATGTAAGAAACTAATGCAAATTCTGGCAGTACGCTGAGGTACTATCTTTTACATAGTTTTGTATTTGCAGAACAATCCACAAGCCACAAATTTTCTGTTCTCCTGAGGGAACTGCCTGTTTTGCTTTATGTTGCATTTAAGAAAGTCATTGAATATTCTCTATCTGGAGGGATATTTATATTATTATTTCTATAAAGTACTTTTCTCCCTGTGCTTATTTTACAGCTTTCCATTCTAAAATACTCTAGCTGAAAGGCAAAAGTTTACTGCATTTGTTACCACAGAAAGAGATCTTACTGAAGAAGAGTAAAATTGTACTGCAGCAAAGTAAGTTTTGCACAAAGAGTAGTGAGCAAGTAACACAAATTGGGGTTTAGAGGTCGTAGTTCATAGCAGAATGCAGAGCTGCTGGGGTGACATTTATGAAGGAATGTCAATTCTTACGCTACTGTTGTGTTACATAGCTTAAAGCTATTACAGAATCTCCAAATAAGCTATTATTTTATGATCTCCAACACTGAAGTCGGATTACAGATTTGTATTAAGTGACCTGCTTTAGAAGAGTGTAGTGAGGTTTAGGAACTGAATGGAAACTTCCTACCTATCCAATAATGCTGACACTAACTTGATGTGCATCTGTATGCCTTATAAGTAATCATAAAAATTATAGCACATATCATCCATGTATAAATTCTACACCCATGAGAAACTACTATTTTGATTTGGAGCTGTAACAGTTAAATGTAGGAGCAACAGGTAGATTTGTACATCATTTGGTCTCCAGGTTCTTGTTTGCTGACAAGCGCTGTATGATTAGTTTCAGCTCACTGATGATCAAATAAGCAGTCTCTCTGTCTTCTGATTTAAAAGCTTTATTTGGGTAGCAGAAACATTACCCAAATTTGTCTGCTTTTGTAGATACCATAAAGAATAAAACACCATTTAAGAGCAAATGACCCTCACAATGTAAAAGGACTCTCAGAACGTAAAAAGGTATGAGTCACACAGAGACTTCTGTCACTCCATTCTTTGGAATTTTTGAAAGTGTTTTTGCTGTTATTAAAGTGCAATAGTAACCTATTTTGATTAGCAGTTTAGGAATTCCTTTCACACAGTAGATTCCTTGACTGAACAGTGTGCATCTGAGATGAATGTTTAACTTAGACACTGACTACACCTTTGTGCAGGTTTATATATATAAAGCTCTTAAAATGTAGACACAGATTTCCCCTCACCTTTTGTATTCCCCTCCACTACTGTCAAAGGGTGGAAGAGAGGAATTCAGAATATAGAGATGGTAACTGGAGACTTAAACATGCAAGAATATACTATTTGTCAAATGTCTGTGAGTTATAAAATGTAAAGAACATGCATTTATGGTAAACTAATGCTATAGCAGCAAACCCATATATTTAACTTCCTGAATTTTCACATAGTGTTCCAAGTGGCATGCAAAAGCAGTTTTTTTTTTTTTCTTTGGCTATTGCCATTTATTTGTAATAACATGTTCATCTGGAAGCAGATGCACTCATATATATCAAGTGTTTCCAAAGTTTGAGTATTTAATAGTCATCTGTCAGAGTGCTAAATCACATGATAGAATTTTTTTTTTTTTATTTAAGAATTTCTGCTTTCTGCTCTTGAATTCCTTGGAGTCCAGGCTTTAAAAATTTTGCTTAAAAGTTTGCAGCTGATGGTAATAATTTTTGTTTGTTTTTTAATGACCATTGAAATTTTCAGATAGCCACTTGATGGGGTAATCCATGAAGTGGGACTTAAAGAAAAACCCTGTGAGGCTTTAAAGGTGCTGATTCTGTGCACTTACGCACTGTTAAGAAACTGATCCCATTCTCAGAATTTCTTGGCTTTATTTAAGGATATGTGTGTTGCATTTTTACACGTGACCTGTAGTGTAGGATGATGCACATGGTGAGAGTTAGGAGAAACCGTGTGAGATGATCTAAGAGATTTGTAGTATGTGTTCCCATCCTCTGTCAGAAAAGGAGAGAAGAAGTTTAAGCTGTGATTATAAACAAAGACTTTTGATTATGTCTGACTACTAAATATTTCTGAAGCTTTCAATTCAATACCACAAAGGTTTATCCAAATTAGACGGTACGCATGTCTGGGACCTACTTTGTCTTTTGCTTGGTTAGTGTTTGTTATGTTGCTGTCCCTCAGTAAATAAGGTATCTGTATTTGAATACCATTGCCTTCGAAATATTATAACCTGTTTGCCTGTTGCCACAATGTAATGCTCTGCCGAGACAGACTAAGATTTGTGCTTTGAAGCCCAGTTCTGGCATCTCCAGGAGAGCTTCTTAGCCTAAAGCAAGAGATTTCCAAATGTTAACCACCACATTATTGCCTAAGCAGCCAGAGAGAAGTATTGCTAGGATAGGCTGTAAACCATTGCCTATGTCAATGTGTATGTGTTCCTGCTTAGGATTCATATCCATGAATTTGTTTTTGGATATTTAGCTGCAGAAAATAAGCTAGAAAGATGTCAAGATGGCCACCGTTTGTTTACACAGGGTCCTAGCCAAAGGAAAGATGTTCAGATCTTTTCTGTCTGATGATGTGCACACGCTCCTCAGGTGAGGCTACATTTATCGGCTGATAGTGTGATCTTTGCTAGGCATCTCAGTCCTACTAATCAAATTCCACATTGCTGCCATGAATATTTATGTATTTATTTTAAATGCAAAGAACTTGCATTTCCAAACTACTCTGCTCTTTAGCTGTTTTGTATGGCATCTAAGATTGTGCAAGCAGTAGCAGCTGTGATCCAGCAAGACGGTGCCAATTGGTGGATCCTATAAAAACTGGAGTTCATCTTTCTTGAACTACCTCAAGAAAGAAGTTTTTTTTTTTGGTGTTTGAACAGCATACACGTCAATGCTTTATGAACTGTACTTGTACAAACAAGCACATAAGGAATCTGTGGGATTAGACAGCAGCTAAGCTAAGGGTCATCCTGGGACCTGAGATGCTGAAGCGAAGTTCTGAGGATTGTTAAGACCCCTCGAGAGCCTGTGTGTATGTTTTGCTTTATCACTGCACGTGGCTGCCCACAGCTCCAAGCTCACTCCTTTCCTTTAGCAGCCACGGCGGACTGAACAGTATCATGAAGGTGGATGTTCAGGTCCTAAGGACCGCAACTCTAGGCCTTTGGCTTCAGCTCAGAACACGGGCTCTGTCAGCAGAGCCCCGCAGGGCCCAAAGACCCTCCGCCTCCCATCACAGTGCCGGGCCCCAGAGGGGGTCTCACTGAGTAGCAAGGCGGAAGGAACTGGATTTCTCGTCGTACGCGGAGCGCTATCAGGTGAGCCCGGCTGCCCCGCGCCCCGCGCCCCCCGCCCCCAAGCCGAGAGAAGCGCGGCGCGCCTCCTCCACGCCTCCTCAGCCCTAAGCGAGGCGGTGAAGGCTTCTTCGCGGCGGGCGGGACTGTAGGAAATAAAAAACAAGCGTGTGCGGCGCAGGGGGAGGAGGAGGATTAGCTCTGCCTAGGGCTGCGCCGGCTCGGGGCCCGCTGCAGAGCCGGGGAAGCGAGGTAAAAACTTGGGCTGTTGTTGAGAACGCCGTGCGGGCGGCGCGGGGCGTCGTTCGGCCGGGCGCTCAGCGGCGCCGCGCCATCGCCGGGCTCGGGGGCGAAGCGCTTCCCGTGCCGGGCTGGGCGGTCTTTGCCCGCGGGGACGCGGCGCGGATTCGCCGGGGCCCGTCCAGGGGCCTGCTCGCCTGTGGTAGTGCGGGCCGGGCGGGAGGCCGGACTCGAGGGGAGGGGATTGCCGTGCTAGGGCAGGTGAGCGCTTAGGGATCTCGGCCCTTCTGGGAGAGCGTCCGAGGGTGCGCCTTGCGGAGAGGGCAAAGGTAGCGGTGAGGCGCAGCGGGAGCTGAGGCGCCGCGGGCAGGGCGGGATGGCGGAAGCGGGCCCGGAGGCGGGCCGTGCCACAGCCGGGTACCGCCGAGCTGCGCGGGGCGATCCTGCGATGGGCCTCGGCGGCGGGGAGCTGAGCGGCGAGGCGTGTGTCGCTCACCTGTAAGGTTACGTGAATCTGGGGAAGGGGGTAATTGTGACCGCGGACATCTGAGCGGCAGCCTTTCGGGGCTCGCTCCTCGGGCGGCGTTTGACGGGCTGTAGGCAGCTGTGAATCCGTGTGCTAACAGCCGTAGTTCTGTCGTAGCAGGACGCTTGGTGAGCGGGCACCGCCTCAAACGTCTCCTGATGGCGAACTTCTCTCTGTTCGCTGTGTTCTTCTATCGCTGCCCAAAACTCCCCCTTTATAGAAGGGAAAGTACAAATTCTGTAATTATGAAGGAATTTTTTCAAGGTTCAGAACCCTTGTGCCTGCTGCCAGCTGCTCGTGTTGTAAGCTGCTTTTGGAGTCTCTCGGGGTGGTTTGTAATCTTCAAAATCAGAACAGCCTTATTCTGAGTGGTAAAGAGTTGTGCCACAACAAATTTTTACGTTCTCAAACTTACAATGATCAGCTAGTCGTAGCATTTTGTATGATATGATTTAAAAAAATAGGGTAAACCGTGTGTTATTATCTGCAAATACAGTGTTTACCTTCTGTTAGGTAGGAAATTAATACAGGCTATACTTGTATGAAGGAGACTTTGTCTGTTTTGTCTGTTGGGTTGATAGGAAACTTCTGGGTATTGCTGAACACAGCGACTGAATACAGATGTCTCAAGAGGGCTGATTTTTAAAAGGAACTGCTGCAGTGAGTTGGTTAAATTTATTGTATGGACGACCAAATGGGGCTTTTTCTGAAACAAATGAGATTCTTGATGACTTTGAAGTTGTAAAATAGAGCCTCTGAAGTGCTGCAGATAGCGGCCTTTTCATCTTAATAGCCAGAAGACTCCTTATGATTTATTCTAATTAAATCAATCACTTCTAATAATTAATGTTTGTTGGAAGACTTAATCAGTCATTTAATTGGGAGTTGGTACAGGTGCTAGTGACTTAGAACTGCATGGCTGAGTGCCTTCCATGCATTAAATTGAAACATTCAGTTTTTTAATATATATGCATATGCCACAGGAGACAATTTCTTTAGAGCAGGCAGCAGCTACAAATGGCTTAATCAGGTTTTTTCTTTTTTTCCTTCCAATTTCTGACTTTATCCAAAATATTTGTCTGCATCTCTGTTTTACTAAACAACTTCGGTATTTCAGGGGTATAATTACTGTGGGCATTAGCTTCTCTGTCTTGCTCGTTTCCTCATCATGCAGAAAATATTTATATCTGGGCACAAAAATAGTGCAACTGTGGTAGTGCAGCTTGTAGGGTGGGCTATGAGCGCATCCTTAAATGTATTAGGAGATGATTTCTCTTTGACCATAAGTTCTATGGCTAGAAGAAAATGCAGTATCAGAGATTCTGAATAGTGCAGTAGACTGAAAGAATGTAGTAATTATTTCTGGGTCTGACAAGCAGATAAAGATTTTCTTCATTGCTTCTGTGTCCAACTTTTCTTGAAATTGCCAAACTGGTAGAGAATGAAGAAGCACTTTGTTTTGCATCTGTGAGAGTTATTTGAGTAAAACATTATTAGTGTAATTACTTGTGTGTCTCCAAACCGCAGATGGAAACCAAAATAGCAAGCAGTGTTAAAACTGAAGAAAAGATATAATGAAGGAAAAATAAACACAGTGAAACATTTGCAATGCAGGAAAAGTCAACGTAGAAGTCACTGAATGTACTGCAGGAAATAAAAGGTTGGCTAGACGTTGAAATGTAGGGCCCCCTGTCCTGCTTTATTCCTAATGAGAATTTCCAGTAAAGTTTTTCTGGCTGTCACTTAAATGAAGAAGTTGTTACTCATTTGTATGCTGACCCTGATCACCACTGACTATCTCCTGAGAGTGAGCAATTCTTGTCATAGCAATGAATGCTGAATGTGCCTTTGCAAAACTTCTCAAAGACTTAAAGCATTAATTCTTTCTTGGAGGGGGGGTAGGGGCAACCGAAAAAAGTGATTGAGGTGGTTTGCACCTTGTTGTGTGTCATCGTATTTTTCTGTTGTGAGAAAGGCCATGTATGTTCTGCAGCTGTGTTTGCTACCAGTACAGCTTTTGGATGCATTTTTACCCATCAAGCATAATCTGAAGTACTGCATGGCTAATGATTGCTTATTTTGAGTCATTAAGTAGAGTTGGGAAGTTTGCAATGGAGTGTTTGTCCAGATGTTAAGTACTCATTTACCTCACACTGATAGTGTAAGAATTGAAATGAATTGCTTGAGTGAAATAGCACTGTGGAACAAAGCGTGTTGTTTCCCACTAAGGTGGGTTGACTAGCCAAGCCTGACTAACATCAGTGGAGGAAATGCTAGGGAAGGAAGAACCTCTTGAAGTCATCTGCTCTTACATGTGGGTCTCCTGTTCAAGGGACTCAGTTACAGGGCTGAAGCATGTGGAAGTTACCAAATCTGAACTCTTTGTATATCAGCTGCACCTGAGCTGTCCCTAAAGAACCTTCTCTTGGAAAATCTCTTGAGGCAGATTCTGACTGAAGGAAAATGTGTGTGACAGAAGAGGCTGGGAACAATGAACAGCTTTTTTTTTTTTTTTTTTTTTTCTTTGTTTTTCCTGCTTGTTTGCTTTTCCTGACGTCAGTACCTTTGTGGCTGGAAGGAGGAGGTGTACAGGTGACTGTATCCTCTCCTGAAAGTCAGTTCAGACCTTGGAAATTGGTTAATTGTTTCTTATGCCACAGGCGTGCATGAGGGTAGGGATTTCCATGCATGTGTTTGCAGGTGTTCGGCAGCAAATTATTTTACCAAGGAGAGGAGTGTGAGGTGGGGGAAGCAGGCATCCTGGAACTGTCAGTTTTAGCAGGCTAGCGTTCCTAAAGTTAGGCCTGCCATGTGAATGAAAACTGACTTTCAGAAAAGCAACCTGGAAGATGATATTTTCTACCTGGGAATAGAGCAGTATGTTACCCTGCTTCATGCAACATCCATAGCACACTGGCAGGAGTATACTTCATTGTATTCATTTTAGCTGTGTTTGCTAAATGAGAAAGCAGGGAGATTGGCTTAGGATCATAAATTAAACTGTCTTTATGCCAGTGTGGGAGAGTCTGTGGTGGTAATGGTAAAGCACTTTATACATGTAAGACCCCCACCCCCTATGCAGTTTTTACCTACTTGATTTGGTAATCTGCTCTGTTAATGTATTTTACTGTGCAACTGTGCTTTTAAAGTTGATAATATTGTGTGTAGTTTAAAAATAGAGCTGGAGTTGCACATTCAGAACTTTGTAAGTTCAGTGCAGGGTTATAGTTACGTGCTTGGTGTATTAAGGCAGAATTTCCATAGCCTACAGCTCCCATTGTAGTGCCACTAATACAATATTAACTTAGTGTAGCTTCACAGGGACTAGATGTTCACCTTTTCTTCCTTCTCTACTGTCCCTGCATATGTTACTATTTAATTACCCTGAGGGTACAGACCTGTGTGGTTGCCAGAGCTGAGATAATGAACTGCTGGAAGCATAAGGTGATAAGTTGATTTGCTGTGTACTAATGAGCAGTGAGGAAGTTAAGTGGCCTTGGAGTCAGAAAAGGTGCTGTTAAGGAACTACAAAGTTGTAAGCTAAAGTGACACACTTCAAATTTTGGGGGTAGCAGCAAGAGGTTGTTGAATATGTTTGGGAATGTATCTGTGTTTTTTTTTTTTTTTAAATTTATTTTTGGATAATGGGAAAGTTGATTCTCTGAGAGGCGGAGGTGGTGATGATATCTCCAAGCAGTTTATCTTCCTAGAAACAAACAAGAAGAGTAGAGCTGAGGGCATCTAGGTTGTCGTCTCATTTCACTGAAAGTTCTGTGCTTTTGGATACAGTGAAAAAGCAAGCAGTAATGATTCAACCTATAAACATATGTTTTTATTTTCAGCTGAAATGAACTTCCATTTGCACCAACTTTAATGGTTAATAGGTGAAGCATTCTATAACGGGCTGCTATCCCTAGCAGTCAGTGTCCTGAAAATAGTTTCTGTTAGAGCAAAGAGTATCTTTGTGGGTATGGTGTGCTAGTACACCTGGGAGAATGATTTCTGGAGTATTTGGTTTGGGGTTTGTTTACCTTGAATATCTTTGCCTTTCCAGACTGCTACAGTGTTAGCAATCCGAATGTATTTGTGTCATGTTTAATCTGGCAGGAGGCTCAGCACCACAGGGCTGTTTGCTCACTCTCTTCCCAGTGGGATGGGGGATAGAATGGGGGGAAAAAACAGTAGAACTCGTTGGTTGCTCACCAAGCCACTGACTGATGCCCAGCTGGCCCCCTAGCAGCAGAAGAGCCAGGTGCCCTCCCACCCCCCTTCAGAACTTCTGCTTGATGTGGTGTGATATGGAATGTCCCTTTGGCCACTTTAAGTCAGCTGTCCTACTTCAGTTCCCTCCTTTGCTGTGAACAGTCTCAGGTCTATAAAGTATTGCTTGGCAGCAGCTATAAATGTTGGTGTGCTGTCAAGATTGTTTTTCTCCTAGAACCAAAACACAGCGTCATACTAGGCACACTGAGAAAACTAGTTCTGTCCCAACTGAAACAAAGACAATTTGATTATTTTCCAGATTGATAATACTGTATTTTCACCACATTAGTTGATTATTTTTATTTTTTTTAATTTTAGGTGCCTTGATTTTTGGTTGCAAAGTCTTCTTTCAGGAGTTTAATGAAGGAAGTATCTGATTTTGATTTAGAAACGCAGCCTGTTGCTATTATCAATTTTAATTATTAAGAGCTTTTTCATTAATATGGATTTGATTTAGGATATTAAAAAAAAGAAAAAACTCATGACCTATTCCTGCAGCTTCTGGGAAATCTAGCATTTCCACTTACAGTTTCAACAGATTTGGATATATGAGACTAAGTTCCCTGAGGAGGATGTAGCTTTTAAGTAGGAGTCTGTATTCTAGCTAAGAAGTTTTTAGATTCATCTGTGCTGTGTTGTGAAATCTATTGGTATTATTCTGTTTGTTAATATTCCTCTCTGGAAATACTGGTTTTGGTTGCTTTTTTAACTGAGATTATAAGCATCTAAAATTCATAGTTTATTGTAGCTGCTCTTGCTCTTTGGTTGTGGCTTTTGAAAGGCAAATTGTGTTTTTCAAATGTGAGCGATACATCTATTCATTTTAGAAATGCATCTTCCACCCATAAGTAAACTTTATGTGTAAATATTGTCACACATGCTTTCTTTAGATATCTCTGGAAAGAGCTGGCAATAAAGTTCTGTAGTGGTTTTCAAAGAAGTTCTGTGCTTTTTGTCATCTTGCAGATGTTTTGTTTCAGCAGATGCTTGGAAGTGCCCTTGCTGCAGCTTTAATCCAGCTGTTCTGCATTATTTGGGGAGTGTTCATGTTCTGTAATATCTTAATGGATACCAGCATTCCTGTACTGTGTTCTTTCTTACATTCTGTGGTAACTTGAAGTATTTTGGAACCGTCCCGCCACTCCTTTGCCTGAGCTATAGAAAAGCATACTTACGTGTGTAGACTTGAAACTTACGTGAAGGTTTGTGTATCCATATTGAGTTGCATGTGCTTTCCAAGATGCTTTATAATGGCAGAGGGGAAGAAATATATTTAGTTCTAGTTGGAGTTTTAATTTTTTTCTATGGAGTTCTTTCCTTTGAAGTTTAAAAATCTTGTTGAAAAAACGAATGCATTACTGTTTTGATGCTTCATGGGATATGCTTCATTTGTGGTAATTTTCTTTTTCAGCACAGAGCTTTCTCCAAACAGTGGCTTTCCTGTAGCAAAATGGTTTTGTTTTAGAGCTGATGAAATAAATCATGAGACTTGTAGTTCTCTTTAGAAAAATCAGTCTCTAGAGGGATCTATGCCAGAAACCAAGCAGAACTGCATCCCGCATGGGGTGCAAGAGTAGCGTGCCAAAATCTTTTTGTCTTCAGTAGTATGTTCTTTTTGCAAATACCTTTCTTTGCTGTGCAAAGGTGCTTTGAAGAGAAATACCATTTTGACCTTTTATTTCTATGCAGTTGTAACACTTCAACTGTTTCCTGTGGTTATGCTTACTGCTTTGTTTTGAAATGCAGATGTTCATTCTTTCCTGGGGAGATAATTGACATTCTTTTTGTGTATTAGGGAAATATTTAGTGTCAGTAAGCTCACCCTTCCTGACAGGTAAAGGGTAGTTTGTGAGGTACCCCAGCTCTGTGGCCTGCAGCACATAGAATGCTTTTCACAGAGAAAGGAAATTTGGAAACTAGTTGGGAAAGTGTGACAGTTATGACATATGGAATCTACTAGTACAGAACAGCAGTTCTGGGGAAAATGAGGAGTGAAACATTGATTCATAGCCTAGATTAAGATAATAGTTTGAAAACAGGCAACAGTTGTGTGATAAAGGAGCTGCCTTGCCAGAATTAACTGGTAAATAATCAGAAGCCTTTTTGAGAGTTGCTTTTCAATGGATTTTGCTCATTTGGGAAGTGGAAAGCATCTTGCCATTCCTAGTTCCATAAATTAGCGCCTTGTGATCAACCGGTGGAGCTGGTTAGTACCTTATACATGTGCTTAAATCACAGAGTCACAGAATGGCCAGGGTTGGAAGGGACCTCAAGGATCACGAATCTCCAACCCTTGCTACATGCAGGGCCACCAACCTCCACATTTCATAGCTGCCCAGGACCCCATCCAACCTGTCCTTGAACACCTCCAGGGATGGATGGGGCATCCACAGCCTCTCTGGGCAGCTGTTCCAGCACCTCACCACTCTCTGTAAAGAACTTAGAGCGAGTGGTTATATTGAAACTGTTCCCTGGAGGAATAAGATTTTATGTGGGTTTTAAGTATTCTGTTTATCAGAGATCATGGTAAAGCTGAGCTGGTATGAAATACAATTAATGGCTTTTCTTCAATTTAGTGTATTTTGATTGAGCTTTGTTTTGCTTTTAAAGAATGTGGAGAGTAATGTTTGGGGCACAGAGGTTTGCAATTCGAGCAGAGCAGACTGCTGTTGCGGCGTGTGTCATTCACTCACTCAGGTATTGTCATCGATAAGCTTACAATTTAAATTAATATGCAGTGGCAGAGCTTGGTATTTAGTTCTGGGATTCGCTTTGTCTTTTTGGAGGCAGTAATTGTTCCTGCCTTTTGCAGAGCAACTTCAGGGTTTCAGGTGTAACTTGCACGGAGATTCCTGTTGTTACAGAACCATATGGAATTGTGCATTTTGTGCTTAGAGCAGGATGGTAGGCCTTTCTCCTCTGAAAGAAGGGAAAAGACTGCCTGGACAAGCCCAGTGAAGTACACTGTTCCTCTGTTCTGCTTACGGAGGCTGGGCGGTTCTGTTAACAGGGCAAGACCTGAAGTGGCAGAAATTGCAGCACCTTTTAAGCCTAGAATTTTGGAAGAGCTGAGAACTAAGCCTTGTCTCTTGAGACAGACCCTTGCCAGTAAGAAATAGAGACTTCTGTTTACAAACTCTGAAGCCTGTTTGTAGTTCTGAGCTTTGAGTCATGTTTCTGTGCATTCAGCTTCCATTCTGACTATTGTGAATTTTGTTCCTTTCCTGGAGAGCCTGGAAAAACTTCTTTCATCAGGTCTTTCAAGGTGATGGATGCTTCTCTTGCTGTTCGCCTAGAGAAAACATTACCTGTACTAACGTTTTCGAGTTGTTCTCTCTATTTGCTTTGGCTTACCCTTGCGAGTACTGGTACACTTGCTTGAATTTGTTCTCTAGTGAATAAGTGCTCAGAAGACTTGTAAAGAAGAGGAGGGAGAAACTTTTAAAAATAGTAGGACTGTTCAAGCAGGCAGTTTTTTCCCTCGGTTCCACTTGAAGTGGTGAGAGAAATGAAGCGTATGTGCAAAGCAAAACAAGGTTTTCATAGGAGTCATTAACAATCCTGACAGCTCTCAGGAAAAACGGTGAGCTGGCTCTATTTGATTTCTTAATGACATAAAATTTGGCGTTGGTTTTGTTCATTTACCATGGCCATGGAATTTACTGTGTGCACTGGTAGATTAGGGAGTTTAAGTTCGAGTGCAAGTCTTTCTGAATTACTGTTTTCAGAATTGCTTGGATTCCTGTGCATTTGCTGAGAGAAAAAGTAATCTTTCATGACGATGTGCGGTAACTTCAGTGTGATGCAGCTGATATGTGACCTTCTGGCATAACTGGATCAATGATGCAACAAAGAAATCTATGACTGGGGACAGTGTCACTTACTGAATAAACTTGATGTGTGTGGTAGTGACAGAGGAACTTCATGCATACAGACATGGAGTCTGACGTCAGAAAGATGCTCTTAAGTATAATGTGTTAATTTGCTGTCTGATATTTATCAGATGGTGAGGTATTTCATGATGCTTTTTGTACTCCGTTATTTGCAACTGGATAAACCTAAAGAGTTTACATATTCTACTGGTTATTCATGCTGTGGCAATGAGATGTTCATTAATGAAAAATATATATGAATTTGTTTCCAGCAAAATGACTGAAACTTTCTAGTGGGGAAAGAGAAGTATGGCAGCTCACTGGAAGGGGGGGCAAAAACAAAAAACCTAAGCCATAACTTTTTTTTTATATACATGGCAGTGTTACAAAAACAAAACAAAACAAACAAAAAAACAAACAAACAACCCCCCCCCCAAAAAAAAAAAAACGGTGTGATTTCACAAACAAGTCCTGACTACATCTTCAGTTATTGCTAACTTTCTTTTATGAATGCAGGGAAACTGAGTGATGGCTGCTGTTTCAAGCATTTTAATGCACTACTCTGTGAAACTTGTTTTTGTTACATTATATATTTCTTTGGTATCTGGACAGTCTGTGTTGCCTCTGAAAGTTACTGAGCTTTGTTTTGTCCCCAGCTTGCAAAAAAAAAAAAGTATCTGCATTTTTAGACTTGCTGCGCAGCTGTGGGGGGGAAAAAAAAAGTGAGCCATTTGTTTGTATTAAGCCAGAAATCTGTAGTGAGGTCAGGAACTCTTTATGTTTCCAACATCCAGAAATTCTATGTTATTGCTTCAGTTAACTCAGTACTTCTGCTTGCTTCTTTATTGGGGAAGCTTTTCTTTTTCTATACCAGTTCCATAAATCATTTTGTGTTCACACGTCCTATGGTTCTGCATTATATAATTCTGATCGCAACAGAGTTGGTTTTTTTTTTCTGCCTTCCCTAACTGTAATGAGTGTGTTACTTGTATGTTGAAGTCCATCTGCTACCTCTGAGAAACTTGTCATCTCAGTGCAAATAAATGAAATACGGCTCTAGACAACAGTTGGAAGTTTCTCTGCTCATTCTATTTAGTAGAGTATGGTTAACTCTGATGTTTGTCATTGTTTAGAAGTTATTCGTAATTGACATTCTGAGAGAGTGTACAAATCAGTTTGTTTTTTGATTGCTTGTGAGTGACCTAGATAAAGCAAATGCATAACTCATTTATGCCTAGACAGTTTACCAAAGGGAGTGATTGAGATGGGCTTGAATGGAGTCAGAACTTTGTATGGAGTTTTCTCCTTTTGTTTGGTTTCACAGTATAAGGAGAATTGTATTCTTTATGCTTTTTCTTTATTTCTGGCCTGAATGAAAAGGATTCTTTAGAGTTACTGACCAGGGCGCTTCTTTAAAATAGTGGAATAGTTGCTAAAATTGTTTCTTTCCCTTTCATTTAAATTTTTGTTTGGTCTCTCTGCAAAGGAGTAAGTACCAAATTTATGAATGGTAATGAAACGAGAGAAATTCAAAGCGCATGGATGGATCTTACGGGTGGAATTTGTGATTTAAGTGCCTGTTCCCAGTCACTGTTAGTGTTGCCTGGCACAACTTGTGTTGTTTCTTGAGTTGTTGGAGCAGCTGATTGTGCTTATGAGGGAAGCCACATCATTTGCTAGATCTGCCAAATTATAAGCTCTTCAGTTAAGCAGGGCTGGGTAGGTTTTGCTTACAAGCTTCCAGTAGCGTTGCTTCCTTCATCTAGCCAGCACTCCAGTGTAAGAATTGATGGTATTAGAATCACAGAACCACGGCATGGTTTGGGTTGGAAGGGACCTTTAAGACTGTTTATTTCCAACCCCCTGCTACAGGCAGGGACACGTCCTTCTGGACCACGTTGCTCAAAGCCCCATCCAGCCTGGCTTTGAACGCTTCCAGGAAGGGAACATCCACAACCTCACTGGGCAACCTGTTCCAGTGTCTCACCACCTTCACAGTAAAGAATTTCTTACTAATATCTAGTATGAATCTACCCTCTTCCAATTTAAAACCATTTCCCCTCATCCTGTAGCTACATGCCCCTGTAAAAAGTTCCTCCCCAGCTTTCTTGTAGGCCCCCTTCATGTGCTGGAGGGCTGCTATGAGGTCTCCTTAGAGCCTTGTCTTCTCCAGGCTGAAAAGTCCCAGCTCTCTTGGTCTTTCCTCATAGGGAAGGTGCTCCAGCCCTCTGATCATCTCCATGACCCTCCTGTGGACCTGCTCCAGCAGCTCCATGTCCTTCTTGTGTTGGGGGCCCCAGAACTGGACACAATACTCCAGGTGGAGTCTCACAAGAGCAGAGCAGAGGGGCAGAATCACCTCCCTCAGCCTGCTGGTCACACTTCTCTTGATGCAACCCAGGATATGGTTGGCTTTCTGGGCTGCAAGCATACGTTGCTGCCTATGTTGAACCTCTCATCGATCAACACTTCCCAATCCTTACCCTCAGGGCTGCTCTCTGTTATAATTCTATTCAATCTCATCGGCTAGTGGGTTTTCTGTTTCGCAGAATCACAGAAAGACTGAGGTGAGAAGGGACCTCTGGAGGCTGCCAGGTCTGATCTCCTGCTCAAGCAGAACCACACAGGGCAAGTTGCCTAGGGCCATGTCCAGACAGCTTTTGATTGTATCCAAGCGTGGAGACTCCAGAACTTCTCTGAGCAGACTGTCTCAGCGCCCTATTGCCTACACTGTAAAGGTAGTTTTGTTTTTGTTTTTTTAAAGAGAGAATTCTAATGCTTCTACAAGAAAGGAATTGTGCAACTTACATTAGCGTTGAGCTTCTTAAGGCTTTCACAGAATTGCGGAATTGTAGGGGTTGAAAGGGACATCTAGAGCTCATCGAGTCCAACCCCCTGCCAAAGCAGGTTCCCTACAGCAGGTTGCACAGGTAGGCATCCAGGCAGGTCTTGAACATCTCCAGAGAAGGAGACTCCACAGCCCCCCTGGGCAGCCTGTTCCAGTGCTCCATCACCTCACTGTAAAGAAGTTCTTGCGCACATTTATGTGGAACTTCCTGTGCTGCAGCTTATGTCTGTTTCTGCACGTACCACGAAAAGAGTCTGGCCTCACCGCTATGGCCCCCACACCCCAAATATTTATAAACCTGGATTAGATTCTTTTATAGAAGAATGTGACTTTCTCATCCACAGTTCAGCAGAGCAAGGATCTATTTTTCAGGTATCCCCCAAATGAGGATAGTTTGAGTTTTCAGCTTGCTTAAGAGAAAGGTGTAGAAGATTTTGGTATCAGTGATGTAATTTTGACACCTAAAGTATTGTTTAAAATACAGTCAGTTGGTTGCAACGCAAATGCTGATGATATCCTGGAAACTACCTATCATACTGATTTTATTTTCTTCTCCTAGTATTTTTTAACTTCTCACATTCACTTTTTCCAGCTTCCAAGCAATCTCACTGCAAAGCATCTGATTTGATGCGTCATTTTTAAGACGACCCTTATATCTATGTAATAGAGATGCCATTCCTAAGCTGAACCTGCAGTGAAGCCTCTTTCAGTGAACTTCTTCGATAAAACACAATATTGTGTGTGGTGGACCATGGGAATAAAATTGTATCGTGGCTATCTGCATGGCATGTCTGAGAGTGGAGGGGAGAGGGGGAAGAATATAATCTTTTTAGGAGAAAAGAGGATGGATATATTCGGTGGAACATGGTATTCATCTAAAAGACCTGGATGCTTGTTCTTTGAGCTTGACTTTTCCCTCTAAGAGGGACTAAAGGAAGACTGCTGTTGTGGGGGAGGGAGGACATTCTTGCAGGGGATTAATTTTGAGGTGACTCAAATAGACACTTTGATCCATTCCATCTGCAGATTGACTTGTTTTAGCTTGTTCATATATGTGGCAAATCCTCTCCTTTCCTTTTACATTTGGAAAATTGCTCATAGCCCACACGTGGCTCTAATTGGGGAGAGTTTGTTCATTCTTGCCTCCAGGAAGACATTTCTGTCTGCTGAGCTGGAGTTCCAGACAAGATGGTAAGAATGTAAGAAAAATGTAGGTGGCAAGCATGGCTGTAAAACTCTTGCTTTATCTATGATTGTTTAAAAATAGACACTTATTCATCTGTATTTACATTAAGATGCCTTCAATGCCTTCAAAAACAATGACAAGAAATATGAGATTTCTTGACATTTTGCATGAGATTTAAGACTTGGCTCTGGCTCTTTATCAGCACTTACCTGTATTTAACTGTTTGTTATTGACTAAGGATATGGGAGTTCTTAGTTTATGTAGGAGATTCCCTAAATATAAACCTCCATGTGAACTGAGATTAGGATTTGATTGTCTTATATGTTCAGCACATGCGAATAGTAAGAACAGAAGGGCATCTATTTGTTCTACAGGTTTCATACAGTTTTTATTTTGTGTATATGGATGTGTTCTCCATGGAAGAGATTCATTTGTTATACTTCAGTGTCTGGCGTACAGTAGTTCAGATTACTAAACCACAAAGTTTGGTTTGTTTGGTGTAGCCTTTAAGGTTTTCAGTCTTTTTCTCCAAGAAAAACCACAAGTCTGTCCTTTTGTTTGTTTTGTTTTGTTTACACAATGACAACATTGCCTTGTTTAAAAGTATCTGCTCTAGCATTGCTGTTTCATTACCTGTTCTGCTAGCAGTGGATTAGAGAGAAGTGATCTTGATCTCCACAATTCAAGTATCTATCGTGCATAAATACAGCATGGTGGCTGTACACCATATGGGTAATGAATAAAGGTCTGTGAAGGCACAGGTGAGAGCCTGGCACACAGTGGCTCTGGCCTGCTAATTTGCTGTCAGACCTCCTGTTGTTCAGTTTCTTTGATCACTTTGGACTGAAAAGTTTCTAGAAGGTGAAAAAATGAAAAATCAGAGCTAGAGGAAGGTAGAAACTGCACAGTGCAGTGTAGTAATAATCTGTGAGTTGAACTTTGCCTGAAATAAAAAAAAAACTGATTGGAACAGTTGTTCTGTTTGCTTTCATTTGCCTGTCTCCTCCCCCCACCTCTGCCATGGCCTCGCCATGCTGAACTGGATGCAGAGGTAGACCAGAGGAACTTCAGTCAGAGTGGGGTCTGAAACGGTAGGATTGAGATGTATTGTAAGGGCAGCTTTTCACTGGGAAGCTTTCTCAGATTTGGGAAATATGGTTTAACTGTTGCTTGGTGAATAAAAGGTAAATGGGTATGCTTAGAGCATGGCTGTGTAGAGGTTAATTGATATTTAAAAGCTGTTGTAATGCTGGGGAGAGGGGGTATAGGGAAATGCTAAGTCCAAGCTGAAACAGTGATTGGGCACCTGGTAGGAAGGCAGGGCCAACCCAAGGGGGCTCAGGAGTGTGATGTGCCTGAGTGACTGGAAGGGGTGGAGCCAGGATCCACCTCCTCCCAGACCTCATATAAGGTTGGCAGTGCAGGTGAGGGCATTTCTTGCTGGAGATCCCTGCCTACCCGAGGCCTTCCAGAGGTAAGCAGCTTCTTTCCCTTATTTCTGTGTCCACTGCTGTTATGTTTGAGCAGATTCTCACTCAGTGCAGCCCAGTATCTTGCAGCTCTGCTGTTGTTGTTGTGCTTTCCGTCACGTTACGGGGGAGATATCTAATTGTAGTCAAGTATTTTTGGAATTTGCCCTGTCAGTTAGTAATATTTCACTAATTAAAGCAACCCTTTGTTTAAACCAGGCTGACAACAGCTTGTTTGAGTTGTCAGGTGGACAAACCACGGTATGTTCATTTCTGAGCGCTTCAGCCTGTAATTTATATGCTGATATTTGTGAGATAATGTTTTTAATTGGAAAAAGTTAATCACATCTGTGAATTCCTTGTGGTTTTTCTGCTGCTGAGAGTTGCAGCCTGTAAACAGGCTTATGTCCTTGAAGCTTTGTGTGTAATGAAAATAAAAGAAATGGGCGTACAGGCAGTTGGCTTCTCTTATGTTTGGAGACATCAGGATATTCTAAATGGCAAAAGTAAGGGATTATAACTTTTTTGCTGAAAATGTAATGTGAGATGGTTCTTTCTTGTGTTCCCTGTTTGGGTGTATACTCTTGCTCTGGAGATCAGTGCATATTCTGATTGTTTTATGGTCGTTATGTTTGCAGGAAACTTGGGAATTGTACATTCTGTGTAAAGGAGAGCGAGAGGGATACATTAGACTGAAAACTTAACGGGTTGCCCCACGCCCATCACTGGGTGTTTTCAGGATGTGAGTGGTGAGGGTGCTGGATAATCTCATCTAGGCTCCATTCCCACACAGAATGTCTGATGTGGTGATGTTTCGGGTCCCTTCCAGCCTGGGCCGTTTTGTGATTCTGTCCTATCAGTTCATATTTTCTTTGTAATCTCAGTACCAGGGAGATGACTGTGACGGTTATTTGGAAATTTGGAGTAAGTAGTTATTTTGAGCTAAAAGAAGGGAATAGATCTGAGATACTGTTTGATATAGTAGTTCTTCTCAACATAAGAGTTTAACTATTTGTCCTCGATGAGTGAGCAATTGGTAAGCTACAGAGCAAGTGCTATCTGGTAGTTTTATAAACGTTTATTGTGTTTGATTTCTGTTTCCTTAAGAGTTTGAGATCTTGTAGCTCACTGTGATTCTCTCGCTTAAGTGATTGTACGTTATCCTTGTTCATTCTCGTGGTGGGTGAGATGAAGCTACTCAGATCAGTAGCGTCAAATCTTTTCCTGTCTGGAAGGAATAATGCAGAACTGCAGGTTAGTAGCACTCTGTGCTAATTGGTGTCCAGAAGGGATGACAGTTGTCAAGACTATTACTTTCTTGTATTCCAGCCATGGATTAATGTTTGAATAGGAACAGCTGATTGGAAAGGTGGAGGCCGTTGGGATGGACAGGATTGTTATCAGGCTGTTACTGCAGTGCCTTGAAAATGACTTGGGTAGTAAGATGGAGATAAGGCTAACGTAATCAGACATCTTTGCTGTACTTCAGACTTGTATAACCAGAGGTAGATATAACTGTGATGAACGGCTTGCTGTAGACACATTCTTTTACAGTAAAATGGTATATTTTGCTGGAGAATTTCTTTACTGTTCTCAGACCTGGAAGCCAAGTACTGCAGCATTTATGTTTGAATATGTAATTTATCACACTTGCTGTGAGATCTTCTTTCAAATGAAGGCTAATCTTGAATCTGATATATCCATACAGAAAGAGAAAGCACTGGCTAAGTGTTGCTTTTTTCTGTGTGCTACTAACAACAACAATCAAATCAAACAACAATCAAAAAACAATCTACTGTTGTTTCCCTGCCAAAGCTTGAACAACCAGATTACTGTAATACTGTTACCTGTACCAGAGTGGGAAGGATGCTCAACCTTATCAGTAAGAGATGGAAGCAGTGTAAGGATCAGAGTAGGGGCCTTATTTTGGTGTTTCTTATATTAAGTGATGTACCTGTTGCTGTCAGTCCTACCTCAGCTTCTCCATTAATCTTTTTTGAAGTAGCTTTGCACTGTAGAAGTCTTGTACATGGATGACAGTTTGAACCAGAGAATTTTGTTGTACTGTTGATTGTTTGACTCTGTGGATGTGGTGATTAGAGCTGATGTTATTCAGTAAAAATACAAACCTACCTAGTACATGCCTTTGCTTCCTTGAAATTCTTTTGACTTGCTTGTAAGGGCTTAGGTGAGTATGGACTCTGTACAGTATTGTCTGTGACTAATACCAGTAGGGTCATATGGTAGAGGTTTTCTAATTTAGTATGCTGTTACCACCTGATAAACACTGAGAGGTATGTTTTAAGGGTGATGGATCTTGTAATATCAGAAGAAAATAAAAAAGATAAAATCTACATCTATGGGTAGAGTGCTTTTCATCAGCTCGATCCCATAGACCAAGTTTACAAGATAACACAGGAACACCAGGAAGCGTACAAATAGTGTTAGCAAGAGGTGTTTGTTTTTCACCTTGCCTCTTGCTCTGGTGAAAACTCACCAGTCTGTAGTGTGGGAGACCTTTGTGTGTTTGTTAACAGATGAAGGACTATTGAGATGGGGTGAACATATGTAGAAGCATGTATTTGCTTGTTTTCATGTACTTGCATACATGAATACTTAACATGATATACTTGCATATATCTGCAGTGGGAAGAGATTTGATTAGGTCTTCTAGGTAAGGATAATGTAAAAGAAGAGTAGATGTTTTGTTGTTTGAATTTCTACTCCTGTTCATGTTCTTCATGCTACTTTTATGTGAACTTGAAGGCCAACCAGGTACATCCAAAAATAGTGTATTTTTCCCCCTGTTATTTCAAGAAGTGAAGTTAGTCTTCAGATACCTTTCTCTGCTTTCTTTATGTGAAAAGTTGAAACCCTTACATATTCATTGCTGTAGCGTCACAGTTGTCACAAAAAAAAGCAAGCTGTGGAGCTTTCATGATACACGGTCCTTTGTTGCTTTAGGAGTTTCCTATTTATGTACACCCACGCAGAACAAAGTGTTGGTTTGCCAGGGAGACAAGGATGAAAATAATAAGATTTCTGGAGTAATTATGGTCTTAATGGATTTTCCATCTTTCTTCTAATTGCTTTTCCACAAATACAGATTTGTATGTGCTGGAGAGAGAAAAGTGCTGAAACTAAAATATGTAGAAGTGTTGAAATGGAAAAATGTGAGAGCAGCTGTTCTTATATATATGAAGAGTGAATGAAGGGGCCCGCTCCCTTCTGCTATAGACCCTATTGTCTGCTGGACTGCCATCTCATAGAGATCATAAGGGAAACAATTTGAAACCATCTGGGAAGAAGGCAAACGTGAAAACACTTCTGTATGTTGTGTTTCAAGTTGGAAGTAGCTAGTAAGAAGTGAGGGTTACTTGGTAGTCTTGTCTAAGGATTTTACTCTCTTGTGCTACTTCTGTTTTTTAATGGAAAGCATCTTTCAAAGGAAACTGAAGTATCTGAAGTGAATTTTATCTTGAGAATTTAAAATTTGGAGTGGAGTGCTTGTAAGCGATGGAGATGAATGTTCCTCTTTGAGGTGGGTGGTGGTGAGGTAAGAAAGGGTAATAAGAATGAAGAGCTGTCTTAGATAGGATCCTTGTTCTGGTGCTAGTATAGTGTATAAATTTGGAATGCCTACAAATGACAAATATAAATATATGCTGTTTGGAAGAATTACGGTTAGTTCTCTGGGGTGTAGGTTTTGTCTCTTGTTAGAGCAGTGAGGTTGCTGCTGTGTTTAGTGACAGATCACTATGCATCCCTTGATAGAGCTGTTAAGGCTGCCATCCCTTATTCCAGAATCCCTTGGCAAACTAGTTTTCTGCTACTGCTTCTTTATCATAACTTGTGCTGATTTGTGTCTGTTCGGAGTTTTAAGTGAAGAGCTGATGTGCGAAGCTTTGTGTAGGGGTCTGTACATGACCAATGTTTTTTTCTGACAGCTACAATTAGGAGCATGGGAATCAAGATCTAGATACACTTGCTATACAAGAGTTGAACAAACTGTGGAGCAATCCTATGTCCCCCTCTCCCTCCCCCCTTTTTTTTCCTTTAATTGCAGATTTGAAACTTTGTAATGTTATATATCTGATCCCTACTTCCTGAATGAATGGTAGAAGAGGAGAGGATGAATGGAAAGTGGTGACTAAAATGTTTGAGGGGGTATTACAGCTTATTTTGGTCAGGAGGATTGGGACTCTTCAATTGGAGAAACAGGAAGTTTATAAAGAACTTAACAAGGTTTTACAAAAGCATAAGTACGGTAGGTAAGTTTAAAGCAGAACGAACAATCCTAAAGCACAAGAAAGTGTCCCTTGTTAGAAGTAGTGAGAATTTGCTTTAATGAAAATAAAACAGCTGAGAATTGCCACGAAAGTGTGGGGGTAGAAAGAACCAACACGTTCCAAGTTTGACAAAAGTAGTGAATTGAAATCATAGAATGGCTTGGGTTGGAAGGGACCTTAAAGAGCATCCATTTCCAACTCCCTGCTGTGGGCAAGGTTGCCTGTGGCCCCATCCAACCTGGCCTTAAATGGCTGCAGCCATGAGCCATCTGCAGTTTCCCTGATCAGCCTGTTCCAGAGTCTCACCACCCTCAGAGTAAAGCATTTCCTCCTAATATCTAATTTAAATCTCTTTTCACAGCTTTGCTGTTCTTCTCTGGTGACGCTTCAGACACCTTAATATCCTCTTTGTGTTGTGGAGCTCAGAACTGCACACACAGTGCTCAAGGTTAGGCTGGAGCAAAGCTAAACACAGTGTGAGAGCCCTCGCCTTTAACCACCTGGCAGTGCTGTGTTCAGCGTACTCCACAATGCAGATTGCCCTCTTGGCTGCCATGGCGTGTCACTGGCTCATTCTCAGTCTGCTGTCACAGCACCCCACACTGCTCTACACTCAATGTGCTCAGCAAAGTCTGTTCATGGACTGAGAATGAATAAATGGGCAGAGATTCTAATGTCCATGGTACAGCAAGGGTGCAGGAGGAGAGTGGGTTGGGCTGGCTTACACTGTATGTTGTCTCCCTTTGTCAAAGTAATCTGAAGTCAAATGAGTCTTTCCTAGCTTGGACTGCTTGTCTCTCTTTTGTAATGAAATACCCTGAAGAAATGTAGTATAAACACAGTGCTGAAAAAATACTGTAATCTTTGCTGTCTCTCTTAAGCTAACTAATAGTAGTAAATGGTAGTGACAGTAGTATAAGTAGCTGTTTTCTCTTTTGTTTTTGCTATGTCCACCACTACAGAAACAAATTTCAAAATGTGGGTGAGACAGAAATGCCTTATTTCAATCTGTGTAAAAATCGTTTGGGTTTTTCTGTTTTTCCCCCCTGCTTTTCCATATTGTTGCAGTGTGCTATAGATACTGCAGAATTTATGTATTCGCTGGTGTTACTACTTGTGTGTACTTAGATGTGTATGATACTAGGTGCATTTAATGCCAGTTATACAGGGGAAATAACTTGAAATGCCCGTTCTGCCAATACATTGCTACCAACTCCCCATGTATTTCCAGTAATGGTAACAATCTTTATACTAGCCTGTGATTAAAGCTGCTATTGGGAGTAGAAGAGTACATGAAGAGAATAACTGGTAATTATAAAATTGGTTAGTAAGTTAGTTAGTGGAGACAGAAAAGAGGATAGTGTTTGACCATCAGCAGGAAGTGAATAACAAGAAAATCTTGGCTTTATATAATTGCTTGCTGAGCTAAGAGGGCTTTATAGGCCGTGTAAAATCTGACAGTAAGATCATAGGGGAAGCTTATGGGGCCTTATTTTTGTTTTTCTCCCATCTTGAGTAATTACATAGATTATTAGAGGTTTTGGAGGTAAAGAAATAATATGCAAACAGATCTTGCCTTTTTTTCCTCCTTATGAAGTAATATCTGGAATTTGCAGCTTCATTACAAAATCTTTTTGTATTGGAAATTGTATTTCCACATGAGTGTCATTTGCTGCCTGGATGACTTTGGAGGAAACTAGCTTTGTAGAAGTTGTGAACAGCCAGTTCAAAGTCTTTTATTTTCCTGGGATAGAGTAAAGGTATGTACTCCTCTTGAAGATTGTTTGAGATGTTTGATTTTGTGGTATTACATTTAAGAAACAGAATATTAACCATCATTATCGCTGTTAGAGTCTTGTGATGGAAATGTGCTGGGAGTTGTAGAAATGTTGGTCTGTTCTCTTCTTCATTGGTAGTTTGTGTATTGTGACTGATAAGTAGTGTGGTGCTTGGAAATTAGATAGTGAATGCCTCTTCCAGGGGTGTAATAATTAATAATCCAGTGTTAAGATTCTGTCAAGGAGGACTCGCTGTACCTGTTTTGCAAAAAAAACCCAAAAACATAGCAAATTCTGTACCTTAAGTAATCTAGTCGCTATTGGCTTAATTGAAATCTGGAGAGGGTCTGTTGTTTAAATTCTTTCTCTTTTCTTAAAATGTGAAGTGTCTCAAAAGTGTTACATACAGCTTCGAAAGATCTGCTGTGAAATTTTTCTGATGATCATAGGCATGTTGTTACATAACGAAAATGCTCACTGATAAGAGATGTTTGAAATTTATCATAGCTGAGAATGACTGTAAACATCTTGAAACGGTTTGCTCTGTTACGATGATGTAAGTATGGAGTAAACTTTTGTCTTTGTTGTACTTTGTGTGCCATAGAGCAAAGAATGGCCCAAAATGCTCTATTTCCTTGTGTGGTAAGCAAAGAGAGTGTCTGTTTTGAAAAAGAGAGGTCTCAAAATGTGTAATTGTTGTGACCTGCTGCAATTACAGTTACTCTGTGGGCAAAATCTCAGTTTGTGATTTGTGGTTCTGCTCTGTTTTCTTTCAGTTTTTGCCTCTAGCGATTCCAAGCAATTTAGATTCCAGCCTTGAGCTTTGTGAAAAAAGAGTAATTGCTTGTTCTCTCCTATGGTGGTTTTCTTGTTGTTTTTTTTTTTTCTTTTCTTCCTTTCTCCTTTTGTTGGCATCCGAGCAAAGAGTTGAAGAAACTGTACCAGATGATAACAAAGGAACTGTGGGTCCTGTAGTTCTCACAGTACGTTACACAGAGTTCATATGTAAACAGTTGTAGTACTGAATCTCCTAGGTGAACTACTTAACTGAATTGCTTGGAGAACTGATAGTATAATGGTAAGAAACAAAAAGCCCATATATATATATATTAATTGAGTTGCATAGACTGTGTTGCAGAATATTTTCCAAACATCTAAAAGTAAAATTAATTTAATTGATCAGCTAAGTAATTGTCTGTTTCATATGAGACAAACATCAAATAATGTCAACACTAATTGTCAGTACCTGAACAGTGAGTTCTTGTGACAGGTGCTTTGTGCAATTCCAGAACAAGTGTTTGGAAGGTAGGAAATGAGAAGGTTGGAGGTGAGGAGCGGTGGGTCTGTCTAGATGTAGAATGAAGGTTCTGGGAAGTTCATCTGTGAATCTCTTCAAAAATGTAAATAGTGTAAAACTGTCCTTTTTGGAGAGAGCTGGAGACGTGTCTTTTAAATTTTAGCCAGAAGTAGAACATTGGAGGGAAAAGAGTAGATAAAATCGGAAAGACACAGATACATGTATGTGTATCGAAAGGCGACCAGTGTCATTTACCTGGACTTGAGCAAGGCCTTTGACATGGTTCTCCACCACATCCTTATCTCCAAATTGGAGGGATGTGGATTTGATGGGTGGACCACTCGATGGGTAAGGAGTTGGTTAAAGGGCTGCAGGCAGAGGGTGGTCATCAATGGCTCTGCGTCCAGGTGGAGGCCAGTAATGAGCGGCATCCCCCAGGACTCTGTCTTGGGACCGGTGCTCTGTAACATCTTTATCAGTGACATTGCTGATGGAATCGAGTGCACCCTCCCTCAGCATGTTTGCTGATGACACCAAGCTGAATGGTTGACACGGTGGAAGGAAGGGATGCCATTCAGAGGGACCTCAACAGACTTGAAAGGTGGGCCTGGGTGAACCTGATGAGGTTCAACAGGGCAAGGTTTGAGGTTTTGCATTTGGGTCAGAGGAGTCCCAGGCATCTATACAGACTGGAAGCAGCAGTCCTTGAGAGCAGCCCTGTGGAGAGGGACCTGGGGGTCTTGATAGATGAAAAGCTTAACATGAGCCAGCAGTGTGCCCTTGCAGCTCAGAAAGCAAATGGCATCTTGGGCTCCAGCAGAAGAGGGGTGTCCAGCAGGGACAGGGAGGTGATTGTCCCCCTCTACTCTGCTCTTGTGAGGCCCCATCTGCAGCACTGTGTCCAGGTCTGGAGCCCCAGTACAAGAAAGACAGAGAGCTGTTGAGAGTGTTCAGAGGAGAGCCATGAAGATGATCAGGGGACTGGAGCACCTCCCCTATGAAGGCAGGCTGAGGGAGCTGGGCTTGTTCAGCCTGGAGAAAGAGAAGACTGTGGGGTGACCTCATTGCAGCTTTTCAGTACCTAAAGGGAGCCTACAAATAGGAGGGGAGTCAACTCTTTGAAAGGATTGATAACTGCAGGATAAGGGGAAATGGTTTTAAGTTGAGGGAGGGAAGATTTAGGTTGAATGTCAGGGAGAAGTTCTTTACTATGAGAGTGGTGAGGTGCTGGAACAGCTGCCCAGAGAGGCTGTGGATGCCCTGTCCATCCCTGGAGGTGTTCAAGGCCAGGTTGGATGGGGCCCTGGGCAGCCTGGTCTGGTATTAAATGGGGAGATTTGCGGTTCTGCATGAGGCAGAGGTGTTGGAGATTCATGATCCTTGAGATCCATTCCAACCCAACTCATTCTATGATTCATAATGTATATTCTTATCTACAAAGCAGAGAAGCCACAGCAACTCTTTGAATACCAGTAGAGATGATGGTATTGCTAATTCTTAAGGTAAAAAGAGGCTGTGAAGAGGAGAGCCCCTCAGATCTTTGGGCACAGTGCTTGAACTTTCTAAGTTGCATTGCATGGATGTAATGACAGTTTTCTGCCTGGTCGTTTTAGTCTTTTCAGAAACATCGTCTGTATTTTCAAATGGAAAAAAACCCAGAACCATGCTACGGCATTGATGGACAGGGGAAGAGCCACTGATGTAATCCGTCTGGACTTCAGAAATGCCTTTGGTATCCCACAACATCCTTCTTTCCAAATTGGAAAGATATGGATTTGATAGGTTGACTTTTCAATGAGCTTAATCCTGCAGCCAGTTCTTCATCCAGACAGTGATGATCAGTGGCTCAGTGTCTGATAGAGATTGGTGGTGAGTGATGTCCCCCAGGGGTTGGAGTTGGGGCTGATAGACCTGCATTAGGAACCCTGGGTTGAGTGCACTCTCAGCAAGTTTGCTGATGACACCAAGTTGTGGGGTGTGGTTGACACACCAGGAGGATGGGATGCTTTCCAGAGGGACCTAGACAGGCTTGGGCAGTGGGCCCAGGAGAGCCTCATGAGGTTCAGCGAATCCAAATGCAAGATCTTGCACCTGGATTGAGGCAGCCCCCATTACTAATGTAAACTGGGGGACGAAAGGATTGAGTGCAGTCCTGCCAAAAAAGACCTGTGGATGCTGGTGGATGGCAAGCTGGACGTGAGCCAGCAATGTGCCCTCACAGCCCAGAAAGCCAGCCATATCCTGGGCTGCATAAGGAGATGCGTGACAAACAGGTAAGAGGGAAGTGATCTTGCACCTCTGCTCTGTGCTGGTGAGGCCTTGCCTGGAGTATTGCATCCAGATGCAGAGTCCTCAGTGCAGGAGAGATGTAGATCTGTTGGAGCACGTCCACTGAAGGGCCACAAAAATGGTCCACAGAATGGAGCACCTCTCCTATGAGGACAGGCTGAGAGAGCTGGGACTGCTCAACTTGGAGAAGGCTCTGAGGTGGCCTTTTGGTCTCTGAAGGGGAGCTACAGGAAAGAAGGGGACAGATTCTTTAGCAGATCTGTGAACAAGGAAAACTGGCTTCGAGCTCAGGGAGGGTAGATTTATGTTGGATGTAAAGAAGAAATTTCTTACAGGGAGGATGGTGAGGCACTGGAGCACATTACCGAGCGTTGTATTGGGGCATTCCCTGGGCAACCTAGTCTAGCTGTGGTGTCCTGTTCATTGCGTTGGACTAGATGGCCTTCAGAGGTCCCTTCCAACTCTAAGGCTTCTGTGATTCTATGGAAAAAAAGATCTGGCAGATTTTAAGATTTTTTTTTTTCCACGTGAATGCCAATTTAATGTAAATTATGACAACAGCCTTCAATTTAATGTGATGTAGCATGATGTAAATCTGAACAAGTTTAGAAATGGGGAGGTGTAAAGGAATTTGACTTCTGTGGTTAGTGATTGAAATGTCTAATGCGACACTAAGTGCAATTCAGACTTCCTTGTCCAGTATTTTGTCCAGTACTTCTACTGACAAGGGATCTTCTGCTGTTTCCCTCGTTAAGTTCTGCAAACTGATACACTTAAATGGCTTGCTCGGAGTTGGTTGCTGCCACTTAAGCTCTTAAGGGCTCCTCTGAAGCTCGAGGTAGGCCCTTGTTGAAACACATGTGGAAGTAGCTGAGGTCTGTGATGCATCATTTTTAAGACACTTCTTGTGCCTGCACAGCAGCTTCAGTGTGGATATTTTTAGAGATGACTAAACGTTCTGTCTAGGGCCGTGTTGCTCAAAGCCACAAAGAAATCCTAGGTAACCTCATTGCATGATGCAGTGAATCTTTCCTGCTTTCCTAACCTGTTTCATGAATAATGGCCTTATTTTATGTAATTTATTTGTTTGATTTACTGAATACTTAATGAAAGGAAGGAACCAGAAAAATTAATTAGCTTTCAGTTGCACAATTAATGGTATTTTCCAGAAGTCTGCCAATGAAACTGAAGGTTGTTATGCCCTTCCAGAGGACATACGAGCTCTGTTTCAGACTTTCAGTAACCTTCTGTTACTTAAAGCCATAATAATAATTAGCCATATAGAAGCCTTAGCTTATATGGCATTTTTTGCTTTTCTGTCCTCATTAGAGATTTCACTGTTATTTTTTAATATAATATTTCAGTTACTGTGACATAGTGGGGGGGAAGGGGGAAGTAACTTTAATGTATTTTCTTATGCAAGGGGAAAAAAAGCAAAATTGATTTTAAACTTAGTAAATTGTTGAAACCAAACTTGCCTGTTTGCTCTTGGTGCTTTTCACTTAGTAAGGAAACTAAACTCTGCTGCAGCAAGGCAAGTTATATTGGTTACCATGATAACTGAGTGCGTTACTTAGCTAATTTTTAACCAGTATAAACTGAACCAGTGCAGCTTTTCATATGGGTGAGACCTTAGGTCAGAATGCTGTTCATACTGTGGAGATTATTCTCTGTTTCTTTGTAGAAGATTGTCACAGGAAAATCTGGCGTTAAGATATAACATGTCTTGCATGAGAAGTTTCTTATGACTTGTTACTTCCCTTGTTTAGGAGTGGAAAACCCATGTGAGACAGGGAGTACCAGAGACATGCTGTTACATTTAAAAGTATGACTGAAAAGCTGAGAGAAGATCTAACGTTATTCCCCTTTCTTCCAGCCTCGAGAAACAGCATCGAAGTCTCATACTTTCAAAAACAAGTCCTTTAAGAAACCCAGAATTTGTGGATTCTGCAAACAAGCAATTGATAGCCAAGGCATTTCATGCAGAGGTGAGTAATGTGTGATGTGCTCTGTTTAATTTCTTGCAATTAGAAGGAAATAAAATTCATATTAATATCAAAATCTGTAGGAATCAGTGACTCTGGACTTCCTTGTGGACTAAATATAAATGTTGCCTCACTTCCTTCTTTATGCAGTACTGTGCCTTGTTTTTGTTTATGTTCTTTGTTTTGTTTTAGTGTGGGGGAGGAGCTGCTATAGGCAGTTGGACTGTGTGTTTTTATTACTGTGCTATTAGGAGGGTTCCAGACTAAGCCAGGGCCTCTTAGGATTGTGCGAGTGATGTGTGCTCAGTGTTTGATGGATGGAATTCAGCCTCAGACTGACGAAGTGACACTGATTCACTGAGCCATGAAGGCTTTTCTGTGCATTACTTTGCTAAAATTCTCAAGAATGGTCATTTGTTTCATTTTTCTATCTGCTTTATAGTCTCAGTCTAATGCTTAGTTTTCATGCCTGATCACTCACTGTAATGATGAAGAGATACTCATTCTGGATGCACGGACTGGAGACTTAGTTGCTTCTGGCATTGGTCTCTGCTTGTTGCTGCTGTGCTTCTTCACTCTTCCACCTTTCTATGTAGGACTAAACAGACTTACCTCTTCTCCATAGGATCCTTGTGGGAAAGACTTTAGGCAGAAGTTAAATCTGGAGAAAACTCTTAAGTGATTTCTGCAAGCTGTTGAAATAAAGAGGCTTTGATCCAATGTACTGATTTAGTCTGGTTAATGTTCAACTCTTGTAGCTGCACGTTAGTAAAGCAGTCTGTCTGTGTTCTGCATGCGTGGCTTACCTCCTAGTAAGAGAACATTTGGTCTTTTCATCTGATGCACGAGGGAAAAATAGTATCTTTTTCCTTAGTGATATTAGGACCGTCTGCAAATTTGAGATAGGTCTTTTGCCACATGCCTTCCCTCCCACACTCTTCCAACACCTTATGATCCCTCTGAGGGATAGAGAGGGCGGTAAGATATTTGAATGTGGAAGGAATGTGCTATTTACCTTCTACAGGTGTTGCTGAATTTGTGGGTGAACAGTGTGGATGAACCTTGCTTGTTCAGTGTTACAGTTATCGTACGCAGTTATACGTATGCATGCCTTTAAAACATTTATTCTGTCTTTCTGGAGGTTAGTCCCAAAGTTCTAAGGATTTAGTTGTATTTAACTTAGTAGAAATTGCTGATATTATGAGAAAGAAGCCTGCTGTCACGGTTCTGGCTTAGTTCCTTGACTAATAGGGCAGAGGGACCCACGCCCTTGGGAGATGGTGTAGGGAAAAGGTAGAGAGATGGGCCTTAAAAAAAAAAAAAAACAAAAAAAAAAAAAAAACAAACAAAAACTGGAAAGACTGGATGTTGCGTTGAGGGACATGGTTTAGTAGGAGCTATTGGGAATAGGTGAACGGTTGGACTGGGTGATCTTTTAGGTCTTTTCCAACCTTAGTGATTCTATGATTCTATGATTCTAAAACCCAACAACCAGCGGCTACGAGCCAAGGGAGAAAACTATTTTACTTAATATAATAGAGGAATATGAGATAACACAATATAATCCACTACAATTGCAGTTGAAGCTAATAAAACAGATAAAATGGGAGAGCGTTTGTCCGAAAACCAAAGGCATTACTCTAATAGGGAAGGTGACACAGCTAGGGAGCACACACTGCAAAGAGCAGAAGAAAAAGGGCAGTCTTGTGATTCTAACCAGTTCTGTCTTCCCTTAAATGAAAAACAGAACAATGAAGTCTTCTGGAAGCTGTAGTTCTTCTCTTCTGGGACAAGTACCCATAGCTGTTGACAATCCATGGGACTGCAGCATTAACTCTGCAACTCCCAGTGTACTTCATGATGTTATGGTGTGGGATACCAACAATAAAATCATAAAGCCGTGATGCCTGCTTAGTAGGAGAATTCTGTCAAGATCCTCTTGGTGAGATTTATTGTTAGAAACAGTGTACTAGTATTCCTGAAAAAAAGGCCTCTGGAAGTGGGAATAGAAAGTTTTTTCCAGGTTGCTGTGGATTTGAGTCTTTATAACCCAGAGCTGGAAGACTGTAATTAAGAAACTAAGAAACTATGTTTCAGCGGTTTATGGGCTGGTTTGGCCCAGTCCTGTTACTAGAGGAGGACCACAAAGATGATTAGAGGGCTGGAGCATGTCCCCTATGAAGACAGGCTGAGGGAGCTGGGCTTGTTCAGCCTGGAGAAAAAGAAGACTGTGGGGTGACCTCATTGCAGCCTTTCAGTACCTAAAGGGAGCCTACAAACAGGAGGGGAGTCAACTCTTTGAAAGGATTGATAACTGCAGGATAAGGGGAAATGGTTTTAAGTTGAGGGAGGGAAGATTTGGGTTGAATGTTAAGGGAGAATTCTTCACGGAGAGAGTGATGAGGTGCTGGAACAGCTGCCCAGAGAGGCTGTGGATGCCCTGTCCATCCCTGGAGGTGTTCAAGGCCAGGTTGGATGGGGCCCTGGGCAGCCTGGGCTGCTATGAAATGGTGAGATTGGTGGCCCTGCCTGTGGCAGGGGGTTGGAGCTTCATGATCCTTGAGGTCCCTTCCAACCTGGGCCATTCTATGCTAATGGGGCAGGGGGACCCACTGACCCACACCCTGAGAAAGGGGAAGGGGAAAAATGGAAGAGGGTAGGGCGATGTGCCTAAAGACAACAGCGGGAATGATCTGAGGAGGAAAGCTAATTTAATAAAAAAAAAAAAAGATAGGAATACAAGATAACACAATATATTACAATACAGTTGCAATTGAGGCTAATAAAAAAAATGAGAGAGAGGCCTTCAGTTTTTGGGCACTTACTCTAATGTTGAAGGCACGATGGCTAGGGTGCACACATGCTGCAGAGATGAGCAGAAAGGGAAAAGGGGTGCCTTGTGATCTGCAAACAGCTTTATTTTTTCTTCTGAATGGAAAAGGGAAAGAGAGCAGGGAACAGCCCTCTGGGGTATGTAGTTGTTCTCTTCTGAGATGTGTACATCTTGAACTATCGTCAGTTCACGGAACTGGAGCATCAACTCTCCCAGTGCACTACGTGATGTCATGATGTGGAATACTGATAACAAAAACCATAAAGCCATGGCACTATGTTAGTGATCTACGTGCAGTTCTGCTCTGCTGGACCTCATTCACACCAACATCAGGAAGCACTTTTGTTACTGTTCTTGTAGAGGTGATGTAGCACTGGCACAGGTTGTCAGGAGTGATTGTGGAGTCTGTCTCCCTGGAGTTATTTGATGTGGTCCTGTGCTCTGTGGCCCTGCTTGAGATTTAAAAACAAGCAGAACCTAAGGTTCTACAAGCATTTCTGTTGAGAGCCTTTGAAAACATTCCCTGAATGGGTGGATTGATGATTGTGACAATTCCATATTAAGGTCTTCATGGGATAACTTTTTACAGGTTTTATAGATGCAATATACAGAAGGAACGCTTGCTAGTATGTAGTGTTTCACCCTTCCTATCCTTCTCACATTCATAGAAGGTCTTGGGTTGAAAGATCATCTAGATTCAACCCTCTTGCTGTGGGCAGGGTTGCCAACCACTAGACTAGGCCTTTTTTTTTTTTTTTTTTTTTTTTTTTTTTCCCCCCCGCTGTTTCTGTTTTTCTCTTTTTTTTTCTGTTGCAAACATGCAGCAGACTTACCATCCTTATTCAGTGTTGGTAGGTTTTAGTTACCTGGTACTTAATTGTGAGAGCTGAAAAAGAAAAGGAGCTGCACAGAGTGGAGCTGTGACTACTAGTAGTTTCAGTTTAGTAGGAATCCATTTTAACTTACAATGTGGGCTTTGTAAAGCAGAGTTTTGGAAAAGATAGAACTATAAGTTGTCTGTTCCTTTGCCAGCTCTGAAGTGCTTGAAATGAAACCGTGTGCAGTTAATCTCAATTTAAATATGAAAAAAAATAAACTAACTGTTACAGAGCCAAATCCTGATTCTTCTGCTTCTGGTAAATTCTCCCTGGTGTTGTGCATAAGCGAGCAAGTTGACATAGAGAAGAAGAGAGGAAGAAGAAAAACCTGTAGTTAAGAACAACTGAAGTTCCTTTGTGTATTAATGAGAAAGCCTTGCTTTTTAGTAATTTGTCCTGAGAAAACAATAGCTGTTTGCATTGAATGCAAGTTCGTGACAGAGCTTGTAGTATTTTATAGGCTAAAATGAAGTTATGTGGAGAGAAATGAGGGAAGGTTATAGGTTGGTCAGTTCGTAGCATTTTGTTTGTGTAGTGATGGGTTATCTGCTTGTTGCAAGAAGGTGGCTGTAATTCAACATTGTAACAGCTAAATGAGCTTTATTAATGTGTAGCAGCTGTTGTTCTGGGAGGTGTTGAGCTCAGTCTTACAAAAAATGTGTCCTTTGCTAGTGTCCAGTTCTAAAAACGTGAAAAATGAATGGTTAACTGTCAAGTAAGCTTGAATGAATGTGTCACCGCGTTGTTAGATACTTTATCCCACCTCAGAAAAGCATACTTGGTAACAGTAACTTCATATTTAATGAACTCTACAAAAACAGCAGTAAAAATGGAAGATTTGAGAAGGAGTGAGCTGCTCATTTCCTCCCTGCCTGGTAATCATAGTTACGACTGAACTGTTTGATGCAGCTATTCATTATGGGGAATTATTATTTAGTGGTTGAAGTCTGTGGTACCTGCATGTGCTTCATTACACTGAGGACCATATGATTACCTGTATCTCCTCAGTAGTACCTCGAACATGAAGGTTTTGGAGCTGGAGTTGATAATTTCTCTGCATTACAGTTCGACTTAATGCAGGGCTGAGCAGATGAACAACCTGCTCATGTATATTTGCATAATTGCCCCAAAGTCTGCAATATTAGAAAAGTTTCTTGATTCTTTTTAAACCACTTAACCTGGATTACAGATATTTCATATTTTACTTCATTTACAAGCAAGCTGTGGTGACTATGTAACTTACGTATTTTCCATGTGAATATCATTTTTATCTTTATTGTATTACAGTTATATTTGATCAATGCAGAAATGTGTTTTATTTCTATTTAATTTTCCTCTGCTTTTTTTGAATTATATCTTGTCCCAGCTCTGTTATGTTGTAACCCAGTCTTAGTGTAGAGCAAGATTTGAGAGGTTTTTGGATACTCTGAATCTTCCCAACCCTTTCTGGGGAATTACGAAGTTAGTTACAGGTTTGGTAAATAGGAGTAGTTGTCAGTAATGCAGTAGTATTTTATACCTTAAGCCACCGATAAGTGAAATAAAGCTGAATTGAAGCACTTGTCACACTTCTGTTTGATGATTCACCCCTCCTGTCCAGGTAATGATTAAATTAACGTTTAAATGCTGGCATTGACACCTGACATGCAATACAAGCGTTCCTTGATCCAGACTTTGAACTAAAAGTAATATTACTTTAGATGAACTTGGGTATCTTTTTATTTGTGTAACCTAGCCATAAACACACTGGTTCAGGGAATATATTTTGAGGTGGTCCTGGTAGAAATGATTGTAGAATTTCAGTTCTTAAACAAGTGACACAGCACTCTGGGGAGCTAAGAGAGTCTGTATGTCTTAGTTTCAGATGGAATATAATTGTTTTTGTGTGAGTCTCTGGTATGATTGTCTGTTTTGGTTTTTGGAAAAAAATAATGTTGATAACGCACTGACTTTTCTAGTTGCAGCTAAGAAGTGTTGTACAGAATCTTAGAATCCTAGAATGGCCTGGGTTGAAAAGGACCACGATGATCATCTAGTTTCAGCTGCCCTGCTGTGTGCAGGGTTGTCAACCACCAGAGTCCAGAGCCACATCCAGCCTGGCCCTGAATGCCTCCAGGGATGGGGCATCCACAGCCTACTTGGGCAACCTGTTCCAGTGCCTCACCACCCTCTGTGTATGGAGACAAAGCCAATGACAGCGAAGGCCCAAGGAGCTGGGAGGGAATGTAATTAGGACATCTGACTTAATGTGACCAAAGGGATATTCCATACCATATGATATCAAGCAGGGGGAGTTTTGAAGAGGATGAGAGTTCATCTCTGTCTCTCTCTCTGCTACTGCTGGGGACTAGCTAGATATTAGTTGTGGGGTAGTAAGCAATTGCTCGTGCATCACTTGTTAATATATACACACACATATATATATATATAAACATAATTATCATCCTTTTCTCTATCTTGTCAATCCACAAGCTGTACTTATGTTTTCTTTTTTTCCCCTGATTCTCTCCACCATCCCACTGGGAAGAGAGGAGGAATGAGCAAAAAACTGTCATGTTTATCCATCTGCTGGCTTAAATCACAACACTTTAAAATTGGCATGCTGTTGCTGTGACACTGGGAAGTGTGTGGCATTTTGACACTACTTTAAATATGTTAACTTAAGGTGAGATCCTACTCTCCTAGAAAATTAAATAGGGGGAAAAAATTAAGGGGAAACATAGTGTAATGTTTAATGATTGTAGTGACCAAGCTGCATGATGAATATTAGACCACATTTGGGAATATAGCATGTAGTGACAGCGTGAGTTACATAACTGAAGAAAGCTTCCATAAAGCAAGCTGGGCTGGAGACATAACTGCATTTCGATGCATTCAGAATCTGAGCCCTGTAGATAGCTGGAAGGGGAGTGGTAGCTGATTCTTATGCACTCCCTGTTTCTTTCTGTCATTTTTTAAATTAAAAATAATGCAAACACTTGAAGTAAATGCCAGCAACTTAAGTATCGTGCTGATGATCTTTGTAGCTCATGATGGTTTCTTTCCTTGAAGATCTTTGAGACTCTCTTACTAAGAGATTAAGAATTGCTGTGAATCAAAGCATGAACACGCCTTAGGTCTTATCTGTATAATGAACAGTTTTTCAAGAAGGTTGTTTTTCTTAATCTCAAAGTCATCCATTTTAAACCAGCGTTACTCTGATCCTTTCTCTGAGTGTAAGTCCTTAATTCATGATGAGCATGCAGACTTCCTAGACCTCACAGTACTGCTTGGACTGTCCTCAGCTGCAAGAAAAGAAACTAGGCAGTCTTGCTTTTTCCTTTTTTTTTTTTTTTTTCTTCCCCATTTGTTTCATGTGGGCTACTGGCAACAAGGAGCCCTAGTCTTGTTGAAATGCATTTCTGGATGAAGTATTGCGACACTGATCTTTTTAAGTCTGATGAAGGAGGTCTAAACCCAGCCTTCAGTTCCAGACTGGATTAAGTTTTAATCATTTTGTACCCGATTTGCCATGTATAGCTTAAATATGACTAAACAGTTGCTGTGTGAGTGTTTAATTAAAAAAGTAAACATCTTCACAGTGCTAACATTCTGCCATTGTAACAGCATAAATGGAAACGAAACAGAACTCTCCAGAAATAAAGAAATAAATCCCACAACACCCTGGAGTTGGCAGGAGGCAGTTAAAATGACAGACATAAATTCCTACTGATTTTACTGCGTAAACAAAATGGTTAAAGTGTTCCTGGAAACTAGGAAGAATGTGGGAGTAAAGGAGAACAGTTAAACTATTGCAGTAACTGTGCCAAACTACTTTTCTCTTAATAAAGATTTTCCACTGCTTTTGTCTGTGAGTGGAATGTTTCATCTGCAAGAGAGTTCGTTTACAACCCTGTTTACTGTGGAGTTGTGTCAAGTAAAAAAAAAAAAAGCTGTATCTTAAAAATTCCATGCTTACAGTCTATCATGAAGTGTTAGGACTTTCAGATGAAGGGACGGTTGTTGCCTGAATATTTAAAACAAAAATGACAGCAGAAGACCCACAGAGACCTGAGTCACTACAAGATAATTTAGGGCATAAGAAGTAGAGGAGCATTTCTTGCTACTGTACTGTGTGGCTTATTAGTCTAGCGACATCTTTAGCATGTGACTCATAAAAGCAGAAGTGTTTCATTTTGCAACTAAAGCCCATTATTTCCAGCTATAGGACCCTTTTGCCCTTCAATGTGCAACCTTCTTCATGTTAATTTTTCACTCTGTTTTCAAATTGCTGCAGAGCTAGTGCAAATAGGTCAGCAGAACAGTCTGTTTACTGAGGTTCTCTCTAATAATGTGGTTAGTGTTGTTAAAATCTTATTAGACACACGTTTTCATGTGTTGCACAGCTCTCTGTTTTGTGAAACATCTTAGCTGCAACCAGATGCCTTTCTGTGCTAGGCTCTGTCTGAAGAAGAGCTGATCATGGTGGCTTCTGGTGGCTTCACTATGCTATGCATTTGTCAGAACATCCTGATTTGGTTTCTTACTTGGCATATTGCCCTGTGGGAGACCACTCTTGAGTGGCCTCTGCTTGGGCATGGGTCCACCAACCCTCTGACTGCAGCCTTGCCACCATTTGCTTATCCACTGAATAGTCTTCAAAACCACATCTCTCCAATGCAGAGATAAGGATGTGGTGTGGGACCTTGTCAAAAACCTTGCAGAAATCCATGCTAATGACATCAGTTGCCCTTCCTTTGTCCACCAGTGCCATTACTCCGTCGTAGAAGGCTGCCAGATTGGTCAGGCTGTGCTGTCTGTCTTGGGTTACCTTCTACTTTTGTATGTGCCTTAACATCTCTTCCAGGAGCATCTGTTTTATCATATTCACAGGCACAGGTGTGAAGCTCACTGGCCTGTAGTTCCCCAGATCTTTCTTTTCCAGTCACCAAGGACTTTGCCTAATAGTTATGACTTTTTAAATATGATGAAGAGTGGCTTGGCAACCACATCAGGCAGCTCCTTCAGAACTCTGGATTGAGTGTTGTTTGGCATCACAGCCTTGAACTCATTTAGCCTCATGAGGTGATCTCTGACTTGCTCTGAGACCGAGAGGGTTTTTTCTCCTTTGAGCCCAGCCTTTAAGTTCAAGGACACAAAAGGTACGGAAAGCCTGACTGGAACTGAAGATAGAGGCAAAGAACTCGAGCCTTCCCCATGTCTGAAGCAGCTGGTTCCCTCCCCCCGCCCCTCTGCTCCCTCAGAGGGGATATGCTCTCCTTTCCTTTTCTGACCAACATACCCGTAGAATCCCTTCTTATTTTTCATACCTCTTACCGAGTTCACTTTCATTTGCACCTTTGCTTTCCTGATCTCTGCCCATCTGGACAGTGTCCCAGGCCACACATCCCCACTTCCACTGCTTACAGTTTTCGTTCTCTTCAGTCAGTTTGACCAGCAGGCACTTATTCAGCTGTTCTAGCTTCCTGTCTCTCCTGCTTGTTTCCTGTGCAGGGAGAGCTCTTGTGCCCTCAGAGAGGTATCTTTGAAGTGCTGCCAGACCTGTACTGTCCCTTTGTCCCTAAAGATAATTTTCAAGGGGATCTCACCCAATAATTCTTTAAATAGCCCAGAGTTTGCTCTCTTGAAGTTCGTGGTCCTGACTTTGCTCTTTGCCAGGCCCACATCCCTTGAGATCACGAACTTGACCAGGGCCTGGTCACCACAGCTCAGGCTGCCCCATTAAGGAGATCTTGATCTCTTTAATGATCTCCTGCACATTGGTGAGCACCATGCCTGGTAATGGTTCACCTCTGGTTGCTCTGTCCAGCACCCGAATAAGGAAGTCATTCTCAACAGACTTCAGGAGTCTTCTGGATTGCTTGCAGCTTTCCGTGTCCTTTTCCTAGCGCCTGGGATAGTCTCATGAGGATGAGAGCTTCCAAGTGTGATGCCTCTTGAAGCTGAAGCAAGATGCCTTTATTAACAGGCTCCCCTTGATCAGGCAGCCTGTAGGAGACCCTGACCACCAGACATCCTTCACTGGATCTTGTTCTTGATTTTAACTCACAAGCTCTCAACCTGTTTTTAACTTTTTCGGGAGCAGCTCTTTGCAGTTGTATCTTAGCATAGAAGGCAGCTCCCTCCCTCACTCTTCCTACCTTCTTTATTCCTTCTAAAAAGCTTGTAGCCCACAGTTGTACTCACGTGAATCGTTCCACCATATTTCTGTGATAGCAATTAGGTCACAGTTTTCTAATCCTGCTATCACTTGTGACTCTTCTGCTTGTTTCACAGGCTGTGTGCATTGGTGTAAAGGCATTTCAGCCAGGCTAATGACAGCGTTATACCTTTTTATGTGCTTTTGTTATCTTCTATTTAGTTGTGAAAAATCAAGGACTCACTGCTGTCGAAAGTAGCTGTAATAGCACGTTACTATATTGGAAAAGTTGAATTGCAAAAGTGAAGGGAAAGAAAGCTTGGGCCTATGATCTAGTATCCTAATATATTACTTGTCTTTTGGAATGTAAAAAAAATCCATGAATGTCAAGAGCTGTGTAGTATCTGCTTTGAAGGCAAATGCTCATTCTCAGTGTTCAGTAAGGTGTCAAACAGAATTGTCTCTTAACTGCTTGCTTTGTATTACAGAATCATGCAACGGCTAGGATTGGAAGGGAATTTTAAAATCCTTTAGTTGCAAGCCCCTGCTGCAGGCATGGTTACCAGCCACTAGATGTCTGGGGTTGCTGCGATCCAAGTGCAACAGTTTGCATTTGGCCTTGTTAAATCTTGTTTGGCTTGTGTAGTCCCGGTTTTCAAGCTTGTCCAGATCCCTCTGGATGACTTCCTTCTATTTTGTCAAGTGCACCACTCAGCTCGGTGTCGTCAGCAAACCTGCTGAGGGTAGTTTTGATCCCACTGCGTCCGTCACTGCTAGTGATGCTGAGGGGCACGCTTCCCAAGGCAGACCTCTGGGGACACGACTCACGAGGAAGAGTCAATCTGCCTGAGGGTAGGAAGGCTTTACAGAGGAGTCTGGATAGGCTAGATCAATGTGCTGAATCCAGTTGTATGAGCTTTAAGAAGAATGAGTTGCTGAGTCCTGCATTTCAGTTACAGAAATTCTATGCACCACTACAGGCTTCAGGCAGAGTGACTGGCAAACTGTGTGGAAGAAAAGGATCTGGGGATAGTAGTTGATAGTTGGCTGAACGTGAGCCAGCAGTGTGCCAGATGGCAAAGAAGGCTAGTGGCATCCTGTCTTGTATACAGAAATAGTGTAGTCGCTAGGACTGGGGAGGTGATCACTCTCTACGTGATGCTTGTGAGGCCATACCTTGAGTTCTGTGTTCAGTTTTGGGCCCCTTACTACAAGAGAGGCATTGAGGCCCTGGAGCATGTTCAGAGAAGGGCAACAAAGCTGGAAAAGGGTCTGGAACATGAGTCTTACAAGGAGAGGCTGAGGGAACTGGGATTGTTTCTTCAGAGAAGGGAAGACTCAGGGAAGACCTTATTTTCACTTCAATGGAGGTTGTTGCAAGATGGGGTTTTGGCTCTTTTTCCACATGCACTGTGGGTGGTTCAGGCTGGATATTAGGAAAAGTTTATTTTCAGGAGTGGTCAGGTATTGGAACAGGCTGCCCAGGGAGGTAGTGGAGCCACCATCCCTGGTGATTTTCAAGAATCGAGCAGATGTCACACTGAACAGCATGGTCATAGGTGTGTGTTGATAGTTGATCTAGATGATCTTGGTGATCTTTCCAACCTTAATGATTCTATGATTGGTCTCTATCTGGATATAGAAAAGTTGACCACAACCCTCTGGCTGTGACCATCCAACCAATTCTTGATCCACTGAGTAAATAAAACTGCTTTGAAATCCTTCTCTCTCCAACTAAAGATAGCAGCTGACGTACTGAAAAGTAATTCAGCCTCTGTGGAAGTCTTATCTTTGAGGTAATTCATTTTTCTGGAAGTAACATAAATATTTAGGTTGAGTCACCGTGGGCTTGAGGGAGTACTGCCATGCATGCAGAATATAGTTCTGCGTTAGCTTCTGTAAGATGAATTCTAAGAAATAGCAAGAATATTGATTCTTCTCTGTGGGCAAGTCTTTAATTAGTTTGTGTTGAAGGCTTCTTTCACTGTTCATGATGTTAACAGCTACAGGGTATAAAACCATCTGAACTTTATTGTAAAAAGATGACAGCAGTGGTTCATTGTGCTGTTTTCTGTGCTTAGGTCCTTGGAGAGTTTTGATTCTCAAAGCGTAGCCCTCAGTCATTGACTTTTTCTCTGTACGCATGCATGCTTCCTCTTCACCTGGTTCACGGCATTTTCTTAATTCCTCACTTTCTTTAAAGTTCTTGTAGTTACAATATTTTGCTTTCATATTTATGTATTCCAGAGAAAGCAGAGAGAGTGTAGGAAATAGGACAGACATCAGAAAACAGAAAGAAAATATAGTTTAAAAATACTTGTAGCTTCTATCTGTAGTTGAAAAAACATACTTAAGGATTGTTCTCATGATTCTGCAACACTAGCAATAGAGATGTTGGTAGGAGTTATCATCTAGAGGTTGATAGTTAGCTGCTGGTTAGTGATCCAAGGTATGCTTTCTTCCCATTGGAGGTTAATTCCCAAGCAATGTTATATGTTAACAGCCTTCTAAATTTTACTTGGTTTTAAGCAAGCAGTTGTATGTTTATTAAGAATGTAACTTCTGCTTTTGGTATGTGTTTGTGTACATACATTCACGTACAATTCAAATCTATAGGTGTGTGTATATGCACATATAGACACACAGAGACTTCAGTGTGTGTATAATCACTTTATGTATGTATGTGCATAAGTGTCTTTGTATCAGTAGAGCGCCTTACTGACAAGTGAAAACTAGCAGTGTTTATCAAGCAGTTTCTCAACATTTTAGGAAGACACACTTTTGTGATGTGGCCCAGTGGTAAGTGCTAGTGAAGAGATTGTATTCTAGTGTTTGTTATTTATTCACTTCAGTGAAACATTCACAGAATCACAGAATCACAGAATTGTAGGGGTTGGAAGGGACCTCCAGAGATCATCGAGTCCAACCCCCCTGCCAAAGCAGGTTCCCTACACCAGGTCGCACAGGTAGGCATCCAGGCAGGTCTTGAACATCTTCAGAGAAGGAGACTCCACCACCTCCCTGGGCAGCCTGTTCCAGTGCTCCGTCACCTCACCTAAAGAAGTTCTTGCGCATGTTTGTGCGGAACTTCCTATGCTGCAGTTTCCAGCCGTTTCCCCTTGTCCTGTCTCCACTCACCACTGAAAACAGTCTGGCCTCGCCATTCTGCCCCCCACACCTTAGATATTTATAGACCTGGATCAGGTAACAGGTAGGTAACATTCTGTAGGTTTGATTTAGTTGTCCCTTCTGTGTAGCAGAGGTAAAGCTTGCTGTGCCTCAGTGAGATGTGTATGAGGTCTTCTCTGCCTCCTGTTTTATTATTGTTGGCCCATGACATCAGACGTGGATGTTGGTGGTATGACAGTAGAGGTTGAACCTTCCTGCCAATATTCCGTTGCATTTTGTTGTTGTGGGACAGATGTCAGTAGTGACAGTGTGACAAAATGGTGCATATGAACTAAAGGTGTGTCGTGGAGTTCCTCCATGCGTAAAAAATGGCAGCTGTTGACATTGATGCTTTCAGGAAGATTAAATGGTGGATGTTAATACGTGCAGTGGGTGGTGTGTTTCAGCAGTGGCAGCAGCAGTGTGGAAGGAAAGCCGTGTTCTGGATGGTCATTCACATTTTTAGTAGCGCAGTCTTTTACATCTCTGGTGAAAAACACATAGCTAATGGTGTGACTGTGTTCAGAAATAGAGTTTTGTAGCTGAGAATATGCTCTATCAAATAGTGTGATTGTGCTCTTTGTAACTTCTGTAGTTTCCATGGAAATAAGTAGGTGTTCCTGCTCCAGCAGAGGGATTGGACTAGATGATCTTTCAAGGTCCCTTCTGATCTCTGGCATTCTGCGATTCTGTGTGTTACTTTTGTAGTGACCTGCATACGTGAGTCTTGAGCTTCTGGTAGATGCACAGAACACTCTGTCAAAATGAGCTCAGTAGTGCTATGTTTTCTTGCCCTGGGCAGGGATTTACTAGCAAAATTCAGACCTGTCAGGAGAAGGGAATTGGTGCTTGTTTCACTTGTCTGTGGATCAATTCCTGTTCTCAGGATGTAGCCTGTTAGGAGCATCGTATGGAATTAATGCTTTGACATTCACATAGAAGGGAAGGGAGAGCATCTTTTTTGTTTTGCTGCTGAGCACAAAGGAATACTTTGTTAGCTCCCAGTGTTTGGACAATCGGTGATCTCATTTCGGAGTGTCTGTTTTACCCCGTTTTATGATGATCATTAGCATTATCAGGCAGTGAAGAAGAAAAGGTAGTAGCTTAAGTCAGTACAATCCATGGAATTCGGGATTGAAGTATGAGTGGGATATTTCTGGATGTTGAAGAAGAGCAAAGCTGTCTCTTTGAATGTATCAAATTTCTACCCTCAGAATGTTACCAATTTAAGTACTTGGGGAGAAGAAGCAATTATGGAATTATTTCAGTCAGGGAGCTCGACCTGATTTGTATTTAACTCATTATCTCTTCTTGTTTTCTTTGATTCTCATAAAGATAAGCAATGTTTTGGTTTTTTTTTTTTTAGTTCCATTACTAATGCATGGAGTTTCTGTGGTGTATTTCCTTGTTAATGAGTCTTGCTGTTGTGATTTTGAGTAAACTGACATCTGACCTCTCTGGTTTCTTCACACCAAATACAGTAATGGTATATTATATAAGAGCAGGCAAACCTTGGCTTTTTGATGCACATGGAAACAGGATAAGCTGCATTTATTGTTATCTACATTTTTAGTAAGAACTTGTTGTACTGCTTACGACATTCATAATTTGTTTTTGCATGAGCCAGTAGCGGGATCTTGTGAGCTGTCTTTTTTTTTTGTTTTTGTATTTCATTTTGACATTTTGTAATTATTTTTGCTCTGTATTTCATCATCCCACCCCAGAAATCTAGGCATACGCATCAATGAAGAAGATGCACAAATCTTTTCTGTAATGTCTGGACTTCTGGACGGATGTGGTACTTTATTCGTTACTTTTTATGATTGTCTTTTAGAATCTGCAGATTTTAAAAGCTCTATATTACTTGTCTCCTTGTTATTGTTTGTTTGTTTCCGTGCTGTACAGAAGGTCTGTAAGTAGGCTATGGGAGAAACAAATAGTACATATGCATGTTTTTTAGGGCATCTCTTGTTGTCAGTGAGAACTAACCTTTGTTCAAATCTCTGTGTTTCTTTGGATATAGCAAATATTTACTTTTATGTAAGGATCATCCTTGAAGTTGCTGAAGTGACTGAGTAGAGGAACTATTAATTGCTATATGTGATGACTAAATTTCTTTGAAGGTAGGAGTATCCTGAAAAAGTGTAGTTAATTAGCATGTCTAGCTAGCCTGTGGGTAGGGAGGTTAGCCTTATCTTTAACTGACCAGTTGTGGGCCAGAGGCTGTGTCAGGGAAGTGGTCAGGGTGGTTAGAAAATAGATTTAAAAGACATGACAAAAATCATAGAATATTCTAGCTTTTTGGAAGACCACCCAGCGTAAACAAATCTATCTTTTGGACAGCAGTGTTAGCCTTTTACAGTCTCACAATAAGTCATACTGCTGAGGAATACATATTCTCCTAACATGCTGTTTCTGTGCGTGAAAACACTTACGAATTTAGGCGTGCTCCATACAGCCATGTGAGAAAATGTTTTTCCTCATTAATTTAACTTATCCACCACATGCTTTAAGGGTGACAGCTTTTGTAAGAAATGTAGGGTCATCAATCACTTAGTGTTATTAGAGTGGTGTATTTGTACAAACACCAAAAATTTTAATGGAGGAGAATGTTCATCCTGTTATATGCTAGGAAAGAGCTCTTCGCTCATTATTTATATGCTGAAAAACTAAACCAACATAGTATGAACAAGACTGCTTAAAAAGCAGGTCAATCTCCAGGGCTTATTAACCTGAGAAGTCACTGGAACATGAAGGATTTTCATTAGCAGTTATTGCGGTTTGTTCTGAAATGGGCATGGATTTGCTGAGCTCAGGTCTTGGTAGCTGCATCTTTTCTGGTGAGTTGGGCTGTGGGATATGACTCTTGGTAGAACATTGAGAGGGTATTTCAGCTTTAGTGGTCTAAGGTTAGATACAGCTGATCATCCAGGTAAGCCTCTGTGGGGGTTTCATGGGGGATTGAATAAGTAAATTTTACCTGAATTTAGAAAGCATTTAAACTTACAGTATTACCCAAAGGAGAAACAGTGCATGGAAAAAAAAATCCAGCAGCTTTTCAGAATAAGGAAAAAAGTGCATATACTCTTGAAACCTGCCTGTCAGATTCTAGATATTATGCATGATGTCATTCATCATCTAGCTACTTAAGTTGAGTGCTGTTTTCTAAATTCAGTGATTCAGACTTTCCTGCTATTTTATCAGCAGGAAATGAAAAGAAAGCATTAAACTATTTGAGATAATTTAGCAGCAATGTGTGAACTTTTTTCACAATAAGAAGTTGAACTCTGAGGAGACATAGTTGCTTGTGAGTTCTAAGTCACCCTATTGTTCTCAGGTCTCTGGTATTGCAGATATCACTGAGACTCATTGGGCTCATTCTGAGCAATTTGGACTTAATATCTGTGTTATTTAGCTGATAATGCTTCTGGTGCATGTGCAGCTGTAAAGATAGATGACAAGATCATCAGCCCATGAGGTTTAACCAAACGTGTGTTATTGTAGGGAAACAGAATGCACAAATTTTCCGAGGCAAACGGCTCCAGTGTGGGTGTGCTCTGCAGCAGAGTGGAGGATCACGGTGTGTGAGGGGGTCCTAAAATGAAGGAGTTGTCAGGGTGTGGAGAGCGGGCAGAACCCCACAGCTGTTGGGCAGAGGCGGGCTGATGAGGTGTGGCTGGGGCTAGGTGCAGCGGTGTAGTGCCTTGAGCATGCAAAGGGAACCCTGTGAGCATAGTGACCGTAGTGCCTTGAGCATGCAGAGGGAACCTCTGTGAGCATAGTGACCGTAGTGCCTTGAGCATGCAGAGGGAACCCTGTGAGCATAGTGACCGTAGTGCCTTGAGCATGCAAAGGGAACCCTGTGAGCATAGTGACCGTAGTGCCTTGAGCATGCAGAGGGAACCTCTGTGAGCATAGTGACCGTAGTGCCTTGAGCATGCAGAGGGAACCTCTGTGAGCATAGTGACCGTAGTGCCTTGAGCATGCAGAGGGAACCCTGTGAGCATAGTGACCGTAGTGCCTTGAGCATGCAGAGGGAACCTCTGTGAGCATAGTGACCGTAGTGCCTTGAGCATGCAGAGGGAACCTCTGTGAGCATAGTGACCGTAGTGCCTTGAGCATGCAGAGGGAACCTCTGTGAGCATAGTGACCGTAGTGCCTTGAGCATGCAGAGGGAACCCTGTGAGCATAGTGACCGTAGTGCCTTGAGCATGCAGAGGGAACCCTGTGAGCATAGTGACCGTAGTGCCTTGAGCATGCAGAGGGAACCCTGTGAGCATAGTGACCGTAGTGCCTTGAGCATGCAGAGGGAACCCTGTGAGCATAGTGACCGTAGTGCCTTGAGCATGCAAAGGGAACCTCTGTGAGCATAGTGACCGTAGTGCCTTGAGCATGCAGAGGGAACCCTGTGAGCATAGTGACCGTAGTGCCTTGAGCATGCAGAGGGAACCTCTGTGAGCATAGTGACCGTAGTGCCTTGAGCATGCAAAGGGAACCTCTGTGAGCATAGTGACCGTAGTGCCTTGAGCATGCAGAGGGAACCTCTGTGAGCATAGTGACCGGGACAAGTAAACTAGATGTGGCATGGCAGGATGATGTGGCACAGCAGTTTTCACAGTTGAGGCAGACAGGGAAGGCATAGCCTCCCTCCAGGCTCAATAAATCAGCTTGTCTATGGGTCATCACCCTCACCAGAGGAACCAGACCTAGACATTGTAGATCAGCTTAAACGTGATCACACAACCAGGGGACCATAGTTTCATGGGAAGTAGGTCCTTCTTGACCAACCTGACCTCCTTCTATGACTGACTCACCCAGTGGATGAGGGAAAGGCTGTGAATGTAGTCAACCTGGACTTTAGCAAAGCCTTTGACTCTGTCTCCCCCAGTATTTTCCTGGGGAAACTGGCAACTCGTGACTTGAAGAGGTATGCTCTTTGCTGGGCAAAAAGCTGTCTGGATTGCCAGGATTAGATAATGGTAGCAAATGGAGTTTAATCTGTCTGGCAACTGGTTCATGAGCCATTTTCCCCTGGGTTCAAATTGGTACACACAGCTGTGTGTAATATATTTATTAATGATGTGGACGAGGGGGTTGGGCGCACCATCAGTAAGTTTGCAGATCACGCCAAGCTGGAAGAAGGTGTTGATTTGCCTGTCTGAGGATAGGAAGGCTGTACAGAGGCTGTACATCTGGTTAGGCTGGGTGAGTGGGCTGAGGTCAGTTTTGTAAAGCTTTACAGGACCAAGTGTCTAGTCCTGCACTTTGGTCACAGCAACCTTAAGCAGTGCTACAGGCTTGGCAAAGAGTGGCTGGAAAGCTGTGTTGGAGGAATGAAATCTGGTGATGTTTGTCAGCAGCCGTCTGAACGTGAGCCAGTGGTATGCTCCAGTGGCCAGGAAGGCCCAGGGCATTCTGGCTTACATCAGGAGTACTGTTGCTAGCAGGATCTGTGATTGCCCCCTGTACACAGCACTGGTGAGGCTGCACTTAGAGCACTGTGTTCTTTTTGGGCCCCTCACTGTAAGAAATACATCGAGGCCCTGGAGCATATCCAAGAAGGGCAGTGAAGCTGGTTGAGGGATCTGGAGCACAAGTCTTATGAAGAGCGGCTGAGGGAGCTGGGATTGTTAGTCTGAAGTTGGGGAGGATGCTAAGGGAGACCTATTGCTTTCTGTGAATACCTGAAAGGATGTTGTGGTGAGGTGGAGGTAGGCCCCTTCCACATAACTAGTGACAGTACAAGAAGGAGTGGCCTCAAGTGGTGCCAGGGGAGATTGAGGCTGGACATTAGGAAAAATTTCTGCACAGAATGGTGAGAGGTTGGAATGTGCTGTCCAGGGAGGTGATGAAATCCCCATCCCTCTTTGTTTCCAAGGAAAAGGTAGGTGTGGCAGGTAGGTATAGTGGGTAGTGCTGGTGATAGCTGGGTGGTCGGACTGTGTGATCTTGGAGATCTTTTCCAACTGTAATGGTTCTATGATAACATTACTGTAGTTGCACTTTCAGGAAAGGATAAAACCTACATTCTATTATACTTCTCTTTTTTTTTTATTATTATTATGTAAATACTGTTTTATCTGAAGATTTATGATTGGCTGTGTTTCCAGTAAATGATCAATCTAAAGAAAAAAAAAGAGAGAATCCACCCGCTCTTTTACTCATATATTATCTTTGCTTTCATTTTAGTTTGCAAGTATGCCTGCCACAGGAAATGTGAAGAGAAGGTAAGCCTATTTATTTCTCTCTCTTTGTTGACAGTCCACGTGTAACTGGACTGTAGAAGTTGTGTCATGATGGTGATTATTAAATCAGATGCCAAATTGACAGGAAAAAAAAGCAACTTTTTGCTGTTATTTTGTCATTAAGGTAAAACAAGTATAGTGTAACTTCTGCAATAAAGCTACTCATTCCTCCCACAAGAGGACAGGTTTCAAGTTGAAAACAGAAAGTTGGGCCAAATACAAACTACGCTCTTCTACCAGGAAAAGAAAAATATGAGTTTGGGGTGTATATCTAAAGTTTACAGCAACAGGATTTAATGGAAACTTTTAGTGGTGGTTTAAGAAAAATATGAGAACATTTAGGTTCAGCATGTACTGTAAATTGAATCCAGCAAGTTCAGTTTCATAACTGAATTTTTTATTTTTTTAAAAAGTGAATGCCGTTTTCATCAGGAAATACCCAGCTCAGCCTCCTACTTTATCTTGTACTCTACAAAAAAGAAAGCTGGCTTCCTTTTTTTTCTTCTCACTGTTTTATATTGTCTTGGATTTTGTTGGCCATTAGATTAAATCAACTATAATTGCTCAGGGCACGTTTTAAAAGCTTGGTGAGTTGTAATTGTTTCTGACTTGAAAGTAGATGTTGAATATTGAAAGGTAGATATTGAGTATCAGGACAGCACAAATCTATATAAAACGAAAAGAGATATTTTATGGCTGCTGAAAGTCAGAATGTTTTCCATTACGTGCAGGAGCAGTCTTGAAAGGAAGAGGTGGGAGCAACAACCCTTGCACTTAGCATTCCATCTTTTTTTATGATTTAAAGACATCTGAATGGGAAAGATCAAATAAATATTGAACACATCCAGAGTTCAGTTTCTTCTGTGGTTTTCATAACAAAAACACTCATCAACATTTAAAAAATAAAGCTCCTTGGTTGTTTTTTTTTGACTTGCACTTATGTTATGTATGGATAATTTTTGTGGGTTCTGAAAAATGTTGCTATGGGAAAATTAACCGAGCTAAGACATGAGTATCTGAAGGGAAAATAAACATCATGCTAGTCAAGGATTAGCTGTCTATTCCTTGTATGTATACAGTTGTAAATGTGGAATTAAAATATTATTTTTAAAAATATTAGTTTTTTAAAGTTAAAAATATTTTTTATTTTAATATGTATATTTGCTAGTGGATGAGTTCTTCTTCTGATACATTACACAAGTAGTTAAATAATGGGAATGGTTTCCACGTCGTACAGTATAGAACAAGAACTGTGTAAGCATGAATAAAAAGTGAGAGGAAGGGTTGTTTCTACAATTGTTTCAACATATCACTTTTAACAGTGGGGAAAAAAAAAGTAACACTCAAGATTTACATTTACATTAATTTGTTTTGTTAAAACAAATAAATATGAAAGAAAATCAAACTGGAAGAGTCAAATCCTTTTTTCTAAAGGTTTGATTTTTCATTTAAGGCTTCTTTTCGTACTGTCTTTGCATTTTTTTCCCTGATTAATTTTGTAGAGTAACAATCATTTTACATACTGGTATCAAGTGAAATGTTTCTATGTTTTTGTAGAGATCTGAAAAATTGCCAGAAAGACCAAAATGGAGTTCATATGGTGTTGTGCAAGTATCAGACAAGCTGTTGGTGTAAAGTTCCTCGTCACATAATGTCAGCTACCAACAGCATAAGTACTTCCATGGTCTCAGATGACTTAAAATTTCCTCATCTCTAGATCTGTGTAAATCAGAGATGTCCAAGGAGTGCTAATGTGTGAATTTTGTGTTGTTGGAGGGGGTTACTTTGTTTTATTCTCTTGGGATAATGTTCCCTGCTTTTAACAAGACTGGTATTTGCTTTGAATGAAGGTTACACTTATAATTAGACTACTTGACTTTTGGAGAACACGGATCTATTTCAGTCGCCTGTATTGTTGACTTGATGTTTAGCTTTGTGGAAAAATGTCTTTGTTTTAGTATTTCCAAAACGTATGAGTAAATTCAAGTGAAGAACTCTGCCCAGTGAAAAACTTGAATCTGGCAATTTGGGGAATCTTAAAGGTCATCTAGTCCAACTTCCCTGCAGTGATCAGGGAGATAAACTGCTAGGTCAGTTTGCTCAGAGCTGGTGCTGCCTGACTTTGAATGTTTCCATAGATAAGACATCTGCCACATCTCTGGGTATATTGCTCCATTGCCTCACCATCCTTACTGTAGGGAACAATGCTCCTTATACTACATTCCTTATTCTAAATCTCCCCTCTTTTAGTCTGAAACCATTTCCCCTTGTCCTGTCACAGCAGACCCTGCTAAAGAGTCTGTCCCCTTATTTCTTACAGCCCCCTTTAGATACTGAAAAGCTGCTATCAGCTCTTCTCAGAGCCTTCTCTTCTTCAAGCTGAACAGCCCCAGCTCTGTCAGTCTTTGAGGTTAATTTAAAACAACTACACACACACACACACACACACTGTATTGGTACTGTCTGTGGAGGAAAACAGATGCATACAGAATGGGCATCTGAATATAAAACCTGGAGAGAGATCCACCTCTGTCAAATTATTATCTGCAATTTAGTCAAGAAGGGAAATGTGGAGATGTGGCTGGGGGATAAATTAATGAAATTTAGGATCCAAAAATTCAAAACAGAAGTTGTTTTCTACATGAAAAAGTGATTATTTACAAGTATGTGAACAAGTTTTCCAGATGGGTTTGTTTAGGTGAAAAGCAGGCAAGTTTCTGAGCACTGTGCAGCAATGGAACTATGGATGGGCTCTGCCATAAAGGGTTTAGTAGATCACTCTTCTTTGAAGAAGTCACTGAACTCTCATAACCTGTCTGTGAAGTTGTTTGCTGTGTCTCTGCCAGTGCAACGTGAGAGATCTTGGCGTGTGCTTGAACTCAGGTGCATCTTCTCAATCAGTTTATTTTGCATACAGCGCTCAATGGGCCTCAGTTCATCAGTTTGGTGTGCATTGTGAGTGCTGAGCAATGACAGCACTGTTGCTCTGAGCCTCAAAAACTTGATACATTAGTAAGACACATGATTTTTTTGATGCATTTTTAATGTGCTGAGAAGTCCCTCTTGAGCTGACTGATTTTATCAAGCTTGTAAGCAAATGCTTAAATTATCTTAATATCGGTAAGCTTGACTATTTGTTGAAGTCTTTTGCTGGATCAATGGTGTCATTCAGCAGTGCCTTACTTCAGTTTTTGTACTGAGTGTTACATATCTCAACTCAACCTGGAAGATAATTTTGCCTTGCTTGAGCCATTATTTTGTACATAATGAAGTGTGATACTTTGCCAGTCTGACCTGGTGTCCAATTCACTAATCAACGTGGCTCTGTTTTTCTTCTCCAACAGGATTAATTGATTTCTATGAGTTTGATTCAACACTCTTCCTTCTTTGCCTTTTAAGGAGCTATTTAGACATCTCAGTGGAGTGCAGACTTAATCAAAGCTTCAAGATTTTGTCTTAGTGATCTAAAATCCTTGTTCAGATAGACTCATTTTCTGAGCTGTAGCGTGCCAGTTGAATGCTGTTAAAGCTAGGTCAAGCAATTCATTACCTTCAGATTCTGTAGTTTATTTTTTAATAGAGAAGTAAGATGTATGTGTTGTTTTTAGTGTTTTGTCACTTATGAAGCTGCCAAAATTGCAATCATAAAAGGTATAAACTCAGACATGACATTTTGTCCTGCTGCTTTGCTCAAAGGCCACATTTTTTTTGTCAGATTCTCATTTTCGTGGCATTTGTATTTGAGATGTTGTAATTCTCCTCAACCCTGTTTTCCCATTTTCTTTGATCAGCAATAGCTTAAAAAGTTTAGAGAATAGGAGTGAGGCTGTCCTACATCCCTCGCTGCATTGTTCATTTCTTTCGTAGACTCTTATAGTAAAGGAAAAACGAACATGATTATAAAAAGAAATGCCCAGTAATGTAAAAAACAAAAACAACAGTTTAAATTACTGTAAAAATGTTACGAGCTGTGCTGCAATGGGGAAATTGGCAGTAATCATGGCAATAAAACTAAGCCAGGAGCGACAGCTGGCTTTAGTCCTTGGGTACATGTTCATTGTGTATTGTGAAAATAAGAGAGGGAAGGAGGAAGTAAAAAAAAGAAATAAAAAATAGATGTATTGGTCATCTATTTTCAGTTAAGAGATGTAGAGCTCAAAGCGTATTGGCATTTTAAAAGGCTCGGTAAACTTCCGTCACCTGGTCTGTTTTATGAATAAACCTTGTGTTTACTTGGGGCAGCCTCACTGAGGTGGTAGGGCTGCTCTCTGGCCCTTTGAGTGGGTGACCATGAAGGCAGGTACCTTTCATTCCCACAAGGAGAATCAGCAGCTCTTCATGGTCCAGGGAGAAAAATGCTTAGAGAGGAATGTATTGTACACTGTGATACAACAATTTTCCTGGTGTTTCTGGAGCAGGAAGGAAAGATCCTTCTCCTTTTATAGAGAAATATATCTGCTTAGTTCAGCTCATCCATCTTTTAGACAGTGTGGTAACTATTCGGAATTGAGTTGTGGACAATGTGCTGTTGTCAGTTATGAGTCAAACTGTATTTAATTTTGGTTGTGGATTAGTTTGTTTTCTTTCTGCTCTTGTAAGTGATATCCAAATTAAAAGAAAAAAATACTTTGCCTTTACCTTCCTTCTTCTTCAGAATAGTGAATCTAGTGTGTTTTACACATTTCCTTCACTTTGTCTTTTATTCCTCCTGTATCAGATACCTAGCTTAAATCCTAATTTCTGGTGTGCGTGCATGGTTTTGTTTGGTTTTCAGAAGGAGGTTTGAAAGTAGACTGTGTTTAAAAGTTCTTCCCTGCCTGCTGATAGTGTACAGTATAGCATTACAGAGATGCTGCTTCTTGTTCTGTATTGTTACGTGAGCAGAAAGCTGGTGGCTTCGCAAGCTGTATGCAGTGTTCTGTATGCCCTGATTGCAGTGTGCTGCTCCTGTGTTCAGTGCAGAAGCAGAAAGCGTGTAAGGGGGCACCGCTTCACACTTAATGCTTTAAGAAAGTGCATTTTGACAAGTAGTCCAATGCTTAAAAAGTTAAATGAACTGGATTGTTCTAGATTACTAGTTCCATTAGGAAGATGAGACCAGGGAAGAAGTTGATGGCTGAAGCGAGTAAAGAGCAGCAGCCTAGGGGCACTTCCTCTTCACATGAAAAAAATCACTGAGATTTCCAGGATTACCGTGTTTCTGACATCTCATCTCTGCCGTATTTTTGATGAGTGCTCATAAAGTGTTGGACGGCTTGGGTTGGTATCATCATGCTGATACTTGATCAGTTTTGAGAGGGAAGCGAGTGTATTTTCGGTGTTGTCATTTCTCAAACAGCTGCCAATGTTCTTTCTCTTTGAGAGTGATAATTATTTCTTTTCTATTTAATTCGATGCTCCCAAGGTTTGCTGTTGAGGAAATTCAGTATCTGTTCAGAAGAGTGGAAAGAATTTCTCTTTGAGTGTTTAAAATAATACAAAGTTAATACAGAAATCCAACTTTTAAGATGTTAAAAATGCGTATCACTTTTTAAAAAGGGCTGCTACTTGTGTAGAGGCAGTTTAAAATCTTTATGTATTTCTCTCTTCATGCTCTAATATTCATGTTTATGTGCATTTGCACAAGGAATACAGCTTAATGTTTCAAACTTCCCCAGAAAGTAGGCTTTTTTGGTAAAACCCTTTCACTGAATACTCGGTGTGTGTTAATTTGTAAGTGACTTCACAATAAAACTCTGTTTTAAAAATAATCGAGCAACCTTGAAGAAAATTGTTTTGAGTACAGCAAACCACTGTCAGCTTCTATGACTTAGTTAATACGACAGTTGAAAGCGTAGGTCAGCACTGCCACGAGCAGCTGTGGACTAAATATGGTGACTTTGCTTCTCAAAAGGTTCATGTGAGTTTTTTTGCTTTGCTTTTTCCTTTAATAATAATAATAATAAAAAAGTATATATATAAGAATCAGTGTGCATGATTGGAGGAGTATACTTTCTACCTAACTATCTCAGATTTTGGGTAGAAGGAATCAAGGCATTAAATGAAAACTTGTGCCATGTTGGTTGCAGGGGACAACTATGTGAACCTCTGTAGTTGATGCATTTTTGTAGGAATCTGTACATAGGGACACATTCAGTAAGGCTTAAGATTCTAATGAATTTTTTTTTCCCCTCATGGGAAGTAATTAGCATGTTATATTAGCATGCATGCAACACTTTTAATGCTGCTTAGTGTTGGACTAGAATAAAAATGTTCGCAGTTGAAGTTGAGATTACTGTGTGAATTTTGTAACTGATAGTTGCAACTCAGAGCAGTCATTAGTTTTCCTGATAGCCCCCAATAGCACTATTTTGCAGATCCTCCTGCCTGCAAAATACTCTACTCATTTGGTTACAGTGTAGTGTAGCGAGCTGTTCAATGAATAAGCCTTCTGATTCAATCAGAACTGTAAGCTATTCAGTGGCATAAGACTTGAAGGTGCTTTCTAGGGGCACAAACATTGCATTCTTTAAGTAGCAGAAATGCTGTGCTGCAGGCTTGTGTGTTTGGCAGTTAATTTGCTGGGACTTTCCAAAACTGGAAAAGTACTTGAAAAATACGCTAGTGTATTTAGACAGGAACGCTAATTCAGTCTCGTTTTCAGGTAGTTGGCTATGTTAGCAAGACCTATGTGGTACGTGAACAAATTCAAAGTCTGTTTCTTTACAAATTCTAGTAGTTGGCAAGAGGAAAATAAGATGGTACTGAGCAAAGGAAACAAAACTACTTCAGTTTTTCCTTTGTTCACCACGAAAACATGAGTGGGCTATATTTTCACAGCAGATGTAAATTTTCTACTGGAAAGCATCAAGATGTTTTAGGAGTTTTTTTTTGCTTGGTTTTCATTCCTGTGCCCTGAAAATGGATCACTTTTGTCCAGTTGTTTTCTGTCTGGATCTGATCCTTGTATCTTGATTTGTAAATTTTAATTCTGAATTTTTTTTGAAGAGACGTAACGATTTTTTAGCCCTCTAACGTGGGATCAAAGATCTCAGAAATGATGTGTTTTACATTATTGTTGCTTGGAATGCTCTCATTTTTATGTTACACAGTTTGTTAAACTATGTCTCTGGTGGACAGGAAATCAGGTAGCTTACCAAAATATACCACTGCTTTCTTAAAGCAGTATTTTGGTAGCAATCACAGTGTCCCCATGATTTGTTTGTTTGTTGTAGCGTACTTGATTGCTATGGCCTGGAAGTACATGAATTCCCTCTTGCAATACTGATTCTCTAAGATTGGAGCAACCCCTGCATTTGATTATGAGCAGTTGCCTTACTGACTTAACGAAAGAATGGAAACTTCACTACAGACCACATGAATAAAGTTTTGGAAACACATAATGAGGAATTGAGTAATATGTCTTTTCCAGTAGAAGCTCTTGCGTGTTTTATATCGGCAAGCTGAAATGTCTAGGCTTCATTAGAATTTGCTTTTACTACCTGTGTTATAACAGTGCTTCACTAGAAATTATTTCATTATATTTTTATTTTTTATTATTTAATATTAATAATTAATTTAATTAATTAATTTTTTATTTTCATTTTTATTAATTAATTAATAAAATTTAATAATTAATATTTTTAATTATTATTATATTATTATTATTTAAGAAGGGCACTTCATGTGTCTTCTGATGCCTTGTTGAAGAAAGTCCTTAGAATACCTCAGACAGTTAAAGCCTTGTAAAGCAAGTGTAGTCCTGGTAACAAATAAGCAAACAAACAAACCTGTTTGACAGGAGTACAGAATCATAGAATCACCAAGGCTGGAAAAGACCTCTTAAAATCATCCAGACCAACCATCCACTTATCACCAATATTTCCCACTAAACCGTACATCATCTAAATGTTTCTTGAACACCCCCAAGGTCAGTGACTCCACTGCCTCCCTGGGCAGCCTGTTCTAATGCCTCACCAGTGTCTCAGAGAAGTATTTCCTAACGTCCAACCTGAATCTCCCCAGTGCAACTTGAGGTCATTCTCTCTAGTCCTATTGCTAGATACATGGGGGAAGAGGCCAACCCACCTCCCCACAGTGTTCCTTCAGATAGATGTAGAGAGAAGTAAGGTCACACTGAGCCTCCTCTTCTCCAGACTGAACAATCCCAACTTCCTCAGCTGCTCCTCATAAGGCCTGTGCTCCAGGCCCCTCACCAGCTTATAACCAGCAGCCAGCTGGATTTAACTCCATTCACCACTAGTCTCTGGGCTGAGCCATCCAGCCAGTTCTTTACCCTGTGATGAGCGTATCTGTCCAAGCTAAGGGCTGCCACAGTATTCTCTCCAGGAGAATACTGTGGAAGACAGTACTGAAGGATTTGCTGAAGACTACATCAGCAGCCTTTCCCTCATCTGCCAGGTGGGTTACCTGGTCATAGAAGGAGATCAGGTTGGTCAAACTGAACCTGCCTTTCATGAACCCATGCTTGCTAGGCCTGGTTGCCTGGTTGTCCTGCTCGTGCCCTATGATCTCCCTAAGGATGATCTTCTCCATAACCTTACCTGGCACTGAGGTCAGGCTGATAGGCCTGTAGTTCCCCGAATCCTCCTTACGACCCTTCTTATAGATGGGAATCACACTGGCAAGCCTCCAATCCTCTGGGACCTCTCCAGGTGACCGGGAGTGCTGAAAGATGATAGAAAGGAGCTTGATTATCACCTCTGCTGGCTTCCTCAGCATCCTCAGGTGGATCCCATCTGGCCCCATGGACTTGTGGCAGTCCAGGTGGAGTAGTAAGTTTCTGGCAGTTTTCACAAGAACTGTGGGGGTTTATTCTGCTCCCCATCCCAGACTTCCAGGTCAGGGGGTAGAGTACTCCAACAATAATGGGTATGACTTTCAAAGACAGCTATAAAGAATGCATTGAGAACCTCAGCCTTTTCCTTAAACTCGGTGGTCATGTTCCCTGCCGCATCCAGTAAAGGAAGGAGATTCTGCTTAGCCCTCCTCTTTCTGTTAATGTATTTGTAAAGAATTCTTTTGTTCTCTTTTATACCAGCAGCCAAATTGAGTTCAAGTCGGACTTCGGCCTCTCTAATTTTCTCAGTGCGCATCCTAACAACTTTGTACTCTTCCTGAGTTTCCTGTCCTTTCTTCTACAGGAGAAAGATTTTCTTTTTCTCCCAGAGCTTCATGAAAAGTTCCCTGTTCATCCACACTTGTCTTTTGTGATGGCTCATCTTATGGCAGACAGGGACAGCCTGCTCCTGTACCTTTAAGACTTCCTTCTTGAGGAGTGACCAGGCTTCCTGGACCCCTTTCAGGACTGAATCCCAAGGGACACTTTCTACCAGTGTTCTGAAGAGTTCAAAATCTGCCCTTTGGAAGCCTAAAGTAGCAGTTTTGCTGCCACCCCCACCCTCCTGACTTGAGCAAGAAATCTTCCATTTCGTGGTCACTCTGTCCAAGATAGCTCCCAACCTCTACATCTTCCACTAGTTCTTCTCTGTGAACAGCAGGTCTAGCTAGGCACCTGCCCTGGTAGGCTCTCTTGTCAGCTTATCTTCCATACACTCTAGAAACCTTCTAGACTGCTTCTTCTGTGCTGTCTTGTCTTTCCAGGAAACGTAAGGGAAGCTCAAGTCCCCCATGAGACCAAGGACTGGCTGTCATGAACCTTCTGCGAGCTTTTCATAGAACACATCATCTGTCTCTTGGTTAGGTGATATGTAACAGACCCCAATCATGATGCCTGCCTTGTTGGCCGTCCCTCTGATCCTGTCCCATAGAGTCAACCTTACAATTCCCAACCTCCTAGCTCAATATCAAAACACTCTGTAACTTAGAGGGCTATGCCACCATCCTTACTTTCTTACCTGTCCCTTCTGAAGAGCTTATAGCCATCCAGTCATGGAAGCAATCCCACAACATTTCCATAAGGGCAGCTAAGTCATAGTTGGCCTGCTGCACTGTGCTTCCAGCTTCTCCCATTTGTTGTCCATGCACCCGTTGGAGTAGATGCACTTCAGCTGAGCCCCATACCTCAGCACCAACCCAGTCTTTGTTCCCCTAGGCTCAGCTCTATTGGGCCTGGTTTTATCCCTTCCCCTTTCATGTCTAGCTTTAAGCCCTCTCCACAAGCTTTGCCAGCTCCTCGGCTAGGATCCATTTCCCTCTTTGAGACAGGTGACATCCATCAGCTGCCACCAGGCCAAGTGTGCCAAGTAAACACCCCATGGTCAAAAAGACCAAAGTTCTTGCGTTTGCACCAGCCTGTCAGCCACATATTTATGAGATGGGTTTTCCTGCTCCTCTCGTTCCCTGCCCTTGAAGGGATAGAGGAAAATGTGACCTATACTTCCACTCTATCCACTAACCGGCCCATTCCCCTGAGGTCTTTTTTGATAATCCTCAGGCTTTTCACAGTGACTTCATCACTGCCAGCCTGAGCTATCAATTCAGGATAATAATAATCAGACCGGGAAGATTCCTAGAAATCTCCCTCGCCCGGGCCCCAGGGAGGCAGCACACTTCCCTGCAGTTGGGCTGGGCTGACATGTAGGGCCCTCTGTTCCTCTCCGAAAGGAGACATCTGTGAAGTAACCTTTCTGTCTTTCCTGACAGAGACTGTCCTGAGGTGTGCAGTTGACCACCTTGCCCCAGAGAACCTTGAATGTGGTCCTCCCACCACATCCTCACTTACTCCTCTCTCAAGTGCTAGAGCCTCAAACCCGTTATGTTGGGGCACCTGGGAACTGAGGTGTGTTGGGATGGGACCTGTTTCTTCTCCTTGTATTCTGTTGTCTCTGCTCAACAGTGGCTGGGGTGGGGGCCTACCACTGTTCTGGGGGTATTCAATCTGGTGTCTTTCTCACGCATGCAGCAGGGAGTTACTCCACCAATCTGCTGCTTTCACTCTAACTCCTTAATCTCTCCATCTCCTCCTTGAGCTTTGCCACCACACCGAGCAGACCATCCATCTGTGCACACCTCATGCGGGTGGAATGCCTGCTGCCCTTCACCGGCAGCGGCAGGCTCGGGCATTCGCTGCAGCCGCAGACTTGGACTGCCTCATTTTTAGATGGGCATCCATCTGAATTGCCAGAGCTTTCTGCCTAGTGGAGACCACGGTGAGATTAGCTGTGCGGGAGGCAGCCGTTAGGTGAGCCTGTTTCCTGAGCGCGCACATTCTGCCCTCGCCCTCCCTGCTAGCGGGATCTGCCGTGCTGTGCCCGGTTTGTCCATCCTGTTCACGCCGCTCCTGGGTTGCTCCGCTCCCTAGTGGAAGGTTTTATCTATGCAGGGACTGATCCTGGCTGTGACCCTGCCAGGGTCAGACCTGCTACGCGGTCAGTGGCACCCGGCAGCTCCTCCTGGACAGCCCCTCAACCGGCTGTGGCACTTTCCTGCTTCTGGAGCCAAGTAGCGTGCCAAAAAATAAATAAATAAATAAAAGTTTTGATGATAAAAAATTATAGGGGAACATTCTGTGCCATTTTGTTGTCTCTTTTGAACAGCTACAAAACTGAAGATACATTTAGAATGCACTTGTGAGATACTCTTACCGTGCATTTTGAAAGGAAAGAAATTTGTTAACATGACTAGCGTTATGTGAAAGTTCTTCCCTGCTAGTTTGTCATTTGGCATGTGGGCATAGTCATCTCTTATGCCCTCACGAATTCATTCTTGAGTGATGTCCGGGCATCCTGGGTTCCTTTGCCCTTTAGAATTGTCTCCTAAGGCATATTACAAACTTTGAGAGTACAATTACTTTTTAAAAAGTATATATTTTTTTAAATACTACACTCAATGTTTTTTTGTTTTTTTGTTTTTTTCATTAGAACCGAGAAGGGCTTCTGAAAATGTAAGTGACCAGATGAAGATTAAGTATAGATAGTTGTTTTAATTTCAGGTGAAACAGAATTTCATTCATAGTATTTTGTTTGTTTGTTTGTTTGTTAGGAGAAAAACAATATTAATAACACACTGATGTTTCCAGCTGTTGCTGAGCAGTGCTGTACAAAGACACAAGCGCTGTACACTTTGGTTTTCTTACTTTCCTCTACCATGCTACCAACGAAGTGGGGGGAGGCACAAGGGTGTGGGAGAAAAAGAGCACTCAGGATGCTGGGAGAAGACAGAATCAGGACAGCTGACTTAAGCTGGCCAGAGGGATATTCCATACCGTATGCCATCATGTGGGAGGAAAGTTTTGAGAGGGGTGGGAGTTCATCTCTCCCTGTTCTGCTGTTTTTGGGCTAGCTGGGCTTTGGTTGGCAGGTAGCGAGCAATTGTTTTTGCATCACTTGTTACATGCATTCATATATACTTGTATAATATAGTCACAACTATTATCCTTTTCTTTTTTTCTGCCTCAGTACACAGTTTTATCTCAATCCATGAGTTCTACTTTGTTTCTTCGTTATGATTCTCTCCCCCATCCCAGTGGGAGGAGCGAATGAGTGACTGTGTGTTGCTGAGCTACGTGCTAGGTTAAACCGCAGCAATAGTGCTGAATGAAATGTGAGACCTAGTTAGAAAGAATGAAAGAAAGAAAAGACTGAGGTAATGAATGCTTTCTTTGACTTGGACTTCACTAGAAAGACAAATGTCAGGAATCCCTGAGACCAGGAAGAAGAGGTACAGCTTGGAAGATGTATCCTTGTTGGAAAAGGATCAGATCAGGGAATAGTCAAGCAAACTGAGCACGCAAACATAGAGTGCATCCATGATCACCGATCTAGCTGGCTGATGTCATTGTGAGGCCACTCTTGATAAGCTTGGCCAATTATGGTGCTTGCAAGAAGTGCTTGAGGGCTGGAGATGCCCTTCAAGAAGGGCAAGAAGTAAGACACACTAGTGCATTGGTCAGCCTTGCTGATTTCTGGGAGCTGCTGAAACTAATCGTATAAACCATTTCCAGGCATGTGAAGGGCAAGAAAATCAGGAATAGCCAGCATGGATTCAGCAAGAGGAAGTCATGCTTGATCAGCCTGGTAATCTATACTGAAATGACTATGTGAGTCATTATAGCTAAATGGTTAAGTTGTATGAATTTTGAAGTAGAGATATGATAGTATTTGAGATTTGGACTTTGAGATGCAGGCAAGCTCATTCTTTGAAGATGGTTCTTCCTCTGAAAGGCCACCTACTTTTCATAAAAAGAAAAGAAAAAAGGAGAAGTGCAATGTGAAAGACACACGGAGAAGTGAAAAACATACTGAAATGTAAGTAGAGGTTATCCAAGCAAATGGCCTGTTGTGCAGCTGTGAGGGAGTACTGATTGTGGTTCTGATAGAGCAAGTGGGGATACGTTTTATTTCCTTAGTGCCACTTATCATGCCATTTGTTGACATTTTTTCTTGTTTGACTTACTATTTATCTTGTATTGGTTAGTTACTCATTAACTCATGTGACTGGTGTTACAGTTGTATGAAGTAAAATTACTTGCCAGTTCATTGGAATCAGAATTGTTATGGAAATTGTTTTAAATCGTTTTTCCATCAAGATAGGACTTCTTCAATGTAAGACTTGATTCTGGAGGTATCAACTAGGAATGCGTTTTCTGCATATGCTGAATTATATATGCAAGAACGGGTTATTTGACCTTCAGGTATTTACCTTGTTATTTATGGACAGGCTTACGTGTCTGTATGTCAGGTGGAGATGGAGTGGCACTGAGTTTCTGTCTGTTTTTAAAAGCCAGACTTGGGAATTTCCCTAGTTCTATTTTTTCTTTTATAAGTGAGTATGTGAAAGTGCAGGGCCTCTAAGTATTTTGTTTTACTGAATATATTCATAGCCTATATGTTGAAAGCTGACAAACCTCTTGATTGTAAGTATCTTTCTTTGGGTTAGCTCCAGCTTCAGTGAGGATCAAGAAAATTTGAAGTTTGTTGTTTTGTGTAGTTACTAGCAGTATATGTAATTCTTTAAAGCCAATGAATGAGGGATTTACATTTTTGTTTTTTTTCCCCTTTCTGTCTTTGCCCTGATATTAAAGTGAAGTTCTGCAGTTTTGCTTTCTAGATGTATACTTCCTTCTACATCAGGCATGCCCAACCTCTGGCCCACATACAGCTGGGACAGTTAGTAGTAATGTGGGCCACCCCTTGATGTTATGCCTTCATGGCAGCAGCTCTTTCCTGCCAAGTGACCTGGCCTTGCCCCAGGTTTGCAGCCCTTACTCAACAACAACCAAACCGTCAGTGTGTGATTGGCACTGTCTGAGCTGACACCAAGATGAGGGTAGAGCACAGTGCAGTGCTTACTCCACCTCTCACACCTGGCACACACTCAGTTGTATTGAAACCTGCATGTAGATTAGTAAGAGACGTATTGTCAATAATGACATTGTTAGGTAGTTATATTACTATACCTACCTAATGCCAACTCAAAAGAAAACAGAAACCAAAAATTGAAGAATTGGGGATGAAGGAAGAGTGTTCCTTCAGCAAGCTGTCCACTGCTCCATCACTCTCGCAGTAAAGAGGTTCTTCTTGTGTTTGAATGGAACTTTCTATGTTCCAACTTCTGCCTCTTGCCTCTTGTTCTATTACTGCATGCCGTCAAAAAGAGTCTGCCTCCATCAACTTGACTTCCACACTTGAGATATCTGTAAACATTAATGACATCCTCTCCTATCCTTCTCCAGACTCAGGAGTATGAGATCTCTCAGCCTTTCTACATACAGGAGAGATGCTCAAGGCCCCTCAACATCTCTGTGGCCATCCGTTGGACTCTTTCTAGAAGATCCCTCTCTTGTTTCAGTGCACATAGCCCAGAACTGTACACAGTGTTCCAGTTATGTTCTCACCAGGGCAGAGCAGAGGATCACCTTCATCAATTTGCTGGCCACACTTTTTGTTCCCCAGTGCAGATCAGAACACGGCTCACAGGTTTAGTATTTTTGGTAGATTTGATTCTCATTTCAATTAATTAAACATGTGCTGCAGTGTGAAAATCAACTTATCTGTGCTATACATAAGCTCAGAACATAACAATGTTCAAAATGAAATTTAGGTCAATGCAAGCTCACGTTATGGTAAACTGTTTTCTGCATTTTGCTATGCTGGCTAAACAGAGCAGTCTGCAGAGCAAAAAATAGGCAATGTTGGTTTTCATTCTGATTCAGAAATTTGCGAATAGATTTCAGGTTTCCCCCAGAATAAGTCATCGATTTTTTGGTATAGTTGTGACTCCATTTCAGTTGGTATTAATACTTTACTTGTACATTTTCTTGTGGAATGCTTAGAGCTGCAGTCAGATACTGAACTTGAAGAAGAATTTGATCATGTTTCTTTACCGAACTTTAATAAGACTCGTTTTACGAGACAAAAATGTTCCTTGCTTGGAAGTCATACCTTCTATACTGGTGGCTTAAAGATGATTCTGGTCCTGAACATATTGTTATGATGTAGACAGGTCTGCTTCTTTTTGTTTGTCATGCATACCAGGACTGGATGTTTCTTTTCATCCTTGTAGCTTGCTGTATTCTATAAACTATATCTTCTATTTTATTAATCTAAGGGTTATATATTCCACATTGGAGCCCTTCTGTTTAGTGAACCACTCCGTATAGTACGACGTAAAGCTCACCAACAATTCCTTAGTGAGCCTGTTTTTATTTCAAGTGTCGTCATAGAGTTTCAGGATCTCCTCTGCTGGGGTGAGAGGTGAGCCTGTCCAGGAGAGTCACAGCTGTGAAGTTGGATGTGTTAACTGAAACAGCATTTGTGAGGATTAATCACAAAATAATTTAGTACGCTTGATGACTATTACTGAGACTCAGCTGAAAAGAGTAAATTGATTAGCTACAGTCATTTGAATACGTGTGTGAGGTCTGGTGGAGCCTTCTGTGTGGGTCTGTAGAAATAAGTTAATGATCAGTTTCTCTAGGTCATCAGGTAATCCTAGTTGGTCATACTTCAGCTGGCTTTCTTTCTTTCGTGATAAATGTTCAAAATTCTTGTTGTTGTGTACATAGAACAAACTGTTCTTAGCAAGTGTTTTAACTTCAGTGAACTTAAAATATTTATTCAGGTGAAAGTGACTTATTAGTCTACATGTTGTGTAAAGGTGTTTTCAAATGATAGACAACGTGATGTATATTTACTTGCCTCCTCACAGATGTGGTTACTTGCAGTTTTGTGTCTCTGGATCTTTGAAGTAAAGCCTGTGAAATTAAGTGGGTCCACAGAATAACCTACTTGTTCTGCTCAGCCCATACGCCATAACAAAATTGAGAAGAAAGATAAGGTTAAGTGAATTGCTGATGTTCTGGTCTCCTGAAAAAGTGGAGTAGTTGTTTACTAATTTAAAACTGAGTTGATCATAGAAGAATGCTAAAAAAGCTGGATAGTTGTGGTGGAGAAAGCTATTGATGCTTTCCTACGTGTATACCTGAAGGAATGGGTTACTCTTGAACCTGTTTTGCTGCTTATGGAAATGTCAGCATGGCACACACAGTGTTTTCTGACTGTTCAGGAAGCTAGGGCAAGTAATGTAGCTGTGCTCAGTCGTGGACACTACAGTTCTGCACCTGGTCCTCTTAGTGTCCCGTTGACAATAACTAGATTGGACAGTATTGAGGGAGCTCAGTCTATAGAATTAAGTCAATTGCAGAGGAAGATTTTTTTTCCCCTTATTTTATTATTATTATTATTATTTTTTGTAGGTGGTGACACCTTGCTTTCTTCAGAGCAACTACAAACTGGTAAGTATTGTCAGCTCTTGTGATAGCCATCAAGTTTTATTAGGTTATAGATCAGGTTATTCCCATAACCACCTATGGTCTCCTCAGTACTATGCAATCCGCTTTCTCCTGTGAAGGCACAGTAAATACAGGGCGTAATCCTGAAGCTTATTAGTGTGCTCTATCCCATGCAGCAATCTTATTGTTTCATTGAGCGTTTTGCACAGCTGTGGATTTTCTGGATCAAGTATTTTCTGCTGTTGAGGATTGTTCCTAAGGTGCTTTGTCCATGGTGCAGCAGCGTTCACGTGTAGTTGTCTTCCTACGTTGTCTTTTTAAAAAAGCAGGTGAGCTTTTTCAGGCTGAATTTGGTTATTTTAGCTGTATTGATAACATGAATACTGCCCAAAGATGGCATGTAACTGTTATTTGTTGAACTAGTGCTGCTACTTGCTAGCATCATTACCAGGACTAGGCACTCAACAGCTGATTCCTAAGTTTCAACTGGAACTATGTGTTTTTAAATATGTGATGCAGCCACTGGTGGCTATGAATCATACATCTCATTTCTGCCTTGCTGTATAAATTGGGCAACTCACTGCACATTTTTGTCTTGATTTCCCTACTTGCAAAATGCAGATAGTGATGTGTTACCATGAGTTGTGGAAGCAGAAAGGTGCCATGGAAGCACTGGTCCATGCTTTTCTTAATTATTGTTCACTAAAAGAAAGGCTGGAAAACAAAATCCAAATGTGAGTCTGTGAGTGAGTATGTGAGAAATGTGAGTATGAATGTATGAAAGGTCTTTCCTCATTTTGACACAATATTTCTATGAATTAATCCATGCTACAGTCTGAGAATTCTGTATGACGTTATTGCTAATATTATAAGCAGCTCTTTCTTAAGTTTGCAGCTCACAGTTTCAGATGTGTATTGACAACTGTGGTTGCTTTTTCCTTTTTTTGTTGTATATAGAGCCTGAATGTTGATTCTAACATGAAAAAATTGTCCCTGTGATTCAGCAACAATTTTAAACATGCAGCAACTTGTGGAATACAATACCACTCATTACTGTTACTAATTGCAGTTTAACGTGGTTTATGTGAACAGTGGTTCATAGGTAACCTGGGCCCAGGTTACCTTGTGACCTGAAGATTAAAACAGTGTGGATGGTAAAAGTGGCCAGACCTATTTTAGTTTACTGGCAGAGATGAAACCAGAGATTTACTTGGTCCACGAATTAAGTATTTACTACTTCTAGTCATGAAGAAGGTTGGAATTCTGTTTAATATTCTTCCATGTAGTAATATTTTTGAATTAGGAGCCTGTCTTGTACACAGATAAAATGTATCTGGTGAGGGATTCTGTTTTTGAAGTACGATCTTCTGTGACTCTCCAGGCTAAAGAGTTGGGTTTATGAGGTTCAACAAGGGAAGTATGGAGTCCTACTCCTAGGGAAGAACAGTGATGTGCATCAGTAAAGCTGACCTTCTGGAAAGGAGCTCTGCAGAGAAGGACCTAGCTGTCTGGTGAATAACAGGTTGACCGTGAGCCAGGAGCGTGTTCTGGTGGCCAAGAAATCCAATGGTGTCCTGGGGTGTGTTTAAAAAAACTGTGTGGCCAGCAGGTTGAGAGAGGTTCTCCTCCCCCTCTATTCTGCTTTGGTGAGGCCCCATCTGGAATACTGCTGCTCTGGTCAAAAAGAAAGGCAACTGCTGGAGAGAGTCCAGTGGAAGGCCAAAAAACGATTATTAGGGGACCTTATGAAAAAGGTCTGAGAGAACTGGGACTGATTAGGCTGGAGAAGGCTAAATCAGTATATCAGGAGCAACTGACATCACTTCCCTGGACTTGTGCAAAGCATCGTGCAAGACAGTGTCAGGCATCCTAGTCATCAATGTGGAGAAAAATGGATTTGATGGACGGATCACTCACTGGATAAGGAATTGGCTGGATGGTCACAGACTGAGATAGTTGCAGTCAACAGCTCGAGATCCAAGAGGAGGCCAGTGATGAGTGTTGCTCCTCAGGGATTGGTGCTAGCACAGTGCCATTTAACATCTTTGTAGGCAACAGGGGCAGTGGAATCAAGGGCATCCTTAACAAGTTTGCAGATGATGGCAAGCTGAGTGCTGCAGTTGACACAACAGAGGGAAAGGATGCCAACCAGAGGGACTTGGACAGGTTTGAGAGGTGAGCCCCTGCCAAATTCCTCAAGTTCAACAAGGCGAAGTGCAAGGTCCTGCATCTGGATTGTGACAATCCAGCAAACACAGGGTGGAGAATGGGTTGAGGTCAGATTTGAATTTGGGAGTGTCAGTTGTTGAAAGACTCTGGCAATGTGTTCTTGCAACCCAGCTGTACCCTGGGTTGCATCAAGAGAAGTGTGACCAGCAGGCTGAGGGAGGTGATTTTGCCCCTCTCCTCTGCTCTTGTGAGACTCCACTGGAGAACTGTGTCCAGTTCTGGGGCCCCCAACACAAGAAGGACATGGAGCTGTTGGAGCTGGTTCAGAGCAGAGCCACAAAGATGACCAGAGGGCTGGAGTACCTTCTCTACAAGAACAGGCTGAGAAAGCTGGGGCTCTTCAGCCTTTAGAAGGCTGCTCTGGGCGGACCTCATAGCAGCCTTCCAGTACGTGAAGGGTACTTCCTTTCCTCTCAGCAGGAAAGCTAGAGAGGGACATTTTAGAAGGACGTGTAGTGACTGGAAGAGGGGAAATGGTTTTAAGTTGAAGAGGGTAGATATACACTAGATATTAGGAAGAAACTCTTTACTGTGGAGGTGGTGAGGCTGGAACAGGCTGCCCAGAGATGATGTGGATGCCCCCACCCTGGAAGCATTGAAGGCCAGGCTGGATGGGGCTTTCAGCAGCCTGGTCTAATGGGAGGTGTCCCTGCCTGTAGCAGGGTGGCTAGAAATAGACAGTCTTAAAGGTCCCTTCCAACCCAAACCTTTCTGTATTTCTGTTATTCTGTGATTTTCAGCTTTGTTTTCTGTTTCCAAAGAGGCCCTTCCTTACCATTTCTCTTGAAGTTTTGTAGAAACATCAGAGCTGTCACACATTAACCCAGTGCAGCAACGCAGCAGTTGCATTTGCTCCAATATAAAGCGGCTGCTTAGTGTTCAAATACTATTTGCTTTAGTTGTCACACACACATTTGACTAGAGAAAGGTGGATGATTTTAGTTGTACTCTTCTATTTCAAGGCAGACGTTTAGCAAAATAACTGTTTTTCTGATGGACTTCATTTTATTTCATGAAGAGGCATTGGTTTGTTTTTGGTATTGTCTTTCATTGGAAATATGTACTGCATGACCCAAGGATTTTAAAGAGAAAAACTGGCAAAGATGCCATGATGCATGGTCGTTGTCTTTGTATGTGAGAGCTTTATTAGTCTGTGTAACTGTTCTCCTAAAATTTTATAAATATCAAAGTTTAACAGTCTTTTCTGAAACTTGTTTTGAAAGAGTAAGAAGTTTTTGATCTTCCAAATTCAACGTTTTTAAGTAATTGGTAACAAATGCAGTTTTAAAAAATTGTCTTACACAATACAGCAAGAAAAGAGAGGAGGCTTAGATCCTTAACTTAGGGCTCCAAATGCTTTTGATTTCTTGCAACACTGAAAAAATGTAAGAATAAGGGGAAAGCCAAAGAAAGGGTGTTATTTTGAGGTAGTTTTTAAAATCTGGAATTCTTCTATGACAATCTCAGATGTACTGTGAAAGTGGTAGGTTTGTCTCTTCTACTTATGTTTTCTTCATCCTTCATGGCAGTGTTCTTTAAAAAAGGATAAAGAAAATTAAATCTTAATTCCTCAGGACCCATCACGTGCCCTGTTGTACGTCTTGCATTAAGGAAATGTGATGTGAAGCCTGAGCCTCTTAGCCTATACGGTTTCTTATCGTGAATTGACTACTGATTGAATGGTCCTTTCTGCTACGTGGCTTGTCAATTTTAAGGCACAGTTGAGATCTTTACCAGAGAAATTGCTCTTTTAACCTCTGTTTTGTGATCAACCTTTCTTCTCCTTTTTAGTTTGTTTTTTTTTTTTTCCCAACCTTTTAGCAAAAAAAATCTGTATAGCTGTAATACAGCCATTTAAACATTGCATTTTATAACCAACTGTCGTAATACAGAAAGGCTGAGAGGACACTTGCCCAACTGTCTGTGTTTTGTAAACTTTGTTCACTTATCTTACCGAAGTGGCAACTTAAGTCATTTTGATACAAATTGAGTGTGGAGGGAGAAATTAGGAGGTGTATTTCTGTTGGGTTTTTTTGTTTGTTTGTTTGTTTTGTTTCGTTTTGCTTAACCCTATTTTCCTAAAGTATGCAAACCTCTTGTCTGCTTGTGAAGAAAAGTCAAAGGTTTTCACCTTAAGGTCCCTCCCAAGAAACCAAACGCCTGCTTTGGAACATTGAGTCAGGCTGTTGTCTGGCCTATCCCAGAAGAGGAGGGAAATGGAGTAAAGGTAATTGTCCAAGAAAAGTGCTTTGTTTTCTTTTGTTGGAGGAGGAGACCATACCATGAGAGATTGCTGAAGAAGTGAGTAGTGGAGTCAAAAAGGTAGCTAAATGCTTTCAGACTAATTACATATCTCATTTTTACTTGTTTAAAGACTCTCATACTTTCATTTATGAGGGAAATGTGCAAACATTTTTTCAGAAGGTGAATTTTAGTGAAAATACATTACGATATAAAGAAAAAACCAAGGAGAATAAAGAAGGGCAACAGAAGTTTGAATACTAAATACTGTAACAGTGTTTGAGAGAAAATAAGTTCCTTTTAGCAAAAGCTCTTCTATTCTTTTCTTTTTCTTCCCTGTGATGACTTAATAAATTCAGTTCTCCCCACATGCTTTGACTGGGACACATCAGTAGGCATGAGAAACTGCTTTTTTAAGCCCTTACTGCATGCATTTACTTTTCAAATGCATCTTCACTGAAAAAAGATGTGGAGCAATCTGTTGTTCCCATGAAGTACAGCCCATCTGTTGTTAATGTGAGCTTGCAAAAGAATTCCTGAGAAATCTGAATTACCACTGGTGCTGCTGGGAAGGCCTGAGCATGTAGATAAAGGATTGGATTCTCCAGTTTCACTTTAAATGTGATCGACAGTGAAATAGAAGATTGTTAATTTAATTAATCAGGTATGATCTTCAGATGCCCTGGAATACATTGACAGTAATTAAGCTGAACTGGCACATGCAACTACTTTGTTCTGCCAGCTGCAATTTTGGTTTCTTGCTTAAGTCAGTAGAAGTCTATTTAAAAATAGCATAAAGTTGGTTAATTTGTTATATATTTCAGTGACTTAAATCTAATTAATTGCAGGGTTATCTTTTTTTTCTTTCCTTTTTTATTTCTTCTTTCAGGCAAGAGAATGGAAATGTTAGGTGTGGAAAACTAGGAAGATACCCAACCATGGTATTGAGACTTAATTTTTTGTCCCATCTGCTACATCCAAACTGCAGCTTGCAGGATTGAGCTTGTGAGGTTGTATAGTGTGATATAAGTGTGATTTGGTGGAGATAATGGATGCACAAAGACCACCAGACCTCTGTGTTGCTACGATCTTTCCTGCCTCACCCCCTCAGTGCTCCAGTCTGTAACTCATTAAAAAAAGCTGCGCTTTGTGGAGAAGGAAGTGCAAAATTACTGCACCGTTCTCTAGTTTGTTTGCAAAGGTGGGAATATCCAATGGAGTTTTTTGTATTTCCTGTTCAGTTTCGGCATTGTCACCTTCAAGAACCATAATACCTGTGTCTCCATGAACAGAAGCGTGTGGACTTTGGATAAACATTTCTGGAAATGATATCCTTCTGTGTTTGGTTAATACGGCTTTCCTGAAATTGAATATTTTTAAACACATATTTATCTTGCTTGGAAAATCATTCCCTTAATATAGGTCTTAGTTTATCTGAGAAGATTGTGTATTTTCTGAGTGGGAGAGAACTGAGGAACAGGAACTGATATAACTGCTAAGGACTTAAATTCTCTGTAAGGAGATGGAGAAAACTGAAGTAGGAGGATATGGTAGAGAGGGAGGGAGGGGAGAACTTTCACAGTTTTGGTACAGAGTTTTTAAGATCAGAAAATGTGGCTTTTTGTGAAATATTTGTTTTGCTTTACCTTTTTTTCACCGGGATATCCAGTTGTCTTATGTATATGGTGGCTTTGCAATCTCCTTCCTGATTTCTTTCCATAACTAAAAGACAGGGAGATTTGTAATTGACACAGCTATGTTTTGAGATGATCGCTCCATACCAGTATGAAAGCAGTGTTGTACTTCTGTCAAATTTGCAGTGAATCCTTTGATAAGCAGCTCTTCTGAGATAGCATGACTGATGGTTGTTTGGCTGATTAATGTGAAACACTGATTAATGTGTTTGGCTTGGATGTGAGATTATTATTTAAAAGCCACAATCCTTTTGCAAATTTAAAGACTTGAGATTGAGTTTTCTACATCTCAAGTAAATGCACCACATTAGTTAGCCACTTAAGAGATTTTTTTATAGTTTAAATTCGTAGTTTGACAAGCAGCAGGAGTAGCAGCACTTGGCTTTGGAGCAAACCTTTTAAAGCCATGCAGATAACTTAAAGGTATGGAGATTTGAGTGTGTGTCCTCCGGTGGGCCAGGTTTGAAAGAAAGAAGTTAATGTTGGGCACTGTGTGTGTTATATATATTTACCAGATGTTTCTTTTTCCCCATAACTCATTCCAGCACTCTTCCCCTTAAGTCAGAAGAAAATGCTATTGGTCATGCTATTGGAGATAGTTAACGTCAAGCTGTTTGTTGCTGGCATTCTCTGTTCTTTCATAAGGTGGAGAGAGCTGTCACTTCCACCAGAGTGAGAAATTATAAGGAGTTTTTGTAGGGCCTTAGCAAGCTGGAGAACAACTTCAAAACTTAAAAGATTAAAATACTTCCTCCTTTTTTTCATATTTTAGTTATCCTAGGAAACTTTTGCATTATGCCAGTCTGGTGCTAAACAGAACAGTAAGAACATCCCTCTGAACTGACAGACAATTAGATATACCTAACTTACGTTTATATTTTATATGAAATACCACGTAGTCTGCTTTTCTTTATTCTAGGAGGATAGGTAGTGAGTTCAGCATGTGTGCGAACCTGCTGGTGAAGTGCAGAACAGGTGGTGTGTTGTCCCAAGCATGTTGTGTATGGCACTCATCTCTTTGTGAAGAGATTCCTGAATGAATCCCAAAATGGTGTGGTTTGCATTTATCCATGTGGGTCTGTTCATTTTCTCTGAGTAGCAGTGTCCCTGACAGGGAGACTGAAGTAATAGTAGATAAGTTTATACTGATATAGGTATCTCTTTTAAATATAATCTTTATTCTACTGAGAAGAGCTTAGAATGTTCAATTATATTAAGGTTTGGGTGGAATTAATAGCACTGCTCAGTTTGTTAGTTTTTTTCTGATTGATAAGTCAAATCTCAACAGTATTTACCTCCTGTCTGATAAGGTTTTAAGCAAAAACAGTAACTTCAAAGACTATTATGAAGGGTTAGTTAACCTTTAGTTAGCCAATTTTACATCTAGATAAGGATTATAGTTAGTGCAGCCTGTACACCTTGTCGAATTATGTGCAGGCTCAGTGAAGTAAGCAGGGTGTTGCTACTGCAATTTACACTCTGAAAATCCATAACTACACTTGCAGTTGAAATTTGCACTAGAGTGCATCTGAACTTGCAAATAGGAGTTTATTTTCATTTGAAGTGGTGGAATTTTGCTGGTGAGAAACTGAATATAAGTACATCAGTGACTTACCAAGAAAAAAGAATAAGTTGGCAGTTATAATGCATCATCTGTGTGTCAAGGTACTGTTCCTACAGTAGGCTTTAGAGTCGTATTTTCAGTTGATAGCACTGTTGGTATCTGTGTGGTGGACTTGTGTGGGCATGGGGTCAACAGATACTCTGGGATACTCATGTTGGGCAGATGCTGCTATTCCTAGCATGGGCACACGTTGTGTTCCTTTGTGTCTATGTGGTGCTTTAGCTTTCATTTCAAACTCTTTATCAAGCTGTTTGTTACTTTGCTGTCTTGAAGTTTATGGATTGTGAGAATCCAGCCTTGATCAGCTAGATGCTCGAACAGAAGAATCAGAAAGCTTTGGGTTGTGAGCGACTTCAGTAGAACGTTACATCCCACCTCTTCCCAGGACTCTGGTGCCTCCCACTAGATCAGGTTGCCCAAACCCACATCCAACCTCACCTGGAGTGCTTCCAGAAGAAGGAGGAGAAAGAGGCTTGCCCCGGAGCCTCAGCTGCTTTTGTAGAACTGTTTCTCTACTGTGTGGACTGAAGAGGATGGACTTGTTGTACATCAGGGGAGATGCTGGCTTCAACTAAGCCAGCCTGGTCTTCTCCCTGTGTAACAGCCAGTGCAATGACAAATACACAGGTGATAAAAATCACAAGAGGTGATAGTTGTAGGTGACCCTCTTCTGAGAGATACAGAGGACAGACATATGCCATCCTGACCCAGTCTCAAGAGGGGTATGTTACCTACACGAGGTTTATGTTGAGGATGCTAGAGACTAGTAAGCCTTATAGAGCACATAGACTACTGTAAACTGGTTATTTCATGTGGGCATCAACAGCGCTGTCAAGGGCAGTCCAGGCAGTCCAAGATGTGTCATGAAGGACTACAGAGCCCTTGGGAGCATTTGCAAAAGGCTGTGCTGTGCAGGTGGTCTTTTTGTTCCTAGTGGTTAAAGCAAAAGGCTTTGCAAGGACCAGTAGAACGTGCAGATCAGTGTATGGTGTGGTTGTGTCATATCCAGAGATTTGACTTTTTTTGAGGAACTGATAGGGTCTGTTTGTTAAAGGAGGGGAAGAACATCTTGAATTACAGCTTGCTAAGCTGGTGAAGAGAGCTTTCAACTGAAGTTACTTGTAGAGGGGGAACCTCATTTGACTTTTATTGCTCCAATGACAGTATCAGCAATCAATGCCTAAAGCAGAAGAAGGATCAGAGGTCAGCAGGAGATCTCCTGAGAAGCAGCATGAAGAATTCCAGCCTCTTTATTCAATAAAAGTTTGATCAGAGACTCAACTAAGATGCCTAAAATGCAAATACAAATGGCATGAGGAATAAACAAAAGGAGTTTGAGATGTGTATGCAGCAGAGGGGCTGTAATCATATTGGCTTTTTGGGTAAAACCTTGTTGGTGTTTTGCACAGAATTTGAAATTTTCTCTTGAAACAATAATTTTAATTAGTTAAACATTAGATATTTCCTTATGCACAGTGGAATTCTTCCAGGTCTATGAAACAGAGTGCAGTGAAGTTTGGTGAAGTCTTCCATAGCACGAGTGTAATTCCATTATAACTGAATTCTCTCATCTGGATTAATGTTTTTTTTTTTTTAAGGTGAAATGGTTGTGTTATTATCACAATATAATCCTGCATGGTGAAATACTTAATCTAGGCTAGTTTATGAAATGCCATATTTTGTCCTTACTGGACAAAACATTTTGCAATGTTTGCAACTGGAGCAAACATTTTGAGATCTTTTAATCCGATCTTACTGCTGTATTACATTGCCTTAATTTTGTGCTCATGATTGTAGTTGTAATTTAAAATAATGTACTGATGGATGGTTTTACCTCTGGTGATTTTTTTTCCTGTCAAATTTTCATAGTAGTAGATTCTGAATTTTAAGAAATGTTTATTTTAAACTCCAACAGATAGAACTTAATGTGTTTTAAATCTGTGAACATAGATTTTACAGAGTACTTAGAATGTGCCTCTGTGGTTCACTTTTATCAACACCCACACGTGTTCTGTTCCACAGAAAGGCAAAGAGCGGAAGGCTGAAGTACAAGCGAATACACGGATTCATATCTTGCTTTCTGTGTATGTTGTAACTTGTGAAGTACCCTCAGTGCTGAATGTTGGCTGAAAAGCTGTGAATTCAGGGAGTGACAATGTAAAACCAATTTGTGTTCTGTATGTGTTTGAGAGTTAGTTGGATTATTAATACTGTAGAACATATGTGTACTTCTGAACACATTGTTTCATTTGTTGTTTGAATACACTAGATGGGCTTTCTTAGCATGTGTTTACATTAGCTGGAAAAATGAAGTTTGTTTTTCTCATTTGCAGGCAAATAACTTGGAAGCCTTTGAAAATCATGTAACCAGAACTGTAAGTAATTGCATTTTATTTATTTATTTTTCCTTTACTTGGCCTGATTTATTTACTTATAGTCTTTTCTGTGGTTGTTCATTTTTATTACGTCCTCACAAAGTCTTTGATAGCCTTTTTCAGTGCTCAAACTTTGGTTTCTGCACTGTGTGAAATTGTATTTGATTAGGATTCCTAGCTGCGTAGTGTCGTGCCCTCCTTCCCATTCCCCTCCCTTTTGTCCAGATACAGTGAAATGGACTCTGTTCCTTATTTTGAAGTCAAGTAGTGGAGAATTAAAGAGAAATACTAAAATCTTTCTAAACTGATTGCATTCAAAGGACAAAGATGTTCCAGACAGGTTTTTTTTAGCAAGAAAAGTGTAAGTTTTTGTGTTGTGGTCAGTATGCTATCCTTTTGCCTTAATTTGTCCAAGTGTGCCGAGTTACTCACAAAACAAATGAAATATCCCTTCCCAGCTCTTTGTTATCATTGCTGCTGTAGCGTTAATGGTACAAGTGGTAGTAAATGCATTTAGTGCAGTAGATTTTGATCTGCTAAGTGATGTAGAAATTTCTGCAAATGGGAAGTATTGCATATTTCCATACTGATAGGACTTATAAATATGCTTCTATCACAGTCTCTGAAATAAGTAAAACAAGGAAAGAACAAAAGAATTTTTGGGATCCTTTGTCATTTCATTAGAGATGTCAAGTTTCTTTGATGCTGAAATAAGTTGTGGGAGATATGTATAGTTAACTCTGTGGTGCAGGTATTTGATTCACCTCTGTAAAGATGAAATTGACATTTAAAAGAAGCAGAAGGAAAGACTTGAAAGCATGGTCTTCACCAATTCATTATTCCATTCAGAACAGCTCTATTGCAGTAAATGAACATCTGTTTCATGATGTCGTCTTGTGTACGTTGCTTTTGTTTTCCATTGTTGTCTGTAGTTCAGCACTGCAGCTTCTTCTGGTGTCAGTTGCAGAATGTTAAGAGTTCTGATCCTTGGCTGCGTATGTATATAGGCAGGAGGCTTTCACAGAGGTTTCTTTATTAGGGGTACAGTTTGTTTTCTTGGGGTAGCAATGATGTTTTTTCTACAACTCAGGCCATCTCCTTAGTTGCATCTATAATAGTGCCCACAGATTTCTAGTGAACTTACTGCGAGGAAGATAATTACAGACAATTTTCTGTTAATTGAGAACTTTTAGTTTTCTTCTGTTACATCTGAAAGAGCTGGAGGCTTTTCTCTTTATACTGATAACTTATTAGACAAACCGAGATGCATCTTCTCTCAGGGATTTTTTTCTTTTTTCTGTTGCTCATGCACAGCCAGCCACTTAGAAGACAGTCTTACTGGTAGGCTGTTGGCATTTTTTTCAGCTGTGCATTCTCATTCTCATCTAGTGTATTTTGCACTGGTTAATATTGCTCTATTGATACAGTGCCTGAAATATTTACTAGCTGCTTTCCACAGACTGGTACTCAGAACGTGGATGCATGTGAGCAGGTTGTAGGAGAAGAGAGTTACCAACTAATGCACTAGGAATGACTATCCTTGTTTGGGAAAACAGGAGATGCATAAAGCTGGAAGACTGTGGGATTCATAAGAAAGTGGTGTCTACGGACAGTAGGGCTAGATGTAGCTACTGCCTGGATGAGCCAGGAGCAGGCCCTAGAGCTGCAGCCAGTAGAGAGGAGCATGTGGTGGAGCAGGAAGTCTCAGACCTGTCAGTCTGCTCCTGAAGGATGGGCCTGTGATACAAACCCACGTTGCAGCAGTTCTTGAAAAACTGTGGGAAGCCCCCATTGGATCTGTTTGGGAGGGACAGCATCCCGTGGGATGAATCCCACGATGGAGCAGGGGATGAGAGTAAAGATGAAGAAATAGCAGAGCTGAAGTGTTATGGACTGACAGCAGTTTCCATTCACTGTTCCCTTGCACCGCTTGAAGGAGGCAGAATAGATGGATGATGAAGGAAGGTGTTTCAAATTGCTTTGAGTCCTCACTGTTCCAATCTATAGTCTAGTCTGTTATTATTTGGCAATAAATTGCATTAATCTCCCCATGCAAAGTCTTTCTTGTCTGTGATGGTAATTGGTGAGTGATCTCCCTGTCCTTACCTCAACCTCTGAGCCTTTATTCATCATATGTTCTCCTTGTGATGTTTTGAGGAGGGGGATCGAAAGAGAAGTGTGGTGGAGCTTAGTGTGAAAACATCATATACTCTTGTTCTCCTTTTGTTTTGTTAACAAAATTGGAAGAGATTGATTTAACGTGGCTGAATATATATATTTTTTTTGCTCTGGGATTTCTTCTCTCTTCTTCCATCTCCTTTCCATCTTGTTCTGTAATGTCTGGTCCAGGAGAGGAAAAACTGTTGCTTTCACCCGCCGATGTGGCTACAAAATAATGTTTCTCACATCAACCGCTGTTGCTTTGCATGAAAGCTGTGCAATCATCCACATAGAGAATTTGCTTGAGTTCTATACAGTGTCAGAACCGACATTTTATTGCATTTTAATGTGAACATATTAGAACCAAACAAATGAGGCTTCTTATTTTAAGTTTTGGTTTTGTTTCTTTCTTTCCAAGAATTAAGTGCATCAGTACATGTAGTTACCTCTTAGTAAGGGGCTAAATCTGGGATGAAAGTTTGTTTCAGTTTGCATCTTCAACTAAATCAGGCAGAAACTCAAGGGATCTTCTTCTGAAGTCTTCCTTTTTGCCACCACATTATTTTCTTTCCACTGTGGACATCACTGTTGTTTTTACAGAGTGAGGAAATCAAGTTTATACACAGCGGAATTTCGGGTTAGGTGTTACAAAGTTATGCTGTACAGGACTTGTACAGAGCTCTTCCTTAATGCATTTGGTGTGAATTAATGTGGATATTTTTGTGTCCTACTGCATCTTCTGTGCTTAGTTTAATTGCCTGTGGGTAGTATTCATCAGAAAACTCATTCAGATCTTTGAAGTGGTTATGAAACTGTACTGCAACCACAGGTAGTGCATGTATGTTGTTTTAGTTTAAATTCCTTACATAATCCTTAATATGATAACACTTCAGTACAGACATAGTAAGTTTTCCAGTGCAACTCTGCTCTTGTAGGGAGCTGTGTGAAGCAGCTGTAAGGTAAGAGCTGTGCCTCAGGTAGAAGTTTACATACGGAAAAGGGATGGTAGCAATGTGCAAAGCTCATCATGCTACTTGGGCTTTTACTTTCCTGGGGACTTTGTTCTGTTTAGAAAGAATCTAGCTGGATAAGGCTTTCACAGTAGCTTTACTGTCCTTTCTGCTATCTCTTCCACCATTTGTATGCAAGTGAAAAGATTTGTTATGAATTGTATAAAAGTCATCTTTGCTGCAGCTTTATATTAATCTGAGGAAAGATGATTGAAATAGCAACATGGTCTGTCTTTATTTAAAAAAATAATAATCCCTGAATGCATTTTCAGTGGAACAAGAATGGCTTTTTCTGTCCTTCCAGTGTCACACTGCCTCGGAGATGGAGTAAACACCATGTGATTGCTAGCTTTCTTCTGATCTGCTTATCTGCTTCCCTTAATGACAGTGTTGAAGTGTTGGTGAATTTCTTTGCTTAACTAAGCATTAACTATATTCCATTCTTAAGTATGGACTTTGAGCACATTCAGTATTCTTGTTTAAGGACCCTTAGTAGAATAAAACTGTTACGGGCCTTTTCTTAATTACAAACTTCAGTTATTTAAAGAGGCAAAGAGGAAGTGGGTTGAACACCCAGATGTCTAAGAAGCTTTTAAGGTTTGGGCATAGGTGCTCTTCTGAGTCTGAGTGAGTTGGAAAATGATCTTTCTGCCTTGCTTGATTTTTTGCCGTCCCAATCAGATTGGCAGATGAATCCCCAAATGCAAGTGCCCCAGAACTAAACGACAGAGCCCTACAGTTCACTTGTACAGGACAGCCTGGCCTGTCTTGGTTATATTTTTTAGGGAAGAATCATGGAAGCAGCTTTGCTAGCAACTAGAGGTCAGGCTGGTCTTACCAGGACGACATCAAGCTGGGATTTGTAAATTCTGTAGTCACTGTTACTTCATCAAATTATAGAATTGAGTTGGAAAGGAGCTTTACAAGTCTTTTAGTACAACTCTCTTGCAATGAACTGGGACAACTACAGCTAGATCAGGTTGCTCAGAGCCTGGTGCAGTGTGAACCTGAATGTTCCCAGGGCATCCATCACCTCTGGACAAACTGCTCCAGTGCTTCACAGTTTAAAACTATTCCCCCTTAACTGTATCAAAGAATCAGAATCTGTCCCTTCTTTCTTACAGCTGCCCTTTAGATCTTGACAGGCTGCTATCAGGTCTCTCTGGAACCTTCTTATCTCCAGCCTGAACAGCCTCGTAGGAGAGATGTTCCATCCCTTCGATCATTTTTATAGCCCTTGTCAGGACAGGCTGCAGCAGGTTCATTGCTCTCCTTTACTGAGGACTCAACACATGGATGCAATACTCCAGGTGGGGTCTCACTAGTTTAGAGTAGAGGAGCAGGATCGCCTCTCTTGACCTGCTGGCCATGCTGCTGTTGAGGCAGCGCAGGTTGTGGCTGTATTTTTGGGCTGCAAGGAAACATTGCTGGCTCATGTTCAGCTTCCCATCCACCAGTACCCCTAGTTTCTAATTGGCAGAGCTGTGCTCCACCCTTTCATCCCCAGCTTGTATTAATAATGGGGGTTGCTGCAACCGAAGTACAAGACCTTGCTCTTGGATTTGTTGAACCTCGTGAGGTTCTTCTGGGCCCTTTGGTCAAACCTGTCTAAATCTCTCTGTGTGGCATCCCAGAGGTGAGGGTGTACTTAATTCCACTGTTATGTCAGTGATGAAAATATTGAAGAGCATCCCAGTGCTGACCCCTGAGAGACATCACCACTGAACTGTCTGAATGTAGAGCCTTTTCCCACCGTTCTTTGGGCACAATCTCTCAGCCTGTTCCTCATCCACTGAACTAGTCCACCTGTTGAATCAATGTCTTTTCAATTTGGAGAGAAGGATATTGTGGGGGGACTGTGTCAGAGGCCTTACTGAAGTCCAGATAAGTGATAGCAGTGGCTCTTCCCTTGTCCGGTGACACAGTTACACCATCATAGTAGGCTGCTGGTGTTGGTCAGGCAGAACTTGGTCTGCCTCCCATTTTTCATGTTCATAGCTTCCAGGAGGACATGATCCATGATCTTCCCTAGCACAGAGGTGAGGAAAGGTGGTGGGTCAGTAGTTGCTTGGATTGTCCTTTCTGCCGTCCTTGCAGGGGGCACGTCTTTCTTTGCTTTTACTGTTATTATACACCAGGGAGCAGATAGCTATTTTTACAGGTTTAGTGTACAGAATGAAAACAGAGAGTGCTACTAAACAAATAGCAACTTGTAGTAGAAGTGATGATAAAAGTTCTGGAGAGTCAACTCCAAAGCAGTTTTATTTATATATTTTAATATTTTCTGTAAAAATAGATATACAGTAACAGAAAGACATTTATATTCACAGTGCACATTTTTTCCTTATCACATTAGAAATCAATCTAAAAACAGGCACCGAAAGATTCTGCAAATTTTGGTTCTCATCCAAGAAATAGAAGCTTATGTTTTACTGCAGCTTTTTTTTTTTAGCTGTTTCAGTAGGAGTCATCATCATGAAACACCTGAATGATTGGTGTAGTTCATTGTCCTGTTTTTTCTGCAGTACTCCGAAGTGGATAGAACAACGAATTGGAGCCAAAAGGATAAAAGGATCAGTAAGAAGGCTGTGAAAAGAAAGAGCTGCATGACTTGAGCTTTCACAGGGAAAGGACAATGAGACAGGACCCACTGAAACTGTTGCTCAGTGACATGATTCTGTATCTAGAGAGAAGACAGTTGTCACTTGAAAAGCAATTGCTTCACCCCTGGCTTTTGTGGAAAGACAGTAGTTAAATTTATATGGCCAAATAACTATTTTGTTACTTAGGGATATTTTTTATATAATTGGATTTTATCTGGGTGTCTATATACCTAAAAATCCTTAACAGTGAGTTTGTAGGTAAATTAAAGTTATCTGCATTCAGAAATCTGCCTCTCAGGTGACTGATATACTGTTTGCATTGCCAGGCAATTCCCTTGAAACAGGAGAAAAGAGCTGTGTGACAAACTCAAAGGAAGAACAGTATCTGGGTATTCTATCCTATTGGCAACTAGCAAAGTACTGTTTCCACTGGATGTATTCTAATTACTACTGCAATTTTGTTATCACAGTGTAATTAAACAGCCCATTTTGAGCCATTATTTTTTGTTCCCTGTTATATCTCAGCACTAAATGAAAATCAGGTCTAGTTTCACAAGGTTTTCTTCAAAATCATCCATTTCTGGGGAGTACCAGCCTGCAGTTGCTGTCTTAAATGGCTGCCCATGGATGGGGATGATTTTCCCTTTATGCATGGTCTTCCCTGTGCCTTTCTGTTCTGTACAGATTACAGAGTTTCCTTTTGTGAGGAATGCTGTAAAAACTTATTATAGTTATTTACTTACTGTAGCAACCATGGAGTATTGCCTGCAGTCTTCGAGATCCTAAGAAAGGATTGAGTAAAAAGCAGCTGAAAATACCACAAAATTTTCCTGTTTTTTGTAGTTCTACTTAAGAGGAACTTGTGGAACTGGAACCAAGCACTTCAGTGAGGTGCACCTTATGCCATCAGATGCACTTGTTTAGAACCGGCAGAAACAGCTGACACCCAGAAATTCTGGGAGGGGACATGCTAGTCATGTGCTTGGCTGTGTCCTAGCTTTAGACCATTGAGTAGAAAGTTTTAAAGCCTGGCAGAAGTCACTTGGTTTGGAAATACATAGTACGTGTAGCCAAAATAGGTAGTTCAGTAGTGTTCCAGCTTTTACACTTCCTGTGTGTAATCTTGTCTGTGCATTCTTCTGTGTACTAAATATAAATTCAGGGCAGGAAGATAATGAAGTCTTTCTCCTAATGAAGTTACTGATGTTTGGTATTAAAATGAATTTCTGATTTTCTGTATAAAAAAATGTCTACATGTTAAATATCTTCTCTGCTTTTATTTAATGCTAGTGCAGCAACAGCTATCTTTTTTTTTTTCCCTAAAAATTATACTACATAAGCAATCCTGTCCCTCTGGGTGTCTTCATTTCTCTCCATCATGTGCAAAGGGAGCTTAGGTGACTATCACATTAATACTTAATTCTGAGACAGCCAAAATTTAATTAGAGAAATGCTATTAATAAGGTTCATGTGGGAGAAAATTATGGCACTCTAATACATGTTTGCTGTTACTGAAGAAAAGAGATTACAGAAATGGCACAGTAAATTCTCACAAAGCAAAATCATTTATTCTGTTTCTTCCGCTCAGACTTGCAGTACCAATAGTGGAATAAATTGAGTATGTTTTCTAGTATTTTCACAATAGCAGCTTAATGGGTTTACACAGAAATACAAGCTCCAGTTTCTCAGAAATCCACTGAACATCTGTTCTCATTGTAGTGCAGAGTTACCATGGAAAGCACACAAGACTTTAACTGTGTCAGACAACCAGTACGTTCTGACAGTAGTGACTCCAGATATGTTCTGCATGAAGAGCTGGACATAAACTGGTCATAAGCTCAGACTGTTTACAGTTGTGGTTAAAACTTAAGAAAATGTTGCTCTCTATTATTGTTATAATTTTCCACAGTAAGATCATAATAAAGTTGGGTTAACATGGACGTAAAAACAGAACAAGAAAGTGACTGTATTGATCTATTTTATTTGTTCCAGAATTCCTGCAGTGTTTTGAAGAACTCTTTCAGTTGTGACAAAGGATCACAGTAGGTATTTCTTTAATATTTGGTGTGATAATGTCACATATTGCTGTCATGTTTTAGCTTTTGTTATTTGTGGTTTACATTTTTAAGAACAGTCTTCTGCAAGACATATTCTGCTGTGCAAAGAACATTTTTACAGTCCTCTGAGAAAAGAACTGGGCATACATGAAGAGCTTACTTTTGCCTTTTCATAGGATCATTAAGATTGGAAAGACATTAAACATTAAGATGTTTTCGACCAACCATCAAGCTATGCCTTAGTTACTCTAGACCATGGCTCTCAGTGTGACATCTGTCCTTTTTGAACACCTCCAGAGATGGTGACTCCAGCACCTCCTTGGGCAGCCCTTTCCAATATCTCAGCACTCTTTCTGAGAATAAATTTCTCCTAATATCCAACCACCCCTGGTGCAGTGTGAGGCCATTCCCTCTTGTTCTATCTCTAGTTACTTGGAAAAAGAGGCTGATCCCTGCTTTGCTACAGCATCTTTTCAGGTACTTATAGAGAGAGATAAGATCTTCTAAGCCTCCCCTTCTCCAAACTAAGCAATCCCAGTTCCCTCAGCCTCTCTTCATAAGACTTGTGTTCCAGACCCTTAACCAGGTTTGTTGCCCTTCTCTGGTCATGCTCTAGAGCCTCAGTGTCTTTCTTGTAGTCAGGGACCCAAAACTGAACGCGATACTTATGGAGTGGCCTCACTAGTTTCAAGTCCTTCTGACGACACTGTTTCTGATACAAGCCAGGACAGCATTGACCTTCTTGGTCACCTGGGCATGTTGCGGGCTCGTGTTCAGTTGGCTGTCAGCTAAGACCCCCAGATCCATTTTTGCCCCCAGTTGACTTAAATTGCTGATAAATGATGGAAAGTGGTTTAGCAGTCACTCTGCCAGCTCCCTCAGTACCTTTGGGTGGATTCTGTCCATCCCCATGGACATGTGCCAGCCCAGTTGGAGTATCAGCTCGCTGATTCCTACTAAGTCGTGGATATTCTGCTCCCTGTCCTAGTGTTCCAGCTCAAGGGGCTGAGCACCCTGGGAATAAGTGGTGTAACTGTTAAAGATGGAAATAAAGAAGGTATTGAGAACTCAGTGACAGTGTTCCTTGCTGCATCCAATAAACACAGGAGATTCTCCTTGGCTCCCCTCTTGCTGTTAATATATTTGTAAAAACATTTTTTTCTTGTCTTTAACAGTGGTGGCCAGATGAAGTTCTTGCTAGGCTTTTGCTTTATAATTCTCCCTCAGCATATCCTAATGGCATCCTTATACTCTTCCCAGGTTGCCTGACTCTTCTTCCAAAAATCATAAACTCTTTTTTTTTTTTTTTTTTTTTCCTAAGTCTCGTCAAAAGCTCCCTGTTCTGCCAGGCCAGTTGTCTTCCCCACCACTCATCTGATGGCACATGGGGATAGCCTGTTCCTGTGCCTTTAAGATTTCTTCTTGAACAGTGTTCAGCCATTCTCTACCTCTTTGCCTTTCAGGACTGACTCCCAAGGGATTCTCTTATCTGTTCTAAACAGAAGTGTTGCCTCCAGAATTCCAGGGTACCATTTTTTCTGACCCTAATTTTATAGTCGCTATGCCTAAGACAGCTTCCAGCCACCGCATCTCCGACCATTCCTTCTCTGTAGACAGCAGATCTAACAGAGTGTTTCTCCAGTAGGCTCTCTTACCATCTGTATCAGGAAGTCCTCTTCTGTGCACTCCAGGAATCTCCTAGACTGCTTTCTCTCTGCTGTATTTCCAACAGACGCTGAGTGAGTTGAACTCCCTCACAAGAACCAGCACTACTGACGTGGCTTCTGCAGACTGCCTATAGAAAGAACATGTTGTCTCTTTTTCCTGGTTGAGTGGTCTATAACAGACTCCTACTAGGATGTCAGTCAAGTCACTGTGAGTGTCAGCTTCGTTGGCATTTCCCTTACCCTCACCCATAATGACTCTATGTTATAGTTTCCAGTATTGAGCTCTATTCAGTTGACACGCTCTCTGACATGGAGAGCCACCCCACTGCCCCTCTTTCCTTGCCTATCTCTTCTAAAGAGCTTATAGCCCTCCATTGCAGCACCCCAATCCTGAGAATGATTCCACCATGTTTCAGTGATGGCAGTTGAGTCATAGTTCTCCTGTTGCGCCATGACTTTGAACTCCTCTTGTTCATTGCCCATGTGAGCGTTAGTGTAGATGCACTTCATCTGGGCTATTGGTCTCACCCCTGACTCTGGAGTGCTGCTCCTAAGCTCATCATAGCAGGTCCATTTTTATTCCCTTTCCCATTCAAACCTAATTTATGACTGTCATTTTCTGATTATTCCATTAAGAAGGATCAGTTAAGGTGCCTGTTTTCACACACCTGGAAAAGTAGCAGACTGACTAACACTGTGAGATTAATTGCATTAGATTAGAGTGTGTTACAGTTTGGGGGCTAGTTTTAGATCCACCACCAAGTGTTACTCAGAGCAGATTTCAAGATCACAGAATCATAGAATCACAAGGTTGGAAACGACCTATAAGATCATCCAGTCCAACCATCTCCTCATCACCATTGCCACCACAGGCACTAAACCACATCACGCAGCACGTCATCCAGACGCCTCTTGAACACTGCCGGGGACAGCGACTCTACCACCTCCCTGGGCAGCCATTCCAGTGCCTGACCACTCTCTGAGAGAGAAAGTTCTTCCTTATGTCTAATCTAAACCTCCTCTGATAAAACTTGCGGCCATTACCACATGTCCTGCTCGTTGCGTGGGAGAAGAGGCCAAATCCCTCTTCACCACAACCTCCCTTCAGGAGGTTGCAGAGTGCAGTGAGGTCTCCCCTGAGCCTCCTCTTCTCCACGCTGAACAATCCCAGCTCCCTCAGCTGCTCCTCATAAGACTTGTGCTCCAGACCCCTCACCAGTTTCGTTGCCCTTCTCTGCACACGCTCCAGGACCTCAACATCTTTCCTTTCGGCCTCACCAGAGCTGAGTACAGGGGATGCTCACCTCCCTGCTCCTGCTGGCCACACTATTTCTAATGCAGGCCAGGATGCCGTTGGCCCTCTTGGCCACCTGGGCACACTGTCAGCTCATGTTCAGCCGAGCATCAACCAACACCTCCAAGTCCTTCTTTCTTCACACTCATCCAGCCACTCACCCCCAAGCCGCGGCATGGGGTTGTTGTGCCCAAAGTGCAGGACCCAGCACTTGGCCTTGTTGAACCTCATCCCATTCACCTCAGCCCAGCAATCCAGCTTATCTAAATCCCTCTGCAGGGCCTCCCTACCCTCAGGCAGATCTACACCACCTCCCAGCTTGGTGTCATCTGCAAACTTACTGAGCGTGCACTCAGTGCCCTCATCTAGCTCATCAGTAAAGATATTAAACAAGATGGCCCCAGCACTGAGCCCTGGGGGACACCACTTGAAACAGGTTGCCAGCTGGACTTAACTCTGTTCACCACGACCTGCTGGGCACGGCCCTCAGCCAGTTCCTTACCCAAACAAGAGTGTACCTGTTCAGGCCACGGGCAGCCAGTTTCCCCAGGAGAATACTGTGAGGGACCGTGTCAAAGGCTGTGCTGAAGTCTAGGTAGACTACATCAACAGCCCTTCCCTCATCTACCAGACTGGTCACCCAGTCATAGAAGGAGATGAGGTTGGTCAAGCACAACCTGCCTTTCACAAACCTCTGCTGGCTGGGCCTGATCCCCTGGATACCACGCACACGCTGTGCAATCTCATCCAAGATGATTTGCTCCATAACTTTCCCTAGTACCGAGGACAGATGGAGTCTGTCTGCAGTGTTTTATAGACAACCAGTAAATCTACCAGTTCAGAAAGCATTTGTAGAATTCTATAGAAGGAGAGATATATGCAATCATGTTTGTATACTGTGGGCTTTTTGTTTTTGTTTCTGTTTTTCAACTCCTACTTTTTTTTGTGCTGGAGTTTATAAAAATTGCTTGCATTAACTGTATTTTTCTATATTGTGTTTTTCTATATTATTGATTGCAGAGGTTTTTTTCCATTATATTTTTAATGGGAAGAACTCTGGTGTTTGGCTACTTCATTTACATACTGAAGAATTTGAGCTTTATAGTATTCAGTAATCTTTTATTTTCAGTGTAAATTCTGAAAAACATCAGATGCTGATGGTATGAGTCCAAGTTGCAGTTCTTCTCATTAATATACTATCTGTCCTCTGCTGCTTTGTTCTGAACTGCCTCATTTAATTTCTTCACAGAAAGTGCCAAAGTGCAGACTTTGATCACATTATGGAGGAAGGCTATGAACTTGACCTCACTTACATCACAGAACGGATCATTGCTGTATCCTTCCCTGCTGACAGTTCTGAGGAAACTTACCTCCACAACCTACAAGATGTAACACGAATGCTCAAATCCAAACATGGGAATAATTACCTGGTATGTGTATCAGTTTTTTGTGCTGCATCTTATTCTGTCTTGCAGGAAGACCACTTGTAGGGTCACGAGTACTGCTATAAACTATAAATCACTTACCTAAAATGTTGTTGGTCCACCTGTCATAGAATCATAGAAACCTTTAGAGTTTTGTAAGCCGGAACTGGATTTTTGGTAATGTTTTAAGCTATTAGGTAAGACAGATATTAAAAACACTGTCACTGCAATCCCTTGCAGTCACTGTTTGTATAGTAGGTAATCAAATGCTGTAGAACAATTGCACTGACTTGTCCAAAGCATACTTTTAAAAGATCCATATGCTGCAGTGTGTGGAATGCTTTTTTTTTTTTTTTAAGCAATCAGCTAAATCTGGGTACTTGGCTTAGGCATCTCATGGTCTCTGGTGATGGTGCTTGGGCTGTCTCTGCTTGTGTGTGTTGTCAAACTGTAACAAAGAAAATTAGGGTTACTGTATTTGTCCAGTATACAGTGTTCTGTCTAGCTTTTTCTCATTAACTTGATTTTCTTCCTGCTATTTCTTTTTCTGTACAAAATTAGGCTGTGAGCAAATCTCAGAGGAGCTCTGCATGCAGAGTATTATTTTGGATGATGATCTGAACTTACTTTCATACACTGTTTTCTGCCTAATACATCTATAACCTAAAATATGTGTATTATACTTGCTTGTTTTGAGAACATGTATTTTAAACAAGGCCAGGATTTTAGTCATTTTTCTTCTCCTATTAATTGTATTTTAATGATGGCATGTAAGTTACTAGAATCAAATTCACAGCTTCAGTAGCATAAACTTATTGTAAAAGTAAGTTTGTAGTGTGATTCTACCTACTTATTTAGATATGCAGTCTTTTGCTCAGAAACTGGGTGACATAGATGCATTGTGAGCCAGCTATTTTCCTGAAGATACACCTGGAGTAGTTATACCTGTTAGTATTATAAAATCTTGATGTTTGTATTGTAAGTCTTTTTTTAGGATGAGAAGATGCCCTTTCTCTCAGTGGGACTACAATCTGCTTATTTTTTTATATTTTATATTTATATTACAATTTATTAAAAATATTTGTATATTATAGGCAGTACTTTGGCATTCTGCTAGATTGGTCGAAAGGAAGTTTAATTGTTAAGTAGGTTTTTGCAAATTCTCAGAATAGCCAAGCAAATTATAGCCAAGTTGTAGAGCTGGAGAGCTGATTTTTATACTGTATCTGTTGTTTCTCATGTTTCAGAGATGCCTTCAGTTTGTTTGAGAGGCATGTGTGTAGTAGCAGGGGAAAAAAAAAACCAAACCAAAACCACACAAAGCAACCACAAACAACAACAGAAACCCTGCAATTGAGAAGTTCTACTAAAGCCGGTTAGAATAGTTTTATGCTTTCACTTGATCAGGGCATCAGCTAGCAGAAAATATATCAGTATTTGTAATTTCTTGTCTTGCTGTACTCCTCCAGATTTATTTATCTGTTAATTGTTGCTGCTGTGGCTCATAGACAGAAAGAGGAAAGAGGTAGAGGAAGCTAGTTAGGCATGTGTATGTAGGAGCATACTGAGAAGTTTGTGAGCAGTGACCTATTTATGTCCAAGTTATCAAGAACCAGATGGTAAATACTGTAGACTAAATTAATAATCAGTTCTTCTGTAAAAGGAAAATGAGCTCCAAACCCACTTCTACTGTTTGTAAGAAGAAAAAAATACATTGGCTACACCGCAGTTTTTACAGAATCACAGAATAGGAGGGGTTGGAAGGGACCTTTGGAGATGCATCAAGTCCAGCCCCTCTGCTGAAATAGATTCCCTGCAGTAGGTTGCACAGAAAGTTGTTCTGACAGGTCTTGAAATCTGCAAAAAATGAGACTTCTATCTCTCTGGGCAACCTGTACAGTGTTCTGTCACTCTTGCAATAAAGAAGTTCTTCCTCGTGTTTGCATGGAACTTTCTGTATTCCAACTTTTGCCCCTTGCCTCTTGTTCTATTGCTGCATGCCATCAAGAAGATCTGCCTCCATCAACTTGACTTCCACACTTGAGATATCTGTAAACATTAACGACATCCTCTCTTACCCTTCTTCAGACTCAGGAGTATGAGATCTCTCAGCCTTTCTTCATACAGGAGAGATGCTCAAGGCCCCTCATCATCTCTGCGGCCATCTGTTGGACTCTTTCTAGAAGATCCCTCTCTTGTTTCAGTGCACATAGCCCAGAACTGTACACAGTGTTCCAGTTATGTTCTCATCAGGTCAGAGCAGGGGGGTAGATCACCTTTGTTGATTTGCTGGCCACACTCTTTTTTTTAATACACCTGGGATACAGTTGGAGTTCTTGGCCACTAGGGCACCCTGCTGGCTCATGGTCAGCCCGTTACCCACTAGGACTCTTAGGTCCTTTTCCTAAAAGCAGAGCTCCTATCCAACAGGTCGGCCCCTAACCTATACTGATGCATGCACTTATTCCTCTCCAGACGGTAGGACCCTGTATTTGTCTTTGTTGAACATCACAAGGTTTCTCCCCACCCAACTCTTCAGCCTGTCCAGGTCTCGCTGAATGGCAGTACAGCCACCTGGTGTATGAGCCTCTTCTCCCAGCTTTGTATAATCAGCAAACTTGCTGAGGGTGGATTCTGTCCCTTCATCCAGGTCATTGATTGAAGATATTGAACAAGACCAGTCCCAGTACTGACCATTGAGGAGCACTGCTAATTACAGGTGTCCAGCTGGAGTCTGCTCCACTGATCATGACCAGCTGAGCTCTACCAGTCAGCCCTTCCTAAACTTCATTACAAGGATGTTGTGGGAGACAACAGTTGTCAAAAGCATTGCTGAAGTCAGGTTATATAACATCCACTCTCTCCTCTCATCTATCCAGCTGGTGATGACATCACAGAAAGCTACCAAGTTGATTAAATACGATTTCTCCTTGACAGGGAGATGTAGTGAGCCTTCCCATGATGAGAAGTAGGATGGTATAAAGATAGGCAGTAGCAGATAAAGCTGCTTTAAACCGTTTTTGTGTCACCCAATAAAGGCAGATGTCACAGTCTAGTAATAAAGAAGGAATCACTTATGCCTTTCCAAGGATCAAGGCTTGCCAAATACTCCAAAGGAGGTGATTTCTGAGTGAGGGGATGCTTCCCTTGTGGATGCCAGCCCTTAAATGGGATTAGTGAAGAACAGATTCTGCATCCACCCCTTCCAGTCACAGAGGTGAATTGCTTTCACCTGTACTCCCAGGGCTGGTTTCACCCCCTCACCAGGTGCTCAGTCACTGATTCAGGTCATGACCTAATGGTTTCCATACACTCCACCCATTCGTAACATGAATCAGTCAAGCTATCCTTACTATCTAATTAATGATCATAGTCACTGCAGAGATGTAGCGTGCCACAAAACTGATATTATTTCATGTGGCAGCACAGATACAGTTTTGCCCATTGTGTTGTAAAGAGTCCATAGTTTTCAGTTATGTGTCCTTATGTCATCTTTTGCAAAAGGTGTGGGTTGGAAGGGACCTTTAAGATCATCTTGTTCCAACCCCCCTGCTATAGGCAAGCGTACCTCCTACCAGACCAGGTTGTTCGAAGCCCCATCCAGCCTGACGTTGATAATTCCAGGAAGGGGGCATCCACAACCTCTCAGGGCAACCTGTCCCAGTGTCTCACCACCTTCACAGTGAAGAATTTCTTCTTATTATCTAGTCTACCCTTTTCCATTTTAGAACCATTTCCCCTTGTCCTTTTGCTACACATCCTTCTTAAAAGTCTCTCTATAGCATTCCTTTACCCCCTTCAGATACTGGAAGGCTGCTATGAGGTCCACCCAGAGCCTTCCCTTCTGAAGGCTGAAGAGCCCCAGCTTTCTCAGCCTGTTCTTGTAGAGAAGGTACTCCAGCCCTCTGGTCATCTTTGTGGCTCTGCTCTGAACCAGCTCCAACAGCTCCATGTCCTTCTTGTGTTGGGGGCCCCAGAACTGGACACAGTTCTCCAGTGGAGTCTCACAAGAGCAGAGGAGAGGGGCAAAATCACCTCCCTCAGCCTGCTGGTCACACTTCTCTTGATGCAACCCAGGATACAGTTGGTCTTCTGAGTGCACATTGCCAGCTTGTGCTGAATATGTCATCAGTTTACACTTCCAAATCCTTCTCAGGGCTGCTCTCAAGCCCTGAGGATACTGAAGAATGCATAAGTTAGATCTAGAATAGATTGGTAGGTTTCTGACACTCGATGTGTGCAGGAGAGTGGCGATACTGAGTACTGCCATTTGAATTGCTGGTGGAGTCTTGTGCAATTCTCAGTAGTAGACTGTCATTTGCCAGGTCCCATCTCGTTTCTGGACTGGCTGTATAGGGGAGTTATAGGGCCTATGTACTTGTCTTATGATTCCTACCTTATCCAACTCTTGTATTGTTCAAGTGATTTATTCCTGACCTCCTGGAGTCTATACTGTCTCATATTAGTGATCCTGTGTGGCTGGGGCACCCAAATGGGTGAGTGTGTTGGTAGCCCCATAGGATTGACTGTACTGTCCAGACAACAGTTCTCCTAATTTGGAACCTGAGCTCTCCGATACAAGTTTGGTGAGTCAGTCCCCACAATATATTTGTGCCCAAATTTATCTCCTTTATTGGTGAAATAGATACTTTTACTCTTGAGGAGGCAAACATCCAACACCCAATTTTAATCCCTGCTTTGCATTTCAGGGATCATTTTTCCACCACATCCTCCTATAGTGGCTCATACACTGGAAGACTTTGACGGATCACCATAAACTATAGACAGCTCAGCTCCTATGTCTACTAAAGCCAATATTCTTTGTACATTTTTTCAGAACTAGTATATTATCACCTTAATGTAGGGCCTCTGGTCTCCTTTGGAGACCCTACTTCTTGGGAAACCTTGGCCTCTCCTTCATGCCATGAACTGAGAAATCCCTACGTCTCATTATTCTAGAGGCCCAGCTGTGGCTGCCCAGGTTCCCCTGACGTGGCTGACAGTTCTTAAATGGTATTATGATGTCTTCCAGCTTCTGTGCCTGTGGAGTAATCCTATCTCTAGTCCTGATACCTTCCAGTCTTGTGAGGGAAGGTGTAAACCATAGTTTCTCTTCTGATTGTCTCCACAGGTTTAGGAGGACGTGGTTGGGTTGTTTATCAATCTTATTAAGTTGTACCTTAAGCCCATATGAGATCATTCCACATTTGCCTGCAAGGAACTCTCACAGGCCCTGACTGCAGAATCCTCAGATGGAGGGAGGTTTGTCTTCAGACTTGTACTTCCTGAGGATGGTATTCCTTTTTCCATATTGCTCTAGTATTGTGCTTTGATCTTATGCACTTGGTTTCTCTGACGTTGACCACTAATTGAGCGGCCTGTTGAATTGTGGCCTCAGAAACCACCAAAGGATTTAAGATCAGTAAGTGTCCCACAGTGATGGGGAGAAGCTTGCCATGGAATTAAGTCTCTCATCTCTGCAGTGAATTTGTCTCACTTGGGACTCTCAAAAGTGTCCTCATAGATGTCTTCCATGATAGCTAGCTCTTTGATATAATTATGGACCTCTTCCATAGAATTCCATACACCAGTATGTGTGAGTTATATCTGGTTTATTAGAACACATTAGTCAACAGGCTGCCACAATCCATTGAGTTAAGGAATTAATTTCGTCACTGTGTGTGACAGTGGCATATAACCTTCAACCAACCAGACATCTGCTGGAAAAGTGGCATGGCAAGCTGTAGGCAATCTGAAGACCAAGAAGAAAATGCACAGGGAGTGAAAACAGGGACAGGTACTGTGGGAAGAGCATAAGGAATCTGCTAGGCTGTAAGACTGGGGTCAGGAATGCCAAGGCCTGGCTTGAGCTACACTCGGCAAGGGATGCCAAGAAGAACAAGAAAGGCTTCTTACAGGCATCTCTGCCAGAAAAGGACAGTCCAGGAAGGCATACCACCTCTCCTTCATCTCCCCCTCCGCCAGTGAGTGACACAGGCAAGCCAGTAACAACAGAGAAGGAGAAGGCTGACGTACTTAATAACTCTTCTTTTTTGCCTTGGTCTTCTGCAGTAACTGCTTGTCACACAGCCCTCAGACGTGTGGCTTGGTAGGAGGGGACTGGGGTGGCAACGTCCCTCCTGCTGTAAGCAAAAACCACTTTTGTGACCACCTGAGGAACCTGAAGACCCACAAGTCCATGGGTCCCTCTGAGATGCGTCCCAGAGTCCTGAGGGAATTCGCTGATGTAGTCACCAAGCCACTCTCAATGATACTTGAAAAGTCATGGCAATCGGGTGAAGTCCCTGGTGACTGGAAGAAAGGCAACATCACACCATTTCTAAGAAGGGCAGAAAAGATGACCCTGGGAACTACCCACCTCTCAGTCTCACTTCTGTACCAGGAAAGACCATGGAACTTCCTGCAGGCTATGCTAAGACACGTGGAAGACTGGGAAGAGATATGGGAGAATGAGCATGGCTTTACCAAGGGCAAATCCTGCTTGACCAACCTGGTGGCCTTCTCTGATGGCACACCTGCATCAGTGAATGAGGAAAGAGCCACTGATGTCACCTGTCCGGTGAGGTAGTAAGGCCTATTAGTAAGGAGTATGCCCCAGTTCCTCACAACATCCTTCTCTCCAAACTGGAGCGATACAACCTGATGGGCAGGCTGCTCAGTGAATGAGGAACTGGATGCAGGGTTGAGCCCAGAGAGTGGCGGTCAGTGGCCCAATGTCTGGGTGAAGATTAGTGATGAGTGGTGTCCCCAGGAAGCAGTGCTGAGACATACACTCATTAATATCATTAATATCTTCATCAGTGACGCTGACAGCAGGGTTGAGTGCACCCTCAGCAAGTTTGCAGCAACCAGTACAAGCTGGAGGTTGAAAGGATTGGGTGCAGCCATTCCAAAAAGGACTTGGAGGTACTGGTGAATGGTAAGCTGGACGTGAGTCAATAATGTGTCCTGGAAGCTGTCAGCAGTGTCAACCATATACAGGGCTGCGTCAAAAGAAGCATAGCCAGCAGATTGAGGGAGATGATCCTGCCCTCTACTCCGTGCTGATCTGGCCTCACCTGGAATACTGTATCCAGACGTGGAGTCCTCAGTACGGGAGCTAAGCAGACATGGTGAAGCTCTTCCGTAGGAGGGCCACAAAAGTGATCCAAGGGATGGAACACCAATCCTACGAGGACAGGCTGAGGAGAGCTGGGGCTTTTCAGCCTGGAGAAGATAAGGCTCCATAGTGTCCTGATAGCAGCCTGAGAGTATCTAATAGTGAGCTCCAGGAAAGAAGGGGACAGCCAAGTGTCTCTGGCAAGGTCTGTTATGATAGAACAAAGGGAAATTGTATCAAGGAGGATAGATTTAGTTTAGATATAAGGAAAAAGTCTTTTACAGTGAGGGTGGTGAGGCACTGAAACAGGTGGTCCAGAGATTCAGTATGGGAGACTCTGAAGGTGAGGCTGGATCAGGCTCTGGGCAACCTGATCTAGCTGTGGATGTCCCTATTTGTTGCAGGAGAGTTGGACTAGATGACCTTTTAAGGTCCCTTTCAACTTTAAGGATTCTGTGATTTGTGGATATTGATTTTGCCTAAATTACGTTTGACCAGCTCCTCCTCAACCAAGAGGAATTCATCCTTCCTCTGGAGTCTGGGATTTCTGAAGGCCAGTAAACACTGAAGTAAAAATGTAGAAGGATCTCCACCTTTTCACCTGTGCTGCAGTTTTTCTAGTTAGAGCTGTTCATGTTAATTTTAGTTCATGTCATGTTTTGCCCATATGTGTCTTTGCACTGCAGTGTACCCCTCATCAGCCTTCTGCTAATTTCAGTGCGCAAATTTGTTCCTGACTGATAAAACAGTTTTGCTTGCTTGCTCTGTCTGTCCATTAACCTTACTGAAATGCGTCCAGACTGGTGAATTTTTGCCTTGCTGGTACTTAGAGTTGTAACGACTATAGTACACCTTTCATGTTACGTGCAAGACTGGGGGATGTTTCTTCTCCACCGTGTATAGGATGGAGCAGTTGATTTTGCTCTGCTCATTTCTTTTAATTACTTCATTTTTTATTTATTAGATGATTTTGACCTAAATTTTAGGACTTTTCATAGAATTAAAGATTAGTGTTTAAAATTCCTTTCTAAAATATTAGTAACTGTATCTCGAATAAACAAAAAGGGGCTAAAAAGAATGCAATTAATCTTCCACTTGCATCTATTTATTGCATATGCTTTTCTTGAAAACATTCCATAGCCATTTTTTTTGTTGTTTCTTTATGTGAAACACTGGTCCTGTGCCTTCTTCTGATGTGCCACTATAGTATCTGAGTTTGGTCTCTGCTCTGTTCTTCGCAGGAACTTGGCTATGTCCCCATATTTCAATTTGGCATCTGATACAGTGATGACCAATACCAATTGTGATTTGTAAACTGATCTTAAACATACCAAGATACATGGATATAGAAAAGTTCTCACCGAATCACACCATTTTCTTTTCTGAAAATTTTAGGTAATTGATTTCTTACACCATTTAAATGCACATTTTAAGAGTCCTTGTATTTTAAAAATAAGACTCTCTTCTACAATCATGTGGAAAGCGTTTTTGGTTTAATTCCTGCTAAACTACACTGGGTATTTCTGGAAGAATAACTACAGCCTTAATTTCAAATGTTGATACATCTTCCTGAACCAAAATAGCATGGCCATGCATACACAAATTTGGTTTACTCTTTACCTGTTTCAGCAGTAATCTGTTTAAAATGCAGACAGAGTACAGGAATAAAGACTCTGTTCCCTGTTGTATACGGATGTTGTAAGATTTCTTTTTTTTCAGGGTTTGAGGTCAGTTAAAGTGATGTATACCTTTTATGATTAACACTGCATGATTCTGTAACATTATACAGCTTAAAATGCAAGCTGTTTTCTTGAATATCTGTTAATTTATTTTTTTTTGTTGTTAATTTGTGTGTGCTTTTCTTTCTCTGAGTGAAATTCATGTTCACAAACTGTAATTTTCCCTAAAGATGGTGTAACATCTTCCCTTTTTCACTGTGTCCTTGAGCATCAGGCAGCAGCTTCTAGAGGCAGTGATTTAGTTTCTCCTCTTCAGTTCTTAGCTTCTTTGCTGAGACTGCTGATGAGAGTGCTGGTTAATTCAGGTGGGTAGTACACTTTAGAAAAGGGTTCTTAAGTTGTCTGGTGGTAGCTAAGTTCATAGTAGACTTGTGTCTCATTTTTATTCTCACTCATGTTTATGGTCTTTTTATCCCATTCTGGCAGTATAATGAGACTTCTTAAATGCTTATGAATGTCATCATCTGTACTTAGATCTCTGTGATGTAAATTAGCCACATTATGAAAGAGAATCTTGCTCATTAGCAATGTTTCGCTTATTCAGTACTAGTATTTCTAGTTATTTGTTTTTGATTGGTACTGATTCAAGGTATTTTCTGATGATACATTCAGACATACTTCTGTATGCTGCTCTTATTTATTTGTTAGCATCTATATAAGCAGTCTGTATCCTTAGCTGTATCTTGTTAAGCACTAGGTGGAGTTTTCATTGACCAATATTTTGTGGACCATGCGCTCAGATTCAAATATATAAGACATAACCACATTTTTTTTGCTTGGTGTCCAGGTCTCTCTCAGTATACCCTTGACTGAAATAAATCCACGTGAAATAAATAAAACGAAGAAAACTTTACTGTCTTTTTTGAAGTGTACATTTAGCTTCATCATATAATGTCATGTATAGGCTGTGTCAAGGGGGCAGAGGGGCCCATGAATCCACGCCCTGGGAAGTTGTGGGGAAGGAAAAGGGAGGGAGATGGGCCTTGATGAAGGGAAGTGACGGCAGCGAGCTAAGGGGAAACACTTTCTAAATACAGTAGCAGAAAGTGAGAGAATGCAATATAATACAATATGATTGGAAATGAAGCTAATAAATAAAATGGGAGAGTTTCTGAAACCAACATCTCTAATGTTGTAGGTGAAGCAGCAGTGAGCAAAGAAGGGGGAAGTCTTTATCTTTCCCTGCAGATGGAAAACGGAAATGGAAAAAATGAAGTCTTCTGGGAGTTGCAGTTCATTCTTCTCTTCTGAGACCAAGAGATTGGAAATACTGACAATCCATGAAACTGCAGCATTAACTCTTTAACTCCCAGTACATTGCATGATATTATGCAAAATACTGATGATAGCCATGAAACCATGACATTCCATCTCTTTATTCCACGTCACTACGTCATGCTCAACATATACAAACAATAATAACATGCATTAAACACACACATGGAATTACTGACTACATTCCCCTAGCATGAAATTCACTTGTGGTACACACTGAACATCCCCATTTTTCTACATTACCCACCAGGTGAATTCAGGTTCATGAAGAGGTTTGCTCTTGCCTAAAGCGGGGAAGACCCAAACTGCTTTTTCCCCAGCATGCTTTTTACATGTACTACAGGGACCTTATCTCCCTCTACAGTATTTAGGGAGCTGGATTGATGGATCCTCTGGTGTTGACCAACCAGGTGGCTTCTGCCAAATGCTTCTCCCAGTGCTTAAATGTTCCGCCACCCATTGCTTTCAACATAGTTTTTAACAACCCATTGTATCGTTCAGGTTTAGCAGAAGCTGGTGCATGGTAGGGAATATAAGAAGTCCGCTCAATGGCATGATCTTTGACCCAAGTATATACAAGAGGATTTTTAAAGTGAATCCCATTACCTTACTCAATTCTTTCTGGAGTGCCATGTTGCCACAGGACTTGTTTCTCAAGACCTAATATGGTGTTTTGGGTGGTGGCATGGGGTACTGCATATGTTTCAAGCCACCCAGTGGTTGCCTCCACCATGGTGAGCACATAACGCTTACCATCGCGAGTTTGTGGCGTAGTCAAATCAACCTGCCATGCCTCCCATATTTGTACTTTTCCATTGCCCTTCCCCCCCAGAGAAGTTTCATCCTCTTGGCTTGTTTAATTGTGGAGCATGCTTCACAGTGATGGATAACCTGTGCAATGGCATTCGCAGTTAATTGCAACCCTTGGTCTCTAGCTGACTTATATGTTGCATCTCTTCCTTGGTAGCCTGAGGTTTCATGGACCCACTAAGCTAGAAATAATTTGTTCTTGTGTTGCCAGACCAAATCTATTTAAGCCACCTCAATTTTGGCAGCTCGATCTACCTGATGGTTGTTTTGTTATTCAGTAGCCCTACTCTTGGGCCCATGAGCATCTGCACCTTTACAACCATATTCTTTATTTGGGCAACAATGTCTTTCCACAGTTCAGCAGCCCAAATAGGTTTATCCCTTTGTTGCCAGTTGTTTTGTTCCCACTGCTGTAACCACCCCCATAAGGCATTTGCCACCATCCATGAGTCAGTGTAAAGATAAAGGCCACCTCTCCCGCTCAGCAACATCTAAGGCCAGCTGGACAGCCTTTACCTCTGCAAATTGGCTTCTTTCCCTGCAGTGGCCTCTGCAACTTGTTGTGTAGGGCTCCACACAGCAGATTTCCATCTGTAGTGTTTCTCCACAATGCAACATGCTCCAGCAGTGAACAGGGCAAATGTATTTTCACCTTCTGGTAGTTCACTGTATGGTGAGGCCTCTTTAGCACACGTTACCTCTTCTGCTGGTGATGTTCCAAACTTTTTACCTTCAGGCCAGTTCATGATGACCTCTAGGATCCCTGGACGGCTGAGGTTCCCCATCCACACTCATTGTGTAATCAGTGCAACCCACTTACTCCAAGTGGCATAAGTAGCAAGATGGGTGGGGGAAACCTCTCCTTTAAACATCCAGTTCAGCACTGGCAGTCGAGGTGCCAGAAGGAGCTGTGTTTCAGTACTGTACTTTGGAAGCAACCTGAAGCCCCTCATACACGGCCAAGATGTCCTTTTCAGTTGGAGTGTAGCACTCTTCACACCCCCTGTACTTTTGACTCCAGAATCCAAGGGGTCAGACTTTGTCTGTCTTGAGGCTCTTTACCAAATGGTCCACAAGCGGGACCTTTCTCTCCAGCAGCATGTAGAGGATGTTCTTTACATCATGTTCCATCCATACAGGCCCCAGGTCCAAGGCACAGGCTGTCTCCTGCTTAATTTGCTCAAAAGCCTACAGCTGTTCAGGGCCCCGAGTAAATTTATTCTTCCATGTCACCTGATAAAGGAGGCTTACAGCGAGGCTGTAGTTTGGAACATGCATTCTCCAAAAGCCCACTACACCCAGAAAAGACTGTGGCTCTTTTTTATTAGTGAGCGGAGACACGGCAGTGATTTTGTTGAACACATCCGTTTGGATGTGACGACATCCGTCTTGTCACTTTATCCCTAGGAAGTGAATTTCCTATGCGGGTCCTTTCACTTTGTTTTGCTTAATAGTGGAATCAGCTCATAGAAGGATTTATTCTCTCTCCTTTTTTGAAAACTTCCTCTGCTGTGTTGTCCCACACGATAATGCCATCAACGTACTGCAGTTGCTTTGGAGCATCACTCTGTTCCAGCGCAGTTTGGACAAGTGGTTGGGCTGTATTTCCATCCCTGGGGATGTTATACTGTAGAATACCAAAGGAAACCATGAAACCATGACAAAACTCAGTTTATTATGGACAGTACCTAAAATACATTTACTTATGTTAACTGAGTATAAATGTTAATTTAGTTCAGTAAAATAGTAAGCAAGCCTGAAGTCCTACAACTGCCATTTCAATAGTAATCATCTGTTTCAAGTAGTGATTTACTACATAAATTCTGAAGTGTTAATTGTTGGTGTTTTCTCTTTTCCTTGTCAACAGGTACTAAACCTTTCTGAAAAGAGGTACGACCTTACCAAGCTTAACCCAAAGGTACTGATTCTTTTCCATATCACACCTCTTTCTCTGTATTGTCAAATGTAATTTAAATGGCCTAATAAGTCTTAAAGCTTTTCAAGACTTGCTGCGGAGTAAGATAACTTTCAAGTGTTATACCTGTTTGGCCTGTGCCTTTCAAAGATATTTTTTTTCTTAGACTTCACACACTGAAACCTGTTGTGGCTACTGAAAAAATTTATTGAGTGAAATAAAATTTACTCCAACTGTGCTTTTCTTGTGTACTCACAGGATATCAGAAGCTAATATGCTCTAGTATACTGTCTAATGGCTGAAGCTAGTGAACTCAATTCAAATGCAAACTTTACTTTCATATTGTCTTTTCATTGCTGCTTCTTTGTACAATAGAGACACAGGGGAAAGACCTGTTGATGTCAGTCTTCTGTTTTTCGTCATGCTTTTTCCTTGTAAGTGTTCTGTGTAGGTCTCTCTGAAGGTGACGTGTCCTATTTGTAGCACAATAGCACTATTTGATAGAGCAGATTCTCAGTTACAGAACGCTATTTTTCAACACAGCCACCACCATAAAGTATGTATTTTTACCAGTGGTGGACAAGAGCCTGCATGCTGGACTTGTGAAAGTCTACATGACCATTTGGAATGTGGCTTGTCTTTCATGTCTCTGCTGAAGCACATCACCCACTGTCTCACTCTGCTAACATCCACTGTTTGGTCTCCACAAATGTTCTGCAAGCGTCAGTGACTGTCAATAGGTGCCATTTTTTCTGCACTGAGGAATTCAATTGCTTACTAGTTTGTCAAACTACCCCACTGCTACAACAATAAACTGTAATGGAATATTGTTGGGAAGGTTCAATCTCTGCTACCACATGTCTGATGTGTTAGACCAGCATAATAAAATAGAAGGCAGTACTTTTGGAGCAGCCCTTGTATTTGTTGTAAAAAACGAATTCAGGTTGCTCTTCAGCAGCTATTATAATGCATGAGTCAGACAGATGCATCCTCATAGCAGTAGATTTAATTTGGAGAAAATTATTTAAAAGGCTCTTATTATTGAACTTTTGAGTACTTAATTCATCATGAAGAATTTAAATTGTTCATGGTTAGTGTTTTTATTAGTGTCCAATATTGTCACTTAAAAATATGCATACAATACACTCCTGCCATCTGGCAATGGCTGAAGAGACAGAGGGGAATGGAAGCAGGTTTCTGCTGAGCACCAGCTGAATCCTCTCCCTGCCTATTTCATCCACCTCATCCAGAGATGCCCCTTTGCAGTAGGTATGAGGCTGTGAAATTTGGTGGAGAGGCAAACAATGACATGAATGAAGGATCATCAAGATTGGACAAGTCACCTAGAACTTTGCCCTATATCATGTCCACTTATCTCAAGAAAAAGAAAGGTGGTTGTCCTAGGTGACCCTCTTCTGAAGGAAGCAGGGAGCCTGATACACCAACTGGACCGATGCCGTAGAGAAGTCTACTGCCTCACTGGGGCTTGGGCCTGAATAAAAGACATTAGTAGAAAACTCAGTAGCCCTAAGATTATTTTCCATTATTGGTTTTTATTGTTGGCAGTGATGAAATAGCAAAAAGTTCTACAGCTATCAAAGAGACTTCAGGGCCTTAGCGTAATTACTTTCCTCTATCCTTTCAGTAGAAGGAAATAGTAATGAAAGGAACAGGCAGATCTCTGATCAGTTCATGGCTTCCGGACTGGACATTGGCAGAACTTCAGGTCTTTGGGTCATGGAATAGTCTGTGCAGCACCAGGTCTCCTGGCACCTGATGGGATGCACCTTTCTCAGAGCAAGGACTGTATGGGAGTTAGCAGGGCTTTTTGATAGAGCTTTGAAACAGATTTGAAGGGAGAGAGGGATAAAACCAGGCTCGCCAGTTATAAGCTATGGTATGGCACACCAAAATTTGAGGGTGAGATCCTTCAGTCTGCTCCATGAGTTGTTAGGTACATTGAAACACTTCCAAAATGTTTCTACATCAGTGCATGCAAATGAGGAGCAAGCAGGAGAAGCTAGAAGTCTTGGCTCAGTCATAAGTGAAACCTGGTGGGAAGACTCCTGTGACTGGTGTGTCAGTTTTGAGCACAGCATAAGAAAATACATAGAGCATCTGAAGGAGAGACTTTGAAGATGGTGAGGTATCTAGAGGCCAAGGCATATGAGAAGCAGATGAAGTCGTATGGTTTCTTCAGCTTAGGGAAGAGGAGGCTGAGTGGTAACCTCATGGCTGCCTACAGCTTTCTCACAAGGGGAATGGAGGAGCAGGCACTGATCACTTCTCTCTGATGACCAGTAACAGGACCTGAGGGAATGGCATAAAGTTGCATCAGTCTAAGTCCAGGTTAGATATTAGGAAAATATCCAGTGTCCAGGCCTGGAACAGGCTCTCGAGTGCAGAGGTCAAGGCACCAATCCTGACAGAGTTCAAGAAGCTTTGGATAATGCTCTCAGAAGTGTGGTTTGAATTTTGTGTGATCCTGTGTGGAGCCAGGAGTTGGACTCCATGCTCCTTGTGAGTCCCTTCCACCTCAGAATATTCTGTGATAATATGTTGAAGAAGCAGTATTATATGGTGATTGAATTTGAATAGGAAAAATGAATGAATCAAACCTTTTGCATATAAAGAAAAGAAATTTTAAACAAAATAAAAATGATTTTAAAATATTTGACCAGGTCAGTGAACGTTCTGTGTCGTAATGTTGACCTTACAAGTATTTTGCTATTTAAAATTAGCTTGGTTTCTAATCGAAAATTCTTTAAGAAATAAAGATCTTCAGAAATGTTTTGATGTATCAGTGGTAGATGGGCTTTGGGAAGAGTGTTTCTTTTCACAAATGTACCATTTTTTTAAACAAAGTGAAAAACAACAGCAGCAACAAAACACTAGCCCATTTTTCTCCTTAAAAGAGCTGTTAACATACTTATTTATATCATATCATTCAAGTGTAACATGTGAAGTAATTCTCTGCAGATTATGGATGTGGGGTGGCCTGATCTCCATGCACCACCTCTTGATAAGGTGTGCACCATCTGCAAGGCTATGGAATCATGGCTGAACAGTGATCCTCAGCGTGTGGTGGTGATCCATTGCAAAGTAAGTGAGTTTTGTGTCCTTGCTGACTATCAGTTTGAATTTATTTTTGAAACGATTGTCCTTTATCCTTACTAATTGAAAAATAAAAAAGAAGATTGCTCTGTTTTTAGTGTTGGAAACTGTTTGCCAAATCTTCAGTTGATTTAAGTAGGCTTAAATCCACTGCACTTGCATACTTTTTATCTGTGCTTTTTTTTTAGTATTCTTGCCTCTATTCTACTAGAGTATAGCATGCAATTATGTTTGCTTCTTCAAAGGACAGCACTTCTTCTGTAACTCTTGAGTTTTTCCAGCTCAGAGGAAAATTCTTCAGAAGCAATTTATATTCTATGACATTTTTGACATTTTGTTGCTGGGCAAGCATAGGTGATGTATCATGGGCTTAACTTCAGTCAGTTGCATCCACACTGCAGATCATCATAGGTTAAGTATCCAAACTGCTTTTAGTATGCTAAAGTGGGTGTTCAGGGTACCTTTTTCTGGGCTACGTTTTTTGTCTGTAAATGTGGCTCACAGTGTTGAATATATAGCACAGCTCTGTATCTCATAGATCATCACTTCACTGTCTGGTATGTCTGGAGGAAATCAGTGCATTGAGTACCTCGTACCTCCTGGACTGAGAGGTTCTAACTGTAATTGCACTGTCATACAGTGAAGCTTGCTATTGTGCAGTGCTGCTGCTTCTCCTTGCTCACATAAGAAAAAATGAAGAAAAGCCTTGATTAGAAACAAATTAGTTCTGAGCAACGAGTTCAGAACAGAGTTAGCAACTGTGCTGCTGATGTAGGTAAATCTCTGTATTGTTGGCAGATGTGACATTAAACAAAATGAGGGTGATATGAGACCGAAACTTCACAGTTTACATTGAGTTGTATAGTCTCTAGTCGTGTGTCACTTGCAGGTAGAATCGAGGCATTAGAGAGTTCTCACTAGCTGAAGGACCACAGCCAGGAGGATGGCCCATATACAGGACAAAAGAAAAGGGGCAAGGTATTATTAGGTATTTTATTTGCAAATTGGCATAGTTGATTCATGCCTCTTGGTGATGACTTAAAAGTTTTCGAACACAAAAATAGATGCAACTATCCTGTGTCAGCTGACAGTCTGAAAATCTTTTGAAATTAGCAAAATCTACCACCTGGTAAATTGCATTGGTCATATGAAGTATTCAATAAAATCTTGAAACTTTTTTTTTTTTTCCTCATAGAAAAATAAGCAACAGTTGGTAGTCTGCTATAGGTGCTCTGGGGTTAAGCGGGTAAAAGCAACAAAACCTGTCAGAAATCATACACTTTTCTGTTGTGGTATAATCCAGCAGGTAGCTGAGCACCACAAGGTTGTTTGCTCACTTTCTCCTTCCCAGGAGGATGGCAGTGAGAATTGGAAAAAGCAAAATAGAACTCTTGGGTTGAAATAAAACTACTTACTAAGGCAAAGAAAAGGAAAAGGATAATGATTATATATAGAAATGACAAATACATATGTAAAAATATATATAACAAGTGATGCACAAGCAATTGCTCACCACCTCCCGACCTACGTAATGTGATTGAAGAAAATCATTACTGCTGGAGAGCTAGGCTTTACTCTGTGTTTTGTCATCCATTTGTGCAAGCTTTCTGCTAATTCAGTAGGACTTGACACACATTGTAGAAACCCTGTTTAATGTTTTTCATGTAAATGTCAACCAGTTTGCAGTAGAGAGGGAAGCTCTTCTGTCCGTCATTAACACCTTTAAACAAGACATGAAATTCATGAGCAAAGAGAGTTTGTGAATCTCCTGCTGTAAAGTTCTGTTCAATATGTGTCAAGTAAAATAATGATCTGCAGTATATTTATTATTAAATTAATAATATCTTTCCTGATGCAGGGAGGAAGAGGAAGGATTGGCGTAGTCATTTCATCGTATATGCATTTCACCAGTGTTTCTACAAGGTCAGTTATGAATAATGCAAAGAAAAAAATACTTATTGTGCTTTTTTAACAAAAAGGAAAACGTAAGAAAAAGGTGTTGTGGAGTTGTTGTAGCAGTTCCCTGCTCAAGGTTTATTATCATGGCTTCTCAGCAATCTTGGGTTGTGTCTTAAAACATCTTGAAGGACCAGGTCTTCATTTGGCTTTAACAAGTGTTTGCTTGGTTTCCTTTTTTTTTCCTTTAGAGGAATTATAGAGGAATTGAATTATGAACTGACAGATGACAGTTTATGTCAATAAAGATTATACATGCTGTCAATTGGATGAAGTATTTTGTTTTTTTGTTTTTGCTTTTTAATCAAATTGTTTTTCCTTAATGTTGTTTTTGCTTTATATATATGTCAATGTTGTATGTTTATATACTTAAACAAACACATGTATGTATGTGATTATATACATACGTATACACTTACACAGAAACACAAACATACAAAATTTCCACTCTTAAGTGCCATGGTTCAGTCAGACTTTATTCTGACTTCACACCAACCTGTCAGTAATGAATTTCAGCACTGCAATGGATGACGTTCTGGATCACTATAGGATAATAGCAAATTTCTCATGGGTAAAAGCCCTTGAGAAAACTTTCAGAGCAGTATGTCACAAAATAATTGATGTATATTTTAGTAAACCTGATTGACAGGTAAAAGTAGGTTAAGAAATGAAGTGCATTATGTATTTGCCAGTATATACTGAAGAAATAAGAATGCCAGTTACTCTGAAATTAATGCCTCCTATTTATTTCCATGGGAACTACAACAAATACAGAGAACATGACACTGTCTGATAGAGCACTTTCTCAGCTGCAGAGCACTATTTTTAACACAACTGCCAGCATTGGTTACACATTTTCACAAGCAATAAACAAGAACCTGCTTTCTTTTTTTCCCTTGGAACTCATTTCATTTGAATGAGACATGGAATTTCAAATTTTAGATGCTAGAGTCTAATCATTTTGAAGCATTTTTTTAAAAAACATCCTGATGCTAATTAACACTGTCAGCTATATCTGTTATGAGGCGCATGGTTTCAGTATAACAGAATGAGCATAGCATGTTACAGGAGAGGTGTGATTAACAGCATTCTTACTGATTTTTGGCTCCTCTGTTTGTGGTGTTTTGATTTTTTTTTTCTGTAGCCCTTGCATTCATCTACATTGATCCTGAAGACCCCCATTGGAGCCATTTCTGTTCTGGGCAGAGAATGGAAGAAAGTGTGTGTTCTTCTGACTATGTTTGGTTCTTAGGTGTACATTTGAAGAATTTGTAGTTATCTGTTGGAGAGCATTTATTCTTCAAAGATATGTATTTTTATTTAAAACATTCATGGCTTTGGTGGCTCAGGGCAGAAGAAACAAAAGTTGGATTAAATTGTTTGACTGCTTGAATGATCCTCTAGCCTGGCATATCTTGCACCTGATGGGCTATATTGCAGTAAGAGCTAGGTAGTGCTTTTCATCTCCATAGTGCTGCTGCTGCTTTTTAAAAACAGGGAGTGTCTATTTCTCACATAACTCACCTACAGAACATTGCGGAAATGATGGCAAGTATCCTTTTCCTTACTTTTGATACATTTTATTGCATTGTTTCATGATGGAAATGTTCAAATAATTGCGTAAGGGAAAAGATCCTTGGACTCCAGAAGAAACCTGCCTTAAAGGTTGGAATATGAAGGTGTCAGTAAGAAACAAAAAATATGTGACCTGTAAATGCTAGGGTTTTTGGCTAGATAGTTTTTTATTTTCTTCTTCTTTCATTTTCTTTTTTCCCTTCCAACTACTTTGCTATATTTCAAGCAGTAACCTGATGAATTTCCAAGATCACACCAAAATGGAATAACATGGTGTCTGTGCCTCTGTTTTGACAGTGCTGATCAGGCTCTAGACAGATTTGCTATGAAGAAATTCTTTGATGATAAAGTTTCAGCTTTAATGCAACCATCCCAGAAAAGGTATTTGGCTTATTTTTAATTCATACCAATAGGAAATGTCATTGTTATATTCTGCCCCCATACTTTAATCCCTTCTTTGCTGTATGAAGGCTATTTCCAAAAGATTCTCTAGCAACTTCTGAACTCTTAGTACTTTATCTTGTACTGATCTTCACTGATGAAATTGTACCCTCAATTCCAGCATATAGATTGAGGTAGATTAGATCTTCTGTACCACACAGCATGGTTTTTCAGTGTATTGTTTGTTAGCAAAAAGAGGGTACCACTGTTTGTTTCTTATTTGCTGCAAGATAAAACCTCTTTTTTATGCAGTATTAATGATGCCTATGGAGTACTTGCTAACTAATGTGCAATAAAGATTTTTTATTACCACTTGCTTGTAGGATCTGTAGATTGTCCAACTGTTCCATGTCCATGCTATTAAGTTCTTGTTAAAACATTCACTATATATTCTGTCTATGTGGATGTCTTACCTGTTCAGTCCATCTGCACAAATAAGACTGTGTTAGGATTCAAATGAAGCAGTTTGGGAAGTGAATAGTTCTGAGGTTGGCTCTGTGCCTGCTTTTGGTATACAGTAACCAAGGCTTCATACCAAAAGAGACTTGATATCCATTAGACAAGTAACTCTGATATAGCATGATCTTCTTCTACAAACGTAAAAATTCCCCTGGATTTGATTGAATAATTACTGCTTAGGTTTGGTTTTAGTCAGCATGCAGACAGTAGTTTTTAGAAGTCGTGTAAAGGATAAGGCTTTGCTAGTAATTAAACTAGAAAAAAAACCCAGCAAACATACGACACTCAATTTTCTTCATCTCTAAGTAAGAAAAGCTTTTCCATTGCATCATAAACTTACTTGGTATTTTTAAGAGTCCTTTTTCACTTGAAAAATAATAGCTATGCTGCAGTGTGCAATGCTGTGCAGTTTATGAGCAGTCCTGCACTATGCACGTTTCCAAATGAAAATAGCAGCAATGCAATGATTTTCACATTACTATAATAATTTTCCTCTGGTACTGACTGAGATGACTTCCTAGAATAAAGGTGTTATTTGTCCACGTTAGTCTTTCTGTTAATATTTTTGTTGGGACCTTAAAACTTCTGCTTTAATGAGGAAGTGTGCTTCAGTGTAAATGGAGTGGGGTCCATTTCATACTGTTGCAAGAGCCAATTCAGACTTTTAGTTGTGAATAAAAATGCATACCAAAATGATTGATTTCGCTATTGCTTCTAGTTACTTCCATGTTTAAAGTAGTGATGTAAATAACTAAAATGAAGACTTTCGGCATTACCAGTTAATCAGCTATGTATTCAGTAATTTTGTAAATTAAAATGTATTTTCATGCTGTTTTGCAAAGATCACTCTTCTAGAGCCATAAGTGATGTCACAATGCTTTCAGTACCCATGGACTAGAAATATTAGCGTAAAGAATGTACTTCCCTGATACGGTTGTATTTCTGCTACTAGCTAATGAAGATAAACTTTGCATTTTTAGATATGTGCAGTTTCTAAGTGGCCTTCTATCTGGATCTGTGAAAATGAATACAGCTTCACTTTTCCTGCACTATGTTATCCTTCATGGCATCCCAAGCTTTGATGCTGGGGGAGGTAAATTATGTATATTTTCATATCCCTGTGTAGGTTTAAAGCCTTCTATTCATTCTGAAACTTTCAAAAATCATGCATGAAATTCAGAGTAACAGGAAATCATAGAATGGCTTGGGTTGGAAGGGATGTTGAAGGTCATTTAGTTCCAACTCCCCTGCACTGGGCAGGTTGCCTACCGCTAGATCAGGCTGTCCAGGGCCCCATCCAACCTGGCTGTGAGCACATCCAGGGTGGGAGCATCCACAACATCTTTGGGCAACCTGTTCCAATGCCTCCCCACCCTCTGGGTAGGAAAGTTTCCTCCTAATATCTAATCCAAGTCTCTTTTTGTTTAAAAAAATTCCCCCTTGTCCTATCTCTGTCAGGCCATGTAAAAAGTTGGTGAGTTGATACTCCTTGATATCAGTCTAATAATTCCCATTAAATGAACCAGAAGAGAAATACTGTATAAGGAAATAATTTTTTGTCCTCTGTTAAATAAAGAAATTATGCCTGTTTTCTGAACAGTTGTGCTCCCAGTTCCTGTAGAAGAGCTGAGAACCTTGTTTTATGTTTTATGGTCAAGTTTCCTTCTTCTTTAGGACATAAATGTAATTATAATTTTCTTTCTTCTCACTAGAACCCTTAAAAAAAAACTTTCTTCCCAATTCGGAGTTAGTCTCAAGACCAGGAAGAAGCAACTTTTTCTTAAATTATAACTTACACTTTTTAAAGAAAAAGCCAGTTATGCTTTGAATGTATTCACAGTTCACATTTTATCACTTTGCATGCCACTTTACTCAGTCTGGATATATGTGAAATTTCCAAGGTCTAAGATTCAGACAAAAAAAAAAAACAGTTACAAAAATTGCCTTGTTTACTTCTTCACAGCTTGTCGGCCTTTTCTGAAGTTATACCAAGCTACCCAACCCGTGTATACATCTGGAATATAGTAAGTCTCAGTTATTTTCCTTTGTTTTTAAATATGTTTTAATTCTTACGATTACAGAATTCCATAATTCTGTGTTTTTGTATGCCTTTTTTTTTATCTCCTTCAAGTAGTGTAGAGTCAGAAAATCAAAACCGAATCTGCATTGCTATAGAGCCAGCCCAGCTTTTGAAAGGAGATGTTATGGTAAGTTAATCGTACTGAATGAAAGTGTAGTATTTTGCCATTGAGATTATTGTCTCCTTTCTGTTTTGGAAGTTTGTAATAAATAAATACATAAAATGATCTTGCAAAAACAGAGTCATGGAATCATAGGATGGGTTGGGTTGGAAGAAACCCTTAATCATCTTAGTTTCAACCCCCTTGTTGTAGACAGGGATACCTGATACCTCCCATTAGAACAGGCTGCTCTAAGCCCCATCCAGAGTGGCTTGGAATGCCTCCAAAGTGGGGAATCCACAACCTCTCTGGGCAACCTGTTCCAATATCTCACCACTCTCACAGTAAGGAATTTCTACCTGATATGTAGTCTAAATCTACTCTCTTCCAGTTTGCAGCCATTTCCCCTCATGCTATCTCTACATGCCCTTGTAAAAAGTCCCTCTCCTGCTTTCCTGTAGGCCTCCTTCAGATACTTGGAGGCCACTATAAGATCCCCCCAGAGCCATCTTTTCTCCAAGCTGAAGAGCCCCAACTCTCTCATCCTGTCCCTGCAGGGGAGGTGCTCCAGCAAGACTATTCATCCACTGAAGTTGAAATGGGAGGTTTTAAAACTATCACTCATGGTTTCCTTTTGCTAAACTAATATATTGGTTCTTAAACTAATGAACAAATTCCTATTGCTAAACAAACCAATCTATATAATGGTGGGGGAGTTTGGGGCTGTTTGGTCCCAGATAGTGGATTCAGTGCAGGTTGCACGAGTCCATTTGTCTATCTCTGTTCCTGCCTTCTTGCTAGTACACAGCCTTTTGACTGTCTCCTGCAGCTCAGTCACTGTCGCAGGAGGTCCTTCACCTCAGTGGCACAACTTAGGTGAGTTTGCCACTCACCTCTACTCCAGGAGCAAGGTCCAGGCACCAGGGCTGACCAGGGCCTGCACAACTTCTTCTTCCTTTACTGCTCTGTCTGGGCAGAGGCATTGGTAATGTCCAGGGTAGGTGATGCATACGCCCCTTTTAGAGCTGCATTTTTAGCTTGGCATTGAGTGCTCACCATTCTGCCTCAAGGGTTAGCTGGAATGAGTGCTACTTGCTTCTGCAGCTGGCTGAACCTCAGTTCCCTGATGTATGATCTACTACCCCGGCTGCTGCAGCATGCTGTGGGTGACACCCACATTGTTTGCCTGCCCTGTGCTTGGTAGGCAGCGATACGGTGCTCTCCATTCTGAGGCTTCTTTTAGGGGTGTGGGTGCAGTCTTTGCAATGCCTATGGTGTGTCAGCCTCGTTTGTGAGAACTGCCCATAGCTATAGGGTTGCTCTGCTTTCTTGGTGTTTCCCTGGCAAAGGAAATCCCTGAAACTTCCTTGTATCTTGAGATTGGTTGCTCTGGTACTGGCCAAGCTGGATCCAAAGCAGCTGATCTCGATGACTGATACACTACAAAGTAGGTGAAATACTAAAAAATAGGTTGAGAATTTAGTTAGCACCCTTTATTTTTACATGATTGAAAATTCCTATAAAGCTCAGGCTGGTATGTTTTAAGGAACAACAAGAATTTCTCTCAGCATTTCCATTTTATAGCATCAAGTACAGAAATGTTTGTAGTATCTATATTAAAGTTGTCTTGGGGAATATTTGTGACTCAGTGTTAGATTATCCTTGTCCTGCATCTTGGCAGGCAAGATCTGCAATCATAAAACTAGATGCTGTTTCCTGTGTGCAGAGCGTAACTATACTGAACTTCAGCACTGTCATTTTGTATCTCTTTGCTTTCTTTCTTGCTTGTGATTTGCAGTTACACATGAGGTAAGTAAAGAAATACAGTTGCTGTGCCTTTCAATTAAACTAAGAGGGCAGGGGATCAAGTAGAATGAATAAGGATGGGGTGAGACTATATTGTGAAGAATGAGTATTCCTGATATATATTGCTAGTAGGTTCCAGAACGACTTTTTATATGGTGTATTTTTTTTTTAACCGAGAAATGTTAGACTTGAATGTTTCCTGTTTTCCTATTCCCTTTCCTTTTTCCTTTTTTTTCCCCTAAATTTTGGAATAATCATTTTGATTTTCTTCCTCCTTCTTTCCTTTACTTTTTTCTCTTCGCCATTCAATTTAGAACATCTTTCTATATTTCTTGCAAAAAAAATTTTTTAAATATCCTGTTATAAATTTATATTCTGGAGGTCTGGGACATTTCCAAATTCAAGATTTGTTGTGCTTATCAGAGAAGTCTACACAAACAGTATATGTAAAGTGTTTAAAAGGAAAAACGAGCAAGCAGTTTTTTCACTAACGCTTTTTGAAACAGATCAACTTCATTAATCCTAAGCTATGCTGAATGTTTCTGAAATTCTGAATTCTGAACAAGCCAACATCTTATTCAGCATGGTATTATTTCCCAAACGAAGTCTTCCATTCAATTACACGTGTTTATTGGCAGTGATTAAGCAAAACCATTAAGGGTTTCAGGAAAAAAAAAAAAAATAGGATGCCCTGCCTCCAATTCCAAAAGATTTATCTAATCGAACAGCATTGCTTAAAAATAATTGGTTTGAAAGACTTGTTTTAGGTTTAGAAGATTCATTAACACTGTGATGATACAGCAGTGCCATATCTGTTGAAAAGCTGCATTGACATCTGATAATGCATATAGTTATTTCCCAGCATATTTCACTAGCTTGTATTATTTTTCAATAGGGCATCAGATGATAATGGAGTCAAAATTCCAAGCAAGACTTCAACTCTTAGCTGTCTGAAGGCAACAGCAGAACAGCTCTGTCTTCCTTATGGCCACCAGTTTAACCTAAATTTGTAAACAAAACACTCTAACCAAACTTCAAATGCTTTTTGAAATAAAGAAGTTGTAATGGAAAGCTTTCTCAAAGCGGAAAGCTGTACCTTGATTGTTTCTTATAATCACCATAACGATGCCTGATTAGATTAGAATCACTGGCAGCTTACTTCTGTTTCTGTGTAGACTTAAGTGAATTTCTATATAGACCAACTGTTTTGAAACAGACTTAAATTGTTAAGATGACGTTCACACTTGAAAATGTTTCTGCCTATCAGGTCTTTATGCATTGCTCCTCCTGTTTCTTTCAGAAGTTTGGTTAGAGTGAGAACTTTTGGAGAAGTTATTTTTCAGGTGAATGACTTTCTTAACTGAAAGGTGGAGGAAGGAGTAAAGTTTAAGCTGTTCTGCAGGATAATCCCTAGGGCTGCTGCTGAAGAGACAAATAGCTATCTCAACATGAATAATATTCAAAGAGTGTGCTGTTGAATCAAACAGATCTTTAACAGAAACTTACCTTTATTTTCCTTCTCTTGAAAAGTGTGCTGCTTCAGACTTACCAGTTGGGGGCTGGTAGTACTGTCAGTGCAGCTTATAGCCAAACCCATGTATGATTTTTACAGATGTATTTTGACTGCTGTTTTCCATGCCTTTGCTGACAGATACTCCTGGTATATGGTCTAAAATGCACCATGTTTTTGTATGCACCACGTCAGTTCTGATGAACTGCTGGAATTTAAGGCATCAGAGAGTTAGTGTATTGAAGGCAGAAAGCAAAAGCTTACGTTAGAATTTAAAATCCAGTAGTATGAAGAATTTATTAGCTGTGTTTCATCCCAAACCCCTACATCTTCCTTGTATTACTCCAGTTCCCTTCAGTTTGAATAACTGTTAGTTTCTTGGTTATTCATTATCTTCTTTCCAGAATACACTTTTTTTTTTTTTCATTCTGGATTAGAAAAAGATTACTTTTGTGTTACTTTATTATTTTTTGTTTTCAGTACTTTTCAGTAGCATCCTTAATTGTAAAACCTTGAAATCCCTTTCAATCTGGTGACTAATGTAAACATAATGTTGATTCTTGTATTCCCTTTAAAAATGCTTAGTGATCATGAATTGCAGTTGACTAGGAAGTGGTAAGTAAAATATTGATAGGCCTGATCTAAAGGAGGGTTGTGTTAAAGAATAGTGTTATTTTGTTCACTTTTAGCCACTCTAATTCCTATTAGATGGATTTTGCTGTCTTTTTCTAGTCTGGGTATCAAGACTACTATAAGCTGCCAACAGTAACATTAAAAAAGATCCTATTATCACTAGAGCGGGTTTAAAAAAATGTCCTAGTGTAGATGTAATCAGCTTGTATGACTTCTGAGAAGGCTTCTATAAAATCTGTGCATTCTTTACTTATTTTGAAATGGCTGTGCTGTAGTTTATGCTAATTTGGTGGGTGCCGTGAAGAAGTATGGATACGAGTCAGCATTCCCACATAGTAGTGGCAAATGTGATTCTGAATGATAGTTTACTGATTGGTGATTGATACTGATAAAGATAGTATTTTTTTGTGACGCACCCAGAACTATCTTTTCTTTAAAATTCTATAATAACGTGTTTATTTCTCCTTCTAGCTGAAGTGTTACCATAAAAAGTACCGATCAGCTACTCGTGATGTGATTTTTCGCCTTCAGTTTCATACTGGAGCTATTCAAGGATATGGGTTGGTGTTTGGTAAAGAGGACTTAGACAGTGCCAATAAAGGTACTTGCCTTCTGTGATTGCTTGGATAAGTATGTGGAAGAAGTGCATGTGCGTGTCTGTGCATTTGATGGTAATCTTCAAGATCTGTTTTTGGGATTCTTTTTTTCTATCCTTTTATTTAGGGGGAGGGACATTACTTTGTTTTAGTTTAACTCGTAGCACTGTAACACAGGCAGAACCCCAATGAAAACGGAAGTTTTTCATTTGGGTTAAGCTGTCAAAATGATTTCATTATTACTTCATTGTCCTTAACTGACCTTCTCATGTTTTTAATAGAATCATAGAATTTCTTGGGTTGGAGAGGACTGTAAAGATCACCTAGTTCCAACCCCCTTGCTGTAGACAGGGCTGCTACCCACCACACCAGGCTGCCCAAGGCCCCATCCAACCTGGTGTGGAACACCTCCAGGGATGGGACACCCCCAGCTTCTCTGGGTAGCCTGTGAAGGTGCCTCACCAGTTTCATAATGAAAAATTTTCTCCTAACAACAGACATGTTTAAAACAGTGAGTCCATTAGACACCATTGTAGGAATTAATAAGCAATTGTGTTTTTTGTGAAGGTAACAGTCAGAAGCTCTGATGCTGGTTTTGTGACCTAGCGTATTTGAATATGGTGCTCTTATTTCATGCTTCTGAACCAGTATCCAAAAATGGAGGCAAAATTTTTTTTGAAATATTTGAAAATGTTTCAAGTTACTCTTTGTATTTCGCAAAGGATTACTGCAGTTTTGTTTTGTTTTTATAGGAAGGATTGCAATTCTGCTACCCTATGTTTCTAACAAACTAAAACCAAATATGTTTTCCTGCCACATGTGCTTATAAGAAAGCTTTATGGTCAAGTGTAGGGATTTTGTAAATATACAGAACTATTCCAGTTTTCTAAAAAAAACCCTAAAACTCAGTGTTCAGTTTTTAGGGGGAAGTTTGGGAACAGTTCATATTTTCTGTTTGTGACTGTTCTTAGAAGTAAACAAAGCTACAGATGATGCTTAGTCTTTCCTGGAGAAGGTAGGGAAAAGAATGTGTGGCTTTTTTAGAAGCAAATCACTAGAATCCAAGTGATAAGAAAAGTGTGACAAGGGTACATGTATTAATAGCTACAGAGAATTCTGATCTGGAAATTTGGAATAGCTTGTTGATGTATTAACCTTTATTTTCAGATGACCGTTTCCCTGATAGTGGCAGAGTGGAATTAGTGTTTTCAGGAACTCCAGAGAAAATTCAAGGTGAGTTCACAGGAGGAAAAAAATCTTGGCAATAAAACGCATTGAAAAGTGTATTTATAAAACCCAAAAAACAACTTTTTTTCTCTCTTGTTCTATTTGTCTTGTCTGAAATTCAACTTTTAATATTAAAATATATAATATACTGATTGTTTTAAATGTGAATAATTGAGTGGAGACACTGCATAGGAGTCAACATACATAATTTTAAGAGTATGCCAAAAGTGTTGTTAATGACCAGTAGAAAACATTTCTTATGTCTGTGTAAATTATGACTGGTATATTTAGGTTAGTCCAATGTAAGTGACAGCAGTGGTCCTTCCCATAACCTTTTTGGATGTTATAACTGATTATATTTGTTATAGTGAAGTTTTGACTCTCTTGGTTTAGCACAAGGAAAGGTATTTATAGCTGTGTTGGAGATCAGCTTCCAAGTTGATGTAAAATAATTGGAAATCTGTTTTTAACTGCTGTCTCTGGGGTTAAATGTCTAGGATTAAGAGTTCACCTTTAAATATTTGTTTACAATTTCTGCAAATGACTGTTTCACATTTGAAAATATTATAGTCTAAATGCAAGATATCTCAGGTCCATCTCTATTGAATCCATGGTCATCTGTGAAGTCAGGAGAGATTGCCACAGGATTTGTCTGACCAAGTCTTGAAAGCCTCCAAGGATAGAAAGTTCTCAACCTCTCTGTGCAGACTGTTCCAATGTCTGTCTGCCCTCAGAGTGCAATCATTTTTTCATTATAAAGAAACTCTAAACTTCTCTGGATTCAATTTATGTCTGTTCCTTCTTATCCTCCCACCTTGTATCCACCTGGCTCTGTTTCCTTAGTGGCTGTTGTCAGGTCACCCCAAAATCACCTCATCTCCAGGCTGAAGAAGCCCTGGTTCTTCTACCTTTCCTCACAAGGCAGTCCTGACTACCTTGGTAACTCTCCCTTGAACTCGCAATATTTTATTCATGTTTTTGTTATACCAATTCCAAACCAATAGAAAATAACCATCAGTGATACCAGCTTTTAGAAAGGATGCAGTTGCTAGGTAATTCTAAATCTGTGTATGACAAACGTGGCTTTTTTTTTTTTCCTTCTACCTGCACGTAGAAGCTCAGGACTGTAATATTCTTTTCCTTATGATTTTAACTATCCTTGTTTTGAAAGTATTACTGCTTATTTTGAACAATTTAGGACATATTTCTCAAGACACAGCTGTGGAGTTGGTATCTAAGGATTCCTTTATCCCCAGTCCATATAGAGAAACAAGGGCAGAAAGCTGGTTTAATCTCTGTCTGTATCAATCAGTGTCAAAGCTAATACTGAGGTCTTGATGCTCATGCTTTGCTTTTGAATCCCTGGACCACACCTTAATTCCGTATGGCATACATTTAAAAGGTGAATGTTATGTTTATCTAAGGGAATAAAAATGAGGATTGCTGATGAAAATTCTAAGTATGTTTGGAAGAGCATGCTTACGTGAAGCCAGACATCTGAATAAATTTGCAGTCTCAGGCTCTGCAGGGTTGCTGGAGATTGGAGGAGGCAACAGAGACACCCTGGATGAACTGGCAAAGAAGCAGGCTGGCAGTATTGAACTTTCTCTGTGCACCTTTAATGTTACACTTTTCTGGTATCAGAATGATGGTTTATAATAAAAGTTTATCATTCCTTTATTGCCATTTCTTTATAGATATTGTGGTTTCAACCTGGGATGCTGTCTGGACATGCAGAGATGGGATCAGGAAAGCCAGTGTGCAGATGGAACTGCACTTGGTGAGGGATGCAAAAAACAGCAAGAAGGAATTCTTTAGGTACATTGGTCAGAAGAGATGGGCCATAGAGGACATACCCCCCCTGATAAATGAGTAAGAAGAACTGCCTACAACAGACATGGGGAAGGCTGAGGTACTCATGAGTTCTTTGCCTCAGTCTTCAGTAGCAGCCAGGAGTTGCATCTCTCACATCCCTCAACCTCACATCCCTCAACCTCCAGATGGGAAATGGGGGAGCAAACTGTAAGAGCAGAGTAAGTCTAAGACTACCTCATGAGACTGAATGTGTGCAAGTCTATGAGGCCAGACAACATGCATTCCAGGATCCTGAGGGAGCTGGATGATGTGGTTACCAAGCTGCACTCCATCATATTTGAAAAGTCATGGCTACCAGGTGAAGTCCCTGGTAACTGGAAAAAGGAAAACATCACTCTCATTTTTAAGAAGGAGAGAAAGGAAGACCTGGGGAACTACAGGCCTGTTATCCTTATGTGAGTGACATCTGTACCTGTGAAGATCATGGAGCAGATGCTCCTGGAAGAGATGTTAAAGCACACGACGGTTAAGCAGGTGATTCCTGGACAAAGCCAACATGTCTTCACCTAGGGCAATCTGGTGACCTTCTGTGATGGAGTGATGAGTGATGACATCGGTGGACAAGGGGAGGGTAACTGAGGTCATCAGCTTGGACTTCTGCAAGGCTTCTGACATTGTCCTGCATCACGTCCTTATCTCTGAGTTAGAGAGGTGTGGGTTTGAAGGGTAGACTATTTGGTGGATAAGGAAGTAGTTGGAAGGTTGCAGCCAGATGGCTGTGGTCAGTGACTGTCATGAGTTGTGTCCCTCAGGGTTCTATCTTCAGACTCTTAAATGTCTTTATCAGTGACACAGATGATGGGATTCAGTGCACCCTAAGCAAATTTGCAGATGACAGCTAGCTGTGTGGTGCAGTTGATATAGCAGAAGGACGGAATGCCAGCCAAAGGGATCTGGACAAACTTGAAAGGGACCGTGTAAACCTGATGAGGTTCAACAAAGCCAAGTGCAAGATGTTGCACTTGAGTCAGATAGCCAGAAAGGCAAGGGAAGTGATTTTTACTCTTTCTCTGCCTTTGTGAGGCTCCACATGGAGTACAGTGTTCAGGTCTGGGGCCCCCAACACAGGAAAACTATGGAATTTTTGGTGCAGGCTCAGAGGAGGGCCTCAGAGGTAATCAGAAGGCTGGAACACCTCATGTATGAAGACAGGCTGAGGGAGCTTGGCTTGCTCAATCTGGAGAAGAGAAGGCTGCAAGACCTCATTTCATTCAGTGTTAAAAAGGAGATTATAAACAGGAAGGAAGTCAACTTTTTAAATGGGTAAATAGTGATAGAACAAGTGGAGATGGTTTTAAACTGAAGTGTGAAAACTGAAAGACTTAGATTAGATGTCAAGGAAAAGTTTTTCACTGAGAGCATGTTGAGGTGCTGGAACAGACTGCCCAGAGAGGTTGTGACTGTCCTGTCCCTGGAGGAGTTCAAGGACAGGCTGGTTGGGGCCATGAGCAACTTCTTCTAGTTCTTGATCTAGTAGCTGGCAACCCTGCCTGTGTAAGAGAGTTGGAACTTAATAATTTTGAAGTTCCTTCTAACTCAAGACATTCTATGATTCATTCTTACAAACTGTTCAGTCATGTCTGTCTGTGTAGAGCTGGGTGGACCATCTGCGTTGTGTTCAGGAACTGATACGAGTTCTCAGAGTTCCATTGTAAACAAGTTTGAGACAAAATTCTGCACTCGTTCCTTCTTCTATAAATGCAAATAAAGGTCTTTTTAGTTGGTTTGTATAATCTTTCTTCCCCTGTTGCTGATTTAAGTATACGGTATTGTGAGAACAAAGTTTTAACAGTGTTGTATGTATAATTTAAAGATGATTTTTGTCTCAAAAAGATGTTAATTTTTTAGGATGTGAACTCCTTCAGAATGATCATGGAGTGGTAGTTGATCACAATACCTCAGACCCGCTGATACGCTGGGACTCTTACGAAAATATGAGCTCCGATGGGGAAGGTGAGTAATTTTGTCTTGACAGCAACTAAAATCCTTTGGCAACTGTGCAAGAGTGTTTAAAGGGGATGAAAGTGAGCTAATTTGTTTGAACCTAATGGTGCTGTGCTGATGTGAGGAGGTAGATGCCACTATTACCCTCTGGGGGCTCTTACAGAAAGAGACGGTATCTGCAGGACTGTTTCTCCCACTTTTTCTCACTCCTGTCTCCCAGCTGATCACAGAATCGTAGGGGCTGGAAGGGACCTCTAGAGATCATCGAGTCCAACCCCCTGCCAAAACAGGTTCCCTACAGCAGGTCGCACAAGTCGGTGTCCAGGGGGGTCTTGAACATCTCCAGAGAAGGAGAATCCACAGCCTCCCTGGGCAGCCTGTTCCAGCACTCCGTCACCTCACCTAAAGACGTTCTTGTGCACATTTGTGCAGAACTTCCTATGCCGCAGTTTCTGGCTGTTTCCCCTTGTCCTGTCTCCACGCACTGCTGAAAACAGTCTGGCCTCACCTCTCTGCCCCCCACACCTTAGATACTGATGGACCTGGATCAGGTCCCCTCTCAGTCTCCTTTTCTCAAGGCTGAACAGACCCAATTCACTCAGCCTTTCCTCATAGCAGAGATGCTCCAGGCCCTTCACCATCTTTGTGCCCCTCTGCTGGACTCTTTCCAAGAAATCCCTGTCTGTTTTGTACTGGGGAGCCCAGAACTGGACGCAGTGCTCCAGATGAGGCCTTACCAGGGCAAAGTAGAGGGGGAGGATCACCTCCCTCGACCTGCTGCCCATGCTCTTTTTAATGCATCCCAGGATGCCATTGGCCCTCTTGGCCACAAGGGCACACTGCTGGCTCATGGCCGACCTGTCGTCCACCAGGACACCCAGGTCCCTCTCCACAGAGCTCCTCTCCAGCAGCTCATCCCCCAACCTGTACTGGTGCATGCAATTATTCCTCCCTAGATGCAAGACTCTACACTTGCTTTCGTTAAACCTCATCCAGTTTTTTTCTGCCCAGCTCTCCAGCCTATCCAGGTCTCACTGAATGACAGCACAGCCTTCAGGCATGTCAGCCAATCCTCTCAGCTTCGTATCATCAACAAACTTGCTGAGGGTGGCCACCATCCCCTCATCAAGGTCACTGATGAAGATGTTGAACAAGACCAGACCCCTGAGGAACACCACCAGTTACAGGTCTCCAACTAGACTCTGCACTGCCAACAACGACCCTCTGTGCTCTGCCTGTCAGCCAGTTCTCAACCCACCTCACTGTCCACTCATCTATCCCACACTTCCTCAGCTTTGTTATAAGGATGTCGTGGGAGACAGTATCAAATGCCTTGCTGAAATCAAGGTAGACCATATCCACTGCTCTCCCCCCATCCACCCAGCCAGTGACATCATCATAGAAGGCTACCAGGTTGGTCAAGCATGACCTCCCCCTGGTGAACCCATGCTGACTACTCCTGATCACCTCCTTTTCTTCCAGCTGTCTGGAGATGGCATCCAGCACTAACTATTCCATCACCTTTTCAGGGACAGAGGTGAGGCTGACTGGCCTGTAATCTCCTGGATCTTCCTTCTTGCCCTTTTGGAAGACCAGAGTGACATTGGCTCCAGTCTTCAGGCACCTCCCCCATCCTCCAAGACCTCTCAAAGATGACAGAGAGCAGTTCAGCAGTCACCTCTGCCAGCTCCCTCAGCACCCGTGGATGCATCCCATTGGGTCCCATGGATTTATGAAAATCGGTGTTGCCTGGGTGCTCTCAGATTGCCTCTTCCCTGACTAAAGGGAAATCTGCCATTCCCCAGACCCTCTCACTAACCTCCAGGGTCTGGGATTCCCAAGGGAGAGCTTTTTCACTGAAGCAAATAAGAATAAGAAGCAAAGAAGGCATTCAGTATCTCTGCCTTCTCAGCATCCCCCGTTACCAGAGCACCCCCCTCACTTAGCAGGGGAGCCACATTCTCCCTTGTCTTCCTTTTACTGTTAACATACTTTAAAAAGCCTTTTTATCCTTTATCCTTTATCACCTTTGCCAGATTCAATTCCAAGCAGGCTTTAGCCTTCCTTGTCTCAACTTTGCAGGCCCTGACAACATTTCTATATTCTTCCCAAGTGGTCAGACCCTTCTTCTTTCCTTTGAGTTTGTGCACAAGCGCCTTGCTCATCCACACAGGTCTCCTGCCACCCCTACCTGATTTCTTGCTCACAGGGACGCACTGATCCTGAGTTTGGAAGAAGGGCTGCTTAAATGCTGACCAGCTCTCACAGACCCCCTCACCTTCTTACACCCTAGCCCATAGCATAGCTCCAAGTAGGTCCCAGAAGAGACCAAAGTTGGCTCTCCTAAAGTCCAGCATAGCAATCCTACTTTTTGCTTTGCTTCTTCCACTCAAGATCTTGAACTCCACCATCTTGTGGTCACTACAACCAAGCTGCCCCCGACCTTTACTTCCTTGACAAGCCCGCCCTTATTAGTGAGAATAAGGTCAAGCAATACCCCTCCCCTCATTAGTTCCTCCACCACCTGCATCAGAAAGTTGTCTTCAACACATTGCAGGAACCGTCTGGACTGCAAGTGCCTAGCCATGTTGCTTATCCAGCAAATATCTGGATAATTGAAGTCCCCCATAAGCACCAGCAGGGATCGTGACGCTACTTCCAGTTGCTTGTGGAAGGCCTCATCAACCTCCTCCTCCTGATCAGGGGGCCTGTAGTACACACCCAAAACAGTGTCAGCCATACCAGCCCACCCCTTGATTCTTACCCACAAGCTCTCCACTGCCACACCACTCTCCCCCAAGCGGAGTTCAATTCTAGCTGCTCTCTCTCATAAAGAGCAACTCCACCACCCCACCTCACCAGCTGATCTTTCCTAAAAAGCACACAGCCCTCCATAACACCATTCCGGTCATGCGAGCTGTCCCACCACGTCTCCATATTGCAGTGAGATCATGGCCTTGTGACCGCACGCAGATCTCCAGCTCTTCCTGTTTATTTCCCAATACTGCGTGCATTAGTGTACAGACACTTTAGGGAAGCAGCATCCCCCTGCCACTCTCCATCCCTTTGAACTCCACCCTCATCACCCATCAAGCTCTGTTTTGAGCCTCAAAGTACTCACTCAACCCCAGTGGCCCTCATTTTGTCCCCTACCCCTTTCTTACCTAGTTTAAAGACTAATTTAAAAACTGATGTTGCACAGCTGTGTTTCCCTTTGTTAAGTCTGCTTTCCCAGAGGCACTACCAGTCTCTGAGCCATAGCTCAGCTCTAGCCAGCAGCAGGTCCCTTTAGGAGCTGGTTCTGATTTGACTTGGGGCAGCTTCTGGACACTTCCCAGTGATGCCACACCACCTCTACCAAAGCATTCCCACATAAGCCCAGTGCTGGCTTATATGTGACCCAGTGTCACACCTGGATCTGTATATGCAACTCCAACGTTGTTGCAAGTAGAAATGGGAGGGAAGGTATTGAATGGATGGCATGGATCCAATGGATTCTTGTTTTTACAGTTCTTTTGTTCAGAAATACAAGATAGCTGGAATTAAGATACATAATCATAGAACAGCTTGGGATGGAAGAGACCTTAAAGATCATTTAGATCCACCCCCACTGCTGTGGACTAGGTTGCCATCCACTCCATCAGACTGCTCAGGGCCTCTTCCAACTTAGCCTTGAACATCTGCAGGGATAAGGCCTCTATAGCTTCCCTGGGCAGCCAGTTCCAGTGCCTCACAACCCTCAGAGTAAAGAATTTCTTCTTAGCATTTTATTCTAAATCTTCTCTATTTTAATTTAAAACCATTTCCACTTGTCCTATCACTAGCAGGTTGTGCAAAAAACCAGTCTCCCTCCTGTTTATGAGGTCCCTGTAGGCACTGGAAAGGTGCAATTAGGTTTTCCCAGAGTCTTCTCCAGGCTGAACAGGTTCAGCTCCCTCAGCCTTTCTTCGCATAAGGGGTATTCCAGCACTGTTAATCTTTGTGGCCCTCCAACAGCTCTATGTCTTTCCTGTGGTGAAGGTCCCAGGCCTGGGTGCTGTACTCCAGGTAGAATCTCATGAGGGCACAGTAGAAAGGGTCAGTCATCTCCCTCTCTCTCTGGCCTATTTTGACAATGCTCAGGATACGTTTGGCTTTCTGAGTTGCTGATGATTCCTGTCAAGCTTTTCATCCCCTAGAAACCCCCCAACTCCTTCTCTGCAAGGCTGCTTTCACTGAGTTTTTCTCTGTGTGTATACATACCTGGAATTATATATCTGGAATTGCCCCAACCCACGTGTACTACCTTGTGCTTGGCCTTGTTGAACCTCAATAGTCTCACGTGGGCCCACTTCTCAAGCCTGTCTTGATAACTTTGGATGACATTTCTTCCTACTGTCACGTCAGCTGCACCACTCAGTTTGAAATCATCATCAAACTTGCTGAGGATGCACTCAATCCCACTGTCTGTGTCATTGGTAAGGGTATTAGAGAGCACTGGCCTCATGGTGGACCGCTGGCAAACAGCACTTGTCACCAGCCTCCATCTGAGCATAGTGCTGTTGTCCACAGCCCTCTGACTGTGGTCAACCAATATGTAATAGCTGTTGTAGACCCAGCTTTTGTTGATTTTTATTATCTTCCAAATATGACTTTGCTCATATGCTCATCATCTGATGACTATAGCAGTGAGGATTTTAGTGGGAAGCAGCATAATATGAGCTTAACTTTTTTTTTTTTTTCACTGAGTAATTCCAATCTGCAAGAACTAGGGAAGATCAAGAGTGAGAAGAGGACAGTCGTTATGTGAGGCAGGTGGAGCACACCACAGGGAGTCACCAGAGGTTTTGTAGTTGGATAAGATTGTCTTCCTATAGGGCATAGTATCAGACAAACAATACTGACTGAAGCAGGTATGTCTTTTTCTACTCAGAATGTTTCTGTACGGTGTACTTCCTTTCTTCCCTCCTTCTTTGTATAAACATAGCCCTCAGCAAGTAAAGCATTGATGTTAAATGTGGGACAGAGGTCCCTTGATTTGCTCAGCCTGGAGAAGAGGATACTGAGGGTTTACCTTATGGTGGCCTACAGCTCCTCACGAGGGGAGAAGAGAGTAGTGTGATCTCTGCTCTCTGTTGACAACGACAGAACCTAAGGGAATGGCATGGAGCTGCACGGAGGGGGAGAGGGAGGGTCAGTTTGGTTGCTAAGAAATGGTTCATCACCAGGGAGTGATTGGACCCAAGAACAAGCTTACCAGGGCAGCGGTCAGGACGCCAAGTGTCAGAGTTCAAGGAGTGTTTGGAGAATGCTCTCAGAAACATAGTCTGATTTTTGTGTGGTCCTGTGAGGAGACAGGAGTGGATTCAATGAGACTTGCAGGTCTCTTCCAACTCAGGATATTCTGCAGTTCTATTTATCTGCTAAGATTCATTGGATAGACAGATTTCACCTTGAAAGCAGAAAAATATATAGTCAGCATGCTGTTGAAAGATACAGAACTTCATGTTTACCATGTGAGAAGTGAACAAGAGCTTGGTTTTGTTATGTCCCTTCTTTAGGCAGGGAGTTGCACTTCTAGTTTGTCAGTCTTCTAAAGGAGCTATTGGTGTAGACCAGTAGTGAGTATCTAACCTTCTGGCTTGGCTGGGCTGCACTGAATGATGAGAAGTTGTCTTGGGCCACATATATGTAATTCACTCTGAAGGTAATGCCTCCTATGTATTTCCATAACTACAGCAGATACAATGAGCACAGTAACGTTGATAGAGCATATTCTCAGCTACAAAATGCTGTTTTTCAACACAGCCACCACAATTAGCTATGCACTTTCTCCAGCAACGAACCAGAGCCTGCATACTATACTTGTAAAAATATGCACCAGCAGAAGTGACCAGGTGCCACCACTGCCTCAGTGTGCTCACATCCACTGTTTGGTGTCCATAAACATTTAGCAAATATCAGTGAATGCAGTTTTTTCTGCATGGAAGAATTTGGTGAGATACTTCTGCTTTGTATGTGCTTCCATATCAGGCAACATTTTGTCAGACTGCTCTCTGCTGTCCTTAGTCACACAGCAACAAAATGTGATAGAATATTTGCAGGAAGGTTCAGCCTCTACTATACTATAGTATAGGAGTCAAATTCTATACTACTTTACTATCCATGAAAGGTAGGACTTCTAGATCATGCATTTTCTAGATCTGATTGCATTTTCTTTGTGCACTTTAAATGCCTATTTTATATAGCTCACTGCTCACTTAAATGGTTAACGTAGAGTCCAAATGCTGCTAAAGTTTGCTTGTTATTCAAGTTGAATTCTTTGTTCTCCTCTCACATATTTGTCACACTTGCTCTTCCAATTTAAATAATCTAATTGTATAAAAAAAATATTAGAATATTAGAATATTTCAAACTGTTTGCTTCTTTCATAAGTTCTTAATATCTACTAGGTTTATTGTGTTGCTTATTAGTGTAGTTAGGCTGATGTCGAATAAGGTACTGTTCAGGTTTTTTAACCTGCTGGCAGTTTTAGGGTAACAGTGAAACACTAAATACCACAAAACCTAGCTGCCAGTTTTCAGGTCATGAAATATGTTAGAGATGCCAGTTTCAGATAGTATCTTTTCTGTCATGGCATTTAGTACTACTGGGCCTGGGCACATGTAATAAGCACACATAGTAATTGGCTCCTGTGTAAAGACCAAACAGCTTGCAGTCATGGACTGCTTGTACAAAACAGATCTTTCCCTCAGAGAAGTTTCAGGTTATAATGAGCTTTTCAGCAGGAGCCATACCACAGCAAAACCAGGGTTTCTATTGTTGACGTTTCCTTCTCTAACTGAAATGGCATGATTCAGCTACTGGAAAGTTGAATTTCAGCTGTCTTTCTTCACCCATTCTTCTTCAGAATGGAATCAAAATGGTACATAATGGTACATAATCAGTGAATAATGCTATAATGTGATGGAAAACACAGCAGTAAGTGGGGTTACAATCAGAGTCACAGACTGCAGCGAGGATAAAGCCAAGTGCAGCTGCTGTAGATACAGAAACAAAGGAAAAAAAGCTGCTTACCTTCAGAAGGTCTCAGGCTGGCAGGAATCTCCAGCAAAATATCACTGCTTCTATTGCGAACCCTTAAATAAGATCTGGGAGGGGGTGGATCCTGGCTCCACCCCTTCCAGTTACTCAGGTGCATTGCAAGCATCTAAGCTTTCCTGGGCTGGCCCCGCTTTCTCACCAGGTGCTCAATCACAGTTTTAGGCCATGACTTGCATTTCCACTACAGTCTAAATAGTTTGTGGTTGTTCGACATTCTGGTTAACATGCAGGCTAAATTTGAGAATTTTGTATCAGCAGAGGAAGTACTGGTTAGGATTATCTCTCAACCTTACAAAGCATAAATGTATGTGACACGTAAGTAAATAAATAGTCTGCTGGCAGTCTGGCTCTCGTCTTGTCTGTACTCTTATTCCTGTGGATGATCCTGCTTGGATGGCACTGTGTAATGATAGCAGGAGGGCTAATGAAGGCAAATACAGAAGAGTTTTTCTTCCAAAGGCTTCCCTTTGTTGTCTGATTGTCCTTGAGAAGGTGAAAGATTTTTTATATAGCATTTCAGTGTAGGGAACTAAATTCACATGGTAGAGTTTTTCATCTAATGTGAGGAAACATGGCTGACTAGCATGTCTGAAGGATTTACAGCACCGTGCTTAGCTTTGGTCAACTGAAAAGTCAGACAGGAAGATTTCTTGAAAGTACTGGTGTTGCTTTTACGTTACCATGGTCCAGGGCAGATCCACTAACCTCAAAACTCTGTTTTGTGTTAGGATACCCATCTACTCAAATGAAAGCAGTGTCACATATTGTTTTCTTTTCTGGATTTTAAATTCAAGAATAACAGAGAAGAAAATGTTACCTAGTAGTTAATTTTATATGTTGGCTTGTGTGCTTGTTTATAATTCCATATGAAAGTTTTTCTGTCCTTTCACATTGAAACTCCAAGTGTGCTTCATTTTCCTAACAGCAGTGAGAGCTTATGAAAAATCAAGCATGAAAGGGGTTGAGAAACTCTCAATCGACTGTCTTTTCCTTAGGTATGGCATTTTTTTCGTAAATATTCTTTCAAAATTTCTGTACGCAGGTGTTTGACCTCATATGCAGCAGTTGGAATTTACACATTATACGTCATAAACTTCAGCAAACATCTTCATTCATCTGTAGAGAAATCCTATTGCATGGGGAATTGCTTGTTTTATTTTTCTTATCCTGATAATTTGTTGGTTAAAGGAGTATTTTTGGTCCTTTGCATGTACTGATTTCAGTATCAACAACAGACAAGTCATAGTATCTAATCATTAAAAATAAAAAAAATTGTTCTTTAACTATTAACAAAAATGTATTAAACTTATCACTTAACTTCTAGTGTATAGGTATTTTCAGAGATGGAAACTTGGAAGTGTGTCATGTGCCAAAGGCTTTTCCAACTGATCCACTTTTCTTGTTACAAACCGATCAGTTAATTACCACTGTGGGTATAATTTCTAAATAGTGCTTTTTTTCAAATGTCACTGCCTACAGAAAAGTCTTCCTCGCTCTCACTTTTAGATAAAATGTGCTTTTTGACTTTAGTGTCATTTCAAGTGTATTGTTGTTGAAATGTGTTAGGTTCTCTGTGGATTTTCTGATTCTGGGGTTGCCACAGATGTAGATGAAGCTCTTGGTTACATTTGACAAAATCATGTCTGTTCTTAAATTGTAATGGTCTGTTTTTCTTTTTATCAAACAATTAATGGGTAGGTAAGTTCTTAATAGATTTCTGCAAAATGTAAGTGTTCTTATAAATAAGCATTAAAAATCCTTTGTAAGTAGAAGCACTCATTTTATTCTTACTGTACTGTGCTTGGGGCATAGTATAAATATTTAACCTTAAATGTTTTTGTAAGAAACAGAATTATATTAATTTTCATCATAAAGTCATAGAATCATTTGAGTTGGAAGGGACCTTTAAAGATCATCTAGTCTAGCCCCCTTGTAGTGAACAGGGACACCTACTCTAGATAGGTTGCTCAGAGCCTGGCCCAGCCTGACACTGAATGTCTCCAGGAGCAGGGCATCCGCCACTTGTCAGGGCAGACTGTTCCAGATCTTCACAACCCTTATCATAAAGAACATATTTCTTATATCCAATGTAAAGCTCCCTTCTTTTAGTTTGAAACATTCTCCCTTGTCCTATCACAGCACACCTTCTAAGGAATCTGCTTCCTTCTTTTCTGTAGTCCCTCTGTATATATTGAAAGGCCATACTCAGTCTCCCTTTTTTCCATGAGAGCCTTTCCTTTTTCAGGCTGAGCAGCCCCAGCTCTCACAGCCTGCGCTCATGGGGCAGGTGTTCCATCCCTTGGATCATTTCTGTAATCCTCTGGATTTGCTTTAACAAGTTCGTGCCTCTCCTCTACTGAGGAGTGCACATTTGGATGCATTATGCCACTTGAGGTCTCAACAGCACAGAGAATAGGAGCAGAATCACCTCCCTCATCCTGCTGACCATGCTTGCTTTGAAGGATACATTTGGCTTTCTGTGCTTCAAGGGCATGTTGCTGACTCATGTCCAGCTTACCATCCAGCAGTACCCCCAGTTTCTTTTTGCAGGCCTGTGCTTGATCTTTTCATCCCCCAGCTTGTACTGATTGCGGGGCTGCCATGGCCCAGGTGCAAGACCTTGAACATGGATATGTTGAACTTCATGAGGTTCTTCTGGACCCACTGTTTGAGCCTGTCTAGTTCTCTTTGGATGGCATCCCACCTCTTAGGTCATGGAGGACCATGTCAAAGGCCTTACTGAAAACACATAGATTACTTCAGTTTTTCTACCCTCCATTTCAGGACTTGTCTTGATGAATCCATGCTAGTTGTCTGGTATAGAATCATAGAATCCTCAGAGCTGGAAGGCACCTCTGAAGGCCGTCTGATCCAACTCCGCTGCAGTGAACAGAGACGTACGCAGATAGATCAGTTTGCCCAGTTCCTTATCCAGCCTTGCCTTGAACGTTTCCAAGGATTGGACATCCATCACGTCATTCCAGTGCCTCACCACTCTCACTGTAAAAGTCTTTTTCATTATGTTTAAGCTAAATTTACCCTCTTTAAACTTATTAAACTAACCCATTTCGTCTTGCTAGAGACTCTTGTCTGTCCCCTTCTTTCTTGTAGCTCTCCTTGAGATATTGAAAGGCCACCCTGGGCAGCCCATTCCAGTGCCTGACCACTCTTTCAGAGAAGTAGTATTTCCTAATGTCCAGCCTGAATCTCCCCTGGCGCAGCTTGAAGCTATTCCCTCCAGTCCCATCACCAGTTACACGAGTGAAGAGGCCGACCCCCAGCTCTACTACAACCTTCCTTCAGGTAGTTATAGAGAGCAATGAGCCTCCTCTTCTCCAGACTGAACATTCCCAGTTCCTTCAGCCTCTCCTCGTAAGGCCTGTGCTCCAGACCTCTCACCAGCTTTGTTGCCCTTCCTTGAACCTGCACAGGAGAGGTGTTCCATCCCATGGACCACATCCACAAACATCCTCGGTACAGGAGGATTCCACATCTGGATGCAGTACATCTGCACATATGCATGCAGTACACCAGGTGAGGCCTGATCACCACAGAGTAGAGGGTCAGGATCACCTCCCTCAATCTGCTGGCCATACTCCACTTCATATTGGTAGTGGATGTTACTTTGACCCAGGTGCAAGACCTTGCATTTGAATTTGTTGAGCCTGATGAGGCTCTCCTGGACCCACTGCTCAAGCCTATCTAGGTCTCTCTGGATGGCATCCTGTCCCTCTGGTGTGTTGACTGCACCCCACAACTTGGTATCATCCGCAAACTTGCTGAGGGTGCACTCAACCCTGCTGTCAGCGTCACTGATGAAGATATTAATGATATTAATGAGTGTATGTCTCAGCACTGCTTCCTGGGGACACCACTCATCACTAATCTCCACCCAGACATTGGGCCATTGACCGCCACTCTCTGGGCTCAACCCTGCATCCAGTTCCTCATTCACTGAGCAGCCTGCCCATCAGGTTGTATCGCTCCAGTTTGGAGAGAAGGATGTTGTGAGGAACTGGGGCATACTCCTTACTAATAGGCCTTACTACCTCACCGGACAGGTGACATCAGTGGCTCTTTCCTCATTCACTGATGCAGGTGTGCCATCAGAGAAGGCCACCAGGTTGGTCAAGCAGGATTTGCCCTTGGTAAAGCCATGCTCATTCTCCCATATCTCTTCCCAGTCTTCCACGTGTCTTAGCATAGCCTGCAGGAAGTTCCATGGTCTTTCCTGGTACAGAAGTGAGACTGAGAGGTGGGTAGTTCCCAGGGTCATCTTTTCTGCCCTTCTTAGAAATGGTGTGATGTTGCCTTTCTTCCAGTCACCAGGGACTTCACCCGATTGCCATGACTTTTCAAGTATCATTGAGAGTGGCTTGGTGACTACATCAGCGAATTCCCTCAGGACTCTGGGACGCATCTCAGAGGGACCCATGGACTTGTGGGTCTTCAGGTTCCTCAGGTGGTCACAAAAGTGGTTTTTGCTTACAGCAGGAGGGACGTTGCCACCCCAGTCCCCTCCTACCAAGCCACACGTCTGAGGGCTGTGTGACAAGCAGTTACTGCAGAAGACCAAGGCAAAAAAGAAGAGTTATTAAGTACGTCAGCCTTCTCCTTCTCTGTTGTTACTGGCTTGCCTGTGTCACTCAGTGGCGGAGGGGGAGATGGAGGAGAGGTGGTATGCCTTCCTGGACTGTCCTTTTCGGGCAGAGATGCCTGTAAGAAGCCTTTCTTGTTCTTCTTGGCATCCCTTGCCGAGTGTAGCTCAAGCCAGGCCTTGGCTTTCCTGACCCCAGTCTTACAGCCTAGCAGATTCCTTATGCTCTTCCCACAGTACCTGTCCCTGTTTCTACTCCCTGTGCATTTTCTTCTTGCTCTTTAGCAGATCTGTTTCAGCAATGCTTGCCTCTTGCTTTGTATTCCTGATTTGCTACACCTGGAGATGGAGTGCTTTTGCACCCTGAGGAAAAGCTTCCTTAAGATCTACTAGTTCTTCTCTGCACCCTTGCCCATGAGGACAGTTTTCGAAAATATTTTGTTGACTAACAGCTTGAAGAGCTGGAAGCTAGCATTCCTAAAATTTAGTGTCCTAATTTTACTGTTTGCCTACATCATATCCCTCAGGAGCATGAGCTTAACTGTAGAATAGTCACTTATAGCCCAGGCAGCCTCCAATCCTGATGTCACCAATCAGTTCATTTGCACTGGTGAGCAACAGGTCCAGTATTGCATTCCCCCTGATGGGGCCATCTATTACTTGACTCAGGAAGTTATCCTCAATGCATGCCAGGAGCCTCCTGGATTGCCTACAGCTTGCCATGCCTCTTTTCCAGCAGATGTATGGATGGTTCAAGTCCTCCAGTAGGATGAGCACTTGTGATCACAGTGCCTCCTGTAGCTGGAGGTAGAAGGGCCTCCCTGTCTTTCATGTACCTTAGCATAGCTTCCAAGATGATCTGTTCCGTGACCTTCTCTGACACAGAGGAGAGGATTACACGTCTGCAGTTGTTTTCGTGGTAGTGCTTTCAAATTGAAAATGTCTTCAGAATGCTTTTTTTGTATGTTAATTAAATGTAAACATTGATGAAGCATGTGTTTTTTCTGGGAAACAAATTTTAATTCTTCATTTTGAATGTTTCATATATATTGTTGTTGAGTGTATGTTTGTTATTCCTTTTAGTATTGAAGTATATTTAAAATATTACATGTGTGATAAAGCATGCAGACAATCCAAACTGTTTGAGCAAAGGAGACAATCCTGTGGCAGAATGTTTGGTTTGTAATTTGTGATGCTCTGACTGTCTGCTGTGTATTTTGTGTTCAATTTTTTTGTTTATTGAGAATAATTAATTAAAGATGTATTTCACTGTAATGAGGAATGGTGGCTACAGTGTGAAAGATCCAAGAAAACATGATAGGTGGTTCTAGATAGTGGGCAGTGAGGAGGAGTATGGAAGGATGTTACTTCTGGGATCAAAAAAAAAACCACAGACACTTCAGTGAAGCCTTCCTGATTGAAAGCCTAGTGTTTCCTTGTACCACCAACAGGAGAAGTAAATGATTCTTTATTGTGCATTTAGACTATCAAGTAGAAATGAATGAGCTAGTAATTACCTGATATACCTTCAGAGCTAGCATGGCTGGTAGGTTCCTACCATTCTTGCTCTGAATGGAGTGCATGGTAGATTACTCTGAATGTCCTAACAGTTCTCCAAATTAGTGCAAAAATTTATGAAAACATAAGCATTTAATGAAAATAGCAAAAGAGGGAACTTTATTTCTTCTTGATGTGTGAGTGGCATGTTATGTAATCATCAAGAACTTTGTTGTAAATTGTGATGTAAATAGAAATATGAAAGAAGACTGTGCTATTGGTTTTACCAACTACTAAAATACAGACTGCGGCTCGTGTCATGGGACCTCCATTGAAACCAGATCCTTCTGTGCCTGATTTCCTCATGAACTTATAGCCAAGTGAGGAGATGAACCGTGAGAACTGATACCCAGCTATTCAGAAAACTCTGCCTGATTCCCTGGAGATTTTCTAAGTACAAAATGTTAACAGGAAGGAGAAATGGCGAGTAAAACTTCAGTTTAAAAAAAATTGTTATGGAAATTAGAAACTAATTTCAGAGAAACATGATTTTGTTTCTCTGAACTATTGTGGCCTTCTGTCCCTACTTGATTTTAATCAATGAGCCTTGCCTTGTTAGTACCATAGCAAAACTTAGCCAGGATGATAGTAAGGCTGTGTATTGGTGGGAGATTCGTAAAAACTGGTCACAGAAGTTCGCAGTTCTGCTGTCAACTTCACTTGAAATGTTCACTTTTCACTTGAAATTCACATGCTGTGCAAAAACAAAGCCTTCTGTCTTCTGAAGGCAGTTGCTCATTTTCCACTGCATAACATATGCTTCAGAAGGAATTATGAAGAGAAGTATCCTTCAGATACCAGCAGTTAACAAAATGTGTTTTGTTGGTATTTCACTTACCAATAAAGTCTAACTCCACAGAAGAGCTGAATTTGACCTAAGTGTCTGTGAAGGTTCGCCTGAACATAGTCTGACTGATGGCTGTGCAAATCTAGGGTAGCTAGGGGAGAGGAGACTGAGGGGAGGCCTACAGCTTTCTCATGAGGGGAGCAGAAGTACAGGCACTGATCTCTGCTCTCTGGTGACAGCAAGTGGACCCGAGGGAATGGCATGGAGCTCCACCAGAGGAGGATCAAGTTGGTGTTAGGAAAAGGTTCTTCATCAGAGCTTGGTCAGACACTGGAACAAACCTCTCCAGGTCACAGCATCAAGGAGTTTAAGGAGATGACAGAGTTCAAGAAGCTCTTAGACGTGGTGTTTGAATTTGGGTGGTTCTCTGGGGAGCTAGCAGTTGAACTCGATAGTCCTTGTGGGTCCCTTCCAACTCAGGATATTCTTTGATTCTATTATGTTGAATTTGCAGAGAATTTAGTTCTGCATAAACAATGCCATAAAAATTAGCAGTACTGCAGTGTGGTATGATGTAATATCATACCTTCCAAGCTTTTACGTAATGCCTTGTCCCTTTCCTTCTCTTTCCTTCCTTTATCTCTCCACAGTGCTGCATACCCAAGGTCCTATTGATGGCAGTCTATATGCAAAAGTAAGAAAGAAGAGCTCTTCAGACGGCAGTATCCCTGGTGTTGCTCAAGGTATTCCTGTGACCAGCAGTCCTGATCACAGAGATCATACCCTGTCTGTCAGCAGTGATTCAGGGCATTCAACAGCTTCCATCAGGACAGACAAAACTGAAGAGCGCCTTATGACAGGAGTCAAACGGGTTCTGAGCCCACAGGAGAAGGCAGAACTGGACAAACTACTTAGTGGCTTTGGTTTGGAGGACTCTATCATCACTACCAGAAGTGTGACTGATGCTGGAAGCAAGTACAGTGGGACTCACCACATAGTACCGGCTCAGGTTCATGTGAATGGGGACACCAAACTGAAGGACAGGGAAACTGATATTCTGGATGATGAAATGCCTAACCATGATCTTCACAGTGTAGACAGCATTGGGACTTTGTCTTCTTCAGAAGGGCAGCACTCCACCCATCTAGGTAACTTGAGTTGCCCCAAGAGCAGTCAGAACTCGCTTCTCTCAGATGGCTTTGGAAGTAACACAGGGGAAGACCATCACAATGCCATTGCCCCAGACCTGGGAATTGGTGTGGATCCCCTCTATGAAAGATCATTTGGTAACACTGAGCCGAAGTCATCTCAGCAATTGCAAAGGAATCCTTGTGTCTCACCCCAGCCTCAAGCCTATGACCCAGGTAACTACTCTACTCACAACTGGGTTTGCCAGCAGCAGATGGTCACTGCTCACCAGTATGGTTTTGTGTCACAGAATGAAATGAAGGTTGGCATTCATAAGACTGTGGAGAATTTAGGCATCGTCCAGAGTCAATCCCAGCTCCCAGACATGCTGACACATGGCTCCAGCAGTAAAGATGCTGTTCAGAGAGGACTAAGAAGCATACCAGGCGTTGCTGAAGGTGCAGAACCTGCAGACGGTGAGAGTTTTAAGACAGAGCTAGTGTCTCAGAGGGACACAAATAGCCAGGATCTTGGACCAAATGCAGGGGACTTGCCAGCTTCTCCAACTTTGGATATTGATCAGTCCATTGAACAACTGAACAGACTAATCTTGGAATTAGACCCTACATTTGAACCTATCCCAACACGCATTAACACTGTCACCAGGGACACAAATCAAGCAAATGGCTTCACTGGCCATAACACAGATGTGGAAGAGCTTGTCATGAGCCCTGGCACCCATGAGAAATTAGAGGTCACAAACAGGAATGCCTTCCAAAATGGTAAGCTCTTGTAGTACTGCTTGAATACTTTCTAAAGTGGTTTTCCCAGCACTTCTGTGCTCTTGACATGGTGCAGCAGGACCTCAGATCAAGAATTAAACTTTTGGGGTGATTGTCAAAGGATTATTTCGGATATCCTCTTTTTTTTTTTAGCAGTCTCATAAATTATGGAATCATGCTAATTGCACATTGCTAAATGCCTTTGAATACTTATTTTTTAAAATAACTGTTCAACAAATTCTAACCTGTTACAGATCATCTGTAGTGATTTTCTGCTGCTCTAAGTTTACATGAAGGGGAGAATTCCTACATATATTCCTATAAGTCCTACATTACTATTGAGACATTCTTAGAAGACACCTGTAGTGAAATGTTTTATGATTTTGTGATAATTATTATTTCCACTGAAAGTACGATAATAAGATTGGAGTTTATTTTCTCTTAAATATTGTATAATATTTTTCTTCTAAACTTCTGTGCAATATATTCATAAATGCAGTAATATTTGCCAGTGAGATACCTTAAAGCACATATTTTTCTGAGGTTATTTCTAGAAATTGGAAGTTACAGTGTTTGCTTGTTATCTGCTATTTCTGTTTAAGTCAACTGAAACCTTTCATTAATGCTGTGTTAACAACACAAGCTGCTTCTGCTTTTGAGAGTGATAGAATCGTTGAATATCCTTAATTTGAAGGGACCCATAATGATCATGTTCAACCCCTGGCTCCACACAGGACTACCCAAAAATCAGGCCATATGTCTAACAGCATTGTCCAGATACTTTTTAAAATCTGTCAGCTTGGTGCTGTGACCTGGGGAAGCTGTTCCAGTGCCCAGAAAGCCTCTCAGTGAAGAACCTTTTCCTGATATCCAACCTGAACCTCTTCTGTCACAGCTTCATGCCATTCCCTCAGGTTCCATCACTTGAATGCTAGAGGAAGATCAGCACCTGCCTCTCTACTCCTCCTTGTGAGGAAGCTGTAGGCTGTAATGAGGTCTCCCCTCAGTCTCCCCTTCCCTAGGCTGAACAAACCAAGCTACTCCTCAAGAAGTCTCCTCCTGTAGACCCTCCACCACCTTTGTAACCCTCTTTTGGACACTCCCTAATAGTCTTATGTCCTTTTTGTACTGTTGCACCCAAAAATTCACAAACTGAGCTCCAGCCACACAAGTTTTCTCCCAAGAAAGGCAAACAGCATCCCTGCAGTCTTCCCATGTTGCCTGATTGTGCTTCCAGAGGCCTGGAATATCCCTGTTCAGCCACACTGGCCTTCTGCCCCACCTGCTTGACTTCCAACATTTTGGAATTGCCTGTTCCTGTGCTCTCAGGAGGTGGTACTTAAAAAGTGACTGGCAGTGATGGACCCCAATGCATTCAAAATCAGTTTACCAACAGACCTTACTAACTAGTTCCCTGAGCAGTCTGTAATCTGTTCTCTCCATATCCAGGGTTGAGGTTTTGGTTTCAAATTCAACTACTTCACGGTCACTATGGCCAAGCTGGCCACTGAGTGCTACATTGCCCACAAGACCTCTGTGTAGTCTTAGCAGTAGGTCTAGGAGGGCACCTTTCCTTGTAGCTAGAGACGGAGCATTACAGACAGAATACAGCCCCAATCCCGTTACCCTGTGCAAGGAGGCAAAAGAGATTGAATGGTAGGGGAAGGTGTTTTCAGTTCACTTTGAGTTCTCACTGCTCTAGTCTGTTATTACTGGGCAATAAAAAATCTATGCAGAGTCTTTTCATCATGTTTTGTCCATGATGATTGGTGAGTGACCTTTCTCTGTCCTTATCTCAAACCACGAGCCTTTTTTCTTAGCATTTTCTCTTCCTGTTCCTTTAAGGAGGGGGAGTAAAAAATGGCATTGTGGTACTTAAGCTGCCCTTTGTTAAAGCACCACAATCCTCTGTACTCACTGGGATAAATGGCAAATGTTAAACACTTAGGATTAAAAAATAATAGATGAAAACGTAACTGGCTGTGTTTAGTAAATTCAAAAGTGTATTCCTGCCTGCATGTGTCATCCGAAATCTGGAAAGAGAACTCTAACTCCAGTGTGGAATTAGAAAGCAGCATTCCTTTATTCCTCATGATGCATACAGGGTGAGCTGACAAGCAAGCACACAGTCTCAAAATTCAGGTTCTACATTTGAACAGTTAGTACATACATATGCAGTACATTGGCATACATATTCATTCTTTTTCAAGGACTCAGATATGTGCTAATGTCCCTTTGGCAGGCTTAGTGGTATTTAGGGTGGTTGAGTGCCCACCTACTTCTTTCCCTATTTTCACCATCAACTTAATCACTGAAACCTGTGACCTACTTCCATCCACTTTTTCCCAGTTTGGAAGATGTCCATTGTTTATTAGGCCATAGTGAACTGCTTTTAAAAACATGATATGTTGAACTCGATGAAAGTGTCCTTGCACCTTTAGAGGCAAAAGATAAAAGTATTCTATTATGTTAGGAAAATAAGACTATTACCCACTAAAACTGAAATGGAAAGTTTTAGAACTATCACTTATGGGTTCCTTTTGCTAAACTAATATATTGGTTCTTAAACTAATGAACTAATCCCTATTACTAAACAAACCAATCTCTGTCACATGAGAGCAAGCTAATTGACATTGTCATCGATACTTCCTCTCCAGAAATGTTAACTGCTTTCCCTCCACGGTGGAAAGCTGGAATATAGGTTTAGCCAATTTTTATCCCCTGTGCCTAAACATGTATGAAGAAAAGCTGAAGTACTCAGCATGCTTCCTATGAAAGACTATAATTATGCTATACTTAAAGAAAAGAATCATGTAGTTTAAGCCAAATAATCCTGTAAAATAATAATACCTTGTTGTTTGCTACCAGTCTGTGGTAAAATAGCCCAGGGTTAATGGATGTGATTTACCTTACTTTGGAGTAGACTAACAGAGAACTAAGGTAAGGCAAGAGAGCCACTAAAGCAGTTCATTGTCTGTTCACACTAGTGCAGGAAGAGGAGCTACAGTTATTAGTACAAATAAATGCTGGCTGCCATGAGGATGAAGGATAAGTAGAACAGCAGTTTTTCACCAGATAGTAGTAATCAGTCTTATACTGTCATGTAGTAGGGAATGAGCTCTATTCCCTGTGACTCAGTGGTTGACCTAAGGATTATGTCAAGATAATTAATTAACCAGCTGCTACCCATTCTGAGTAAGGCAAAAACAATACTTCGCTTGTACATCATTGTCAAACATTAGGTATTTTTTTTCAAAATCAAAGATATTTTTCTTGCTGAGGTACTTTCTTCCAAATACATTTAAGAAAGATTGAGAATTTAAAGATACTGCAGACGAAACTCAGCCAGGTTCTTTTTCCTACTTCAGGTCTTTGAAGCGGCGTTCCTATTGACCTAGGAATCTGAAAATTGGAACATAATCAGTATTTAATATATAAAAGTTGGAATGGTTGTTTGTCTTAATCTTGTAAGTCATGTAGGTTTGTTTTCAGATGTAAAACAGCTCTCTGATAAATGGCGGATTGCTGCAACTCCCTGTATAGAGGAGGAGGTGCAGCTTAGCTTAAACATTTTGAAATAGATTCTATTTGTATTTATGAGCAAGCAGTTTGTTTGCTAGAATAAATGGAGTGCAGGAATCAGTTTGCAGCGGGAGCACTTGTAGAAGGAGATGCAAAGGAAGTCACCAGCACCTTTTTTGCTTGGAATCAGGAGACTAGCAGCATGGATCTTGTGGATCCAAAAAGGACAAATTCCTGGTTGTAGAGCTCTGAAAGGAATCAAAGTAGGGATCTGGCAAAATAACAAGTAGGGGTGAGAAGTTTATCCCTTATATGCTAATAAACTTGATGAAATATAAAGGGGACTGTTTTCATGTTCAGCCATCAGCTGAAGGGACCTAATATTGCCTATTTCATGCAATAAAGTACTTCGTTAGCACTGTCTGGCAAATAGTGTTAGGACAAAAGGAAATAGTTTTAAACTAAAAGAGAGGAAAATTTTTCACTCAGAGTGTGGTGAGGGGCTGGAACAGCTTGCCTAGAAAAGTCGCGGTTGCCTCAACCCTGGAGGTGCTCGAGGCCAGGTTGGATGGGGCCCTTGGCAACCTGACGTAGTGCCTGCTTTCATACAGTCATAGAATTGTTTGAGTTAGAAGGGACCTTTAAAGGTCATCTATTTCAACTCCACTGCAATGAAGAACATGTTCATCTGCAGCTAGACCAGATTTCTTAGAATCTGCTTCAGCCTGACCTTGAATGTCTCCAGGGAAGGTTCATCCATAACCTCTCTGGGCAAACTGTTCCAGTGCTTCACAACCTTTGTTGTAAAAGAAATTTTTCTTACATCCAATCTGAATCTCCTTTTTTTTAGATTGAAACCATTCTCTCTTGTCCTGTCACAATAGACTCTGCTAAAATGTGGCCCCTTTCCTGTAGCCTCCCTTTATATACTGAAAGGCCACGTTCAGGTCTCCCCAGAGCCCTTTCTTCTTCAGACTGACCAGCCCCAGCTCTCACTGCCTGCCCTCATAGAGGAGGCATTCTATCCCTTGGATAATTTTTGTAATCCTCCTCTGGATGTGCTCCAACAAGTTCGTGCCTCTCCATTACTGAGGACTCCACATTTGGATGCATTACTCCACTTGAGGTCTTAACAGTGCAGAGAAGAGGAGCAGAGTCACCTCCCTTGACCTTCTGGACACATTTCTTTTAATGCAGCCTAGGATACAGTTAGCTTTCTGGGCTGCAAGGGCACGTTGCTGGCTCCAGCTTGTCATCCACCAATACTCTCAAGTCCTGTTTGGCTTGTACTGTTAGTGGAGGCTGCCATGATCCACATGCAAAACCTTGAGCTTGGCTTTGTTGAACCTCATGAGGTTCTTCTAGACCCACTGCTTAAGCCTATCTAGGTCTCTCTGAATGACATCCCTCAGGCATGTTGATCACACAGCACTGCTTGGTGTCATCCAAAGACTTGCTAAGGGTGCACTCCATCCCACTGTCAATGTCGGTGATGAAGATATTAAAGAGCATTTTCCCAGTCCTGACTCCTGAGGGACACTCATCACTGATCTCTATGAGGACATTCAGCCACTGACCATCATTCTCTGAGTATGATTTCTTAACCAGTCCTTCATCCACTGAAGTGTCCACCCTTCAAATCCATACCTTTCCAATTTGGAGAGAAGGATATTAAGGGAGACCGTGTCAAAGGCCATAGTAAAGTCTGGATAAATGACATCAGTGTCTCTTCCCTTGTTTATTGGTGCAGTTAGACCATCATAGAAGGACACTAGGATGGTCAGGCAGGACTTTCCTTGGTGAAGCCATGCTGGTTGTCTCGTATCCCCTCCCTCTCTTCCATGTGCTTTAGCATAGCTGCCAGGGGACATGTTCCATGATCTTCCCCAACACAGAAATGAGGTTGACAAGTTGACAGTTCCCTGAGCTGTCCTTTCTGCTCTTCTTAAAAATAATCTGATGTTGCCTTTTTTCCAGTCACCAGAGAGTTCACCTGACTGCCAAAACTTTTCAAATATCCTTGAGAGGGGTTGGCAGCCCCGCCCAAGGCATGAGAGTTGGAACTAGATAATCTTCAAGGTCCCATCCAACCCTATTGCTGATTAATCAAAAACTTCTATCAAAAATAAATCATTTTGTTTCAGGCGAATATGCATTTGGTTACCCTTTCTTCACAACATTTTCTTCAAGTTTTGTCTTTGAAGTAGTTATTTTTAAATTTTTAATAGTGATTGTAAAGCTGATTCTAAATTATTAAAATGGATTTGTTTTAATGGTTTAAGCCTAGAGCTGTCTTGAAAACTAGATCAGTAAGTACCTTCTATCTTACACTTCATAGAAGATAAATGGTACCCAAGAAGGAAAGTAATATTGATTTGGGTAGTGTTCTGATAACATCTTTTTCATACATGGAGTAATCTTTAAACTCTGCCCTATTAAAATTTAACTTAAGGACTTCATTTTTTTTCCTGTTGAATTGTTAATCCTCCTTTTTTATTGAATCACCACATTTCCTAGTAATGGGACACAGTTAAGCAAACCTTCCTAAATATCCTTAAAGGCAGCAGCATCTAGAATTTGTGCAGTTTGACATAGTTTTCCTCAAAGTCATGACTTTTATGCCTATGCTAAGGTCTGTGAAAGGGGCACTGAAAAAAAACTTAGTGGGAGTTTTCACAGCACCTTTCTACAGAAAAAGGCATAGTTTTATTGATCTGAGTTGAACTGATAGCACCTTCTTTATATTGTGCTAACCTCTCACATACATTGAAGTTATAATGAGAAGCTCACTTGAAATGTATCTGCTTTGTCTTTTCAGTGCTCTTTGTGAGACATGATTGCATACAGGAATGATTTTCAAGTCATTTATCAGCAGAATGTTATACGTTGTGGGTATCATTTTTTAAATCTGATAAGTCACATCAGGTGATTGATTTATGGAGTAAATATCCTAGTAAGCTCTGCTTTTGCTTCTGGTTCTGATTTTTAGTTACAAAATTATAAATTAAAAAAAAAAATGATTGTTAATAAAGCAGTATCAGCTAATGAATAGCTAATACAGGAGTATTTTGGCCTGAAGTGCAGATCACATTTAAATTTTCCTTAACGTTGTTGTAAGAATCTTGACAGATTTTCAATATCTACTGAAGATCTCTGCTGATTTCCAAAAGATAGTCTAAACAAAAGCATGTTTGGTCTTACTCTTGAATGTGAAAGTCTTACAGCGATGGTTCCAGTTTGAAGTACATTCTTGCTGATTTGATATCATCTGGCATTGTCTGATCTGCTCTCCAGCTGATTGGAGGCAGTATCATCAAATATAACCGCTTCATAATGTGGTCTGTGTTACGGAATCAGAGTGTGATTCAGATTGAAAAGGACCTTGGGAGGTCATTGGATCCAACCTCCTTCTAAAAACAGATTCAATTAAATAAAGTTGCCCAGGGCTGTGTCCAGTCAGGTTTTTAAATCCTCCAATACTGCAGATTCACAGTGCTTCCAGATACCTATTCCAGGAGATGATCTGTCTCCCCATGTTGCTTTTTATACTGTTGTCTGGTTAGAATGTATATTGCTTCCTCTTGTCCTATTGCTGTACATCTCTGAGAAGAGTCTGACTCTACAATCCCTCCTTGTGGGCAGGTGAAGATGGCAATGAGGTGCGTTTTACCTTCTGTTACTTAGACTGAGCGATCTGGGTCTCTCTTCTCATATTCTGTACTCCAGCCTCTAGCCATTTTGTGCTGTCCATCAGTGACAGGTTAACTCCAATTTTTCAGTATCTTTACATGTACGTTGTTGCCCCAAACAAGATGCAGTGCTCCAGATGTGGCTTCCCAAGTACTGAGGGATGTAATCACTTCTTTTGACCTCATAACTATGTCTTGGTACTTGTACTTAACCTGGAAGGTAGCCAAGAGCCACACAGCTATTCATTCATTCCTTCTTTTCAGTGGGAGGGAGGAGAGAAGTGGGGGGGAGGTAAGGAAAGTAGAACTTGTAGGTTGAGATAGAAACTATTTACTCACACAGAAAATGAAGAAGTGATGGCAATGAATATATACATACATATTTTACACCCAGCTAGTCCCTGAGAAGCAGAAGCCCCTCCAGCCAACTCTCCCCCAGGTTTATGTTTTTATGTGATGTCATATGGTACGGAATATCCCTTTGGCCACCTTAGGTCATTTGTCCTGGTTCTGTCCCCTCCCAGCTTCTTGTGCACCTCTAGTCGCCTTGCTGACAGGATGGTACAAGAAGCTGAGACATCGTTGCCTCTGTGGAGCACTGCTCAGCAGCAACTAAAAAATTGCTGTGTTATCTACACTGTTTTTCTTCTCAAGCCTAAACACACTAAGTGATGAAAATCAACTCTGTCACAGCTGAAACCAGGACTCCACTACATTTCAATATGCAGTATTTAGTATTCAACTGTGGCCTTTTGCCACAGTCGCAAGTGTGGCAGTGCCTAGGTTCTTTCCTGCATAGTTGCTTTCTGCACATTTACAAGCCTGTAATTACATATTAGAAATTACATATTAGATGCACATTTACCAGCCTTATTGTTTCATAGAACTCCTCCATCCCAGTACTATGTAAAAAAGTGGTGTGTCTCAGAGAATCATGGATAAGATAAAAATATCTAGCTTTTTCTAGCAGTGGGTTATTACAAGGCAAGATGTATGTATTAGTATCTGCAGGGAAAAAGATATGGTGAGCTACAAGCAATCCAGGAGACTCTGGAGTCTATTGACAGTAACCTTATGGTTCAGGTATTGGACATACCGACAAGAAGTGAAGTATTTCTGGACCTTGTGCTCACCACTGTGGAGGAGATGGTTAAAGAGGTTAAGTTTGGGGCAGCCTGGGCTGCAGCGACCATGTCCTGGGTGAGTTCATGATCTCAAGGAATGTGAGCCTGGCGAAGAGTGGAGTCACTGAACTTTGGGAGAGTGAACTTCAGGCTGCTTCAGACTTTAAGGAATTGTTGGAAGAGTTCTCCTGGGAAACTGTCTTTAGGACAAAAGATCAGAACAGAGATGGTAGCACTTTAAGAAAGTGTTTCTGAGAGCACAAGAGCTTTTCGTCCCCCAGAATAAGAAACTGGGCAGAGGAGGCAAGAAACCAGCATGGGTGAGCAAGGACCTGCTAGTTAAAGCTGAAGAAAAAGAAGGAAAAGTGGAAGCAGTGGAAGCGGGGATGGGTGACCTGGGAGGAATACAGAATAGGCAGAGATGGAATCAAGAAAGCCGAGGCCTGAATGGAATTAAGCTTGACAAAGGATGTAAAAAAGTTTCTTTAGGTACATTGGTCACAAGAGACCAGCTAAGAAGAGTGTTCTCCCTCTGATAAATGATAAGGGTAAACTGGCTTCCTCAGATGTGGAAAATGCTGAGCTACTTAATGCATTCTTTGCCTCAGTCTTCCCTGCCTGTCAGTCTTCCGAAGTGTCTTGTGTCCATAAACTTCCACATGGAGGTTGAGGTCCAGTGTAAGAGCAGAGTGAGTCCAAGATCACTTCACAAGGCTGAATGTGTGCAAGGCTATTGGGCAGAACTGTGTGTGTCTCAGGTTTCCGGAGGAGTTGGCTGATGTGCTTGCCAAGCTGCTCTCCATTGTTTTTGAAAAGTTGCAGCTGTCAGGTGAAGTCCCCAGCAGCTGGAGGAAGGAAAACATCAGTCCCATTTTTGAGAAAGAGAGAAAAGAAGACCTGGGAAACTACAGACTGGTAGTTTCTCTGTGCCTGGAAACTCTGTGCCTGGAAAGATCATGGAACAAATCCTCTGGAAGAGATGCTTAGGCTCATGCAAGATGAGGAGGTGATCTGAGATAGCCAACATGGCAGATCATGCCTCATCAGTGATGGCCTTCTATGATGGAGTGATGGCATTGATGAACCAAGGAAGAACAACTGATGTCATCTCCAAATTGGAGAGATACAGATTTGAGTGGTAGACTATTCAGTGAATAAGAATTTAGATAGTCATAGCCAATGGGACTTTTGAAATATGGAGTATATGTTGACTGCTAGATAAGTTCTGGATCCTTTTGTTCGTTATAGGCAAGAATTTCTTCTATTTGTGCAGTAAGATCAGTTAAGGTAGTTTGGTACATTCTGGAGGCCTTACAGTTTACCTGACTGTACGAGGTTATGTTTAGTCATTCTTAAGCAATATAGAATATGGAACTCTTTTAAACCTGTGCTAGCAGTTCTAAAATGTGAGGTCATTCAAGGTATGTAACTACAGCTAATGTTTTTTGACCAGCGTGTGCAAATTATGCATATAACATATGCAAATGTTTTGATTTTACAGCTCAAATCTTTGACTACTTTGTGTATACTGTGCTAATGCATGTAGCCACAGCAAAATGTTATTTGATAACCAAGTGAATGAATTTTGTACAGAGACATGTTATGATTGAATTACAATATGGAGCAGAATGTCTAAAAACTATATTTTTGTGGGATTTTCAGGTAGATTTTTTTTAAACATAGAATTCTCAGCCTAGTGTAACTTAAACAGATAGAATTCATCTTGCTGCAGCTTGGTAGGGTCTAGAAATGAAGGGGTACAGTTACTGTTGACTTGTTCTTCAGAAAAAAAGAAGTGTGACATTTCTGTGGAAATTTTCTCAAAGCGTCTGTTTGTAGGTGTAGATGACTAAGTAAAAAATGTTGCTAATGATAACGCTGTAGCTGGTGACATTTCTTAATTCTGAATTGACTTTCAACATGAATACTGCTTTATGCCCCCTGAATAACTTGGATTGTTCTGCTGGCTCAGCTCACTCTCTTTTGTACTCCATTCTTCAGACTCCAAAAGGCTGCAGCTTATGTGTGTAATTACATGAAATTATAAAACCTAATATGTAATTTCCTTAATCGTGGTTATTTTCTATGTCATAAAAAGTGTATAGTGAGCTGGGCTTGTAAGGGCCAGGGTCTGTGTTAGCTAAAAAGCTGGTCATTCTGGGAAAATGCAGTCTGGGAAAACAGTATTCTTACTGCTGAAACCTATTGTTTGTTAGAGGTTGGAAATAAAGGTTTTCTGTTTGACTGCCCAGGGCAACCTCCACTGACAGGCTCTGCCATTGTCATTAGGAGTAACTTTCAAAAATGAGCATCAGCAAAGCATGCAGCTCCACTCCACTGGAACTAAGTGTACTGCAGATACATTCCGACTTCTGAGAGCAAAGCTAAATGTCAATGGCTTTTTGTTTAGTTTTTGTTTTTCACACCTACGTGGCTTTCTAAAGCAGCTATGCAACCAGTTATTTCATGAGTGTTTGGAACAGAATTGCTGAAGGCATAATGAGAGGCATTTATGTTAACAATTACAACTGAAAAAACACACTATTAATTGGTTTACGTATTTGTTTTTCAACAACAGGTTCAAAAGATAATGAAGCAGTGGTGGGAAGAAACAGAAAGTTAAGTGTTGGACAGTATGACAATGATTTCCCTGGGCAGTCACTTTATAGCGGGGGTGGATGGATGAAGTCTCTTGTTCCTGACCAGGCTGTAAATCCAGGATCACTGATCCCCGTGGGGGAGACCAAAGAGGTAAACAATGTTGAATTCTGCAAGAAATGTTCATTGAAATGAATGGCCAGCAGGGAGTCCTATGTTCATGTTTGGTGTCTAAAATCACTGTGAAGCAATTTGCCAGTTGCACTGTGGCAGTAAGAAGAGTTATCATGAAATGCAGTTCAGTGTTTAAGTTGACTATCTCTTGTCTTCTGTTATTTGTTTGCGTGGTTTGAACATTTCGAGAGTTCTTTGCTGGAGCAATAGATGAGATTATATGAAACCTTCTGTAGTCTGATGAAAAATGTCCCATTATGTTATAGGACTAAGCTAAAATTTTAACACTGTTTTTTTTGCGTTTTTTTCTGCCCTTTATAGATGTCTGTGGCATGTTATCAAGATGAAATATATGGAGGAATCCTCTCCCTAGCCAGAAATGGAAATGAAGATGCCCCATCCACACCAGCTTTTCCACTGCCACCAGAGACACCATATGGTAAGGAAGTGCATTCTTCTATTTCTTTCTTTATTTTATTAATACAATTAACATTTTACCTATTACTGAAAAGAAATTATATTTTTCCTTCTGTCTTAGTGAGAACACCGCCACTGTACCATCAGCAGATTTCCTCCAGCCAGAAGGTCATCAGCCCCCCTGGGCTGTACAAAACCAGTCCTGGTAAGGGTCTCATACTACATAATAATTTTAAACAGAACTGTGTATGAAGGCAACTAACATGATACTGATTATTCCTTTATGTTAGGAAAATTTCTGCTCCAATAGGCTTGTTCAATCATCTTTCTCCCAAAAAGAAACAGAGGAAAGTCTTCAGCTTTCATTATTCAAATAAAGGAAGAGTCTACTGGAGCATACCCCTGTGGGGTCTCTCAAAGTACAGGGGGACACAGCCCCTCTTTTATTCCTGTACCCCAATGCTAATGAGCCCTTCTGCCATTCCACATTTGCAGGGGTACTCAGAATTCACATTCTTCTTGATTCATCTATTAGCTCATCCCTTCTTCATTTCATCTGTTCATACACTGTAATCTGGATTCAGAGTTTGTTGTTTTGCACAACTGTGTTTTTATCCTGTAAAGTCTATCTCTCTTTGTTCTGCCCAGAAAACAAGATTCAGGTGCTAAGCTAGCATCTCCTGCCATATACCTTCAATATAAGATTATCTAACCAGATCCTTGAGACTGAAAATTTTCTCTGCAGCTTCTTTATCTTGTTTTGCAGGGAGCCCCTATCCATCCTTTGTTCTTCCTGAATTTTATTTTGCAAGGACACCTTCTCCTTGTTTTTCCTTGAATTCCCACTTTTTTCCATTTTTGTTATTTAATTCTTCTTGTAAACCTGTAGCTATAATATAATTTCTTATTAATCATGATTCACTGGAATGAACCTGGGTGTATATTGTCTGCATTAGGGAAGTTTTTACACACCCGATAGTCATAATTGCAACTATTATCATCATCAGGAAAACAGTCACACTTGGCAAGGCTTGCAAGCCATCCTGTCAGGGACCAACCACCAAGGTTTTGTAAAATGTTATTTATCCATGAGTTCTCAGCAGTTTCCCTCTATTACCATTTTCCTCCTGCTGTCTTAGTGATCCAGAGTACTTGTTCATTGAGTTTCTCTGTTACACTGGGAATATGCACACAACAATGTTCTTTATCTAATTTAAGATAACACACAATCATTTTTCTTTAAGCAGCAAGAGATCCAAGGCTAATTTAGCTTGCCTTTCACTGTTATCCTGGACCTGTTTGTTAATTGTCAGAAGACCTTGCTCAGTGGCATTTGCAAGGCTTTCAGTTTGCCAAGTGAGATTGGACACTAGTGTTCTATTCTGAGAAGCCTGAATTCCTGGTGCAAAGAAAGCTTGAAATCCTCATTCTACCCTACTTTATTGGACAGTCCTTGCCATTTTTTGGAATCCTCTTTTATTTTCCACCAAAATGTCATGGACAGTGGGCTTTTCTTCCAAAGTGGGCAAAGAGTTAAAGCTCCAGTATTAACCTGGTGATTTGGTGAATTTACATACCGTGTATCCAGGTGATGGGAGAGTGAAGGATTTACACTCGATTGCCCTCCAAGATTTCCTCCCATATAATCAAGCTTCCTACAGCTATAACCCACAGCCATTGCCTGCCATATACCAGTCAGGTTTCTAACCCATTCCTGTCCTAAACTGGTACAATTATATTTTATCTTACAATTCCACTTATCAGCTGCTGTCGCTTTGTTTATCTAAGTTTCCTTTTAATAAGGATCGATATTATTCAAGTCCTGAGGTTTTCCTTTCCATTCAGAATACCATGGGACTTTCTTGTATGATCCATTTATCTCTTAACATCCAATCCATGATGTGTAGGGTGGATTCTGTCCGGCGTCTGTGCTGATGTATTAATGCACTGAAGCTTTTTGGAGTTAAAATTCCTCATTGGATGGGATCGTTACTTGACTTTGGTATCAGTAGAAATGCTAGTGAGATTTTGTAATTTCCCAAATCCTTGCATTAATTCTAGGATCAAATTATTTTCTAACTCTGCAACTCCTGAAATGCAAAGTAATACTAAGAATTTTGGCCCTCATATTGCTATCACAAAATATAAAAAAATTAAAAAAAAAAAAATATGCAAAATTACACTTAACAGACAAACTCGTAGTCCTTGTGTAAACAACTTTTGTCAAATGACTGCTATAGGCCCCCAGCAGCAGAGGGGAATGAACTCTTGAACTCTTGCCACCTTCAGAACTCCTTCTGCATCATGCCACAGATAATGGAATATCATATTGGCCATTTTAAGTCAGCTGTCCTAATTTTGCTCCTTGCTAGCTCCTTGGGCTCTTTGCTGAGAATGGCCTTGGCTTAGCAGGCAGCTATAGACATTGGTGTGTTAAAAACATTTATTTTCTCTTTGAACCAACACATGGCATCATACTAGACACTCTGAAGAAAACAATTCAATCCCAACTAAAACCAAGACAGGCTCTTAAATGAGAATTGAATGCAGAAATTTTATGGTCAAACATGTGGCTGGATAAACCCTCAAACCCACTCCTTTACAAACAAGTTTTGATTTAACTGTAACAAAACAGACCAGGACCATTTTCCTGCAATTCACAGGAAACAACACTCATGTTCAGTGGTATTTAGGGTGGTCGAGTGCCCACCTACTTCTTCCCCTTTTTTCACCATCAGCTTCATCACTGAAGCCTTTGACCCACTTCCATCCACTTTTCCCAGTTTCAATTGTTTATTAGGCTACAGTGAACCACTTTTTAAAAACAATGTATGTGGAACCCGATGAAAATATCCTCTTTTGAGACAAAAGATAAAAGTATTCTGTTGTGACTCAAGTATTTCTTGTGAGGCAAAATCATTGAGGCAGAAGATAAAACTATTCTGTTATGTCCCCAGTGCAAAATTATTAAGGAAAACCAAGACTGTTCACTCACTGAAGCTGAAATGGAAATTTTTAGAACTATCATGTATGGATTCCTCTTGTTGAACTAACATATTGGTTCTTAAACTAATGAACTAATCCCTATTGCTAAGCAAACCAACCTATATCAGTACAATTGAAAAGAATAATACATGTGTTTATATTCAGGAACTCAAATGACATCCAGTCCTTATGCATACCAAACATGTCTTCTTTAAGACATCATCATCTGCGTCAGCTAGAGGTACCAGAATTCCTTTTCAGAGCTGTGTTCTCTTTCAGAAATCAGCGAGTTTAGTCTTTTTCAGTCTGTGTTCAGGAATGCAGTTATTTCTTATAAGTGCTGCTGTTACAGTGGATTGCTTGCTCTAGTTGTTCAATTTTGTATTTCCTTTCTTTACATAGCATGCAAGTAATACAGCACTTGTGTTTACTCTGAGATATCTTCTGAAAGATACTTTGTCTTGAGACAAACTGGAACAGTCTACAAATTAGCTTGCTTTATAATGCCCAGATACAGCTCTTAGGGTAACACAACAGCCCTTGTATATCTCATGGAAGAATCCTACACATCAGTGAAGGAACAAAAGCACATTTTAAAGCTTATAAAGACTCTCTTGTCTCAGGCAGGATACAGCTAATTGAAGTTCCTTTGTATATAGAAGCAACAAACAAAACCATAGCAAGCTGCTTGACAGAGTACTGAACTCTGTCTAACCATCTCTCCCATTTTCAGAGTCTTTCTGCCTTCCACCCCTCAGACTGAATATGAGAGTCTGCCTCTTTCTTAGCCTTGGCCGAGGCTTAAACAGAGCTTTGCAGAAAATTCTTTTGCAGAAATTTTTGCACTCACACGAGGCACCACCTTACAGCAGAATTCATAAATCCGTAGAACAAAGGAGGATTATCTGTAATTCTTTACCCATATACTCATAAAGAGCAGATATGACATCATGTTTTTCCATATTATCTGAAAAGCCTAAATATATTGGCATTGTTGAAGCAGTACATATGGTGCAATGACAGCACTGTTGCTTGTATGAGGAATCTCAAAGCCTTCAAGTTTGTGTAAGGCTCTGCCTTTTCATACCTGTCTTTGAGCTTAGCTCAGATACCATACGTGAAGCAGGTACTACGCACATGAACTGCATCTTTGCTAAAAGTTGTCAGATGGTCTTATTTTCCTCCTCATTCTGTCACAGAGTTTTTCAAGACCAGGCACTGATGTGTATCCACTGTTTTCCTAACACAGGTCACATTTTTGTCTAGTAGACACACTGATACTCTAAATTCCGCCCTGCTGACTAACATAAGCTTATTCTGTTACACCACCCAGTGTGATGTTTACTCATGAACCTTTTGGAAGGTAAAACAGCAAGCTAATTAAGCTATCCCTATTACTGTAGGAGTCTTAGGTTGAGTGTAATTTTATACTGTTATTCCATGATTATCATTTCTTCCAGTCAGTAAGTTGCAAGGGAAATGAAACATGCTCTTTAATTATTTGATAGAAAAGTTAAGAGTTCTGAATTGAGAACTTCTGCTGAGTGTTACCAGGGCTAATGGCATAGGAAGGAACAAGAACGATACTAATATGTGAGAGGGAAAAATCACAGGTTGTGATGTGCAAAAACTTTCTCCACAATATAAAAAAGTTTTGAAGTAATATTTATTTATTCTATCTTCCTTTCTTCTGTTCCACTGTTTAGATTAGGTATACAGTCAAAACAAAATGAAGTCCACACTGAGACAGGCATGGAACTTTTTCATACTTGTGTTTCTTTGGTTGGAACATCAGTGCATCTGCTTCAGTGAATGCCTTGGTGCAACATCTGTCCTCCTGCACACAGAGGAGAATTTTGGTTTTTGCTTCTGTTTGTTTTCCTTCTTTTCCTTTATTTTTTTTTCCGTTTTTTAAATATTAATGTTATTTACAAACAATAAAAATTAAAAGTACAGATAAGAAGCTAATGATGCATACTGCAAGGCACAGAGACAAGGTCTGCAATGTTTTTCATTGTCCCGCAAATGACATTGACATGTTTACCTCATGGTTAACTACACTGCTTATCTCATCTCCACAATATTTTTATAATGAAATGGTAGTGTTTCTTAGATACTGTAAAATCTTATCGTTTACTAATTTACTAATCATAATAATTTATTAATCATTTACTTGTCCTTTACTGACTTAAAGGTCCAAGTAAGATAGGACTCAATTATCCTGTTTGGATGCTACTGACATGAATTCAATCAGATCTTTTAGAAAAACCACAAGGAATGCTATAATGTGGGCCTGTCCAGGTAGCATGTGGTCTGGAACTGCTCGTCATGTGGCCTCACTCCCTGCTGCAGTGTCATTATGGCAGCAGCTCTTCTCTGCCAAGCAGCCTAGCCTGGCCGCAGGTGCACACCCATCACTCAGCACCAAACCATTGGTGTGCAATTGGCACTGTCTCAGATGAAACCAGAGCAAGGGGAGGGCACAGTGCACTTCTGACTCCACCTCTCGCACCTGCTGCACACACTCAGTCCCAATGAAACCCACGTGTATTACATTACAGGTGCTTCTGCCACTTGTTGAGTGAAACTCAGTGATTACTGATTTTCTAACCCACCTAATGTCTCAAAAGAAAACAGGACTCAAAAAGCAACAAAAAAATCATGGGCGAAGGAAAAGTGTTCAGTGAAAAATGGACAGATGAGTATTTTTCTGTTGAGACAGATAATATGGCACTGTGCTTAATTTGTAAGGAAATCACATCAGTTCTCAACAGTTACAATCTGAAGAGACTTTATATGCAAAAGGCACTGCCAAATTTTTCTTTCAAAGAGTGGTCAGGCACTGTAATGGCCTGCCCAAGGAGGTGGTGGAGTCACCATCTCTAGTGGTGTTCAAGAGGTGTCTGGATGAGGAGCTACAAGATATGGTTTAGTAGCTTAGGGGGTAGTGATGGTGATAGGACAGTTGGACTAAATGATCTTGTAAGTCCTTTCCAACCTTGGGATTCTAACTTGCCATTTCTATTAGAGGTACTGATAATAAATGTAACATCACTGAAGAAATAATTTCTTTGGTGCCATTAAAAGGCACAACTAAATCCCTTGGTTTGCACAAAGCAGCAGAAATTACAAGAAAGCAGTTCTCTTCGTCAGCATACCTGCACAGCTACTGATGGTGCCCTGGTGAGGGCTGGTAAAAAAAGAGGCGCTCAGACATTTATAGAAAATGATCAACTTATGTTTGATACAATATCACTGCATCATACACCATGAAAATGAATGTGCTTTAAAAATGGATGGTGTCGTGCATATCATCACAAAGCTGTGGATTCCATATGGCCCGAGGCACTGAATCCTTGCCAGTTCCAGGAGTTCCTCAGAAGTAAGGGTGTCAATTTTGGGGACATCATTTACTTCTCTTTAGTAAGGTGGCTAAGTCGGTGTAAAATGCAAAGATGATTTTAGGATTTGCAAAATAAAATCAAGTCCCCTTATGGAATCAAAAGGAAACTTGTGACAGAACTTGGAGATGAAAAATGGCTCACGGCTTTAGCATTTTTGGTGAATTTGAATGTTCATTTAAGCCATTTAAACTTGCATCTCTTCAAGAAGAAAAATCAACTTATCTGTGCCATGTTTCAAACAACTACAGAATTCAAAATGCAACTTAAATTATGGTAATCTGTAGTTATGGCAAATTATTTTATGCACATTAATACATCACCTAAACACAGTCCTTGACAGTGAAAAATATTCAGCTCTGCTTTCCGTTTTGTTTCAGGAATTTGAGGATTAGGTTGGCGATTGCCAAAAACGGCATCATTTTTTGGTTTGTTTGCAATTCTGCTTTTAATTGACATAATTAAGTTACCTGTAAATTTTGAAATGGAGTGTATTGAGTTGCAATTGGATATTCAATGCAAAGAAAAAATTCATCACATCTCTTTACTAGACTTTCACCTATCCTACTAGAAAAAAATATGCCTGACTTCACAGTTATGCCTTATGCATATCATTGCTTTTTGGTAGTGCATACAGATAATATGCACAAGTTACATATGGGTGTTGGAGGAGAAATAGCTTGCTGGAAGGTAAGAAGGAGTAAAGTCGGGTAGCTGATGCTGAGGAATGTGGTGAAGGTATGTTAAAAAAAGCAATTTCAATAAGCTGAGTAAACTTTTTCTCTCCCTCAAGAAAAGCAGAAACTCTGAATGCGGCACAAATAAAGCTGAATAAATGATGGCAATAAGAAGTTGTTCCAGGAACTGTCTGTGCAGAGTGCAGTGAATAGTTGTAGCTCTGGTTTCCTAGGATGGGATGCCTGAGGTGATGGATTTATTCTATACTTAGTTACATCAAAAGATTATCCAAAAGTGACAAAAATATTTTGAATTCTGCAAAATGCTGGGGATGCTTTAAAGATAGTTTGAGATTATACATCAGTTGTGGCTTTTTTTTTTTTTTTCCCAGTGTTGTTATTTTGCTTCTTTTTCATATCTGCTCATAAGAGTGTACAATTAATACCTTTCATTCTATGTTTTTGAAGGGTGCCCGCTAGTTAAACGTTTCTGTAAACTGACTTTACCCCCAAATGGGAGATGATTCACTCACAGAGTTAATAAAACCACCTACCATTAGGGCATGCATGAACTGTGCTTTTTAGTGAAACCTCAGATCTGCATAACTAAGAGGGACCTTCTCCTGCACTCACTTCCCTTGAACTGATAACAAGTTCGAGTTCAAAATCGTCCATGGAACTGCAAAGTATAACTTCAGTGAAAAGTTCCTGCTGTACTAAGACTTACTTATTTTTCTTCCTATTTATTTCTATGCCTGAAGTGCAGCCTAGTGATTAACATACCCTGCCTGCGTCCAACTGCCACAAATATTTTGGCAGTTAATTTCTTAGAGGAATGCTTGAAAAAGAAGGCAAAGTTTAGGAAAACGTTATGAAACAGAACAGGAAATGTTGAATATTTTCAAAATATGTCCTTTACGTGTAATATTTGTTTTAGAAATTTCATTCTAGTCTAAAATGTTCTCTTCCAAGGAGCACAGCATATAACCAGCGTTTCTTGGATCACTGCTAAGCACCAGAGGCAGCTTACCAAATAGGCACACAAGGGCTTGTACATACCTGTGTGTCAGAGAACTGTTTGGTCAAGCTTGGAGTATTCTGGAAATTCCAGGTTGAACTACATTTGAGAAAAAAAGCAGTTCAGAGAAGGTCTCCATGGATAGGCAAAAAGAATAGCAGGTATCAGTGTCCTAGTGCAGTGAATGTCGCAGTTCTGGCACTTTAGTGCCCAGTCTGCCTAGTGCTGAAGGTTGTAAATTCAGTGGGCAACAAAATGGCAACCAGCAAAGTAAATACTGTGACTCGAATGCAGTGATAGCTTTGTTGCAGTGGGCACTGAGGTTTTTCACTGTCATGCTCTTGAAAACACTGCATTTACATATATGATTGTATTCTGCATTTTTACACCTGCTGGATCTAAATCTTAGCCTTTTTCTAAGTAACATCTAGAAAAGCAGGAGCTTTTCCCATGCAAATAAATGGCCAGTGTGAGCACTCGTGTCATGTGAAGGGTCCAAGAGAGGTCACGCTCTTCAGCATGATTATAAAGCAGGTCTTGAACCGAGCTTTCCTGTTCAAGTTTGAAAACTGACACTTTTGAGCCAGATTTCTCTCTCTGGCTTAATTCTCACAATTTGCTATTTAGAACAATTTATAGGAACAGTAGAGCAGGCTTCTTAAAGGAAGAAAAATTGAATTCAAATTTGTGGCCTGATTCAGAGATCTTCTGAATGAATGGAATAGAGATCTAATAGAGGGCTAAGTAATAAAGTGTGTAAAGCTCTGTAAGTGCAGAGCTTTTTTCAGAAATATTCCTTTGGTCTGGAATTGCCAGCTGACTTTCTACACTTGCATAAAAGCTCCCATCCACAGTGTGCTCAGCACTGACCAAATGAACATGATTTTTCCAAAACTATTGTTAGGCATCTGTTATGTGGTAAATCCCGGCTTGTGCCTTGGGGCTTTCAATTTCATTCAACAGCAAAATGCCTGGAAGTTTAACCATGCACTGTTCAGCTTTCATCCTTCTTGTAGGCCTGACCCAAAAGCATTTTTGTTTTTGTTTTTAATGAAGCACTAGCATTATCTGGCATTTCTTTATATTTGCCGTCCAGGAAAACTGTCCATTCTTGAGTTCTTCACCTATGAGCTGAAAAGGTTACAGCATTTCCAAAGGTGCTGAACAAAGGCGTTTGTCTTCTGCCTTCACTTGTATCTTTAAGAGCTCATCACTTCTAACTTTCAGATGGTAAGAAAGACAGTAAATCTGAAGTTGTAAATGTCAAAGAAATGTTCATGTAATCAGATTAGTGCACAGGAAAAAAATGCATTTATGTAAGCCTCTGCAGGACTGCAATTCCTACTCAGTCTCAAAGCAGGTACACCTCATGCCTTTAATTTGAAATAGGGCCTGTTACACTGGTGAGTTCAGTAGCTGCTGTTGTAGTAGTTGTTGCTTTTGTGTGCTTTTTGTTCTTTGTTCTCTAATAACCAGCGACTAACTCACTGACTACTGGACAAAATAAAGGCTTTTGAAACACGTAGGTTTAGAGAGCTTAGTTTATGTTTTTCCCTTTCAGTGGGAAAAAAATCACGCTCCACATACATATAGTCAACAACTATGACCAGTAACTATGTATGTGTGTGTTCTTGAAAGTATATTTGTATAAT